>NC_140593.1:469715900-470315900 GCF_964204655.1 Triturus cristatus | reverse complement strand
TGCTGGCATGTATAGCCGGTATCATATTCACGTGTTGTGTTTGTGTACAATGTGGACCTGCATGTTGCTCTTATTGCGCGACAAAACTCACTTTCTCTGTGTCTGGTCCATCCCCAACAGCGGTAAAAGCTCAGCTAGTTCAACAGGAGCTCAAAGACTTAATGCAGATTGATGAGAGAATATTTGAAGATTGAATGGTTTTAGTTAGTTACATCATGCTAAAAGGGCCATTCTGAGGGATAAAAAAAGTAGATTTCCTGCATATAAGGAGTATCGGACCTATATCATGTTAGCGTGATGCATCTATACGTATACTTCCTGTTTGATATATATGCTTTTGCTTGGAGGAAACTCGTTTATTTCCTCCCTGTATATCTATTGCTAAAAGAGTAGGCCGAGAACCATACAGACGCCATCTTCTGACAATTGCTTGAGCACAGGCCGTGATCATGCGTTTATCACATGCAGTTGTCAGGCCCCAGTTCATCTGAGTTACTGGTAGCAGCTGAAGGTAGGCTGTTCTACTCGACTGTTCTAAGACTCAAGGTCGCATCTGGCTTTGGAGGCGATAAGCGCATTCCTGAAGGCGCCGTGTCTACACTCCCAGGCACCAAGACGAAAGGGAGTCACCCCTCCTGACCTCATCAGTAATAGCTAGTCAAGCCTTTGTACTGGTCTGATGTGTGCCATATATGGTCCTTTCCTGGAGCTCGAGGGCCAACTGGTATTTTTCCTTTTTACAGTGATTGTATGTGTTGAACCGAAAAGTATATAACCTCATGTTTGAATACGAGCCAACAGTCTTCTCGGCGCACCTGATGGGTGAGGTTCGGAGAGGCTCCTCTATAGAGTATTTAGTTTAACAAACGATTGAACCTTCTTCACTGCCAACTGACTGATTATTTGGTAACGGTATTGGGACTATTGGTGGGTATAGTCCTTTAGTTTATTTTTATGGTACATCAGTTGGCGACTCCGCCGGGACTCCGTGACTGGGTCGTCCTCCCCGTAAATGGGTGATAAGGACAAGGGGTAATTCTGGTCGAGCGGGTGGACGGAAAAAGGATTCTTTGAAATTTAGCCATCTTTGGTATGAACTTACTCCGCTCTCACGATCAGAGTATCCCCAGCTGCTAGTGACCCTTCACCGGAGTCCTATGGGCGTAACCCAGGAGCTGACCGTGTTGGTCTTCAGGAGTTGGCAGTGGAGAACATGCAATTGTACCTGTGTGCACCAGGTGAGTGGAATTGTTTTGATGTTCTTGGCATGCACTGTCGAGCAGTGCTTTTGAAGCAGTTAACTGTGTAAGTATTTGGAGGTCAGTGTACCACGGAGATTCTTGGGGGTCTGACGGGGCAGTATTGTGGTGGCTGCATGTATAGATGCCTCACGGACCTTTTGTGAATAATAGAGACGCCGATCGATCGCTCGGTGTGGCACGTGTGGTGCACGCCCGGCCGGACTGCTCTCGGAAAAGCCTGTGGCTGTACCTGGGTAGCCTTGAGAGCACATCTGAAGCGGTGCTAATGAAGCGGGCTTAGTCAGAATAGTCCCAAGAGTGGACCAGGAAGGCTGCAGGATGGTCTGTAGGTCGGTCTGTGGTTATACCTGTCTGACTGTCTCTTGGTAGTCTTTTGACTGCTTGATTTTGGTATCTCTCGGTCTTGGAATCTGAATTTGATTGATTCTCCACCAACAGGAGTGACGGGCTCTGTTCTTTGTTTGAAAAGACGTCATTTTGAATATCTTTGTATGTATATATATATATATTATTGTCTTGTGTATGTTTAAATGAGCGTGAGGTTGTATGTTTTGTGAATGTTTGAACATGGCCATGCTTGGAAGTTTGTTTTTATGATCGAATGAGGAACGCGTGACGACAATGACCATGGCGTGTTTTAGCAAATTGAGTTGTTTTGGATGTTGTTGTCGCCCTAATGATACGCGTTTGGCTGAAAGTCAACCTGCCCCGCCTGAGGGCAGCCCAAGTTATGATATGTATGTAAAGCATGGTATTACACCTCTCTTGTTTAATACACTATGGCAGAAATATACTAAAGATAATGTGAAATTACAATGGCCCTTAACCGGGTCTTTTGATGAAAAAAAGATACATTTTCTGCAGGATCGATTATTTTCTAAATGTAGTCGACAGTCAATGTTTGACTCCCTAAGCCTGTGGCAGAAGGAAGCAAAGCGTAGACGTATGCTGGAGGAGAAAGTATGTAGGATGAAAGGAAATCAGACGATTACGCAGGAAGCTATAGCTTATGATAAAGCACAAACTGAACAAGGGATTGATTGTGCAGACAGGCAATTTAGATTGCAAGTGGATAAGACATATGTGGCTAGGACTGAAGCGGAAGATGAGATAGAGGATTTATTGGATACTCGTCCAACTCCACCTTATGTTCCGCAGAGTATATATCCTGTTGTTCCCCCGACTCTAGTACAGGCCCCTTCAGCTTCTGCCCCTGTTGTTTCCTCTTCCCTTGTCTCTCCAGGAATGTCCTCTGTTTTGCTTCCCTCAGTGTCTGAGACAGCTACTTTATGTCCTGTTACACTGCCGTCTTCCGTTACGTCCACAGCTGTTTTGTCTCCCCCCACCCCTGTGTGGACCTCCCTTTCTGCGAGCACGACCCCATCTCTAGATGTTTCGACTCCATTTTGTGCTCCGGGGGATTTCGACGCACGGATGTTGTTTACCCGTTCGGCTGTAGGACCGAATGAGAAACAGATATTGAGAATCAGTCATCCCAGTGGATGCGACATCCTTTTTACACTATAACTGATATATGGAACATGCTTCGAGATTATGAGCCTGTTATGCAGCAACATGCCTTGAAACACATGGCTGCACGTATTATTACTCTCTGGGAACAGTGTTTTCCAGGAGGGATGGTCCCCCAAGTGATGTATGACATCCGGGACAGGGCTCATAAATCTACTCTGAACTTAGCCCAGATGAAGTGTATAGAAATGTGGAGGTTTTATTAAATTATCGAGAACGGATGCATCAAAAGTGTCCCTCGTGGGACACTAAGCAACCTATGCGAGAAGTTCACCCTATCTTTCATCCTGAAATATCGGAACTAAAGGATGACCATGGCGTGGTGACTAGACCTCGTGTAGAGGCCCGAGTGCAGGAGCAATGGGTTTACACCCCCTGGAAGAGGAGTGAAGTCCTCTCGCTAAAATCACAATTACCTGACCAACGGAATAATCCCACGGCTTATTATAAAGAACTCACAGAAACAGCCTCTTCGGGCGTTATGACCTTAGCTGATACAGAGCTATTTTTCGCATTGTGAGTCCCCTTTGACGTATGGCGTCAGGTGTATGATCAGGACCATGCTCAAGAATTCGGCGGAACATGGGAGCAGATAAAAGATTGGGACAAGGATCGTAGGCCTGGAGATAAGCCGAAACATGAATTATTGGCATTACCTGGCCGTATTATCACTTACATGCATTCCTTAATTCCGCCTCGTAAGGTGGATTGGGACAAATTGACCGCATGTAAACAGAAGAAAGATGAAAGTGTTTCTGATTTTTCACTAGATTTGAGGGCGTATTCATTAATTTTAGTGGACAGGATTTATCGTTGGAAGGCGGTATACGATTATTTGTTAATCGTTTTGTAATCAATTTGTTACCAGAAGTCTCTGCACGGCTACAAGCTGCTGAAAGTACCTGGACCACTTCCACGCCCTCGGTAATATTGAGTATGGCACAATATTACGAACATAAAGAAATGAGAGTAAGGATAAGACGGAAAAGAGAACGAAGGATCTTAAAACAAATGTGTTGTTGCAACAAGTTGTTCAAGGACGAGGGGGGCGGGAACTGGACGAGGCAGAGGGCCGGCTGTCGTTTTGGGAATAAACCAGTGTGCTTATTGTAAGGAGGAAGGGCATTGGCGATTTCAGTGTCCGTTGTTGTCGGCCCAGAACGGGGCTGTGAGAAGTAGAGGAAGAGGTCGGGGAAGTGTGGATCGCAGTGATATCCGACGAGAAGAGGCGACGCAAGTCGGACAAGAAAAGAATTATTTTGATAATCCAAGAGGTAGGCAGTATTATAATGAGGAGTGTGCAATGGATGCGACCGAAGGGTATGCTTATACATAGGATAGCCATGGACAGAGTGAGGGCCAGGTGTCAGTACCCATTGATCAGCAAGGACCTTATGTATAGGCACATTTGATGGGGACATCTGAAAAGTTTTTAGTTGATACGGGTGCAATGAATAGTTCTATTTCTCGTTCCCTGGTCCCAGGGGCTGCTCTGTCCGGGCACAATAGTGTTTCGGTAGGAGTCTCGGGAATTCCGGTGGTGAGCCCCATCTCCAAACCTATTCCTTTTACAATTGGTCCTGATACGATAGACTCCCCGTTTCTTTTGACTTCCCATTGTGGCGAAAATTTGTTGGGCTTGGATTTGTTAAAGAGATTACATGCTAAGATTCATTGTTCACCTGATGGTGTTTACTTGACTATTAATTCCCTTGGGAAGCATACTTTGCAGTGTTTCACTAAAAATGAACCCCTCCCTCCTGAGTTTGCTGTTATTCCAGCAACATTGTGGGCCACTGGTGACATAGATGTAGGATTATTAAAGATTCCGCCCATTTCTATTACTTTGAAGCAAAATGCTCGGCTTCCTCGTATACCTCAGTACAAAATTTCTCCGGTAGGCGAGAAGGCTTTGCTCTCCATCATACAAGATTTGGTAAAAAGGGGTGTGGTGGAGGAGACAGCTGCTAATGTGTGTAACAGCCCCATTTTGCCTATCTTAAAGAGAGCCCCTGTTGGAAGCGATCCTGACTATGCTGATACCTATCGTTTTGTGATTGATTTGCGTGAAATTAATAAAATAGTGGTGCCCCAATATCCTGTGGTTTTAGACATCACTACTATTCTCAATATGATTCCTTCTACCGCTAAATATTTCTCTGTGATTGATTTAAAGAATGCTTACTTTAGTATTCCGATTGATCCTGATAGCCGTCATATTTTTGGCTTCTCATTGTCTGGTCAAAGCTTCCGGTTCTGCCGTGCTCCCCAGGGGTACACAGAGAGTCCTAGTATTTATAGTCAAGCTTTGAAAACATTGTTGGATGAATTGGTCTTGCCCCCTTATAATGTGCTTTTGCAATACGCAGATGATTTGTTAGGGGCTTATGATACAGAGGAAGGTTGTAAGAAGGCCACCGTACAATTATTGTCTCATTTGGCTGCTAATGGCAATAAAGTATCCCTTTCTAAATTTCAATATTGTCGACAGGAGGTGACCTATCTCGGTCATCTACTGTCGAAGGAGGGGAAGAGACTAACCCCTGAGCGTGTGACTACCATTTTTAATATGTCTGTACCTCGTACTCAGCGTGATGTTCGTGCATTTCTCGGCATAACTTCTTACTGTCGCCAATGGATCCCTAATTTTTCCCTTCTTACTAAACCTCTTCTGTATTTAACCACTAAAGATGTGCATGAACCTTTGCCCTGGACTGATGCTTGTCAAGATGCTTTTGACTCTTTGAAATCTGCGCTTTGCTCTGCACCTGTTCTTGGTACTCTTGACTACCGAAAACCTTTTGTGCTTTACGTACACGAGGTGGACGGTTGCTTGCTTTCTGTGTTAACACAAGGATTTGGTGGTAAGCAGAGACCTTGTGCCTATTTCTCGGTGGTGTTGGATAACGTCTCCAGAGCACTCCGTAGCTGTTTAAGAGCTACTGCTGAGGTTGCAGTGGCTATCCGACAGTCGGAAGGGCTCATTCTGAACACTGACCTCACAGTGATGGTACCGCACGCTGTGGATACAATATTGAACAAAACAAAGACCCAGCACCTTACCTTGCGCGTCTTACCGGATACGAATTGACTTTGTTTGCTCCACATATTACGATTAAACGATGTGCCACTCTGAACCCTGCTACGTTACTACCCCTCCCTTCGAATGAAAAGAACAATGATGTTCATGATTGTATATTTCGGACTGAGGAAGAAACGAAGTGACGGGTAGACCTGATTGACACTCCTCTATCTGACCCTCAAGGGGAGTTGTACGTCGATGGCTCTTGTTTCAAGTTACCAGATGGCACGACAACTGCTGCATATGCGATAACTACTCTTCATACTATAGTTGAGGCTTCTCGAGTACCCTCTCAGTCAGCACAGGCGGCTGAATTAGTGGCATTGTTTCGGGCCTGTGAGTTAAGTGAAGGACTGAGAGTAAATATTTACACTGACAGCCAGTACGCCTTTGGCGTGGCTCATAGTTTTGGCCGACTTTGGGCAGAATGAGGTTTTCTTACTTCTTATGGTCAGCGAATACATCATAGCCCCTTGATTTTGCGATTACTGACAGCATTGACGTTACCAGAAATAGTGGCTGTAGTCAAATGTAGTGCACACAAGGCAGTGGTTGATGCAGTGGGGGAGGGTAATGCCTTTGCCGATCAAGTAGCTAAGGAAACCGCGAAATCCAAATTGACCTCAATGTTTGGGACTAGCTCTGCTAGGTGGGTGGCTGAAACAGAGATGTTTGATAATACCATGGAGAGTGTCCGAGAAATACAGAAAGAAGCTACCCCTATTGAACTGGCTCACTGGAAAGAGCGAATTGGGAGATTAGATGCAGATGGTTGTTGGATTCATCTGACAGAAAAGCAGCGGTGGCTATTGCCTAATGCATTAGTGAATGCGGTGGTGACAATGGCACATAGTTCAGCTCATATTGGGGTGAAAGGTATTTGTGCATTATTAGATCCTGTATGGTACAATCCCAATATTTCTAGGACCGCTGCTCATTTGGTACAATATTGTATGGTTTGCTTACGACATAATCCAGGGGGCAGGGAGCCTGTCCTGAGTGGAAACTTTGCACCACCATCTTTGCCTTTTGAGGTGCTTCAAATGGATTATATCCAGCTGGAGCGCGTTAACAATTTGAAGTATGTCCTGGTCATGGTATGCGCTTTCAGTAAATGGGTGGAAGCCTACCCGACAAAAGAAAATACTGCTTTGGCAACGGCAAAGCGTTGGTAAAGGAGTATTTCCCTCGCTAAGGATTGCCTCGTGTGATCTGGAGTGACAACAGAAGACATTTTAATGCAGAACTCATCACACATATGTGTAATGGACTACAGATTAAACAGAAATTCCATGCGGCTCGACACCCCCAGTCCGCTGGGTTAGTTGAGAAGTATAATGGGATATTAAAGATCAAATTAGATAAAATTCAAGAAAGTACTGGGTTGAGGTGGCCAGATGCTCTGCCGTTGGCATTAATGTCAATCCGAGTTACCCCACATTCTCGTTCTGGTTTGTCTCCGTATGAGGTCATTTTTGGGTGCCCTGCTAATGTTTGGGGCGTCCCGAGCCCCAGAACGTTTCGTGATATAGAGTATCCTATGCTGACAGACTATTTGTATGCTTTGACTAAAGATCTTCGTTCCATTCATCAACAGGTCTCAGCAGTTTTGCAGCCCCTGCCGGAGGGTCCTGGACATCGCTTGGAACCAGGACAGTGGGTTCTGGTCCGTAACTATCAGCGAAAATCCAGCTTGGATCCTCGCTGGTCTGAACCGTTTCAAGTCTTGTTGGCCACGCGGACAGCGGTAAATGTGAATGGCAAGCGACACTGGATTCATGTGTCACAACTGAAAAAACTACCCCTCCCGCTTCCATATGCTCAGCAAATCCAGGACGGGGTTCTGACTCAGGAAAGTGAGCGAGTTCCTCGATTCATCCCTTTTTCTGACGTCCAGGTAATTGGAGAAGGGCAAGGAGAAGGTGCACCGGGCTCGGAAGGGGCTCTGTCATCAGCACAATTGATCGCCCCAGATTCTGTTGTTCCTACAGCTAACCCAGAGGCTCGCAGTGTCCCTGTTTCACTGGATTCATCATCCTCTGTTTTTTTCTCTGATCAAGAAGTGCCTGGCCATATTCGATACAACCTGCGGCCCAGAAAACGACACAGTACACCAGGTGAACATGGTAGGAGATAGGAAGAGACTTGAGTGATAGGGTACACACCTGTGCCATGAATGTCTGTTAGATACGCTTCTGGTGTACTGAGCGAGACACTGGACTGAATGCGCTGAGAGCCTTGAACATTTGTTTGCTCTGTTCAGAAAGAAAGACTGAATTTCATGTTCAAAGGGGCCCAGGTTGTGTTTTCTTCAAGGGTTGTATGAGAACATAACTCCAACATGAGAAGTTTGTTTTGGTATTATCTGTGATGAACGACAGGAGCCTTCCTGTGAGGCTCTAAACGGACACAGGAAAGAAGCACCCTCTGGCAGGTTGGACTGCATTGCCCTAGTTTATTGTTGGACTTTTAGTTAGCATGTATCCCTTTGCTAGTTTTGTTCCTGAAGAGGAAGGTCCTTTTTTACCACGCTATTTTCCTACATATATGCCTGTTTTTTCTAGTTGGACCAACCGTGTTAAAATTGCATTTATAGCTACTATAGCAATATTGCTAATTGTATTACTGGGAGTATTCATATATTTAGAATTTCGCCACCCTATGCATACTGTTTTAGGAACAACTACCCCACCTCCAGAACATGTGTTTCATACTTTAGCCCCTCATAAGGAAAGGCATCGTCAGACTTATGTGAAAAATGCATTCATTGTAATGCTCCATCAAGCACACAGTGCCACCAATACTACAATTTGCTGGGTTTGTGGTCTTGTACCATCTGTTATGCACAAGCACAACTTATTTTTATCTCTACCTTTGTCTCATCTGGGAAGTTGCGAGGCTTGGTTCAAATTGCTTTCTATGATGTATATGCATTACACTGTGGACGCTCAAAGGTTTTCAGAGAGAGATTATGAAATGATTTTAGCATATATTGAGGTTTATCAAGGATTCAACCCCGAAGGGAACAATGGAGAGGGAACCTTAGATCCGAATGCTTGTATGAATATGTATATAACGTATGAATATACCACTTGGTTGAAAAATGAAATTTTGGTCTTTGTTGAATTCAATTTCACTCAATATTATCGACACTTTCAGGACCGTAATGTTACTGAAGATAGGGCTATTCCAGTGCCTGTATTAGACAGTACCTCTACGTTTTGTGTTCAAGGAGTAGGGTACATATCAGTAGGAGAAAGCTGATGTAATTACACTTATCAGTTGCGTACCTTTAGCAGCCCTCCGTTGTTAACCCCTCCTGATGTATATTTTGTCTGTGGAGAAAGTGCCTATACTTGGCTTCCGCGAGGTTGGACTGGACGTTGCTACCTGTCCTTCCTGTCCCCTTCAGTCGATATTGCCCCTTCTAATTATCACAAGGATCACTGACTAGATAAACATAGCATGCCTATTAGAAGAAATAAAAGGGTGATAGACACCACCGATACAGATCAGACCGATACTCCACTGCAGCATTTCACCGACATTATGAAGGGAGTGTTACCCTTTTGGGGGCCTATGCTTACTAGCCGAGAAGTACGACGTTTGTCTAGAGTAGTCGAAGGGGTAATAAACACTACTGCAGAAATACTGACCAATATAACAGTAGAGCTACAGGCGACCAGACTCGTTTCGCTTCAAAACCGTATGGTTTTGGACGTTATCTTGGCAGATCGAGGAGGAGCATGCCGTGTGATCGGCAGCTCTTGCTGTGTTTATATTCCTGACTCCGCCCCCTCCGTTCATTTTGCTATACTGAAGCCACATCGTTTAGCTTCTGAGATACATGTAGAAACTGGTACATGGTCTCTCTCTGGTTGGTTCTGGGGTTTGCTATCTACTTGGGGATGGAAAATTTTGATGGTGCTGGCATGTATAGCCGGTATCATATTCACGTGTTGTGTTTGTGTACAATGTGGACCTGCATGTTGCTCTTATTGCGCGACAAAACTCACTTTCTCTGTGTCTGGTCCATCCCCAACAGCGGTAAAAGCTCAGCTAGTTCAACAGGAGCTCAAAGACTTAATGCAGATTGATGAGAGAATATTTGAAGATTGAATGGTTTTAGTTAGTTACATCATGCTAAAAGGGCCATTCTGAGGGATAAAAAAAGTAGATTTCCTGCATATAAGGAGTATCGGACCTATATCATGTTAGCGTGATGCATCTATACGTATACTTCCTGTTTGATATATATGCTTTTGCTTGGAGGAAACTCGTTTATTTCCTCCCTGTATATCTATTGCTAAAAGAGTAGGCCGAGAACCATACAGACGCCATCTTCTGACAATTGCTTGAGCACGGGCCGTGATCATGCGTTTATCACATGCAGTTGTCAGGCCCCAGTTCATCTGAGTTACTGGTAGCAGCTGAAGGTAGGCTGTTCTACTCGACTGTTCTAAGACTCAAGGTCGCATCTGGCTTTGGAGGCGATAAGCGCATTCCTGGAGGCGCCGTGTCTACACTCCCAGGCACCAAGACGAAAGGGAGTCACCCCTCCTGACCTCATCAGTAATAGATAGTCAAGCCTTTGTACTGGTCTGATGTGTGCCATATATGGTCCTTTCCTGGAGCTCGAGGGCCAACTGGTATTTTTCCTTTTTACAGTGATTGTATGTGTTGAACCGAAAAGTATATAACCTCATGTTTGAATATGACCCAACAGTCTTCTCGGCGCACCTGATGGGTGAGGTTCGGAGAGTCTCCGCTATAGAGTATTTTGTTTAATAAACGATTAAACCTTCTTCACTGTCAACTGACTGATTATTTGGTAATGGTATTGGGACTATTGGTAGGTATTGTCCTTTAGTTTATTTTTATGGTACATCACTAATACATATCCCTTATGATATTTACTGCAGCTTAAAGTCTTGTTTACAATTTTGTCATCAAAGATACACTTTTTGATATCATCAATACATGCAGAAAACAAGGAATTCTGTCTTTTCTTTCAGTAGCAACACATTTCTTCATTGAGAATCATTATCCCTGGAAAGCTGCAGTACTACTTTAATATCTAAGGGCCTCATTACGATATCGGTAGGAAAGCATTCCAACTGACTCCTTGTCGGAATCGTTTCCAACCGACTTGGGTTTAGGGAGTCTGACTGACCGATTACAGTGCTTCCGAACACCGTTTGTTCAGACTCCCTTTGACTTCAAAGGGAGCCTGTGTTCCGACCGACAACACAGGATCCCATTGAAAAAAGGGGTGGTTGCAGAAAACATTGTACCCTGTGGCAGGCACCCCATGGTACCTGCCACACTGTGCATGGTTGCAAAGAGGGATCCCATGCGTACCCCCTTACGTGCCCTAACCAGAGTCCTCCGGGTGAAGGGAGGCCTGCTACGGGCCACCAAATTCAGTTTCCAACAGCCGTTTTGTGTCGGACGGACCGATTCGGAAAGGCGCTCTGAATCCTACAGTGTAATATATATGTCGGAAAGGTGGTCCATAGATCTGTACGATTCAGCACTGACCGGCTGAGTCTCTGAATGTCAGTTAGAACTGAGTCTGAAAGACCAAATGGTTACCTGTCCATTGTAATCAGGCGGTCAGAAATGTTTCCGAGGTGGTCGGAAACATAGGTTCCGACACGGTTAGGAAAATTCGAATGCCATTCGAAGTCTTTCCGACCGACATCGTAATCATCCCCTAAATGTGTATGTAATAGATTCATGTATAAACAGGTCTAAATATACATCAACATATGTTTACAGTAGCTTTTGTTGCAGCATCAGTATTGACATCAATAAAGGGAAACCTTCTAGCACAAAAACAATCCTGAGAAGCATATTCCTCTAGCTATGTGTGCTGCGCACTGCTGCACACATTGGAAAAAGAAGTAATAAGGAGACATAAATATTTCTCCTCATTATGCCTTTCCTGGGAAAGCATATCTTTTTAGAGCATTCCCACGTTTACCAGTGTTGGTAAATCTGAGAATGCTTCAAAAACTATGGGAGTTGTGTGGGAGCACCCATGCAATGACCATGGATTGCGTTCCCTGGGAAGAGTAGGGCAATGCAGTGATTGGTGCTGCTTTGCCTTACTCGAGATTTATGGGGCTACTCAGGGCCATGCAAAGTAGCCTTGCGTGGCTTTATAAATCTGACTGAAGCTTTACGTCTCTCTCTTGCACCATGTTGCGTGGTGGAAGATTGATGCAAACCAGCTTGTAAAATGCCACCCCGTATCCATTGTGGCTCCCAATGCTTTGCAATATTATAAATGTACAAACTATGCACTTTGACAGATTATCACACAGTAGAGGTGCCCTTGCCACATAATTTCCAGGATGTTTTCTGGGTCCCATGTTTTTGATGCAGCACTTGAATCCTTGAATGCACCCACCTTTGTAAGGCCTTCCCGATAGCTCTTCCAAAGGTGAGTTCAGAATTTAAGGGCATAGATTCCAGCTGTGGCCGCACATTTGGATCTGTACTGGGGAATCCACTGGGAAATGTGTTAGAGTTGATTAGACCCTACTCTTGAAAGCAGTGCATCGCAGACTACAATCTCATCTCAGAGCATTACCAAAGGATCTAAGGGATCCTTTTGGCTCCGTTAAAAGGTTTCCACCTGGAATCTCAGCTTAATCATTCCTTGCTTTTTAAAGTGTGCATACCATCCCATTCTCCCCCTACTACGTTTAATGGTGGTACTCAAAGTATCACAGTCTAGATGAAGTCTCTGAACACTTGAACACTGCTGGGCTGTTTTTCGACCACATTACTGACGTAGGGTGTATAATTTACTAGAACAAAGTCCACCTTTGACCTCATGTTGACATCCGCATCAGGAAATTCTCTGTGAAAAAATTGAGAGGTGGACAGGCCACACATATGTGAAGTATTGGATATCTGCATTCCTCCTGGGCCCCCAGAGAATCTCAGGAAACATCATTGCCCCATTTCAAAGACCCCACTGGGAAGGCTGTAAAACAACATTCTCCTTCTGAGTAGTTTAGGTTCCTGATTTCCTTGGATCATACTAAAGAGCTACCAATCAAGAGCAGTGGTGTATATTTGTGAAGGAGTTATTCGGAAATATCATGATTTCATTTAAACTACTCAGATCCTAGTGCTGAATATTGATTCCACTGTACATAAAAGGTCCTACGGATCACCCAAGTGGCTGTGGACCAACTAGCCTAGTTGCGGAGTCCAGGAGACTACTCTGAAACATACATGAAGTTAGTCAAGAGATGCTTGAGCAATCTAAATTACATTATAGTATCTCATGTTATTAAGAGAACCTTTGAAAAACATAGGACATAGATATAAAATTAATGAATTGCTGCAGCAGGGTTGCATGTTAATTTTTTTGTTACATTATTCAGGATCTATAGCCAACATGTGTTTCGCCACTTGTTGGCACTCAGGTCTGAGGCTTTTTCAAATGCAAAAAAAAAATTGATGAACAGAGTGAAGTCCTACATCCACCCCAGTACATAGATCTGGGCCTAAACCTGTGGTTTATTTGCTCCCCATGCCATTCCAGTTTGAACCCAGCCATATGCCAATCAGTCTTGACCCTGCGCCCAATGGGAACAGACCAGCCCAAACTGCCAGGCCAGGTCCTCCCTGGACTGGAAACAAGCATCCTAAGACCGGTTTCAGGGTTTTGCCTCTCATCAGCCATGATAGCTTGACTCCAGTGGTATTTAGATCACTGGACCCACGTCTGGGCATACCCGTCCCACTCGGGGTGACAAATGCAAAAAGAAAAATTGATGGACAGAATGCAGAACAATGTCATACATTGACCCCAGTACAGAGATCTGGGACTAAATCCATAGTTTTTTTGCTCACCATGACATTCCAGTTTGGACCCAGCCATATGCAAATCAGTCTTGACCCTGCGCCCAATAGGAACAGTCCAGCCCGAACTGCCAGGCCAGGTCCTCCCTGGACTAGAAACAAGCGTCCTAGGACTGGTTTCGGGCTTTCAGCCTTCATCAGCCAGGATAGCTTGACTCCAGTGGCATTTAGAGCACGGGACCCACGTCTGGGCATACCCGTCCCACTCGGGTTACAAATGAAAAAAGAACAATTGATGGACAGAATGCAGAACAATGTTATACATTCACCCCAGTACAGAGATCTGGGCCTAAATCCATCGTCCATCATCTGTGTGTCTGAGGCTATTTCAAGGCCCGTCTGTGAACTTCGTTTTGTATGAAGTATGGTCTGAAATATGGCATGGAATTCTTAATGTTGTATTTGGTTTTATGCATGTTATTTGCTATCATGGCAGTTTAGCTCAAGACAAGTGTGATGCCCAAATTACTCTGCATCGGTTGTTTCTTCACTATGCTTTGGCTTGTTTCAAGGGCTAGGTCCCATTATGGTCCTGATCTTATCCAGACCATATTTCTGACCATACTTCATACAAAATGATCTTCACCAACTACTCTGAGCAGCCTTTTTGGTAAAAACCCTAGACATTTTTTTTTCATTTCCACATTTATCATTGATAGCAGTGGCATAGCTACACCTTTTGCTTCCTGTGTAGGTCCCTGCCTTTGCCGCCCCGTGACAGACACAAGTAAGAGTGGGGGGTGCTTGCAATCCCTGCGTTTACCCCCCCCCCCGACGGCCGCAAGTAGGAGCGGGGGACAGAAGGCCGCCGCCCCCAAAACTGTTGCCGCCTTGGGCAGACAGCCCCCCCTTGTATGCCATTTATTGATAGAAGTATGTATTTATGAAACAATTAACAATCTAGTGCTATACTTTTTTCAACATTAATTGTTCACTCTTTTAGTAGCAGATGGCCCATTTTGATTTATGATTGCTAAGACTTTTAGGCTTCATTATAAAGAAATAATGGGCTTAAGTGTTTTGGCCAGGGCTTAATAGATGTGTCTGACTGAAGACTGTCCAATGACAATTTTGAGCTACACAATACAGTGATGGATAAAAGTCCAGTCAAGATCAAGTTCCATGTACTTTATGATCCTAAATTCTGTGTATTTACTTGAAGATAAGCAGGTCCTCTTTATTCATGTCTTTACATTATATACAATAGTAAGAATTCATTAGACGTTTCCTGAACGAGCACTCAGGTGCTGTCTATCATTAAATCTGATAGCATAAAGTACACTTTTGATATGCAGTATCAATGGCAATAAAGAAACATCCAGTTTCAATATATCATCTAAGGTCTCATTATAAATACCAGCTTCAAGATTGCACCATAATCAGGGCTGCTGTAAGTACATTTCATAATATTCAATTCTATTACTGAAGTGATATTCAGCAGGGTGTCAGGAACATAAGCAAAAAGACATTAATATGAGTAATAAATAAAGGAATACTCAGAAAATTTTGAAGCAATAATTAATTATAAATGTAATTATTTCCTCATCATGCAGGGTTAGATGGCTGATTCTTCCCCCACTCCACTTCCTTGAATAATTTATTCATTGGATCAGGCAACAGAGAATTAATGCATAACGTACAAAAAACGTTGGGCTCTCTAGGGGTGTAACATAGTCCCCACAATCAGTGCAGTGCATGGGTTGGCCCAAATTTGGGAAGCACAGCATCTTTGGACATGTGTGACCATTTCATGTGTAAGTGGAATTTTAGGTGGGTGGGGGCTGGTACTATTATTTTGTGTGGCTGTGAAAAAGTGCATAAACCACAGAACATTTTTTATTTCGACCAGAAAGGTTTTTTTTAATACTTCCTTGGAACAAACAATAGTGCATCATAGAAAACGACAGAATAAAGAAAAGAACATCATATCATCACATCAGCTTGTTCATGTAGCAATAATCATACATTCCAGATCTTAATACATTCAGCCCAATCAATACAAATATGTCAAGGTTACAAAATATCATATTCTAATTCGGGCCTTAATTTGCAGTTGCTGTTGCAGTAAGATATAGTGCAAATGGCACCCATATATTCTTAGATCTCGTCGTCACAGGTAACTCCTCTGCATAAATATCTAGCTGGTCACTACAGCATGCCATGTCTAGTAGCCATTGGTCAAATGTAGACCTTTTTCCCCCAGTGGAGTGATACTCTTCTCTTCCCAAGCAATAAGATTATTGCCACCAGTTTATGGTTGGAGGGTTGTAGAACATTGACAGGGTCTAGTAGGCACAGATGCAGGGTGCAGTGCTACGCGGCGCCGGGAGAGACAAACTATGTCAAACGACAGCTGACCTTGCAGACAAGTATGATAAAAGGGAGCTGTTCTCACTCTCCCGCCAGTTCGAGTTTAGAAATTTAATAAACTCGGTTCCTCTCCAAGAGCGAGGGGCTCTACTACTTTTCAACCGAGCACTGACTCGGCAAGGTGACTTCCCCATCACTCCTGGATTTAAAAGAGATAGGGTGAGCACCTAGGGATCACAGTGTTGAGAGTCCTGAAGAAAGCCGGGGTATTAATTTTGCCGGCTGAAACATGTCGACGCTTTTGCAGAGTGGAGTGGTTGGCGTCTCATTATAAGCTCCCCAACCCAGCGTCCACATTCTTTTTGTTTTAAATCTGGACAGTGTGCCTAACAATAAAATTATAACAAGGACTCCCTGATACCAGTTTTATATCACTTTCTCTGCACATTTTTCTCACCTGTGATCCTACATTGTATGTTGTATTGTCTTACCCTCCCTATTGCTCCACCTCCAGCATTGGTCTGCGCGGAGGTGTGTCAGCAGCCCTATGATGAAGCATGACACAGCTTGCTGTGTGTGAGGGCAACTTTATTAACTTGCCCCTACACTCATCCACCTATACGTAGAGTTATCATCCCTCTTCTATTTGTGTGATTAAGTTACTGAGCGGGAGGCCGAAGAGGTATTCTTATCCTCTCACCCCTCATCTTTTTGTGTGTTTTTGCAGTGCACTGTCTCCATCACCACAACAGAGACAACCAGTGTTACTTGTTCCCAAAACTGTTTTACCTTGGAACAGTTCCAAGCCATATGCACAAAATCTGTGTCAGGCGTACCGCAGCTCTTGCACTGGGCGAACTCACGCATGCCAAATTTATATAATTGTAGTGGTGTATTGTATGTTTGTTGTAGATATTTAAAGTGCATGATTCTTAAATTGCAATTAGCCATTAGCCTGTTCAGGAGAGTGCAGCAAAATGTCCAGTCCTCTATCGTTAGTGCTGGAGTAAGAGCTAAGTTCCATTTATCTAGTGCTTTACTCTGAGTGGGCAGGGCATTAATTTGTGCCGCAATATATAACTTAGTTATCAGCTGCTTGCGTGAGCTGTTAGCGAGTAAGCCTTGTAGTGCCCTTAACATGGGGAGTGCATCCGGGAATTGGGGATATCATGTTTTCAATGCTTCCCAAAATCTGTAAACACTAGTAATAGAGTGCTACGATTTGTTGCTAGTATTGTGTCCAGTAATATAAACCCACCCTCAGGGAATGCATCACCCATTGTCATCAAGCATGCCTCTGTCAGTACAGCAAGTGATTTAGGTTCTTACATTACAGAGATGGCTGGATTGTAGAGTAGGTGCATCGCTGTAACATATGGTGACATCTTCCCCGCTCCCTGCCTAGTTCCTGCCAGGCCTTTGTAGCACAATTTATTGTGTTTATTTCTTGTTTGGTGACCTCAGGTCGCACATGGGGCAATATGACTTTAAGCCGTGTTAGTGGTGCGTCATCACTTTCAATCACTATATGGAGCAGATAGGCTGGTGGACAATGCCAGTAATGAGCAAAATGTGCCTGTGCGCATGAGTAATACAGGTGCATATCTGGGGTGCCAAATCCCCCTTGTTCATAGGGCCTGGTGAGTGTATCCCTGCTACACCTAGGTTGGTTACCCACCCATGCTAGTGTTATTAAATGGGATCTCAGTACCTTAAAATGATCCTGGGTAATAGGAATAGTAATAAAAATATATAGGAAATGGGGCAATATAACCATTTTCATCACCGCCACTTGGTCTGCTAATGACAGCTGGAGTTTTATCCATTTTGTCATGGGGCTTCTAGTCTAGGTATTGCTGTGCCATAGTTCTGTATGTTAACAATATCTTGGTTTCTATGGACCCAGACTCCAAGGTATCCGACAGGGTCGGCGCTCCACTCGAGAGGGAACTCCAGTGTGCATGGCTCAGTACATTGAGTGAGGGGGAATACTGTTGACTTATCCCAATTTATAGTCAGACCAGAGAACCTTTCAAATTTAACATATTCCCATATGAGTGGGACCGGGCCCCGGACATCAAACACAATATCGTCCGCATAAAGGGAGATGGCAAGGGGGCGACTGCGGAATGCCAATGCTGTATCTCTGTGTTTTAGGTGTATCAGACTCGCGAAGGGTTCGAGCACCGTGGAAAACAATATTGGCCACAGTGGACAACCCTGTCGCATTCCCCTGCAAATCTTCATCAACACCGAGGTGTTGCCATTAATTCGCAATCTAGCTACTGGGTCCGTATATATTAGCCGTATCCATTGTGAAAAGGTTTTGTGTATGCCTACTCGATTCAATACAGTGAACATATATTCCCAGTGGATAGAATCGAAGGCTTTAGCAGCATCTAATAGGACAGCTGCTGTCTTAACCCTAGGGTCTAACTGATGTAGAACCACAAATAATGTTCTTAGGTTGTGAATCGTGGAGTGGTCTGGCACAAAACCTGACTGATCTGGTAGCACTAATGCCAGGAGTAACAGCTGTAACCTGGTGGTGATGACTTTTGCTAATATTTTAGTGTCAATATTTAGAAGTGATAGCAGCCTGTAAGAGCTACACTGTGTGGGCGACTTGGCTGCTTTTAAAATAGTTATTCAGAGTGCTTCACACAGAGCATGGGGCAGCATCTGTTTCTCATATGCCTCTGCATATACTGCATGTGGCTGCAGGGCTAGCAGGTCCACAAATTCTTTATAGAATTCACTGGGAATCCCATCACTGCCCGATGCCTTGCTGTATGGTAAAGCAGCTATGGCTTCACGTACTTCATCGAGCATGTTAGGCTGCACCAAGAATTCCCTCTGTCCCGGGGAGAGACATGCCATGGTTGTTGTATCAAAATATGCTGTGATTTCAGCCACTGTCCCAGCATCTCATGGGCCATACAGCTGGGAGTAGTATTTTATAAACTGTGCAGCGATATCCTGGGTGTCATGGTACATTCCACCTTCCTGAGACGCTATCTCCTTGGTATAGGTCTGCGAATGCGGACAGGTGTTCCGGGCCAAACACATCCATAAGCATGGTTTCAATATAGTCTTCAAGCCTTCCCATGTTGGTGGATTCTGGCATCCCCACTATACGCAGGTTATTGCAGTGCAAACGTGCCTCAAGGGCTTTATTCTTCACCTGATTTACCTGCAGCACCTTTCTCCATGTTTAGACATTTAGTGGTGTTGGCCTAGGATTCGTCCTTCACATTGAAAATGCGTTGCTCCACTACAGAGATGCGCGCTTATTGTTTGTCCACTTTCGCTGCCATATTATCCATCCTGAGCGTTAGCGTGTCTATTTTACTGTTTATCGACTGTAGGATCTGTTGCATGGCTAGGAGCATGGACTCTAGAGATGCAGACTCGGAAGTCTGTAGATCCAGTTCAGAATCCAACTGCTCATGTAGCACACTGGGGGTGCTTCTAGATTCGAACATTAAGTGGGATTCGGTCCTGTCCATTTCCCCATCTTGATGTTGTGTGTGTCGTCAATTGACCCCCTATTGCGAGTCCTGCGTTATAAGTGCAAGCCATGCTCTCGCTGTCTAGTGCCACAATGGATGGTCAATAAGAAAAGGGAGTGTCTCCCTATCCTACCCCACCAAGCTGCCATGGATCACAACGGGTTAGTGCTCTACAGGTAAGAGGCTTAGCAGAGGGCAGTTCCAATATGCTGCACAGTAACAGTCAGTTTATCCCGCTCCCACAGGCAGGTGCACTCAGTGGCCCCTTCACCTCCCACTTTTCATATAAGCAGCATCCACAGTCACCAATATAAGGCCGTATTTGTTTTAGGACACACTGTACTGGTGTCAATCCACAGTACCAGTACGGTTGAAGTGCACTTCTTAAACTGTCCCAAGGACTCGCGGCAGACCAGCTTGGCGCTTCCACCCCATGGCAGCCCAACGGTCCACAGCACTACACTCCAGCGCACCCAGTCTATAGTGGTTCGGTCAATATTCTTTGGCACCGTCTGCCACAGCCTAGTACCCAGTTCACACTGCACTCGGGCCACCTGGCCCGACCCTGGGGTATTCCGCACCACAATGCGTTCCCTCAGCCACAGCCCAGGGCGAGGAGCGGTCCCATCCTCCACCAGCAGCAGTCACTCGCTGCCCTCACCTTCCTGCACAGTTTGGTTCTGGCTCACCGCAGGCAGTCAAAAGCCACAAGCTTGCCCACAGCCTGATCAGGCTCGTCTCCTCCGGCCGCTCCACCGGCAGCACGCAGCACCCGGCTCTCCCCCTGGCACCGGGCAGGCGAGGCCATGAACGGCATCCTCCAGTCTTCCCGCCCGAGGGGACAGCACCCACCAAGCAGTTATCAGCTGGCTGGACCCACAAGTATTAGATCTCTCCCTCCGCCCAGCAGCAGCGCTCAGCATTCATATGGCCCCACCATGACACCACTTTCTCCCAGGATTGCGGCTGGCATTCCGTTGTTCTCCCTTTGTAGAGAGGCAGGTATGGGCTCATTATTGGCCCAGGTATGGGCACGCAGGGCCCCTCACAGCGAAGCACTGGCTAATATGGGCAGATGGCAAATCTTTATGTGTGCTTAAATTGGATTTGAGCCTCCAGACAGCAGAGCTGCACTAAGTTGCAGCCATCTTGCCGTGGGCTCTTTAGCGCCCCCTTCGACCAGAAAGTAAGACAGTTTTTTATTAGAAATGTTTCAGCCACTAAGGGCATTTTGTGCAAGAACCAGTAGGAGAATGTCAGACATAAAACACCATTCTAAGCCATTCAGTATAACAAAAAACATATCTTCCTAGTTTTATTTTTGGAATAACTATTTTATCCTGCCACACTTAGGACAGTCCTGATCCAACACAATAAATAGAACCATGAAAGTGGGTGTAGCCCAACAGCAAATAAACATTGAAGAGTATAGTAAAATGCTCTCGTTGTCTTGATGATACAAGTGACCTTTCATACCTTGTTCTAACAGAATAGATGTCATGGTAATGGCTTAGACTCAGATGGTATAATGGTCCGTGCCACATGGAAAGAAATATAGCAAGCGAATAGATCCCAAGAACATACAGTTTTTCGTAAAAACTGCATCATTATTTGAACACATCCATGTCTCTGATGAGTACAAGTCATCTGATTTTATTGTTGTTTATCTTTGTCATTTTCCTTCTCCATCCATGTATCTATCCTACAGTATACACATACTTAATGTCTCCTATTTCTCCAGCACGGGGCATCCACTGACAATGAGGTCACCCACACTTGGGATTTCATCAGGAAAGTCCGGCTTTATGGATTTTCACATGATCCCTGTAACAAAAAGACCAATTTATTGTGGTAATCATACGAAAGGCCATACATCAGGGAAAGGGTCAATGCCTGTTCCATAACCTTCCTATCCTCAATGCGCTGCACATTCACTTCTTCCACATGAAAAGTGTTAAGCAAATGTTTTTATTGCCTCACAGTACTTACTACAGCAACACATGCTTGGGTTGAACTTCATCTGTCAGCTTTTTCCATGCACTCACATAAGCCACACCTTCCCCCAAACCACATTCCATGGCGTTTTCTAATATTCTGATGTTTTTTTCTCAATTTATACTGAACAAGTGAAAATCAGATCGACTAGAAACATGATTCATATTTAGGAATCAATGTTGTAACTTTGGAAATGGTTTCGACATTACTGAATTTTCTTATCAGGGGTTCATGTCCTAATATTTCACATTTATTTGAAGGGTCGCCACAAAACTAAAATAATAATTTGCAAAATATATGTGCACCATCATTTTCCAAGAACAAATGAATATTTATTCACAAAATAGGCATAGATAATGGTACAGAGTCGACAAATTGAATTCTGTTCTCGCCGGCAAATATACACTTTTTTCTTGACTGAACATTTCTGAAGTGAATTAAACAACAGTATAATATCCATTAAGGTGTAGATTCGTCCTACTACATATTATTCAATATTACAAGCAAGTCAGTTGAATTAAAACTGTACACAAATGCAACTTTCTATACGGTGTTTGCAAACTCAAGGTAAAACGATGTTCCAAATCTTCCCCATGTTGTAAGAACACACGAGTGATCAGCATCTTTCTCTGTCCTCTCTGATCCCCGGTTCTCTTTAGAGTTGACCTCTTCCTTGAATTTCCATATAATCACTGACTCTTACTTGCATTCTTGTCATATATCTCTCTCTTCGGAGATTTTCTCTCTCATCATTGTTTCTGTTCTTTTATGTTCCCGTTGCTGACCACACACTGTTTCATTTGTAGTGCTGCCTTGTATCACCGCCTACACTAAATTCGGATAAACTCATCAAATACGGGTTCATCATTCACCTACCATTACTCGGCAAGATGATTCGAAAAGTAACATTCAACTTTAAGGTCACATTAATGCTCACCATCTTCTGCATGTCGACCATCCCACCCTCATATGCAACCTGGAGTCTCCAATGGGATAGACCAGCAATGCCCCATTCTGGTTCTCCTCCTCCCTTCCCAGCCAACAACAGTGTTTTCCAATGGCACATTCAGGTCCCAAAAGATCCCTATCACTTGCAGAGTCCCAGGGGGTTACATACTGTCCCTGTCATCTTCAACCTCTACAGATAAGAAGATAAAATTTCATCATTAGGCCAATGAAGCACACCTCTACTTCGAAATCTTCTCTGCTTCATACATCCAATGTCTCAAACACTGCCTGCACACCATCCAGTACCTGCCTGAAACTCAACCCAACCAAAGCAGAATTCTTGTCACTTTCCAAGAACAATAAACAAAGAACAGATCAAACGTTACTCAATCATGTGAACCTTTTAGGTTTCCAACACCAACTTTCACCGAATACCAGGCCACTCGGATTAACTCTGGAGACTAGCCTTACCCCTTCAAGTAACACATTCACAAAAAACAAAGAAAGCCTGGCATCAACTCTCTCGTCTACAGGAAGCAAAACCTTTTCTTTCAGGAAACAACTGTAGAAATTCTGTTAAAGTCCTCATACTCTCACATTTGGACAATGGTAGTGCCCTGCTCCATGGCCTTTCCGACTGCACAGTGGCAACCCTTATGGGCATCCTAAATGCTGTAGCATGTCTCATCCAGGTCATGAAAAAGCATGAGCATGTCACCCCCAGGCTGATTGAACTCCATTGACTGCCCTTGTGAGCCAACACCATCTTCAAAACCATCTGCATCATTTACAAATCCATCACAGCCAGCACCATGCTTATCCTGCAGACAGGCTCACCATTTCGGGTGGTTCTCTGTACATCCACAGCCAGGACAGCATCATTAGGGGGACTAAGAAGTGTATCAATCAGGACCACTCCAACACTAGTACAATTTATGAAGACACACCTTTCTAAATAATACTACCTCACAAGACATTACTCATCCACAAATCAGCTACCTCTCCAGTCACTCGTTGACTTTATGCTTGCTTTTAGCCATATTGGGGGCTGCACTGCCTTTTCAGCTACGTTTTGTGCTTTAGAAGTACCACAGGTATATGATCTGCCTCTCTTTACCAAAGGTCACTTTGCTCACTGCCCTGTTCCTACCTTGTATTCCCAGATAAAAGTATTTCTTCTTAGATGATCTCTCCTCAGATGTACTCACTGATTAGTGTCTCTCCATTGTAATTTTCTCTTTGATTATGGTCTTTGTGCTTTAGTGTTCCAAATAATAAATATCCTGCAGCCTATTCAGGAAAAAAGTAATAAAATCTCCAACCATAGATTTCCATCTATATGCGGGTGCAGATTTGCTACTACATTTTCAGTAGTACGCTTTGAAATCTGAGCTAGGCAAAGATCAAGGTGTACTAAAAGAAAGGACAGGTGACTATTAAAAAAGCCTTGTATTCTGTCTAAACAAAGTGGTCCTTAGCTGAAAACTCTGCACAGGATCAATAGGATACTAAGTCAAGTCAAGTTAGTCTTTATTCGATCTTTTTCAATCATAAAAGACATATAATATATATACAATATAAAAAAAAGACATAAAATGTTTTAAAAGACAATGTCAATAAAATTAGAATTGGGTTAGAAAGACTTCCATCAAATTCCAGACCATAACAATACTTATAATAAAATTAATTATGATAAGGAAATAAAAAACTTTGATAGAAAATTTAAAACCATGATGATACAAGATTTGGACAATGCGTACTTGTTTTTTTTTTTTACAATTTACCTAGTGTGGCAATGAGAAGAGGACATCACACACTATAAAACAAGTTACTTAGTGCATTGCAAACTTACATTTATTTGTAAAATATCCCTTCTGAGGGCCCATGTCCAACTCAAAAATTTAGCCATAGCTATAACTACAATTTCACTAGTATCGGTCTTTAGAATTCGTAAAGCAGATTGGCATGATCTTGTGCCAATTTTTTGACAGATCGGCTTGAGCCATTTGTGACGTTGGCCCTTGTATGCAGGGCACACAAACAAGACATGGGTTAAAGACTCTTCCTGGAATGGGCACCTATGACATTTTGTTTCTGAATCATCACCCCACTTAGCCGTAAATGATTTTAAAGGGAGAGAACTCACTCTAAATTGGTGAAAAAGCTTCCTGTCACCGGGTCTCGTAATAAGGTTCCAACAGGCCTCCAGCCTATGCTCGTATTTATGATCTAAAAAAAGGCCAGTTAAGGAGGCATTATTCACCAGTGACAGGGGCTTCTGACAAGCCATGTCCCTATATAAAGCTTTGAAATCTTTTTTAGTTGGGAACAAGTTCCCTTCTGGGCCCACCCACAGATGTCTGAGCCCCATATCAATTAGTGTGCCCTTAATCTTTTGTAGCCATATAATTTTTGAGGACTTGTCGGCTTCTATAATATGCTTAAGTGCTTTAGCATATGGAGCTAGCTCCGGGGTTGTCCATAGTCTCCGCGAATAGGCAAGAGGTCTAAAACCCGCAGCCTCCTCAAAAGAAATACATCCCAAATCTAAAAGT
Organism: Triturus cristatus; assembly: GCF_964204655.1. Classification (NCBI taxonomy): domain Eukaryota; kingdom Metazoa; phylum Chordata; class Amphibia; order Caudata; family Salamandridae; genus Triturus; species Triturus cristatus. The sequence goes on along the minus strand of NC_140593.1, from coordinate 470,290,822 downwards.
AAAGGTTTAAGAGGGGAAGTAAAGGTTTAAGAGGGGAGTAAAGGTCTAAGAGGGGAGTAAAGGTTTAAGAGGATACACTTTGCGAAACCATAATTTTTTGCGTTTTGCCATGGAGAACCTCTTTCCCCTAAACCCCCACCAAAATTAAAGGTGATATATTCCTCACTCCACACTTGAAAGGGATTGATAGCAGCCTTTCGATGGTGTAAAAATCTCACTTTTCCAGGATGGAAAAGGGAATGAGATGAGCTTGTGGATGTTGCTAGCATTCAGATTCACAAGCTTCCAAGGGTAACAATGCATTTGAATCTCAATATTCCTAAGCCTTGAGTGGGATCTTCAAGTGTAGAGAACTTGGCAAACATGAATCAGCGTACATCTATCAAGAATACCTTTGTGAATGTTTGGGAGGTGTACAAATGTCAGAGTATCTTCAAACTTATATTTATGACAGTATTTACATCATACACACAAAAGGTGACAAAAGAGTGCTTGCTATTTGTCTAATCACTGGCTTTCACTCTGGGTTGCTTCCCGATCCTTTATTCTTTTGTTCACTGTGCCACCTTAGTTTGAATATAGTCATTTGCAAATCGGCCTTGACCCTGCTCCAATAAGAACAGTCCAGACCAAAATTTGAGGACATTCCTTTCCTGAACCGAAACACAAGTAACCCCTGGCAGGTTTCACCCTGATTAGGTCACATTAGTGGGCAGAGCATGGTTTCAGTGACACAGTGACCAAGGGACACAGGTTTGCCTGCCAGGAATCCCTATGTGAATTTTTGGCAGGCGAGTAAACTTTTCAATTTACAAAAATATATGTTTTTGACAGTATGGACATCAGTGTATAGGGCACCGTCTCTTTATGTTCTGAGCACTGTCCCTTGTCTGGGATGACCTTTTGTATCTTTATGGCTATATTGCACTGTTCTTTCTCACTACTCTCCCCAACTCTTTTTCTGTTCCATCAATACCTCTCTACAACCTGTGATTTTATAATTTGTTTCTCTTATGATTATAATATCTATTAAGTCCATCCAGAAAAAGAAAGTGTTAGATCATACACAAAAACTCTGAGTGATGTACATTTTCTGTTCCCCAGATAGGCAAGGATTTAATTGTTCTTTTCATTAAATTATGATTAATAAAATATCTTTACAACATGGTCAACAAAACAATGAAATAGCGGTATTTCTATGATTATATTTCAGTTGCATATTTATTTAAAAAATGGCTGGACAATAGTGGAGCGGGAATTCTTACTACTGCCAACCCCATTGCAAGAGGCAATGAATCTGTGTACAAATGTGGAGTGTGAGAAATGAGGTTGTTGGTTGACTGGGGTGTGAGCCCTGATCAAGCAACAGCCACAATGCCTTGCAGGGCGAACCACACAAAGTCACTAAATTAATCTGTGTTTAACCCTGGTTAGCTTGGCACAAAAATTAAACAGACTTAATTCAGAGTCAATGTGTGAAGTATTTATGCAGCACACAAACAGTAATAAAGTAAAAACACAACACAAGAAAAACCCCAAACCAATTTAGAAAAATAAAGTACATTTTAATAAATTATTTGATACCAAAATAAACACAATCCAGATAGTAGAACTGGGGTTAACATTTTTTAAAGCTTTTAGTAAAAACTAGTGTTGAAAAATCAAAGTACCAACCACAGATATTCTGTCATGTGTGACCAGGTCAAAATAAAAAAATATGGCTGACTGCAATGGACCTTGGATTGGACCCGGTCATCGCTTACCTTTGGACTCAGAATACATTTGAGAAAAATGTTTTGAGAAGGTAAAGTTCAGCAGTGCGAGGCTGCAGGTGGAATCTGAGGAGGGAGCATCGTTGACGGGGAGACTTGGGTCAAAACTGGGGTTACGATTTCTATGTTTCTTTTTTGAAAGTCGAAAATCTTGATCACAACGAGGCAGAAGGCTGTAGTGAATGCAATTCTAGGGACTTGGTTACACCTTTGGTGAAGGAACTCTGAACAGGATTTGCTGTTGCTGAGAAAAACGTGGCCAGAGAAACCACGAAATTAGGTCAACTAGTGATGCACCTTGGGAGGATCAATGAGCAGGTTGGTCCTGGTCTCCCCCTGGTTCTCAAAGCAGTTGTTAATCAAAAAGTTCCTAAGACTACAGTTTGGGATTTTGGCCATCTGGGTACAATTAGCACCACAACCAATGGTCCAGGACTGGTGAGGCACCCCTTTGGGCACCAGGACTCACTCATGCTGGGTTCTGGTGTGATTACAAGATGATGCGAGCCCTTAGTGTCCCTGTAGCTCTGGACAGAAGGCCAGCAAACTTGGAGTCACTCTGGTGGTGTTGGATGAAGGTGAAGATGTAGGGCTTAAACAGCAAGGCTGGCCTCAGAGGGTTCAAGGTAGGCTCCAGACAGCAAAACAGTCCTTCCTGGTACAGCAAAGCAGTCTTGCAAAGTGCACAGCAGGTCACCGCTACATGCAGTTCTCTGACAGTGCTTGCATAGGTCCAGGAATCAACTGAATCAGAGGATTTTATTGAATACCTGGTGCCCTTCCCCTGGACGTGGGAGAAGCTCCTAGAAAATCTCTTTGAAGTGCATGGAATTTCTTTAATCCCCTGCATTGGCTCTAAGCTGGCTGCAGTGACAATGTGGAGGTGATAAGTCCTGTTCAGTCACAAGTGAGAATGTGTTCAGCTCCTCCACCCCATCCTGCCAGCAGATGGCTCATTCAGGCACACCTAATCCCTATATTGTGGGACTATCTGAGAGGAATTCACAAAGCCTGTCAGTTATGTAGTGTAGTTCCTATGTCCTTGATAGGCTCTGCGCATTGCAATAACATACACTATAGATTTCACATAGGACTAAGGTCAGTATGTCTCTATCGAGTATATTAAACTTAATTACTTGTGTGTGTCAGCTAACTCAGAGGTCACTAGAAACTTCTCGAAATTACAAGAAGGGATTAGTCTCTGACAACCGCATAAACATGACAACTTTGTTTCCCTTTAGAATCGGAACATTCTCAGAATCGTGGAAACAATAGATAACAGTTTCATTCAGTCAATCGTGCATGCTTCTTTTCTACAGAGTTGCACAGAAATAGAGAGATGGGCATTTTCAATAAAAGGGTTTATTGAACAGTCTTATTTCTCCTGCAAGAGATATGAATTGCTACAATCATAAGACAGACTGCGAAATACAATATGTACGAGGTTAGCGGTAAGATAAAATAATGCTGCAATAGCATGGTTTGTAGCTATGACATAGATTTATTAAAATACATACATAAATAACATATGCTAAAATGTGATACTCATCTGATGCTTCTAAATTGTTCTACCCCAGTGTACCTAACCTAAGTGCAGTACAAGGTTTGAAGTAGGTGTAATTTCTAAAGTATAGCTAGCTATATTTTAGTTTAGCCAAGAGTTGCAAAAAGTTTCTCTAAGTTCTAGTCAGCTCCATACCTTAGAACAAGAGAGGTTGGAATCTCTTTTCTGGACTCGATAGTCTAACCCCCCGCAAGGGAAGTCAGAGAGCACTGGAGCTGGGTTCTCTGCGAGGAGGATGACAGCGTCAGGTCAGTGCATCAGGCTGGAACTCGATCTCCTTCCGAACTTGCCGTGGCGATCCACGTAGTCTAGGTTGGATCGAATCCTCCGGGAACCGCAATTTTCCAGGGCAAGTGCTGGTATATTTATACCTTGAAGGTGTCTAGGAATGCCAGTATTGACGTAAAAGTCGGGCAGAGGAACGCCATGAATGAACCCCTAAGGAATAGATGTTCATGCATACTTAATGAGTTCTTGGAGAAATCAATATTCAAGCTGAGGGAAATTCCTAAAGGCTTAAGGGTCTGGTTTTCCAAGAATTCGTTGTGACGTGGATGGACGGATGTAGGTGGCCATGCCTGTATTTGGTTTGTACGGACAATGTCTAAATAAGGGCCGGATTTCTATGTCCAAATAAGGGAAATGTGAATTGTACCTATATAAGGGCATAAATTGGGGAACCTATATACGGAATCTAAATCTGCACACTACACCCACTCCAGTTTTGTATGAACGACGTTACTAAATCCTAAACGTTCTAAACATATCTTAAAACAGAGTATCGCATGGGTTTGCTAAAATAAAATAAAAACATATCTTAAGCATATGTTCTAAAAATACATTACAAAACCATTGCTATGCATAAAGTGTTGTACATATTAAAGGCAATGTTTCATTCTATGCATAGGATCACATTGGAATTCTAAACCAATGAACCAAAATATATACATGTGATGAAATGGCTCGTAAATACAGAAGAAAAAAAAGGGCCGAAACCATTTCATATCAGGTTTACACAAGTCAAATTGTTATTCATGACAAGATGGCATACTGTCCCTGGAAGTGTTATCAAAGAATTCTGTTCTCTATGAATAGTTCTACTAGAAGCAGATTACTGTGCCAAAAAATGAAAAATACAATTTTTAGGACTGGAAGAGAAAAAAATAATCATAGAAAAAGTTCCAAAGTCAGCATCACGTTTGAAAAAGAATGAAGGCCAAATTCAGAGTCTCTCCGGAACACTGTGTGCTTGATTCAAAAGTCAGTGTTTGGGGATGGAGAAAACATAACATTTTCTAATCCAATAGACAACAAGTTGTCTACCGTTGTGGGTGACAGTTGGAATACCTTGTGTAGAAGATCAACAGCACAGAGATACGAACTATCACCTTCAGCATGGGAAGCATCAGCAATGTCCGGATTGGATGTTACCTGCGCACCTGATGTTTCTTCTCGTACCTCAGCAGTAGCATGTTGCGTCTGTGAGATCTCAATGAATGCCGCCATCAGGATTGGTAGCCGCTGGGGACAACACATAGCATGGGCCAATATCGGTTCCAGCAGAGTATCGATATCCGTAGGCATGACTGATGGGAGTGTCAGATAAACGTCCAGCACGCATTCTTTACCGCATAGCAGGCAGGATAGAACAGGTAAGATGCAATCTTGCCAGATTGGTCTGAATGACAGAAACCAAGTGGTGTTTAATTCTCGTAGACGAGGTAAACCCAGAATTTGGACGATGCGCTCACAACACATAATCTCCAATAGAGTTCTTTCCATGGTGAACTGGGTGTCGCTGGTGATTTGGCTTGCCATATAGTAGCAATAGGAGCAAAAATAGTATTCCTGCAATGAGTGCTAAAAGGAGAGGCAGTCCGCCAAACACAGAGTGCACAAAATTTGGAAAAATTCCGAGGAATGCTTGAAAAGGTGCTAACAGTCCTGCATACACGTTCCTAAATACATGTACAAAACTGCTCGTATCAGACATGTTTAAGATACGACCTAACATTTCTGAGAAATGCACAGGGCAGTTTGTATACAAAAGGGTATGTATCTCCGTAAAAGTCCTTGCGACTTGGAGAGTATAGGTTTCCTTGGCAGAGGTCAAAGGCACAGTTTTTTGTAAAAGAATGGCTGTCATTCTGCTTAGAGTATCAACTCGTATAGAAGAGATATTTAGTGAAGGCCTTAAAGGCGACTCCCTGACTATGTCTATTTGTGGAAACAAGACTTGCATACAGCAAGTGACCCTGGATGTAAACGTTACTAGTTATGGGATATCTGGCAGCACGCCACAGCAGCTGTGATCATTCAACATAATGTAACTCCCGTTTGAAATTTGACCAAAGATTGGCTTAATCACTGCTGCCAGTGAACCGTGCAGGTGGCAGGATAAATTTGTAGTGGAACCGTCACAGGCCCGTGTAAGTTAATACCCTGACAAAGGAGAGAACCGCTTAGTGCGTGTTCACAGTTTTTACCGCTAAGAAACACTTCACGTCCCCCACGCCAACATCTGTGTGTGTAAGGTAAATCCCAGGATGTCTTGATGTATTCTTTACCAAACCTTTCACATTTGCATGCTGGTATATTTTTTAGGCAATACTGAAAATGGAAAGTCGTAACAGGCAGAGTAATCTTACCATGTATGATCCACTCAGTAGCTGTTTTTTCTGCCACTGTGAATGATAATTTCTCCAGTTTTTCAATGCTCAGCACCGTATAGTCTGCTCCCCTTTGTGCCAGTTTGATCTGTATGTCAGTGAGATTGAATTCTGCAAACAGTGACGTAGTATTGATTAAACGCCAAGGCACATAGCCAGAATGCAGATTTTGAAGTGTCCTGCCTAATAGCATGATAGAACGTAGTTGTGACTGACCATGTTGCAACATGACCAAGTCTTGTTACATGATGTCTATGACAGAAGATACAATGCTGTCCAAAGAACATATCCTGGACGACAGAGTTGTTAACCCATTGTCTACTCCAGAGAGAGTTTTCTCTAAATTAATACGATCAATTTCTCGTATTCGTTCTGCAGTCTCTGCTTGGGTGACCTTCCATGCTTCATTATAAGCAGCGTAGATACCGGCATATATGAAACGTTTTTGACACGGTTTTCTTGGTCCTAACAAGAATTCCCTAAGGTCTGCATCTTCTTGAAGTAAAGTTAAGTGTTGTTTTACATCCTCTAGTGTAGCTTTCTGTAGCCAATCAAGGCAAAGTTTCCCTACACTGTAAGTTGTTACTACCCCCGGATGCTGTCTTTGGACATAACGTGGGACTGGCCTATGAAAGGTAAATCCTTGTGTTTTGTTCAGGAACCTATCTTGACAGTTATTTGTGTCTAAGGGACAGAGCAACCATTTTTTCCATTCAGGATCTGATCTGTATTTATTCAAAATAGTATGTACGTCGACCTCCCCTTTGCAGTGCTTTCACTTGTAGGCAAAGGTATAGACGGTGTGTTCATGTCTTTTATCTTGGCTAATCCAAGGCATGATGTTTGTTGGACAGTGTCGTTCAAAAACATCATTTGCTCAGGGATGATACAACCTCTCTACTCAAAGCTTCTATTCCCTGTACCTGCCAATCTTTAGTACCCCAGACAGTTTTCGTCTCAATGTTGTCTTTCCAAAAGTCGTAACCCTGTTTAGACAGTTGGGCAATAAAGGCTGTAGAATAAATCTGATTGGTATTTGTTAACATATTTTTCATTCCTGTCTTGTTGACATTAAGTAAACTGTCTCTGCATTAGAGATATTAAACCCTGAAAAAAATGGAAATTTCATTGCAAATGTTTTAGAACTACCCTTTTGTGGCGTAGGACAATGTTCCCATTGGTTATACATAAATATATTTCTAGGCATTGCAGATTTATGCAAGAAATGATGACCATAGTGGTTATAACAATATATTTATTCATAGTCTGATGAACCTTGTAAATATTCATTAGTAAATGCAGTTGACATCTCTAGATCAGACATCATAATATTAACAGTCTCGAAGTCCCAATCATCAGAAAAGGTACTGGAGGTAATAAAATAACTAAATGAACTTTTAAATAAATGTGGAATCTTCAAAAGCTCCGACGGACCAAAAATGTCATATTCGGTTTTGTCCCAAACTATACCATCAGGTATAGGAATCGCTGTGATGTTCACTGCTGACAAGTCTCTTGCTTCACGATGGGATGATTTGTGTGGCTGGAGAAGTAAGTTCACTTTTGTACTTGCTGTGTCCATTTGAATATATCTTCCATTAATCAGCATACCCAGAGTTATTACCAGACCTAACCAAAGCAGAACGAAGAATATTCCCAAAACAATCCATAGTTCAAACTATGGTGAAACCAGATAAGTTTTTTCCAGTAGATGAAAAGACTATGTTGCTTGTTCTTTGAAAGTTCTTTGTACTGGCGTTGTTTCAGGCTCACTGGGATCATCAGAAAACATATCAAAGTTCATGAAATAGCCAGAAGCAGTTCTGTCAATGGTTGGAATTGCATCCATATTTGATGAAATTGCTGGAACCAGTTGATCACTTGTTACTTCCTGGTAGACATGTGTATCTGGACGAACTGTTATTTGGGTCTCAAGAGGTACAAGGTCCATAGCATTGTTGCTTAGTCCTCTATTTCTTACTGTCGAATCTTCAAAGGTGATGAGTCTCTCAGTTTGAACCTCTTGGATTGTAGCTAGAGGAGTACATCTGCTACATTGGCGGAGTCCACTTGGTCTACTGTTCAGTATCGGCCACATAGTGTGGTTTGATCAGGACGATGGACACAATTCGTTTCTCCTTTTTACCAGCAAGGGGCATTACAAGTACTGTTCTTGATCCATGGATTGCTAGGACAGGTACTGGTTGTCTGTATGAAGGCCCAAATTCCTTCTTATCCATGATCTTTTCTCTGACTAGATCCCCAAGCTTAGGGATCCAGACAGGCCTTGCTGGGACGGCCGGATTTTTCCCAGTGGTGGTTGGCTTCAGGACCACGTTGCTTTGTCGCTTTCTTAGGTCATTTAAGTCCTGTAAAACAGCCAAACGATCTTTGATATCAAACTGTTTGTTTTCCACCACTGTGCCTTTCATATCTAAGTCCGGAACCAACATTTTAGTCCCAAACAGGACCTTATATGGAGTGACACCCCCTAGAGAGCTTCTTGGCTAGTTGTTTAGTGCGCTCTGGACCCCATATAGATGTTTGACCCACCCATCACCCGAACCTAATACCCTAGCTGTTATAGACTGCTTTAGGTCCCGGTTGTTTCTTTCCACAATAGAATTTCCCTCAGGATGGAATGGAGAAGAATACTGTAATGCTATACCCAGACTGGCCATGGCTTCTCTGTAAGCCATAGAGCTAAACGCAGGACCCTGGTCAGAATGTAGTGTGCCTATTGCGTATGTGCCGATAAAGACTCACTGTAGGACCTGGGGTCACCAGGCCCTATGGGGGTAGCGTGGCGCGAGCAGGTAGGCATCCAAGGGCTTACGTGTAAAGTGACCATACAGCACACACATCCACTGAAACAGGAAACGCACGCAATAATTGACACCACACGGTAGGTTGAATAAAACCAATCAGTTTTATCTAGATCAACATTAGGATCAAAAGCATTTCATTAGAAATAGATTGGCAGTTCATTAGGAATAGATTGGCAGTTCATTAATACATCAAAACCTGGCATTGAATCAAAGCGCGACACCTGGTGATCCTGGGGAGCGTCAAACACAGTGTTCACGCCAAGCGCGGCACATAGCAAATCATTAGCGCTTCAAAACATGGCATCTAAGCATAGCGCTACGCATAGCAAATCAATAGTGCTCCAAAACATGGCACTTAAGCATAGCGCTGCACATAGCCAATCAATAGCGCATCAAAACATGGCACTTAAGCATAGCGCGGCACATAGCCAATCAATAGCGCTGCAAAACATGGCACTTAAGCATAGCGCTGCACATAACCAATCAATAGTGCATTAAACATTGCAGGTCATTGAAGCGCTAAACATTGCATTCCCTTGAAGCGCTAACTGGGTAATTCAGTAGAGCATTAAACATTGCATTCCAGAGCACTGCACACAGCAGGAAATCCAAGCGCGAACCATTGAGTTAATCAAAAGCGCTTCGCATAGCCAGTAACCAGCACTCTCCACTCCACTCCACTCCTCAGAGTATTAAACTTGGTATTCACCTAGGGCATACCCTAGGCCCCCCCAAGTGGTCGCTCCTCCCTGCCTAATGAGGGCCTGTTAACAGTCAGGGGTGAACAGCTTCTCCCACCATTGCAGTGTGGGGCGCTGTGTCTATGCCCCCCAAAGTACTTGGTGCGGGGCACAGTCACTGCGCCCCTCAGAGGGCGAGAGGGGGTGATGGCAAGGGTTCTGGGCTGCGCAAGAGCCTCCGGGTCCCAACGGTAACTTCCCCCAGGGGAGGGGCGAACTCGGGGCCTCTCTCGGGCCGTCCGCCCTCCTCCCCGGGGGTTACCTTGTTGTAGGGTCTCCTCTCGGCGCTGGCAGTCGGTTTCTTCCTGGCGGGAGGGCTCGCTGCTCCTGGAGCCTCTCCCGTTGTGGATGCCGGCTCTCCGGCGATGTCGGGGGACTTGACGGGGGCCCCGGTAGGGAGACAGAACTTCACGGGGCCTCTGGCGGCCCTGCACGGCCCGGGAGCGTCTATGGCAGGCCCTACGAGGACTCTTGGGATCCTGACTGGAGCATTCACAGGGAGCCCGCAGCCGCCAATGGCAGCGTGGCCTGCGGGGTGTGGCCTCCGCACCCACTCAGGAAACGGCGGGGGCGGCGTTGAGTCTTCCGCCCCGTCACGTGACGCTAGGTGTCGGCTTCACGGCCTACTTAGGCCTTCCCCGAATTCCGGCGGCCCTCTCCTCGCTGAGGGCCGCGTCGCGCGGGCTGCGACGGCAGCGGCGGGGTCCCGGTCTTCCCCGCGGGCCCCGGAGGTGATGAGGTGCGGTCTTCGCCGCACAGGGCCGCGGCGGTGAGTGATTTTCGGGCTCCCAGCAGGGGTGGGGGAAAGTAAGGGCCGGCCTGCAGCTTGGGGTAGGCAGGTTGAACAGGGGCAGGCCACACGCCTGTGGCAGTACAGGATAGGGGGGACCCAGGCAAAGTCAGGGAGCGCAGGGGTGTCACAGCGCTGGTACCTGGTCGATCCCCCAGCAGTTCTGTGGTAAGTTTAGTGGATCTTCTTCGGCGCTTGTTGGTTCCTGCGCCCTTGGTAGCTAGTTTCTTGATGAGGGGGGAGGTTGAGTTGGCGACTGAAAAGAGTTCTCAGTCAGGCTTGGTAGGTTGTCTCTGGGTTCCCCTCCCGCTGGGCCAGAGGGCCAGATCAGTGGGCTAGTTCAGGATCCCTCACTCAACTTAAAAGGCAGCACCTAAGCCCTGTCACTTTCAGTGGCATAGGTCCCTGACTAGGCCCTACCGCCTAAAAATCCTGCGTGGGTTCCCCCAGGTCTGCGTCGCCCCAACTGACTGAAAATGTTCCCTCCTTTCCTTAAGTATCCCTAGGTCAGGTGACCACTCTCTACGGCGGCAAAAGTAAACCCCACCCTTCTTCTAGAAGGTTCCAGCAAGTTCCAGGAGCTTCCCCACTCTAGCTATAGGACAAAAAGGCGGGCTCGTGTCGCAACAATGTTGTAGGGTCCCAGCCAGCTCCTGGCAACTAGGGTGCTACTAAAAAGGCCACTCCGCAGTAGCAGGGGCCTGTGGCAGCCATATTGTGGGAAGAGAGCACCTGCACCTTAACACTGATTAGCAATGAAAAGGCGCTCGGAGACCTAAGGCCAACGAAAAAGGGTGGAAAAAATGAGGCAAGGGCAAAAACTCAGGGAAAGACCACCATTGGGCTGACAGGTCTAACACTCACAAATCTTTTATAACAGCTCAAGTGTCAGCCGAGCGCTGAGGCCATATCCATAGGAACCTAGAGCACGAATCCACTGCAACCATAATATATTTATAGTTCCCATCACTTTGTAAGGGACCACAGTGGTCCAGGTAAACACAAGCTAATGGTTTATCTGAAATTAACAGGGACGTCTGCGCAGGACGTTTCACAGTAGAGACTTTCATCTTTTGGCATATTTCGCAGTCCAAGACATAATTCCTGGTCTGTTTCCTAATGCCTGGCCACCAGTAGCTCTGTTTTAATAATGACACTGTGGCGGAAACACCTGCATGGGCAGAGGTGAGCCCTTCAAGTGCTGCTAGGATTAGCCCTAGTCTATGTTCCATGTTTGGTATTACCCTATCCCCCACTCCAGGGATTCGAGCAAACGGAACATTGTTCGCATCAATTATATATGAGTATTTGAGTGGAAATTTTTAGGTAATGCTGCACCGCTGCCTTTGCTTGATGCATTGACAGCTAGCATTATTTCGCTGTCTATTTTTGTTTTTGAACGAGTGATTGCAGCTACGGAAGCCATTTTTCACAGCCCCTTTCGCGGCTTCATCAGCCAATGAATTCCCTTCAATGTGAACGCCATCACGTTGGTGACTCAGCGTGTGTATCACGTGAGTGTTTTGTAGTCCGATTTACAACTGAACTACTTGTTCCCAAAGCAATTTGTGCTAAATTGTGCCACCTTTTGCATCTTTGAAACCATTTTGAATCAAATTCTGCAAATATTCATTGTAAAATTGAACACAGTAAAAAGAATCACACACTATTAGTGTGGGGAATACGTGATCTGTTTTTTCAAGTGCCATCTCAAATGCTTGTAGTTCAGCTCGCTGAGCTGTACAATCTCCTAGAGATTGGGTTTTTGAGACCATTGGTCTGAATTTGCCATCTCACATGCGACCTTTAATGATAGCACACGCTGCACTGTAAGCTTGTTTACTCCCCGTAGCGGGCTGTGCAGATCCATCAGTATAAATTATAAATTTGGACTGGTCAAGAGGGAGAATTTCAGTAGGCAGAGGACACTCGTGTTCATATTGCAGGAATGCTTGTGTTTTTAAATATGGATCAAAAACGTATTCAACATCAGTTGCAGCAAGAGAATTAACCCATTGTATCCATCTCGGATGTAAAGCTTTTGCATTTGGAATGCTAGCCTTTTTCACTGCCTCTAGGGCTGGTACAGGAGTCCCTATCGTAATGCGTTCCCCTGTGCTAGCGCTCTTTCTTTTGCTACAGCGGTTTGAACTTCTGTCAGAATTTTTTCAGTAGAAGTGAATTTCATTTCTGCTTGTGTATACAAGTGGGATTTGTATGTAATTGGTACTTTTTCACCGTTGTTAAAAGTTAAGTAGGTGAATCCGCATTGACCCGGAATTATTCAGATCACTAAGTTGCGTACGTTTACATGTGTTTGCAAGTGTTTCGTTGCAAACATGTCTGTTTGGAGTGAACGCAAAATTTCTGTGTGCTTTTGTGTCCAATGCATGATTTTAAAATCAGGTTTAATTAATTCGTAGAGAGGTTTAACCCTTTCTGCGCAATTTAAAATGTAAGTTCTTCCAATATTCAGGAAACCTAGAATCGACTGTAAATTCTTCATTGTTTTTGGAGGTTGGAGCAGCGCACACTTTTCTAAAAAGTTGGCTGCCAGGCTTTTGCCTTCACTTGATAGTTCATATCCTAGGAAAAGGACGTTGAGGTGGGCAATTCTTTACTTTTTTTTTTAAGTTAAATTTGTAACCATGTGAGGCGAAGCCCAATATTATGGTGCTCACCCTGTTCAAGTGCCTATCCAGGTCATCGTCTGTCAGATCTATATCATCGACATATGACAATGCCTCGTCATCATAAGTTTGTAGTAACTCTGTTACCCTTGCTGAAAATAACCCGGGCTGTTTTTGAACCCTTGGGGCAGTCGACAAAATTGATGCTGTGTCCCCATTATTGAGAAAGCGGTCAAATATCTGCTTTCTGGTGCAATATTTTGACAAAAGAAACCATTTGAAATGTCTAATGTGGTCTTATATTTTTTACGCACAATGTTATTCATTAGTGCTGTACTGTGTGCATTTTGCACTGCAAATGTTTTGCAACAAGAATTTAAGTGTCTGTAATCCAAAACTAGACGATATGTATTGTCGGGTTTGGAGAGAGGAAACAAAGGATTGTTCATTGATGAGGTGCATGTTTCAATCACCCCCTGATATTCAAGTTGATCTAAAATCTCCCTGACCTGTTTTTTAGCTTCTTGCTTAACTGGGTACTGCCTTTATGCAGTTGGTTGACTTTTTAACTGGATTTTATGGTGAGGTGAGTCCTCATCCCATCCAACATGATTTTTATACAGTGCTGGGGCTTGGGCTACTGCCCATTTCTTGGCTAATGTATATTTTAAATGAACTGGAACATGGTTGGAGAAGGCAGGCAGAATAATGGCCTCGCCATGTGGGCCCTCCCTGACGAATTCTGGTGGCCAGTCATTTTCTGCTAGAAGTATATCATAACCCCTTGGAAGATGCTCCCAAAAGAGCGCTTTCACTTTTCTTGGTATGTCTCCCTCCATCCGGAGTGTTATTTCATATAACCTATGGTGAGAACTAACCCTGGTGTCTACAGTCTCAACTTGTATTTCTTCATTCAAGTCCACTGCCTCCAGAAGTCCCTTCAGGTTCTGGTGAGCTATTGTAACTTCTGCTGCACTGTCCAGCATGGTCTGGGCCCATTCTCCGTTCCTGAGTTGGGTTCTCAGTATTCTCGGCATGTCTGATCTTCAGACCTGCTACCTTTTTCTTGGTGAATTGAAGTTTTGCCTTATTTTTCTGAACGTGTTGATCGTCTTTAGACTTCACGTGTTCTTCCTTGTTTTCTGACCGTCCTCTTTTTTCGGATGTCTGTGACGATATCTGAAAGGTACAAGAGGAACATGTATCATTATCTTGATATCTGTCAGGTTTTCTCAATTTATCCCTATTCCTGAGGTTGTACCTCCTTTCAGAGGGCTCTTTCTGTGGAGGAGACCTGCCTCGGGAAGAGGTAGGTGTGTTGTTAGTAAAGACCTTATCAGGACTTTCAGACAGTTGTAACTTCATACCTAAATTTAGAGCAGGCTCTGCCCCATATTCGTTTTGAATCTGTTTCAGGACATCAGGTATTACCGCCATTGACGGAACACCATGTGTTTTTGTGTAGATAGCAGCAAAGACTGTGCCCCATGAGGTGCAGTCTTCCAGATGTGGTGTGATCCCCATTGGAAAATAAATTGTTAAAATTCAGTGTTTTTCAAAAGGCATAGTATTAGGAAATACTGCTTCGATTTGAGTAATTTTTTGAGTTAACCAGAATGGAATTTGTGTGCGTTTTGCGGGTAATTTACCCATGACTGAGTGTAAAGTCTGTGGAGTAATTTTTAAAGTAGTACCCTGATGAGGGGCTGGATTTTGACTTGTTAATGGTTGTTGGACTGTGAAAGTCCACATGACATATTGAACCAATTGTCTATATATCTTTATTAACTCCTTGAGTTGAGCAAGTAAATCTATGTCTGACATAGTTTCAATGTCAGGATGAGTTGTATAGCCGGCTAAAATCGGCCATGTTGCTCCTGGTCTACCTAGTGGACCGAGCCTGGTAATGTGATTGTAATGTTTTAGGGCGCCTTTAAACCAGAGCTCATGCTCCTGGTATATGAGTGGAATTTCAATATCCTCGAAAGGAATATATTCCTCAGGTGGTTCATCTTCTTTGTAGAAGTGAAACATATGTGTTACTGGATTTGATTCTAGGAATACTATCCATGAATAGAATACCTCTGTCTGGTGAGATTCATGTGCCTCTATTACAAAAACTGCTCTTCCACCTCTTGGTGTCAGACCATGTTTTTATACGTTTTAGAGTGATGGCTCGCCTTAAATTTGGTGGGATGTGTATAACACCCAACTCGTCTTCATTAAGACCTGTAATGTCAGCTGTAGCTTGACCGTTGTCGACGACAGCATCTCCAATGTCGGACATTGTTTAATGAAAAATTACAGAGCAAATTTCTAGGAAACAAAGATAAGGTGCACAATATTTTGGAACACTGTATCCTTCAACGTTGAACAAAACGAAACAGCTAATATATAGGACTTTCGTCCTACTCAGCAATGGCGGATATTATCCTTTACCCACTCCAGACGTCTTATGGAGTTTTATGAGTAGAGGGTATCTGAGAAAAGCACGACTGAGTTACTTTAGTATCTAGCGTTAAATTAGTGCCTTACCAAACTGTTGGGCGCCATGTAGTGCAGTTCCTATATCCCTGATAGGCTCTGCGCATTGGAATAACATACACTATAGATTTGACATAGGACTAAGGTCAGTATGTCTCAATCGAGTATATTAAACTTAATTACTTGTGTGTGCCAGCTAACTCAGAGGTCACTAGAAACTTCTCGAAATTACGATCTCTGACAACCGCATAAACATGACAATCTTGTTTCCTTTTAGAATCGGAACAGTCTCAGGATCGTGGAAACAATAGATAACAGTTTCACTCAGTCAATTATGCATGCTTCTTTTCTACAGAGTTGCACAGAAATAGAGAGATGGGCGTTTTCAATAACAGTCTTATTTCTTGTGCAAGAGATATGAATTGCTACAATCGTAAGACAGACTGCGAAGTACAATATGTACGAGGTTAGCAGTAAGATAAAATAATACTGTAATAGCATGGTTTGTAGCTATGACATATATTCATCAAAATACATACATAAATAACATATGCTAAAATGTGCTACTCATCTGATGCTTCTAAGTTGTTCTACCCCAGTGTACTTAACCTAAGTGCAGTACGAGGTTTGAAGTAGGTGCTATTTCTAAAGTATAGCTAGCTATATTTTAGTTTAGCCAAGAGTTGCCAAAAGGTTCTCTAAGTTTTAGTCAGCTCCATACCTTAGAATGAGAGAGGTTGGAATCTCTTTTCTGGACTCGATAGTCTAACCCCCGCAAGGGAAGTCAGAGAGCACTGGAGCTGGATTCTCTGTGAGGAGGATGACAGCGTCAGGTCAGTGCATCAGGCTGGAACTCGATCTCCTTCCCCACTTGCAGTGGCGAACCACGTAGTCTAGGTTTGATCGAATCCTCCGGGAACCGCAATTTGCCAGGGCAAGTGCTGGTATGTTTATACCTTGAAGGTGTCTAGGAATGCCAGTATTGACGTAAAAGTCGGGCAGAGGAACGTCATGAATGAACCCCTAAGGAATAGATGTTCATGCATACTTAATAAGTTCTTGTAGAAATCAATATTCAAGCTGAGGGAAATTCCTAAAGGCTTAAGGGTCTGGTTTTCCAAGAGTTTGTTGTGACATGAATGGACGGATGTAGGTGGCCATGCCTGTATTTGGTTTGTACGGAGAATGTCTAAATAAGGGCCGGATTTCTATGTCCAAATAAGGGAAATGTGAATTGTACCTATATAAGGGCATACATCGGGACACCTATATACGGAATCTAAATCTGCACACAACAGTTACACCCAGTCATGTGGCCCAGGGAAGGCTTCTAGCACTAAATGCCTAATTGCAGGAAAATGCCAACTTTCTAAAAGTAAAAGATACACAGATAATCAATGAAATGCAGAGTAAATCAAACATTCACCACCAGTCAAGAGATCTGGGTTAAAGCCATAGTTCTTTTGCTCACCATGCCACCTCAGTTTGGACCCCGCCGTATGCAAATCAGTCTCCACCCTGTGCCTCATGGGAACAGTCCAGCCAGAACTGCCAAGCCAGGTCCTCCCTGGAACGGAAACAAGCATCCTGGGACCGGTTCCGGGGCATCACCCCTCATCACCCAGGCTTGATTGAATCCAGTGGCACAGTGAGCCTAGGACCCACGTCTGGCAGTTCGGGCTGGGCTGTTCCCATGCGGAACAGGATCAAGACTGATTTGCATATGGCTGGGCCTAAAGTGGGGTAAGCAACAAAACATATGACTGGGTCTGAACTGGAATGGCATGGGGAGCAAAACAACTATGAATGTAGGCCCAGATCTCTTTAAAGGGGTGAATGTTTGACATTGAACAGCATTCTGCCCATCAATTGCTCTTTTGAAAACTTGCTAAAAGTGGCATTTTCAAAACTGTGATTTAAAATCTGACTTTACAATTAAAGAAAACTTTTCATTACAATTTCATAGATACCAAATATGAACTGCATGCCTGGTCCTAATAAAAATTTAGCACGTATTAGATATAAAAAGGCAATCCAATGGGATATGTAGGCCTCACAGTAGTGAAAACTGAATTCAGGAGTTTTCACTAACAAAATATATAAAACTTAAAAGTACATGTCCAACTTTTTAATTACAGTGCACACTGTCCTATGGGCTACCTAGGGCCACCTGTAAGGGTGACATTTTGCAATAAAAGAAGATTTTAAGGCTTGGCAAAGGGGTTATATTGCAAATCGAATTGACAGTTTAAAAATGTATTTAGGCTGCAGTGGCAGGCTTGGGACATGTTTGAAGGTGCTACTTAGGTGGGTGGCACAGTAAGTGCTATAAGCCCACTAGTAGCATTTAATTTACAGGCCCTGGGTATATGGTATACCACTCCTCAAGGAATTTATAAGTACATTAAATATGCCAATTAGGTGTAAGCCAACCAAACCATATTCAGGGGAGAGAGCACAAGCACTTTTCAGAAGTGATTAGCGATGGTAAAGGTCAGAGAGTCCAGAAGCCAACAAAGTCAACTTTAGCCAAAAAAGTGGAGAATACAGGGAAAATGTTTGGGGGTGATCTTGCAGAGAGGGCCAGGTCAAACATTGGGTATCTCATAATGTATACATACTTATGCCTATTTCCCCTCCGGGCTTGACTTTTCTTTCAATCTGACTCCAGGTGTAACCCATCTCTTTGCAGTCTGTCTCAAGGCCTCTGTGCCAGGTGCTTCTTGGCCTTCCTCTTTTCCATTTCCCTTGCGAGTTCCAGGTTAGGGCTTGCCTGGTGGTGTTTGATGCAGGCTTGAGGAGGATGTGACTTATTCAGACCCAGTATCTTTTTATGATATCATTAGCGGGTAGTTTGAAGTCTGCTGCCACAGGTCGTTGTTGCCGATGGTGTTTGGCCAGCAAATTTGGAGGATTTTCCTCAGGCAGGTGTTGATGAAGGTCTGGACTTTGTTGGTGGTGGTCACTGTTGTCATCCAAGTTTCTGCTCAATACTGAAGGACCGGTTTTATATCAGTGTTAAAAAGCCTGATCTTGGTTAAAAGCGTCAGGTCCGTTGAGCTCCAGATCTTCTTTAGCTAAATAAAGGCAACCCTTGCTTTGCCAATACTTGCCTTGACATCACCGTCTGCACCGCCCTTCATGTCTATGAGACTGGGCAGGTAGGGGAAGGCCTCAACCTCTTCCAGTGTATCACCTGCCAGAGTGACTGCAGTTGTGCTAGCCATGTTAGCCTTTAAGATCTTATTTTGTTCACTGTGAATGCTGAGGCCATGTTTTGCTGATGCGGCTGCCACATTGTCAGTCTTCTCTTGCATCTGCAGATGGGCATGAGAAAGTAGGGACTGGTAATTTGCGAAGTCCAGGTCTTTGAGCTGCGTTCAAGTTGTCCACTGGAGCCCATTTCTTTTCCTTGCTGTGGCTGTTTTCCTTATCCACTCTATGGCCAGCAGGAAGTGAAAAGAGAGGAGCAACCAACCCTGGTCTTCACTTAGTAGGCTTCCATGACTTGTCCTCCATGGACTATTGTGCAAGCCATTCCCTTGTAAGAGTTCCTGATGATTCTTATGAGTTTATATGGCACACTATAGAGGCGGAAGAGTTTCCCAAGGGTCTCTCTTTCCACTCTGTCAAATGCCTTGTCATAGTCAATGAAGTTGACATAGTGGGGGAGTTCCATTCCATAGACTGCTCAATGATGATACATAGTGTTGCTATCTGGTCTGTGCAAGATCTATCTTTGCAGAAGCCAATACGCTGGTCTTGCAGCTGAGCATTTATTTGTTCCTTCATTCTTTTCAGGATGACACTGTTGAACACTCTACCTGGAGTTGGAAGAAGAGTTATCCTTTTGTAGTTACTCAGGTCAACTTTGTTGAGGATCTTGATGAGATATCCCTCCTTCTAGTCTGATGGCACCTTTTCCTCTTCCGAGACTCTTCCAGACATCAGGTAGAGCATGTCTACTTTTTCAATGTCTGCCTTCAGTGCCTCTGCAAGAATGGTTATACAAAAATAAAATATTACCCTCGTTCACCATAGATTATTAAATTATATAAAATAAACATGACATGCAGACCTTTTACACAATGTTACAGTTCACTTGCTTCAGAAGATCTTTTACAGATTTCAAAGGAACAAATCAACATTCCGCAGCAAAAATAGTATCCAACACATTTCAGATTGTTTTATGATCAGTCGTATTTTCCACTTTAGACCCTCAATGGATTTACAAAACATCGAAAACCACATTGTATGCACACAACAAGAAAAAAAAACAGTCATATCACATTCAGATAGCATTTTTCAAAATGTTTAACAAAAATCACTAAACAAAAAAAATATTGTTTTGTGTCGAAAAAGAGGATAATCGTATCACATCTAAATATCATTTTTCAAAATGTTATCACATTTCCCTTACCTGTTCTCAATAGTGAGAAATTAGCATCCTCATTTAGTGTAAAATAGTTCATAAGAAAGGTTCCCTGCCACGGTGCTGTATGGTTTCCTTAAGGCCCCCAAGCACTCTTTGAGCCAAGCCTGTTCATATTGATCTCCATGGGGACAATTAATCTGTGAGATATTACTCGGGCCTCGTACATTTTTAATTCAGGACAGTCGGATATGCCTGAAATGGACCATTGTGCAGGCATTAATGGGAATGATTTGTTTTGGAAAACATCAATTTAGAATTCCCTTTACGCAATAATGTGCACCTACCAGTTCCCCTTAATGTAGCCATAGATCTCTGGGTACATATACTGTCACACCATCCAGATTTAAGAAAGCTAGATAGGGTGGCTGTAGCTTCCACGCAGGAGCCACCAGACTTTGGAACACTCTCCCCTCCCACATTAGATCTTAATGCTCTCTGCTAGTCTTCAGAAGGCTTCTCAAGACCTAGCTTTTTAACTTGTAATTTATTCTTCACTCCATGCTCCTGTACTATGCTTAGCTATCAGCGGCAGGACACACTTGGGTATACATATCGCTATATAAATTCATTTAACATAACATAACATGTAGACCTTGATATACTGTGAGCACAAAAACAAAATTCAAGCCACTAAATATTATATTGCACATACATGTTAAATCACTTCACCAAAAACATAAAATGATAACAGTTAAAATAGGGATTTCTCCCGGTAAGTATACCAATTTCACTGTGGAAAGAAAAGAGATGGCGAAATGACATGTAATCATTCCTCAATGCATTGTAGTGTTTGTTATTCAAGAAATTGTCCAAACCTTCTTTGCCTTGCAAGTTAAGTTTCACATGGATATCATGGAGTATTGAGAGTGGCCCCACTTCCATCTGGATTCTCGAATATCCATGAATCTTTCGAAACGATCTGCCATCAAGTTATTATGTACGCTTGACGTCCAACGTTACAAGCTCACACCCGATCACATGAGACTTAAAACTCATGGGAAATGTAGTTCTGTTTGCGGCGTTAATGTGATTGCATATATTTCTAACAACTTACACGATTTCTCAAGCGAAATGTAGTTTCTTCATAAGATGTATTTTAAAAAAAGATTCATCTTTGCAACACTCAGATGTATAATTTCCATGTGCTCTTAGTTTCAGACACTCTTTTTTCTCAATTCCTCAGTACACATCCATTATGGCGAGTACGTATTTGTTAGTTAATCCCTGATGTTCCAATACTGATAAGATATGGAGTGTCAAATATACAACTCCACACTCTTATGTGAAATGTAATTTTACTGTTCTATATACAAAGACATTCCATCTTGTATTTTATTTCAAAATAAATTTCAACTGGTACAAGCAATACAATGTTTACTTGCGATAAACATATTGTTCATCTCAGACAATTCGTTAAGACCTGTCTCAGCTCTATGTAACTCAAAAAATCATTCTAGATTCCATTTTCAGGCGTTCCACCTTAATGTCATTATTTCCAGAGTATGTATGTTTGAGAACACAATGCCATGTCCTTTTCAGTGTAGTTTTAATCAATGTAAAGCTAGACTAATGGAGCTCTCAATACTTTGTTCCAAATCAGAGACTGCAGCAATGTTGGCAGGTCCTGCCGCCTTCCCATTTCTCAGATGTTTGATGGCTTGCCATATCTCTTCCTTGATTGGTCTGCTGCAGTCGATGTGGAAGTCTTAGTCAGCTGGCTGTAGGTCAGGTGGAGACTGTGACACTGGCTGGTTCACAAGTTCTTCAAAGTGCTTCACTCATCTCCATTGTGGGCCTTCGTTACCCATGATTGCCTTCCCAGCTTTGTCTTTAACAGTTGTGCTAGAAGTTGGGTTTCTGGTTGGCAGAGGTATGCACCCTGTCCAAGCAGGACCCACAATCCTAGTCAGGGTAAGTGTAGTACACACTAACCTGTGCTTACCCTCTGGCAGATTGGCACAAAGCAGTTAGGCTAAACGAAAGAGGCAATGTGTAAAGTTTTTGCGCACACACAAACACACACGCACAGGGTAACACAGTGAAAATACCACAAAAAGACTCCACACCATTGTAGGAAAATAGTATCTCTTCTACTCTTTAAAACAAGACCAAAATGACATAAATAAAGTGACCGGGGTGAATCCAAAGGTAAAGCCAAACACGATGGATGGCAGTCCAGTTATAGGACTCAAACGGGGTCTGCTGAAAAAGTACTTTGGATGGAGCAAAGCGTCATTGTCAAGAGTTCAATGTGTTCGTTCCGATTCACGCAATCAGGTTGATGCATTGAAGTCGAGCCTTGCAGTCAGGACATCGGATCAGCGCAGTATCATTGTTGAACCTGGCAGTACGGACCTCAGATCGGCGCTGCGTCATCATCAAACCTCGGTTCAGTGACTAAATATCGAGGGACAAAATATAGACTATACAAAAAATCGACACTAAAATATCGAGGGACAGAATATCGACTCCCTATCTACAAACAGGTAAGTACTAAAATATCCATTCCAAAATATAGACTGTCAAAATATAGTTAGCCAAAATATCGAATTTTTTAAATGTATTAAAAATAATATAAAATTAATTAAATATTAAAAACAATTAAATAAAACATATATAATATAAAATAGCTTAAAATGTAAACATAATATAAGTAATTTAAAAAAAGTCGAGATTTTGTTGGATACTGAGAGCGTAAAAATTACTATTCCCACTCCAGTGAGTGCAACAGTAGGGAAAGCGTTGGATAGCGTAGCGGTAAATATTACTATTCCCACTCCAGTGAGTGCAACAGTAGGGAAATGTTGGATAGCGTAGGGGTAAAAAATACTATTCCCACTCCAGAGAGTGCAACAGTAGGGAAAGCGTTGGATAGCGTAGAGGTAAAAATTACTATTCCCACTCCAGTGAGTGCAACAGTAGGGAAAACGTTGGATAGCGTAGGGGTAAAAATTACTATTCCCACTCCAGAGAGTGCAACAGTAGGGAAAGCGTTGGATAGCGTAGGGGTAAAACTTACTATTCCCACTCCAGTGAGTGCAACAGTAGGGAAAGCGTTGGATAGCGTAGGGGTAAAAATTACTATTCCCACTCCAGTGAGTGCAACAGTAGGGAAAACGTTGGATAGCGTAGGTGTAAAAATTACTATTCCCACTCCAGAGAGTGCAACAGTAGGGAAAGCGTTGGATAGCGTAGAGGTAAAGATTACTATTCCCACTCCAGTGAGTGCAACAGTAGGGAAAACGTTGGCTAGCGTAGGGGTAAAAATTACTATTCCAACTCCAAACAGTGCAACAGTAGGGAAAGCATTGGATAGCGTAGAGGTAAAAATTACTATTCCCACTCCAGAGAGTGCAAAAGTAGGGAAAGTAATGATTTAAAATAAATATAAAATGACATTAATTATCAATACTGTTAAAAAGTTAATTAAAAATAATTACCAATTAATAACCATTAATTACCATTTAAAAATATTAATTATCAATTGATAAAAATTTAAAATCAATTAATAATAATTAATTACCAATTACAAATTAATTATCAATTATCAATACACATAAATAAAAAATTAATTATTTACTTTATTACAATTAATTTACTTCCCACCCAATTCCCCTACAAACCCACAACCCGCTCCTATTAATAACAAATACAATTACCTTAATTATCAATTAATCAATTAATATAAATAAATTACCAATTAATAAAAATAAATTACCAACTAATAATTAATTAATTATCAAAACATATAAATATAATTAACATTTAATTAACCATAATTAAATTACTTCCCACCCTATTCCCCTACAAACCCACAACCCGCTCCCATTAATAACAAATACAATTAACATAATTATCAATTAATCAATTAATATAAATTAATTACCAATTAATAAAAATACATTACCAATTAATAATTAATTATCAATTAATTAATTATCAAAACATATAAATATAATTAACATTTAATTAACCATAATTAAATTACTTCCCACCCTATTCCCCTATAAAACCACAACCCGCTACGGAATTAAATTACGCAATAATTAAATTACATAACATTCATTTGTTTAAATAAATTAAACATACATTACAACAATAATACATCATTTTAACACATATACTACCATACATAACCCAAAAAAAATTCGATATTATGGTAATCTATATTTTAAAATTCGATATTATGGTATTCGATATTTTTAAGGTCTATATTTTGGTAATGTATATTTTTAAGGTCTATATTTTGGTAATCGATATTTTGTACCCCAATTTCGATATTCTGACCTATCTATATTTTGTAGAGTCGATATTCTGTCCACTCTATATTTTAACCTCGATATTCTGGGCAGTAGATATTTTGGAATCGATATTTTGGGTGTTTACCTCAAACCTCACAGTCAGGTCCTGTTTTATTGTCAAGCCAAGCAAGGCACTGCATTGTTTCCAATCGGAGCAGGGGTGAAGATGTGTCGATTTTGTAGCAAATCAGCACTGCAGTCTTAACTCCAGCTGAGTTCTTCCCAGGGCCAGAAGTGTACTGTCCTTGTAGGGTCAGAGTCTCAGTACTTATACCCAAATGTGTCTTTGAAGTCGGGGGTGCCTTAAAAGCACCTCCGTAAAGTGCACATGTCCCTTCTTATACTAGCCCTATCTGCCAGGCTCTCTGTGGGGGGTAATCAGCCCTTTGACACAGGACACTGCCTATTCAGATGTAAGTGTTAGCTCCCACTGCCCCTTATTGCCTATGAAGGCTATCAGAATGCAAATAGATTCATATGGGTTATCTGTCACACCCACCCTTCATGTGTTTGGGGCTGTCTAGAGGGAATGCACAAAGTGCAGCTGTTACCCAGCCCAGTGAGATGGGTCCAGTCCTGGTTCGTAGCAAGCCAGAGATCACCAGGCAGCAGGGCAGCTCAGCGAAGCAGAGACGCAGTTCCTCAGAACAGTCAGTCAAGGCAAAGTGGCAATCCTTACAGCACAGCAGTCTTTACTCCAGCAGAGTTCTTCCCAGGTCCCGAAGTGTATTGTCCAGGTAGGGTCAGAGCCTCAGTACTTATACCCAAATGTGCCTTTGAAGTGGGGGTGACTTAAAAGCAGCTCCTTGAAGTACAAAGGTCCCCTGTCATCCTAGCCCTATCTGCCAGGCTCTATGTGGGGGGTAATCACCCTTTGACACAGGACACTGCCTATTCAGATGTAAGTGTTAGCTCCCACTGCCCCTTATTGCCCAGGAAGGCTCTCAGAATGCGAATGAATTCATATCAGTCATCTGTCACACCCACCCTTCATGTGTTTGGGGCTGTCTAGAAGGAATGCACAAAGTGTAGCTGTTACCCAGCCCAGGTGTGTTTTGGACAAAGGCTGCAGGCACACAGAGCAAAGGTAAGAGCAGAGAAATGTATACTTCCTAAAAGTGTCATTTCTAAAATAGTAATGTCAAATCCAACTTTTCCACTAAAGAATATTTATCACTACCATTCCAAAGAGATGAAACATGCTTTAGCTACTCCTTTATAATCAGGAATGGAATTACAGCTTTAAATTGCTTTAAGGAGTTCTCAATGTTAGCCAATGGGTAGGCCACATAGTACTGAAAAACAAACTTAGCTGTTTGTCACTACTGGGACATATAAAACTTTAAAAGTACGTGTCCTACCTTTTAGTTACACAGCACCCTGCCCTTAGGGCTACCTAGGGCCCATCTTAGAGGTGACCTATGTGGAATAAAAGGGAAGTTTAAGGCTTGGGAAATTATTTTAAATGACATGTCGAAGTGGCAGTAAACTGCACAAAGAACAATTGATGGACAGAATGCAGAACAATGTCATACATTCCCCCTAGTACAGAGATCTGGGCCTAAATCCATAGTTTGTTTGCTCACCATGCCATTTCAATTTGGACCCAGCCATATACAAATCATCTTGACCCTGCGCCCAATGGGAAAAGTCCAGCCCGAACTGCCAGGCAAGGTCCTCCCTGTACTGGAAACAAGAATCCTAGGACCGGTTTCGGGCTTTCAGCCCTCATTAGTCAGGATAGCTTGACTCCAGTGGCATGGAGAGCACGGGACCCACGTCTGGGCATACCCGTCTCACTCGGGGTGACAAATGCAAAAAGTACAATTGATGGACAGAATGCAGAACAATGTCATACATTCACCCCAGTACAGAGATCTGGGCCTAAAGCCATTGTTTTTTTGCTCGCCATGCCAGTTTGGAGCCAGCCATAATCAGTCTTGACCCTGCGCCCAATGGGAAAAGTCCAGCCCGATCTGCCAGGCCAGGTCCTCCCTGTACTGGAAACAAGAATCCTAGGACCGGTTTCGGGCTTTCAGCCCTCATTAGTCAGGATAGCTTGACTCCAGTGGCATGGAGAGCACGGGACCCACGTCTGGGCATACCCGTCTCACTCGGGGTGACAAATGCAAAAAGTACAATTGATGGACAGAATGCAGAACAATGTCATACATTCACCCCAGTACAGAGATCTGGGCCTAAAGCCATTGTTTTTTTGCTCGCCATGCCAGTTTGGAGCCAGCCATAATCAGTCTTGACCCTGCGCCCAATGGGAAAAGTCCAGCCCGATCTGCCAGGCCAGGTCCTCCCTGGACAGGAAACAAGCATCCTAGGACTGGTTTCGGGCTTTCAGCCCTCATCAGCCAGGATAGCTTGACTCCAGTGGCATGGAGAGCACGGGACCCACGTCTGGGCATACCCGTCCCACTCGAGGTGACAAATGCAAAAAGAACAATTGATGGACAGAATGCAGAACAATGTCATACAATCACCCCAGTACAGTGATCTGGGCATAAATACATAGTTTTTTTGCTCACCATGCCATTCCAGTTTGGACCCAGCCATATGCAAATCAGTCTTGACCCTGTGCCTAATGGGAACAGTCCAGCCCGAACTGCCAGGCCAGGCCCTCCCTGGACTGGAAACAAGCATCCCAGGACCAATTTCGTGCTTTCAGCCCTCATCAGCCAGGATAGCTTGACTCCAGTGGCATGGAGAGCAAGGGACCCACGTCTGGGTATACCCGTCCCACTCAGGGTGACAAATGCAAAAAGAACAATTGATGGACAGAATGCAGAACAATGTCATACATTCACCCCAGTACAGAGATCTGAGCCTAAATCCATCGTTTTTTTGCTCGCCATGCCAGTTTGGACCAAGCCATATGCAAATCAGTCTTGACGCTGCGCCCAATGGGAACAGTCCAGCCCAAACTGTCACACCAGGTCCTCCCTGGAAAGCATCCTGGGACTGGTTTCAGGCTTTTAGCCCTCATCAGCCAGAATGGCTTGACTCCAATGGCATGGAGAGCACGGGACCCACGTGTGGGCATACCTGTCTCACTCCGGGTGACAAATGCAAAAATAACAATTGATGGACAGAATGCAGAACAATGTCATACATTCACCCCAGTAGAAAGATCTGGGCCTAAATCCATAGTTTTTTTGCTCACCATGCCATTCTAGTTTGGACCCAGCCATATGCAAATCTGTCTTCACCCTGCGCCCAATGGGAACAGTCCAGCCTGAACTGCCAGGCCAGGTCCTCCCTGGACTGGAAACAAGGTTCCTAGGCGCGATTTCGGGCTTTCAGCCCTCATCAGCCAAGATAGCTTGACTCCAGTGGCATGGAGAGCACGGGACCCACGTCTTGGCATACCCGTCTCACTTGGGGTGAAAAATGCATAAAGTACAATTGATGGACAGAATGCAGAACAATTTCATACATTCACCCCAGTACAGAGATCTGGGCCTAAATCCATCGTTTTTTTGCTCACCATGCCATTCTAGTTTGGCCCCAGTCATATGCAAATCAGTCTTGACCCTGCGCCCAATGAGAACAGTCCTGCCCGAACTGCCAGGCCAGGTCCTCCCTGGACTGGAAACAAGAATCCATGATCGGTTTCTGGCTTTCAGCCCTCATCAGCCAGGATAGCTTGACTCCAGGAGCATGGAGAGCAAGGGATCCACGTCTGGACATACCCGTCCCACTCGGGGTGACAAATGCAAAAAAGAACAATTGATGGACAGAATGTAGAAAAAAGTCATACATTCACCCAAGTACAGAGATCTGGGCTTAAATCTATTGTTTTTTGCTCACCATGCCATTCCAGTGTGGACCCAGCCATATGCAAATCAGTCTTGACCCTTCTCCCACAGGCTTTGCAATGGCAGGCCTGAGACAGGTTTGAAAGGCTACTAGTGTGTGTGGCACAACCAGTGCTGCAGGTACACTAGTAGCATTTATATTATAGGCCCTGGTTATCTGGTGTACCACTTTACAAGGGACTTACAAGTAAACTAAATATGTCAATCAGGTACACACCAATGTCACCATGTTTAGGGGAGAAGCTTTAGCACTTTTCAGCAGTGGTAAAGTGCGCAGAGTCCTAAATGATTCAACAAAAAGTGGTGGTAAGCAGGTAAAAAGTTGGGGGGAAGACCACCCTAAGGAAGATAGGACTAACACGACTGCAAGACCCTCTAGACCAGTGGAATTCAGGCAAATTCAGTCACCCTTGATAATGCGCAGGTCAGCTACGGAGACCACGCAGGTGTCAATGCACACAGTACCTTTCTGGGGGGATAGCAGCGAGGTCAATGGCCTCATGAATGGAGCTCACAGTGTCCGGATATTCTCTTTCAGGCAAGGTGCAGTGTTGCCGCGAGCTGCGCTGAGTCCTCCTTGTGCGGCGTGGCAGCTGCAATTGCAGTAGCCTCAGAAGGCTGGAGGAAGCAAGCAGACGCAGCAGTCTCCCTTGATTTGTCCTGCACTGGGGATGACCCTTCACCTTGGGGTTGCTGTTGATGAATGCCGAGCTGGCCTAAGCTTTTGTTGAGTGGTGCTGCGTGAGGCAGGCAGATGTCGCGACTTCTGTGGTGATATCAGTCAGGGTATAGCATAGAGCTGCAGGAACCCTGGTTAGTCACCCTGGACTGGCTTCGGGTGATCTCAGCATAGTAGGGCTCTGGTAGTGCCGAGTCCAGCAGGAGTATTTGTAGGAGCAAAGTCTTTGATGGCCCTGAGACGTCTTGAACAGGGAGTAAGCCAACAAGCCCTTTGAGTTACTGAAGTTGTCTTTGCAGAGGATGCCAAGAGAAGATCCAGTCCTTCTCACTCTCAGACAAAAGGCAGCAGACCAACACAGTTGGGTAAGTTGCAGAGTAGCAGTCTCTCCAACAGCACAGCAACATGCAGCAGGCCAACACAGCAGAGCAGTTAGCTAAGTGGCATTCCCTCCTGCAACGCAGTTACTCTTCCTGACAGAGACTCCTCAGGTCCAAATAGTGAACAGAGTACATGGTGTCAGAGGGCCAGTGCCTATACCCATTTTAGCCTTTGAAGTAGAGAGACTTCAAAGAAAGATCTTTGTAGTGCACAAGACCCTGCTCTTTCCTTCCCTGGCTCCAGGCTTACTACAGGGGGGTATGTATCCCTTTGTGGGGGGCAGTAACTAGCCCTTTCAAGTAGATGTGTGAGCCCCTCCAACCCATTCTGCTCAGGCAAGCCCATCAATGTGCAGATTACCATTCAGTCACTCCTATCCTTCCTTTGTGTATGTCTTTCTAGAGGAAATGCAGGAAGCCAGTTGTCACCTAGCCCAGACGTATATTCTAGAGACAGGCAAAAGGCACTAAAGGGTTCAATTAAGAAAATGCAATCTCTGTAAAAGCAGCATTTTCAGACCAGCAATTTAAAAACAAACTCAACTAAAAGGTGTTTTTTTAAATTGTGACTCCAAAGACACCAAACGTACTTTTCCTATTTTGTCGCAATTTAATGTTACACTTGTAAAAGGCTGGTCCAATATTACCCTTTGGGAGAGATGGGCCTTCAGTAGTAATATATGAATTTAAGAAAATTTCATTAACACAACATGTAAAACTTGAAAGTGCATGTCCTACCTTTTAAGTACACTGCACCTTTCCCATGGGATGTCCAGGGCCTACACTAGATGTGTCCTTTATGAGGGCCAAGCAAAGGCAAGATGGCCGCTGTGTGGACTGCTGTGGGAGCCACCCACCTACCGCTCCGTGGCAACTTTGCTGATCAGCGAAATTGCCTAGGAGAAGCAAGGGGACAATGAACGCTAAACCACATGATCAACCACCAAGGAGCTGGAGCTCGGAGGACGAAACGGACGCAAGCACAAGCGATATCCTGTACAACTGGAGCCATAATTAGTGAACTGACTTACCTGTTGAACCCTGGACAGCTGGTACGGAGGCCACCAAAACAATTCAAGCCCCCCAGGGACCGCACTGAGTCCAGAGCTGCAGGATGTTTACATGGTGCTCTCACTGTCTGGAAGACGCCGTTCGTAAGTAGGCGGAGACAGGCAAAACAAAACCCAGAGAGCAGCGTCCCAGCGAGGAGGCTGAAACGCTGTAGCAGCAGGTAATTCCTGGGATGTTTGCCAGTCATGGGAAGGTGGAGGAGAAAAAGGGGGCTGTGTCTGGCGGGACCCTGCCAGGAACAGCTACAGACATCAGCGATCTCCCCCCGGCTGACATTGTGTGAACGGATTTGCCAGCATTTGTTCAAGGGGAGTCTTCTACGGGGGGAGCAAATGGGCCAGACACTCTAAATACACCCAATAACATAAGCAGTAAGGAGGAGAACCCAAAGGGGGCACCAGCAATATATCAGAAATCAGGCGCAGTTTAAGCCAGGGGGGAACGTGAAAGGGAAGAAATTATTTTCCCTTAATGACGATTCTGCTATATCCAGCACGAGTGATAATCAAAACTCACACCTAGATAATTCTGGGGGTGACTCAGACAGCTCTTTACCCAACCCAGGTACCCAAAAATGGCTTTCCTCCCAAAAAAAGGAGGGGAACACAGGTGGAAAGAAATCAGAGATAAGGGGATCAGCGTTGGATCATAGTAGGACTGGCAAGTTGAAGTGGGACTATTCATCTACTCACTTCTTGGTTGAGGATGGGGGGCCAGGAGGAGATGGCACTCCAGAGGAGATAACTGAGCTATTTCCCGAAGCAGAGATGGCAACAGAATCATCTCCCTCAATGGGGCTTATCTACTCTACATTGAAGCAGATATAAGTGGAAGCAAGACAAGAGCACAAGAGGGCCCACCTCGCAACAAAGAGGTTACAAGGAGCTGTACGTAAGGTTAGCAGGACTTGTACTGAAATTGCGGAACGGACAACAGCATTGGAAGAGCGAGTGGTAGCACTGGAGGCCGGGGCTGAGGCTACAGTACAGCAAGTGTCAGCTAACGAGACCAGGATGACGGATGTCAAGTGGAAGTTGGAGGACTTTGAAAAATGCCAGCGGTGCAATAATACGAGACTCTTGGGAATATGGGAAAATGCGGAAGGATAGGACATTAGAGGGTTTGTGCTACGTCTGCTGAAAGGTGCTCTACCCGAGCTGGCACACTGGGACTGGGTGACAGAGGTGCAGAGAGTGCACCGTTTTCCACTCATGCTAAAAAAGAGGAGGGGGCAGAGCTATCCCAATGAGAAACCTAGGGCCATTCTAATATTCTTTGGGAACTTCCTCCTGAGACAGGCAGCATTTGATAAAGCGAGGCCTGAGGCCAGACGACCTGCCGAAGGATTCATCTTCTCTCGTCAGGCCAGATTTCTGCCATACCACAGTGGAAAGAAGGTGGAGCCTTCAGCAATTGATAATGCCTTTTCAAAAGTTGGGGGGTGAAGTCTTTTTATTAAGCCCGGCCCGGCTTAAGGTTATCTGCAAGGAAAACCCGAGGGTGTTCTCCTCTGAAATACAGGCGCAAGATTTCCTACAAGAGATTTCGGGGCCGGGGAAATAGAGGGAAACCAGTATTGATTTTGTAGTTGGTCTAGAATACATGACGGCTGCATTCTCTGGGGCGATCTTTCTTTCTCCCCTTTTTTTGGGGGGTTCTTCTTTCTTTGCCTTCCTTTTTGTTTTTTTCTCCCCGTTCAGTTTGGCGGAGTCAGGGTGAGTGGAGGTGGGTTGCAGCACTATGCAGGAGGTTTCACAAGGGCGAATGGATAAGCTAAGGATAGCATCTACTAATATTTGCGGATTAAACAATCCTCTTAAAATACGAAGGATCAAAAAAGACGTACAATATTTAAAGGCAGGCATAGTGTGTCTACAGGAGACACATATAGAGGCTGGAAGACGGAGGGTGGGAGAACTCACAGGATATCATATGCTGGAACACGTACACAAGGACAGGTTATAGTGGCTTGCAAAGGCACAATGAGGTTCCCACGCTCAAAATCAGATAAAATGGGTAGATGGGTTATATCTCAATGCTGTATTGACAATAGTTTTTCACCCTCTGCTCAGTGTATGGTTCTGTAATGGATGATCCTACCCTGTTTGTCTGGCTAAATACTGAATTAGTCAGCTGGCCACTCCCCTTAATCATTTGTGGGGATTTCAATATCAATATGAATTCCAGTAACATCAAGTTAAGGGAAAGATCATATCATGGCCATAAACCCAAGGTCTTTAAATCCCTAGCTTATTTATGTATGACGCATAGCATATCAGATTTTTGGGCTATGTAAGAACCTCAGGACATGGGATATACTTTGTTCTCTGCCCCACACCAGGCTCATGCAAGGCTGGACTATTTCGTTGTGTCCCAGGGGGCACTGTCCACATGTTGTATTTCCAAATTCCCTTGTGTCATGTCTGACACAATCAGCTGGTTTTAGAAATTTCAACACAAACACCAAAGCCCCCAATATCATGCTGGACGTTTGATAGAGCACTCCTCAATGATAAAGAATATGTCGAACATATGAAGAATTGGAACCCAAGATGTCTACCCAAGAATAAGGGAAGTGCAAGACTAGATGTGGTTTGGGATGCCCTAAAAGCAGGGATGAGGGGGGAAACATCAAGATATAGCTGGGCATCTCAGAGGACGGAAAAACAGCATGTGCAGGAACTTTATAGGAAGCTACTAGAGGCAGAAACACAGCTGGCGGAGGTAATCACAAACAGTGGAGATATTGATGAGGCTCAAACAAGAGTGGCGCTAGTAAGATTGGCAATATTTGACATCTCAGCAAAAAAAGCAGCAGGGAAATACATGGCCTGGTGTACTAAAATGTACGAATATAATGAGAGAGTGGGACATCTACTCGCGCTGCGCACAAGGCAGCGGGTAGTTCAGGGGGGATCAATGAAATTGAGGATCCCCTGATTGGCTTAGTTTTTGAACCTGCAGATATACAGGCTGCATTCCAACAATTTTATCAACAGCTATATACTGAGGAAGCCAACTGTGGGGAAAAAGATAGAGGGGATTATCTGGCTGGATTCCCAAGGGAGTGTTTATCGCCTGAAGAGAAGGAAATGCTAGAAGCCCCTATTAAGTGGTGCGATTTATTTGCTTCCGATAGGGAAAGCAGTAGGAACAGACTCCATTCCTGGGTAAATTTATAAGAAGCTAGCTCCCTGCCTACAGGAACTTATGAAGAAAGTGTTTTTAGAGGCTCAATCAGGTAAAGGGGCACCAGCCTCATGCAGGTCGGCTAATATAGTTGTATTTCCCAAAAAGCACAAGTCGATCAAGGAGTTGGGGTGCTATTGCCCTATCACGCTAGTTAATAGCGATGTTAAGGTTTATGCTAAAATCTTAGCTTGGCGACTGGCTGGGGTAATTAAGAAATTGGTTTCCCCAGTTCAGCATGGGTTTGTCCCGGGCCGCAGCACCATTGATCATATTCAACAGACTATTACGCTCTATGATGCCACTAGAATTACAGAGACCCTATGGCGCTACTTTTGCTACTTGCAGAATAAGCGTTTGATAGGGTCTCCTGGCCTTTTGTTTGGGCCACTTTGGAGAATAAAGGATTAGGCAGAGGCTTTATTAATGCCATTGCAATGATGTACATTAACCCAGTGGCTAGAGTAGCAGTAATGGGGGAAAAGTCTGACCCAGTTATGTTAAGCCGGGGCACTCGCCAGGGCTGCCCCTGCTCCCCCTACTGTTTGAAAGATCTAAGGTAATTATAACGTCTTAGCAATGCTCAGTAAAGTGGGGGAAATTAAGATTTTGGCTTATGCCGATGATTTGGCGATCGTTCCTCCTAACCCTGAGGGGGAGATAGCAGAAATTGAAAGGGAAGCCAACGTCTTTGGGCATATCTCAGGCTTCCAGATTAACCAAAATAAAAACCAAATTGTGATAAGCAATGCAGTACAGCTACATGATCAGCAGGTAGTTCAGAAAGCAATGTATCTTGGTGTGGAAATGATGGCAGACGTGACAAAAATTGTAAAGGAAAATTTACGTCCTCTACTTCCGAAGCTCAAAATGGACTTTGCCTGGTTAGACAACATGGAACTGACGCTGGTCGGGAGGAGCAATGTCATTAAAATTTTATTTTTGCCAAACATTCTGTATTTTATCAGCTGCTGGTTTAAGTCTCTTAACCAGATGGTTTCCAGATTTCTATGGGCCAATTGTCTCCTTCTGAGAGCGCTGAAATATCTAACTCTCCCAAGGGATAGAGGTGGCTGGGCTGTCCCTAATTTCCAGATATATCATTGGCCTCGATACTACTGAGGATGGCCCTGCTATTAAATGGGGAAAGGGTAAGCTTAGAGGGGGCAGCCCCCATTTCGATATATATGAGCTGTTATTATGAGCAGAAGCTAGATGGTGTCTCTTGCGCCACACCAAATTCAACTATTTTAAGGGTCAAGTTTAAGATTGTGATCTGTGCATTCAAGGTCTGGACTGCTGTCCGTAAAAAAATTGGTTTGGGCAATGTGAATGCTTACACCGCTGTATAGAATAATGAGGCACTCCCTGGTATTTTTAATGACGGACAGATGAAATGCTGGTATGACAAAGGTGTGAGGATGGTTGGTGATGTTATGGATGAGGCGGGGATAGTACCATTCGATTGGATCAAGGACAGGTTTGGGGTGGAGAACAGGCAATTTTACAAATATCTCCAGACAAGGGAATTCTTGGCTAGAAAGGCTGGGGGTCGGCACGGCTTTGCCACAGTAACATTGATGGAAGGGCTACTGAAAGGGGCAACCTTGTTAGGTATGATGTATAAATTGTTAAATGAGACAATGCCGGATGATCTAACCAAGCATTGTGATCACTGGCATGAACTCTTACAAGTGGGATTAGGGGAAGCCATAGACTCTCTACATTTAGCTCAGACATCATTCATAGCAGCTAAACTACAGATGCAATGCTTTAAAACATGGTTTAACCTGTACATCCCTCCGGCTAAGATTGCTAAGTGGGAAAGATCTGCTGGGTCACAGTGCCCTCGCTGCGGCTGCCACGTAGCAGATATTGTACATATGTTTGCATTCTGCCCCAGCCTTGACACTCTTAAAAGAGATGTTAGCAGCATTCTAGAGCAGCAGCTGGGGTGCCAGATGTACATGTCATCGCAGCTGGGAGTGGGGGATACTGTACCACCGGGACAGGCACAGGTATTCCTGTACATCACAATGACTGTATTGAGACTCTGCCTAGCCACTCGTTGGCTGGACCTAGTCCCTAGTCCCACCAACCAGTCAACAGTGGATGGGCAGACTCTTGGTGATATATCAGTGGGAAACATCAGTATATGCACGGAGAGGGCGCAGAGCACAGAAAAGAGAGATGGAAATCTGGGCGCCACTGAGAAGGTGGATTCGTGAGGAAGAGGAACATGTAATTAATTAGTCAGGCTATGTGCAGGGCAGGGTGGCAGGCTTGGAACAACAGGGTTAGACGAATTGGCCTCCTCGAGATTAAATGAAATATCCTTTAGAGGGGTGCAATCTTATGATCTATAACTGACTGATTTACAATGTAAGTAAGAAATTCTGATGTTAAGGTTACTTTATGATCAAATGTAGCTATTATACTATGATCAATGCCGTGCTGTTTTTCAAAGTAAGAACTGGAACTATTATGTTAGTAACCTGGTTCGGGGGTGGGACGTTCCCGGGGGGGGGGGGGACCGGTCTTTCTTGACTGGATTACCTTTCAATGTTTGTATGTACAGTATGAAATATGCAATAAAATATCATTAAAAGGATAAAAAAGATGTGACCTTTATGTATTGAAAGGGAAGGCTTGGACCTGGCAAGTACTTGCCAGGTTGAAATGGCAGTTTAAAACTGTACACAAAGGCTCTACAGTGGCAGGCTTGATGCATGATTAAAGGGCTATTATGTGTGTTGCACAATCAGTGCTGTAGGCCCAGAAGTAGCATTTCATTTATAGGCCCTGGACGCAGGCAATGCACTTTACTATGGCGGTATAAGTAAACCAAATATGCCACTCATGGATAAACCAATTGTCATCACATTTTAGGTATAGAGTATATGCACTGTAGAACTGACCAGCAGTGGTAAAGTGCTCAGTGTACTGAACCCATCAGAAATTAGGAGGAGGAGGAGGAAGGCAAAAGTTCAGGATAACCCTGCAAAAAGCACCATTTCCCAAAAAGTTTTTCTGGTTTGCTTTATCCATCAGAGAGTTTCCTTATTATGTCATAGAATTATTTCAGGTTTCCATGCTTACTGCATTCTGGGCGTCTGTGGCAAGACCATTGATGAATATTTGCTTATCTGCTCTTAAGCTTCTCTTGGCTTTTTTGTTGGTTTTGGTATATTCTCCTTCATCTTTCACTTTTTCTGCCCCTGTTCAGCTATTGGTGACTGCATCTTTCTTTTCCTTTCTCTCTTGCATTATGCGGAAAGTCTTGGCGGTGATTTGTACTTTCTGGGACCCATTACCTTCTGACAGGTTGATGTGACTATTTATTTGATCTTCTCCCACTGACTTTCTGCTGGTTCTCTGTCATCCTCTAGTTCTTGCAGGACTTGAAACTTGTTACTGAGGTGACTGAGTATTCACTCAGTTTTTACATTTTTGAGGAGGGTGGTGTTATATAACTGGTGTTGGTTTGTCGGTATTGTTTATGCTTTCTTCAGCTTTAGCTTTACCCTGGCCATATTAACGTGATGGTCTGATGCCATGCCTGCTTCTCTTATCACTTTCACATCCTTCAGGGACCTCTGGAACATCTTGGCAATGCAGATATGGTCAATCTGATTCTCAACCTTGAGTATTCTTATGTGTGGCAATACACCACCACCTATCACCACTGTTGAGGGCATCAGTATCTGTGAGCCTTTCACCATTCTCAACCATGTTGCCAAGGCCATTGTTGCCCATCACTTCTTTGTACCCAATGTTTTTGCTTTCAGTCTTGGAATTGAGGTCCCTCATTAGTATGGTGATGTCTCTTTCAAGGCATTTCTCCAGGATGGACTGAAGTCTGTTTTAAACTTGTTCTTTTTCCTCTTCTTTGCTCTCATTTGCAGGTGCATAGCACTTGAAAATATTCGAGTTGATCCTATTGAGCAGAAGGTCGCTATGATGATTCTGGGACTGTGGGATTCCCATCCAATCAGCGCTCTGTTGGCTACTGGTGTTAGCATCAGTGCAAGTCTCTGAGTGTGTGGGACATTCTCTTCCTCGTGTTCAGAATATAGCAGCATTCCTCCTAGAGCTAGTCTTTTCTGTCCAGACAGTTGTCATTTGGAATCGCTGTTGCCAAGCAGGTCAAGGTTGTAATTGTTTATCTCCGCTGCCACTTGGGCTGTTTTGCCTGTCTCATACATGGTCCTCACATTCCATGTCCCAATGGTGATGGTCTTGGTCGAAAGCAGTTGGATACGCTTTGTGGCTTCCAGGGATCTCTGGCTTTCACCATAAGGTATCATAGCTCTCCGTGAAGGAAATTCCTCTCTCCCCAAGGCCGGAATGTCTTCTGGTTAACATTACTGTAGGTATGTTTTGTTTTACATTGTGAGATAGCTAGCCCCATGCATAACCCTCCTCCTTTAACGGCTGGACTTGGGACTGGCCATGGTGGAGTTTCATAATATACAGTTTATTTCATTTTTAATGAAGGATGAGTTTCCACTAAGTGGAGCTCTGTCCCAAACTTTTTTACAGCTTTTTTTCATTTTTCATGATGGCTGAGAGATTTTAGAGATTACTGAGAATTGACACAGAGATCAAGAACTCAAAATTCCAGCTCTATCCTCAGATCAGTGTCACTGTGGAAATCTAGCTTGTGAAATGAAGCTTGCTTTACGAGATCCTAAGATGGGATTGGGTTTATCGTTTAAAATGGAGGCCTATTTCAGACAACGGCAAGCAAGGGCATTATAGGCACTGCAGAGTTGTTAGAATTTCTTCTGCACCACTGGAAATCAGTGAAGATCTTTGAGGTCCAGTTCGATA
Source organism: Triturus cristatus (assembly GCF_964204655.1). Taxonomy (NCBI): domain Eukaryota; kingdom Metazoa; phylum Chordata; class Amphibia; order Caudata; family Salamandridae; genus Triturus; species Triturus cristatus. Next base: position 470,252,630 of record NC_140593.1, on the reverse strand, counting down.
TGTGCCATGTAATAAAATAAATCATAAAAAACGTCCATGCATATATTCATCCATCGAGGACTTTGAATCAGCACTCTTCATCTGCTGGATCAAAACTTAAGTTTATTTTGAAAATGGTTTTTCTGCCTTACCATGAATCTTTTTGTATCTTGAGTCACATTTATATGTTTACATGTTTTTTTCAGGTTGCAGCACTTGTAAACCAATAGTAACTTTCCTTTGCTCAAACAAAAATCATTTTTCTCTGTGATGCGCATTAGAATAAGGATGTGCTTCTATACCTGTTCAAGGAACCCCTAAATGCTAGGAAGATCCAGGGCTTTTTATTCCAACTACATGTGATGGATAATTTATTTTCAAATTAAAAAAAAATATTTTGAGTATATGGTTGCCACATTTCCTTTTATTTTTGTGGCATGTGCTGGCAATTAAAAACACACATTGCACCAACTTGCCAATGCCAAACCTGTTGCCTTTGCAAATGTGTTTCTTTTATGTTGCAGAGCAGTCAAGCATCTTTGTTTTCCACTTTTGGTAGCTTCACAATCACTTTCTTTGGGAGTTGACATAAACAACTTTACAACAGGCGCGGTGGGTCCATTGGGGCGTGGGGGCGTAGACCCCCCGCCCACGCACCACCCGCGCTTAGTTTACTTTCAGAGATGCCGAGGGTGGGGACGGAGAACTCAACTGACAATGCATGTCAGTGAGTCATCATGACATCGGACCTTGGGCGGTCCGGCGTCATGTTGACTGACATGCATTGCGGCAGCACAGCACAAGTGCGCATGAGTGGGCATGGTGAGCTAGTTTTTAGCCCGTGCCCAGTCATGCGCACTTGTGTTTTCACGGATTTGCGCATGCCCATTAGGAGCCCCTCGGTCTCCTAATGGGCAGGCGGCGGGCGAGGAGTAGGCTGTGCCCTCAGCCAATCCTGGCGCTGCAGCAGCGCCAGGATTGGCTGACAGGCTGAGGGGTTGCCACTGCAGCGCTGACGTGACAATGTCAGCTCCAGTTTGAAGAGGGCAGAGGCGGTCAGGTAAGGTGGGCTGTAGGCGCCAACGGACGGACCCGAGGCGGCGCGGACGTGCTGAGGACCTCAGGTAGGATTTTAATTTTTTTTATTTTAACACCCCCCGCGCGACTTCCCCCACCACGCGCGACTTCCCCCCCCTGCGAGCCGCGACTGATTCCAGATGACATTCTTAAACGTTATGCCTCTAAAACAGCAGTTGTGACCTGGCTAGACATACGGGGGTTATTTATGAAACTCATAAAAGTCTGAAATGTGCTCCAAACACAAGTAAGCATAGTTCCGACTTCTCGACTCCTACCTCTGTGGATGGGGCACTGGTTTTCATTTTTATTCTCCGTGGGAAGGGTGCCAGTTGTGGGAGTGTTAAGGACCTGTGAACACCTGTGTAAGCACACCTCCATCCGCCAAGTCTGACTCAGCGCTTTGATTGACAGGTCACTGGCGGCCATATTGTTGCTGGAGTGTCACCAAAGCTTATCGCGAGTGGAGGCACGAGCTTGGGAAAACACCAGGGTCATGTACTGTCAAGAGGCGCGAAGGACGCCGACCTTTCCGCAGGGATGTTCGCGGCTCCGGCGTTTAATGACGTTCGAAACCGAACTGCCGTTCAGTGGACTCCTGTTCTCTCAACTTGTTAATAGCCACTTCGCCGTTCGTGATGTTTCCTCTGACTTCCTATCGGGTGACAGTCATACCATGGTGTCTGCGGGTTGAAAGATAATCACGGACCGATCGCAAAAAGTCATTTTGACCCATTTTCCTTCAAATTTAATGTACACCAGCTGCCTGAGCGGCTAACACTGCGACGACGAGGAGTTTATTCCCCAAGCCATGGTTTCAACTTGCCTTGAGTTTGCTTAGTGAACAATGTCTCTCTTGTATGTGTAAACCCCCGTATATATGTTTGCATATGCACCTCGTAGCCGGGATCGATATTATTAGACGTGCGTAAGTCCGTGTGTTCACTACATGTCGGCTTAGTATTTTATGTTCGGGTGTGTTTCTTCCTGAAGATAGCGCAGTTCTGTAGTGCTACAGATAAGAGTTACGGTACCTTCGGGGACCCTGTCCCTGATCTAGTAGTCAGATACATTTTGAGAAAATTGATCGCAGTTTATTGCTGGCCATTAGGGTACCGGTGCAGTGTTAACCTGCTGTCGGTGCCTGAATTAAGTGCGGCATGAGGCACTATATAGGCTGCAGGTCTCGCCATTCACCTACACATCGTGTTTGTTGCCTGTCTGTACCCAAAGGTCCCCCACCCTAGTGAGTCCCCTACAACGTTAAGGAATACGGTTTCATTGAGCACTTATGGATGCGTGGCTGGTTCGTGGTCTGAACTTTACGCCATCTTGCCCCCTTACTTGTTTTTCCTCCTTGAGGCAACACCCAGCAAGTGCAGGATTGGGTGCGTGGGCCGTCTTGATTATCTCCTAACCCGCTAATCTTACATTTAGGAAAAAAGTGTTTGTTTAATCTATCATAGTTTGTTTATTGCTGTGTAACTCATATTTATTACATTTTTCTGGTGTGTTTATTAACGCTGAAATAAATATGGCTGACTAATGGAAATGTGATGGCCATCCAGTATTTTTCTACAAATTACAAGTTTCTATCCATCCATACATGTGAAAATCGCCTCGCATCCTGCATGTGCTTTTAAGGTGTGCATTGTAAATGACGTTCAGTGTTGCAACTGGAATGTGGAATGTATTAAGAGCACGGCAAAATATTTCAGTGTGCGGTGAAGAACGTCATTAGAGCAGTTCTAATTAACGCAACTTTTATTACACTTTGCATAGTTACAGCTGTTGTACTACTATGGTTCTAATAATCTGCATAAAGGCGCGTGGTGCTGTTGTTCCAGGCATGAAACATGACATCACACTAATATTTTTGCTGTTTGTCAGTTAATGTTTCTATTCTTTTGTGGCACACGGTAGATTACAAGATGTACCTGAAGAACATGTTAATAACAGTGTGGTGAAAATACTAAGCAATAACTGCGGGGCACATATTAGAGTAAGAATTTGGAGACTGGGGTGAGGCACGGAATGGCTGAAATTAAAAAGTACGGTGTTTTTGGATGGACACCGGCTGACCTGGACTAGAGGGTTTCAGACGTAGGGGATTTTGTGCTCCACCACACATTTTACGCCCCACCACTTTCAAATGTCACCAGCCGCCCCTGCTTTACAATAGTTGAATCTGAAGAAGAACAAGACCAAGGCCATGGTCAGTGCTATGCTGTTAGGCCAATGAAGTAATGGGAAGACTCTTCATAACAATATGAGGTAGAAGCTTTTTTTACTATCATATTGATGTGATAGCCGAAAGTTATACTTTCATTGAATAACCCGATCAAGGACTGGAGGAGTGCCTACTTGGCCATGTGAATGGTAGATTTTCGTTTAACAGAATGCCGTTCAGAAAACCTCAGTCTTAGTTCCATTCAGCCAGAAGTTGCTTCCCTTCATCCAGAGGAACACATTTTTCAGACAAATGGTGATGGTTTGTATTGGCCAACCTGCCTACACAGAGGTATACAGAGCTGAATATAATTAAAATACCTTTGGGGATGTAAGTTGTATTAGGATGTAACCTACACCTCTAGTCTTATAAACATATTCTAAAGCACGGTGCAAAGAAGTGAGCAGTCTGATTCTGATTTGCTAGTTTTGGTTTGGTTATAATGATTAACATCATTGAAATGCTGATAAAAATGTATGACTTTGGAATCTAAGGATTCCACATAGGAGGTAGATTGCTGGATCCAGTGGACTGTTTTTAGTTTTGAAGAATAAGTGTATTGAGCGTGGTCAAACTATAGACACTGATTCCTTTTGGAAATAGGCTTTCATCATTCCTGTCCCTTCTAAAGAAAGAGTAAAAACAAGTTTTCACATACATATTTTTTTCTTTGGCCTTCACAATTGTGTTGTTAGCTTGGACAAAGCTCAATGTGTTGCCAGATGGGACCAAGATCTGTATACTTAGGAGATCATTTGGTTTGCTCGGAGGTGCCTTCAATTTCTCTAATTTGTCAGTCTCTATATTGAGGAAATTATTTTCACAAAAAGCCATCAGGTATTCACAATGCTAATTCAAGCACTTTAGATTATTTTGAAGAACTCCTGTGCTTGCCATCTTTCTTGATTGATTTGAGTTTGAAAATAAATTTAATTTGCTTTCTTGGTTGTTAAAGATCTCATTCACCTGCCTTTTGAATTTCTTTCCACTTTTCAGTTGTATGACAGCTACTATGTCAGCTGTTCTATAGATAATATGATTGAATGCACCTGGAAGAGCAATAAGGGCAGTGACAGGGGGAACAGCCATTACAACGCGGTTTTTACCACGCGCAGCTTTTACATTGCATGCGTTACAACGCATGCGATGTTACAACGCAATGCTATTACAACGCAAGTCTTTACATCGACTTGCGCTAGATGGCGTGCTAACATTACAAATAGTGTAGTTTACTATCCCAACACCTTCCCTCCTGTTACGTGGACTGGAGTTGGAATAGTAAATTACACTTTTCTAATGTTAGCACGTCATCTAGTGCAAGTCGATGTAAGGACTTGCGTTGTAATGGCATAGCGTTGTAACATCGCATGCGTTGTAACGCATGCGATGTAACTGCACGCGTTGTAATGACACACGTTGTAATGTCATACATCCCAGTGACAGTCAAGTGAATTGAGTCAAGATTGGTGGTATCATCTTTGTGAACCATGGTGGACAAGACCTTCCTTCGATACCTCAGTCAGCTTGAATTGACAGCATGAGTAAATATTACCTGTTAATGATTACACTCAGATTTTGATGTCAGGATGATTAATTAATGAATGGACTGGAAGAAGTTATGTTAGTCTTTACAACAGTCCTGGTAATACAAAATTTGAAGACCTGGTTTTGTGTATTTCCTGTGAGTCAGTGGCATGATCAATTAGATGGAAGTGCCTGCTGACATTTTTTAGGCTGACATTGCTGTCCTTCACACTGCCACCTGAGGAGACATCTCCTTTTGCACCTGAAACACTGCCTGCACTGGGTGGAAGCCACCGCGGATGCAAATGCTGCCACTGGGGACCACAAGTCCCACAACCCTTCTGCCAGCACACCAGTACCTGACATAATTGGGGATTTAAGGTATGCTGTAGTCCTGCAGCACAGGGAAAGTGCCTGCTGACATTTGTCACTGCTGTTGGGGCTAAAATTGCTGTCCTTCACGCTGCCACAGGAGGAGACATCTCCTTTTGCACGTGGAACACCGCTGCACTTTGAGAAGCTGCCGGGATGCACTCACTGCCGCTGGGGACCACAAGTCCTCCAACCACCCCAACCTGCACACCTCTGTATAACATAAATGGGGATTTAATCCGTGCTGTAGTCCCGCAGTGCAGGATACACACGGTCCGTGCCCAGGCAAAGTGGCTGACAGATGCTGGGCAGGGCCACCCCTCTTGGCCCTTGGGGTTGGATATAACTCTCAATCGCTGGTAAGGTTGTTTAGCAATAGGGCTGACATTTTCTTTGTTTAATTTCTGGTCTGTTCTCTGTTGTATGAGTACTTCATAGCTGGATGAGCAGGCCTGCATTTGCAGGGACATTGGGACACTATTAATTACATCATGATGGGTAAAAGGAAAAACAGCTCAGTTGAAGGGTGGACCTCACACCCAGAGGTTGCAAGAAAAAATTCTGCTACGTCTGGGTTTTCTAAATCACCAATTCTTTCTTATCAATTCTCAAAGGCTGGGACAATCAATGATGAAATCAACACCTGAGAAAAAACGATTATTCATTAGTATTGCCCCGACTGCTTCATGTGAAACCCCTGTTCTTAACTCAGATGACCCTATTATCATGGCCTACAATGATACATCGACTGGTGACTCAGGATGGTCTGACTTTACCCAGTTAGCCACCACTATGACTGTCACTGCTGAAGTCCCCTAACCAGCAGTTGTGGCAGGGCCTAGTAACTTATTAGAGGACTGTGGTCCTCCAGCCACAAAGAGCAAAAAAAGTAAAAGGGCAGAAAATGTGTCTGGTCAGTCTGGGACTAAGGGAATGGGGGATTGGGACTGTCGGATTCCTGGGACGGGTAAGCCCCACAGTCCAGTTTTTGAAACTACTAATAATAATGGGGAGCTTGTTTCATTGCTGCAGTCAACGACTGAGACTGGGGTGGGAAAATGTCTGGCTAAATGTCTGGATAAACTTTCCTCAATTGAGACCAGTCTGAATATTTTAAGAGTTTTGTAAATCCAACTTGTCTCAGATGTTGCCTAATGTTAAATAATGTAAACTCTGGTCCTAAAGGATAGGGGCGGGTGGGGCAAGTGGGTTTTAAGCCCATGAGGTAGCTTGAGTCAACTTTCACACCCACACTTCACCCCCCGCAAGCTGGGCCTGTAGTGCATTCTATGAACTTGATATTCACTCAGAAACTGGTGGTATCCTCAAACCCGAGCCTGGTTTCATGTGTGCTCTCAGAGCATTCCATTAACCAAAAAGGAGCTTGTTATTCAATTGTCCTTGGGCCCCCAGTGTGAAGGGCAGGCACCTGTAAAATTAAGGAGGGCTCATTTTCACCACATGTTTAATTGACTCTTCTCCCTGTCTCGGTACCTTATGTAGAGGTACTCAGTGGGGTTTGTGTACTAAAAAGAGGAACTAAAGAAGATTATCACACCGTATGGAATAAAGTAGTTAATTGGATGTCCTTGCTAGGTAGTGAAGGACATAGACGATTACACAGGGTTATCATGGCCAGAAGGGTCGACTTGGTGGGACCTTCACCCAAATCTCATGATGGTGATTGTGTTTTTTTTTTTAATTCATCCATCCAGGTGTAGCTTCCACAGTCCTGAATCTTGCCACCCTGAAGGCCCACACTTCTACTATTCAGGCCTTTCCCTGGGCTATCTTTATCAGCCATCTGTTGTTTGAATCCCCCCTGGGCCCATTTTGAATATTAATTGTCCCCACAACAGACTAGTGAGAGATCCTGAGGTAAATAGTTTTGTTTTAAGGACACATAACAGGTTTAAGGCTCTGGGTGCAGAGGTACTTGATTGACCCACTTGCCCCAGTGTAGAGAATTCATCCGAAAATATTTCTGAGAATGGCCAGTTCACTGCTAGACCGCAATCAATGGTGTTTAAGAACTCACTTTTGGGGGCTCCTTTGTCCTTGGTACATGCTAATATTTAGCATGGGCTCTTATCTCCCACAATACAACTTGTTGCTGGGGAGTGTAGTTTTTATGGGATTGTTCCTGGAGAAGTGTCTATTAGGAGTGTAGGTGCTCCGTTTAGGCATATCATGTCCTCTTTGGATGGGTTATCACCATCTTTCATGGACAGGGGGTCACCTACAGGTGACTCCTTTGGTTTGAAGACTCGTAAGGATTGCAGTCTTTTGAGTACTGTAGTTTGTAATAATAGCCATAGTGCTGATGCTATAAGCTCCCCAGGGTCAGGTGCTTTGTGTGCTAGGGAGTATTTCAACCCTTTTGGCACATCAGGGAATCATATATCATTGGCCTATAATAATACTTCTAGCGGACCTAGACTGGCTTCTTGGAATGTGGCAGGTGGAAATAACAAAAGATTTGGCCTGGATTGGCTATTTTACCTAAAATCTTTTTCTGTAGTTTGTCTTCAGAAGACCTGAAAGACTGACAGCTTCTTCTTTTTAGATGGGTATTAGTTTTTTTTCCCTGCCATACCATCCTCAAAAGTTAGACCTAAGGGTGGGTTACTAACCTTGTTTTCTCTTTACTGGACTTTAGGTTGTGAAATCTGACCATAATCACTCCTAATGTCCAAGATACCTTACTTTCCTCTTCAGTAGGTGGTAGTTTATGGTTCAGAATTTTTATAATGTGACTCAGGGCCCGAATGATTGTAATTCACTGTCTGTCCTACGAGCCCAGCTTTTAGAGTTTAAATCGCAGGGCATTGTTTAAGTGATCACTTACCGGGTAGAAGAATAAAGTGGGCCAAGGTTACCTCTGAGGTATTTATGATGGATCTTGTGGTTATAAAGGGCAAGGTATTTGCCTACTGTGTAGGGGATCTACTGGATTATATTGCCTTTTTGAGTCCCTATCACAAGATCGAGGCAAATGTGAAGGTAATGTTGTTCCTCTCTCCTAATAAGACACCCAAAAATTGACTCAGCTTGTTTGTCAAGGAATCCTCTGATGTTCATAAATTGCTACTGTATGTGCTCAAAACACAGTCAAAAGATCGGGGTCTAATTTCATCTAGACATGCTTTATATAAAAAAGCGATAGAGAGGAGGGAAACTGAGCTTAGGGAGGAGGCTTGGTCCGAGCTGGTGGAAGCAGCTTCAAAGGCTGGCAGTGTCTGATTTTGTGAGATTGTCAATCGCCCACTTTTCAGGGTAAGTAATGGCCAAGCTATCTCTTCCCACATATGCCCCGAGAAATGGTCTGCTCATTTTGAAGGCATCTATATCTAAGAGAACCAGTTTTTGTTTTATGTGCCCCCTTTGGTAACATTGCAAAAAGGCAATTCAATATTTGAAGTAGAGGAGGTTGAATTGGCAATAGTGTGCATGAAAAGCCACAAGGCTCTCAGTCCTGCTGGACCCCTGCTGACCTGTTCAATTTGTCACCGAGCCTGTTGACCCCGATTTTAACACGGTTATTTAATCTGGTTTTGCATGTTGGTTTACAATGTTCATGGTCCGAGTCCATCATTATCTCTGTGAATAAAAAAGGCTCTAGAGATCTTCCATCTTGTTCTAGGCCCATCTGATTGATTAACTCGGCCGTCAAGGTAATGAGCTGGGTGATCCTAGAGAGGGCCATGTCATGCACTAAGGATGAGTCTGTTCTATCTAATCTTCAGTATGGTTTTAGGCCGGAATTAGGGACCTATCTATGATCAGTGTTTAAACTTTCTTATGTTGATGAGTAAGTACACAATGGAAAAATCAGGTTCATTGTTTGTCGCATACATGGATATGTCCTCTGCCTTTGATACGATGAATAGATCTAAACTGTGGCAGATCTTGCTAGACATGGGCCTCTGTCCAGTGATTGTTTACATCTTTAGTGAGTTGCTTAGGATGGGTCTTCAACAAACCCCTGTTTTCTGAGGTCGGGAGTTAGGCAGTGGTGTATATTGGACCCTTTTCTGTTTAACTGGTACGTGAATGACCTAAGGTCCAGGTTACTTGACAAGCAGGTGGACTGCCCACATATTGATTCTCACCAAATTCCAGCGCTTTCATATGCAGTTACTGTCTTGTTGGCTAGAACCGCACTGCGTCTCCAGACTTTGTTAAAGGGTTTTAGATGGTTTTGTGAGTTACATGAATCAATTAGACCTTTCCACCAACTACAGCAAATCCCAGGTAATGGTTTTTGGTGCTACAAAGACCAAGTTAAGTCATGTCATGTCTGTCTAGGATACAACAGTATACTTATTCAGGGGTTGTTTTTGATAAGCCGAATACATGGGCCCCATTGTTTGAAACCAAGAAACTAGCTTTCTCTAAAACCCTAGCCGCTCTTTTCTGTTTTTCCTCTAGAATTGTTAATGAACCATTGAATGCTCTGATAAAGATATATCAGACCAAGTCTGTCCCAGTAGTCACTGATGGCAGTGATGTATAGGGCTATCTTAATCTGACTCCAGGTGGTAGAGAATGGCTTTTGTAGGCACCTGCTGGTGGTTCTGGTTTCTACCCCTGTTTTTATGGTTCATAAGGAACTTGGGTTGCCCTATCTCTTGGAGTTTATTGCACTCTGCCCCCTGATTATGTGGCTTAATATTTGGGTGTGGCCGGAAAAGTTTCTGGGAAGAGAAATAGTTCAGGTTTTCTTGAAGCTTGATGGGTGAAGGTCAATAAAATGGCTGACTTATATTAGGCAAAACCAAAGGAAATGATGGACGGAGTGTTGAACATTGCAAGCACTCACCCCCAGTCAACTGATCTGGGTTTAATCCATCACCGTTTTTTAGCCCACTCTGCCACCCCAGTTCAGACATGGCCATATGCAAATCAGTCTGACCCTGTGCCTCATGGGAACAGTCCAGCCCAAACTGCCAAGCCATGTCTTCCCTGGACCGGAAACAAGCTTCCTGGGACCGGTTTCTGGCATTTCAGCTGTCTTCAGCCAGGCTTGCTTGAATCCAGTGGCAAAGTGAGCAAGGTACTCATGTCTGAGCATACCCTGCCAACTTATGGCGAACAAAGCAAAAACCAAAGGAAATGATGGACGGAGTGTTGAACATTGCAAGCACTCACCCTCAGTCAACTGATCTGGGTTTAATCCATCACCGTTCTTTAGCCCACTCTGCCACCCCAGTTCAGACATGGCCATATGCAAATCAGTCTGACCCTGTGCCTCATGGGAACAGTCCAGCCCAAACTGCCAAGCCATGTCTTCCCTGGACCGGAAACAAGCTTCCTAGGACCGGTTTCTGGCATTTCAGCCGTCTTCAGCCAGGCTTGCTTGAATCCAGTGGCAAAGTGAGCAAGGGACTCACGTCTGAGCATACCCTGCCAACTTATGGCGAACAAAGCAAAAACCAAAGGAAATGATGGACGGAGTGTTGAACATTGCAAGCACTCACCCCCAGTCAACTGATCTGGGTTTAATCCATCACCGTTCTTTAGCCCACTCTGCCACCCCAGTTCAGACATGGCCATATGCAAATCAGTCTGACCCTGTGCCTCATGGGAAGAGTCCAGCCCAAACTGCCAAGCCATGTCTTCCCTGGACTGGAAACAGGCTTCCTAAGACCGGTTTCTGGCATTTCAGCCGTCTTCAGCCAGGCTTGCTTGAATCCAGTGGCAAAGTGAGCAAGGGACTCACGTCTGAGCATACCCTGCCAACTTATGGCGAACAAAGCAAAAACCAAAGGAAATGATGGACGGAGTGTTGAACATTGCAAGCCCTCACCCCCAGTCAACTGATCTGGGTTTAATCCATCACCGTTCTTTAGCCCACTCTGCCTCCCCAGTTTAGACATGGCCATATGCAAATCAGTCTGACCCTGTGCCTCATGGGAACAGTCCAGCCCACTGGATTCAAGCAAGACTGGGGGTGAGTGCTTGCAATGTTCAACACTCCGTCCATCATTTCCTTTGGTTTTTGCTTTGTTCGCCATAAATTGGCAGGGTATGCGCAGACGTGAGTCCCTTGCTCACTTTGCTACTGGATTCAAGCAAGCCTGGCTGAAGACGGCTGAAATGCCAGAAACCGGTCCTAGGAAGCTTGTTTCCGGTCCATGGAAGACATGGCTTGGCAGTTTGGGCTGGACTGTTCCCATGAGGCACAGGGTCAGACTGATTTGCATATGGCCATGTCTGAACTGGGGTGGCAGAGTGGGCTAAAGAACGGTGATGGATTAAACCCAGATCAGTTGACTGGGGGTGAGTGCTTGCAATGTTCAACACTCCGTCCATCATTTCCTTTGGTTTTGACTTATATTAGGGACATCTTTGTTAGGTTACTTTAGCCGACTTTGTTTGATTCACCCTCCTCCATCTCTATAGCTGATATTGCCTGGGCCAGGATTAACTTTTTATTGTGGAAGTAATCGGAGAGAAAAACTATTGAGCTTGAGAAACCTACGGTATGTGGCCATGCATTAATAAGAACAGCTCCTGCTTTTGAGCCGTATTTGCTCAATACTAGTAATATCCATCATAGATTTCTCCTTACAAGATTCAGGTTTAACCAATTTCCTATGTTTTTAGCGTTTCGTAAATCTGCTGACTGGAGTACAAAGTTAAGCTCCTGTACTTGTGATAATTTTACTACCCAGGACCTATTGCACTCTGTTTTTTTCTGTGGCTGTTATGAAATGCCCTGAAGAATGTATCTAATCCCACTATTAAAAGCTTTGCACTTTGTACACGTAAAACCTGCATTTTTGTATATACAGTCACTCTGCTTTCCTGCCTCATCTTTGAGTATGAGAAAGTCATTTGATGAAGGGAGTGTTGACAGGTAATTGCTGTTAGTCTTTTTGGGAAAAAGTTGTTTGTGGACATGTAATTTATAATATTATTATCCTTCGTGAAATATATTTTAAGAAGTGCTCTTTTTAATCTTATAGATACGATGTATAGTTTTATAAAGTAATTTTTATTGACACAAGTCACTCACCGATAAATTCCCCTGCACGGTATAAGAATATTATGATTTTTTTGGATATAAGCAGCTTATAGCCATGGTGTATGGAATGTTGTATTCTTTGTGTGAATTGTCTGTATTTATTTATGTTTTTTTAAATTAATTTATTTTATTGATTTTCTTAAAACAAGCTACAGTGAGACTCAGCAATTCAATAGTACACTACACTTAATACACTTTGTTAACATATGATCAGTGGCAACAGTTGATGACGGTACAGTGATCCAGTAAACACAGTTATGAGCATAACTTTCCCATTAGCGTACACACATTCTTGTACACCCTACTTTTAGTCCTGCACTCGAAAACCATGTTGTGTAGGAAGACTAGACATAATCATACATAAAGCAAAGGACAGTGACATCAACTCAATAAGAATGTGAAACCTGGGGTTAATCAGATGTTATGTCGTTGCCACCCATTGAAGCGTGCTTGTAAGTATTGAATAATTCCCAGACGTTTTTGAGCCTGTTACGTGGGGGAAGTAGTTCACTGAAAAGTTCCATCTGCGTGCTGCAGAATGTCATGTAGTTCTTCCACTGTGAGATCGTAGGGAGCGGACCGCGAGACCAGGTGTTTGCTACCCTGCGTTTCGCCATCAGCAATCCCATATCTACCAGTCGGCGGACTCCTATGTGAATTGATTTAGAATAGCCCAATAATGCCAGTGTTGGGTCAGGTTCTAGGGTTGGCTTAATTATTTGACCTAATTCATTAAATACTGAGACCCAAAAGGGTGCAATGCCAGGACAAGACCATGCTAGATGGAGGAAGTCGGCCAATTGTGCATGGCAGCGATCACATGTATTGTTATCCCTTAATCAGTATCTGTACAACCTCTCCGGTGTATAATATACCCAGTTTAGGTATTTAAAGTGTACCAGTCTATGCCTACCATTAAGTGAGATCCTCTTGGTGCTGGTGCAACAGTAGGTCCACATAGTGTCTGCTATTTCTATATTCAAATCTCGCTGCCATGCTAAACGAGCCTTTGTGTAATGATTCACTCTGTATGCCATTGATGTATTGTAAATATTGGCTTCTATACGCTTTGAGGATGTTGCACATATGATGTGTGTTAAAGCTAATAGCTCCGGTGGTTCGAGATATTCTTCCCCCAGTAGTTCTCTCAGTGCGATCCGAATTCTATGAAATTGGAATTGTGTCAAGATGGTAGGTGTCGGTTCATTGAAGCTAAAATCATCCCAGGCTTTAGAGACTCCTCCATTGACAGATCCCCAACTGTGTGAACACCTAAGGTATTCAGTGCTAGTGTGACCCATCTTTCCCTGCAAGGTGTTAGCCACATACACCATTCTAGTGATGCTTTTGGTGAATACAGGAGCACTCCCACTTGTTGCTGCAATAAGTAATGCCAGCCATGCGTTGTGGCATTAATCGAATCCAGGATGCATGTCCTCCGGTCTGCAGCCTGAAATAGCATCACAGGTAGTGGGAGTGGGGCCGCCACCTCCGATTCAATACGAAGATGTGGTATGTCTGGGGAGCCATGTATCCAATAGAAAGTGTGTGCGCTTTGCGTAGCTCCATAGTAGAGATCGAAATCTGGAGCACCCAGACCACCCATGGAATAAGGTAAGACCAGTATTTGCCACTTAACGCGCGGTTGCTTACCGGCCCATGCTAGTCTAACCATCACAGTATTGAGGCAGTTGAAGAAGATGCGTGGGAGAACCATAGGTATATTGGTAAATAAAAATAGTAGTCGCGGCAGCACCACCCTTTTCATGATGGATTTCCTACCGAGCAAGGACAGTGGGAGCTTAATCCATCTCTTGACATCATCCTCTAATTTGCTAAAGGTCGTCCCATAAATATCCCTGAACAACGTCTCAGAGTCTGTATGTATTTTAATACCCAAATAACGTACCACATCTGTGGTCCATAAGAGAGGGTAGTCTAGGTCAAATTGAGTAGTGGTAGGTGTAAGTGGAAAGATAATGGACTTCGGCCAATTGACATGTAAACCGGACAGTACTCCAAAGCGCACCACCTCATGGAGTACTGCCGAGAGGTTGGATTCCGGGTGCCTGACATAGAGGAGTGTGTCATCAGCATATGTGGACACTATGATTTTGTAATGTGGAAAGCATATACCCCGATTCTGATGATATTCCCTTAAAGCACAGGCTAAGGTTTCTGCTTCTATAGCGTAGAGTAAAGGTGATAATGGGCAGCCTTGTCTCGTGCCCCTGGAAATGCATATTGGGTCTGTGACTATGTTCCCGATTTTTACTCTAGCCGTGGGCCTGCTATAAAGGGTGCCCAAAAGCTGGAGGAATACCTGGCCCACTCCCATTCTAGTCAATACTTGTATCATGAATGGTCATTCTACAGAATCAAATGCCTTCTCTATGTCTAGGAAGACTGCCACAGCCGCTGTCTCTGGTTTTATATGTTGCAGAGCACCAAAGACAGTGCGCAGGTTATAAGTCAAATTCCTACCAGGAACAAACCCCGCTTGTTCCGGTGCTACTAAAATTGGGACTCGAGGGACCAGTCGATTAGCAAGGATTTTTGCGAATAACTTTGTGTCCACGTTGAGCAGAGATAGAGGGCGATATGAGGCACATTCCTCCGAGGGCTTACCGGGCTTGAGAAGGGACACTATCACAGCATCTGACATAGAGGGTGGCATATTCCCTGTGACACACATGTCGTCAAACAGTGTAGCTAGCTGTGGAAGCTGTAAATCTATAAATGCCCTATAGAATGCAACCGTGAGGCCGTCGGACCCAGGAGCACTCCCCGCGCGCATAATAGATAATGCTAGGAGAATTTAGTCTCTTTCTATAGGTCTCATAAGGAATTTCCTGTGCGTGTTCGAGAGCCACGGTAGTTGTATGTGCGCCGAGTAATCAATTATATCATCATCTGTGGTAGCGTTTCGGGAGGTATATAGTTCGGAATAATATTGACGGAATCTGCCTGCAACCTCTGTCACATCAGACAAAATCTGGCCCTCAGCTGATCTAATCTCTACCGTTTGTATCGCTTCCCTACATTTCTTAAGTAACTGTGCTAAGACGGAGCCTGGTCTTTCATTCTCACCATATGCTCTGGCTGTGGTGTATTTGCCGAGATGTTTGATCTCGTCGTCCGCTGCCATATTGTATTCTCCCAGCAACTCTGCGAGTTCCCCCTCAACCGATTTGTCTGTAGCCGACAACAGGCATCTTTCTAAAATCTTAATTTTAACCTCCAAGTCTGCGAGGCGATTGCGGATGGATCGAAGGACCCCCGAGTGTTTGGATATAGTGATCCCCCTAATGTATACTTTGAAAGCTTCCCAAATGATTAGATAGTCTTCAACAGAGCCCACATTCTTATAAAAAAATGTCTCAATAGCCTCGGCCTGTTCTTCTTTGAATACAGCATCTAGTAGGGAGTAGGGAGGGAAACGCCAAGTAAATGGGGGTATTAGTCTGCAAGGTGTATCTACCACTAAGAGGGTCGGTGAGTGATCAGAGAGCGTACGTGGTAACACCTGACAAGTGCAGACCTTATCGCAAAGTGATCTAGATGCAAACCAATAGTCAATACGAGTGTGTATGTTATGATATGCAGAGTAGCGTGTATAGCCACCAGTGTGCGGTTGTGTTGGTGCAGATCGGGGTGTACAAATTCTCCCTACTTCCACGGATAGAGTAATTTCACAGATACACGCACATGCACTCATCATACACTTGGGCCCCTTTTACTAACATACGCTCAAATACTCTACCAACACTGAACCTGTGGAAAGAAAAAACTCCTAAACACCCTGCATCTACACTGAGGTCGATAAGACCTAATTGTAACTGTCCTGAGTCATGATCTAAACAATCTATACAACAATAATCAAAATAGAGTACTCAATAATTGACAAGAAATAACCACCAACACTGTATTTAAAATTAAGGTACTTTATCTAAAATTAGTCAAAGAAAATCAATCAGAGTAAATCATTTTTTTCATAATTACCTATTCTAGCTAAATGTCAGAATGGGTCAGGACAGGTCTCTCAGTAGAAGTCTCCCGAGTCGCCGTCCTCACAGCATCGATCCTCACCAACGCAGGTTTGGGAAGAAGTGGCATAGACCCTCTCTAGGCTGACAATATTTATAATAAATTTAACAAAAGAAGGCAACATAAAATGTTTAAAACGTCCGCTGAACCACTGAGCAGAGCGAGAAGGAAAGGATGTAGTATCGCTACATTTGGAAAATCTCCGCTCAGAAAAATCACAAAAATAAAAAGACGGAAGAAGAGGACTCAAATTTGCAAATGTTTCTTTTTGAAATGTACTTCCTTAGAATCATCACAAAGCCACCGCTATAATCACAAAGTTTATTGTGGCTCCTTTATCCTCCAAGGTTACTTGGATGTTCGCCCAGAGCTGCTGTCCTCACGGAAAATTTCTAAACCAGACGAAGACTGTGGTCAGATGACTCTCGACCATGATCAGCAAGGCCTTCTCATCACAAATTGACTACTTGAATTCAGGCTTTAAACGGCAGCCATCTTTCAACTAGGCCAAAAGGTACCATCTTAATTAAAAGAGACAAAAACAACGTTACCACAGCATAGTGATTAAACAGTGTTAACCCCACTAATACCCTTATGTGTATGTAATTATCTAGCCTTTGCAACACAAAAAAGCATTAGTACACGACAATTCAAAAGCGTTTTGTGCTTTAAAATAAACAGCACTCAGCAACATTTATTTAATAAACATGCACATTATTAGTCAGCAACACAAACGCATTCCCACGTATAGTTTTCTCTTGTTAATTCGTATTGGTTAGTCAGAACATTTACACAAAACAAATAATTAGTAATTATGAATTAATATTTTTATTTTTGACAAATAGACAAACCAGAGCTTAAAAACCCAATAGATTTTCAACAGAAAACTCTGCTCCAGCAATCCACCCTTTGGTGATATTATCACCAAATAAATAACCCAAAAAAAAAAAAATTTTAGTGAAATTTAGTCCCCTTTTAGGAGAAATTGGAAATGTCTTTTTCTCCTTACACAACACTACACACCAGACACCCTTTCATCATCCCTCTTTGTTTCCAAGTAAACACTCTCCCTCAATTCTTCTAATTCTATTTCTTGTGGTTCTCTTTTCAACCTTTTATTTCTCTTTTCATTATTTCTTTTAATTAATTTCTTTTTCCCTCCCCTGTTTTTACAACACAAACACACCAATCTTAGTATCAATAAAGCAACAATTATACAAGTCAAAGGAAACAATATCTTACCTATAATAGTACTACCTATTTTTGCAATAAAACTCTTAACAGCAACTATCTTATTAGCTATTTTAGTCCAAATACTCTCAGCTTCTAATGGTACTAATTCTTCATGCAAATCAGTAATATTTTTGATATAGACCTTCAGGTCTTTGCTTTCGTCTGGAATGTAAGTGCAACAATGTTGAACTTTCAGCATTCCACAAACTCCACCCTCCTTGGCCAATAGAATATCAAGGGCAAGTCGATTTTGCATAGACATGGCACGTACGGCAATCAATTCCGTATTCACCAAAAGAAACCATCCAGCGGTATTTGTCGATAAGCGATCCACCACTGTTGACAGTTTCCGAATTCCATAAGCATTCAAAGAAATTCCCACTGCTGGAATTAAAGCTCCAAAAATGTCACCCACTATTTCAGACCAAGTTTCTCTCTTAAAACGCGTTAGTAAATTAATATGTTATACATCTTCTATTCTATCTATATGTAAGATGTTTGGAAAGACCAGGCCCACATAACACGTGCCATACCAATGGTCAGGCAACCTGTAATAAGCCTTGTTCCCACAAACATAATAACCTCCTGGAAAAATTGTATCTTCTCCACCTCTGAAACCCCATCCTGTTGCAATGAAGTATGTATCATGACACTCACTAGTCCCAACAAAATATGTATCATATTGGGATTTTCTCCTTGTAATGCACAGCTTACCCTTCTGTGGTGCATCTAGAGCTAAAGTTGGACTAGCCCCATTTCTCAATTCTTTTCCCATCTCAATGTCCCAAATTGTCTCACTCAATTTATATTTCCCCGCTTTCTCATGCATGCTCATTCTCCTTTCCTCCACCATATTTAGGAACGCTTTCTCCTCTTCTTTCAGACTGCAAGTTAAATTGTTCTTAAAAATGTAATCTAATGTTAATTCTTCTTTCTCAATAAAAATCTCACCAAAAATGTTAGCTTCTTTAGCTGGATTCAGCTCTTTGTTCATTGGCAATTGCCCAAAAATGTTATCTTTGTTAGACATCTCATAATCTATTTTCCCTAACAAATAAAAAACACTACTCAACACACTACAAGAAATTCCATACGTAGCTGGTAAATGGTGATAAGTAACACCCTCTGAAACGGATGCAGGTAATTGCATACAAACGTAGCAATCCCTAACAACTTTGAAAAAACATTACTAGAAAAATCATTAATTGACCTATCTTTATGTATGTAAGTATTACTAATTCTAGTTGGAACTACTTTTTGTGAACTCTTCTCTGCATTGGTCACATTCTCTGTATGCATCTCAAATGTACCTATTGTAACTTTGAAAGTAACTAATAAAGCTAAAACACCCCATAATAGCATTAATAATCCAGTACAGCAGCAGCACATTTTACACCATCTTCTTAAGAAGGCACATCTAGTTTGGTTAGTCTCTATGTTAGCCATTTTACTACTTTGACCGTGTCTTTTGACTTAGCCTCTACTACTCCACTACTTGAGTCTCTAAAATTCTGGATTACTTCAAACAATTCATTTTCAGTTCTTCTTCTTTTCACTTTCTCCAAGTGATTTCTTCTGTTCACTCAATTTGGATACTTATCACTCTTTACTTCATTTTCTTCAACATCAAATTGTATTAGATCTCCAACAATATCCTCAGTATCCGACTTTTCATCAATGTCAGTCAAGATTACTTTCAGGATTTCACCTGTATCTTCCTCAACCACTTCTCGTACGGTCTCCTCTGGATTTCCTTGACTTTCTGCCTCTTCACCTTCAGACAGTGCCACGTACGTCCATTCCGGCGACCTATACTTCTGGTTAGGTTTTCTTATCCTCTTAATCTCCTCTGGTTCTTTTGACTCTTTTCGCTTTTCACCTCTTGCTGGATTCTGACTCGACACCTCATTCACTTGTTCAGCTTTCGAGGTATTTGCTCGTATCAGTCTGTATCTCAGCCTCTTTATTCTGTTGTTAGGCCAAAGATCTCCTCTTATAACCTTTTTCGGTCTTGTTTCTGTATTATTTCTTTCTCCAATCCAAGTTCTCTTTCTCAGAACTCGACCCTCTGATTTCTCATTCTCACTTTCATCCGATTCTGTTTCAAATGCCTCTTGTTCTTCAGCAGTTTTCTTTCGCTCCACAGTCTTTTTCACCACTGTTTGAGACTTCCCTACTTCTGTCCCTCCTCGGGTCTCCGACACGCAATCTTCTTGCTGTCTACTTGTCCCTTCACCTAGCTTGTCAAGAATGTTCCCTACACCTCCTCGGGGGTTTTCCGCAATCTGTCCCTCTCTATCTTCTTCTAACCCTGCTTCTTCAGGTATAATCTCAAGTGGTTCTTCAATCTCCTCTTCTGATTCAGGAGTAGTTTCTGTGGAATTGCTCTTTTCTCTTCTTTTTCCTTCACTGCTTTTTGGAACTTCAGGCTCTCTTACAGAATCTGATCTCCTTTCTGAGACTCTCAATGGTTCTCTTTCTGAACTTTGATTTTTTCTCACTGGTTCCGTGTCTTCATCATCACTGGAATCTGACTCTTCAAAATACTCCTTACCAGTCCCATCCTTTGGGTTTGGAACTTTCAGAGTATGACTCGCATGTACCCAGTTTTTCACACCAGCACACTTTACTGAAGTTGTCGTAGTCAGAATGACTTGTCTCGGCCTTCCCCACCTTGGAACCAAGCAATTTCTTCTTCTGTGTACTTTTATTCTCACCCAGTCCCCTGGACTCAGATCATGAGCTTGCTTCTTCTCAAGTGTGGTAGCTTCTTCTCCAACCTGGTGAAACACAGAATGAACTGCGTCAGCCAGGCCTTTACAGTAATCCAAAATCATGTCATCAGTTATTGTCATCAACTTATTGACAGGTACAAATGCATGTCGCATTGCGCGTCCCATCAAAATCTCATGCGGACTTAAACCAGTAGTTCTATCTGGAGTAGATCTAATAGTCATTAGCACTAGAGGCAAGACATCAGGCCATTTCATTCCAGTGGCTAAACACATCTTACCAATCCTGTTCTTGATCGTGCCATTTATCTGCTCAACAACACCAGAAGCCTCTGGTCTGTATGCACAATGTAGCTTCTGCTGTATGCTCAATGCTTCACAAATCAAACTCATGAGTTCATTATAGAAGTGTCCACCTCTATCAGACTCAATCGTTACTGGAAACCCGTACCTAGGAATCAACTCCCTTAACAGTAACTTTGCCACTGTTACTCCATCATTTCTCCTAGTCGGATAGGCCTCCACCCATCTTGAAAACAAACAGACCACCACTAGAACATACCTCAGTCTGTTCACTTGGGGCATTTCAATGAAATCAATCTGCATTCTTGTGAAAGGACCACCTTCTCTGCCTATCGTTCCCAGACTCACCACTGTCTTTTTCCCAGTGTTAAATTGCTGACAAATCAAACATCTTTGACAGATGCTCTCTGCAATTGTCCTGAACTTTGCATTGTACCAAGTCTGCTTAAAAGACCTGATCATCGCATCCCTTCCCAAATGTCCCTGGCCATGATACATCCTTGCCATTGTCGACAGCATGGAATTTGGCATGACTGGTCTGCCATCTCTATAGACCCAAACATGGTCTGTTTCTCTTGGGGCACAACCTGCCTTGATCCAGTCTTTCTTTTCTTCCTTTCCTGCCTCATCCTGCAACTGTTTCACTTCATCCCACGTCTCTAGGACATTAGTAAACATCACAGAACAAAAAGACATTTCACTTTCTCGTTCCCGATTAATCGATTGGTTATTTTTCGCACAATACTGAGCAATGTCATTTGCATATCTGTTTCCAACTGTCACAAAATCATCTCCTTGTCCATGAGCAGCACATTTCACAACTGCTAATTCTTTAGGCAGCTGTATCGCCTCAAGTAATTTTCCAATCACCTCAGCATTCTTTATTGGAGTCCCACTCGATGTCAAGAAACCTCTCTGCAGCCAAAGCTGGCCAAAATCATGCACAACTCCAAATCCATACTGACTATCAGTTATCACAGTCACTCTCAAATCTTTCCCAATTTCACAAGCTTTTGTCAATGCCACCAATTCAGCAACTTGTGCAGATTTCACTCCTTTCAACGGTGATGCTTCCATAACCTCTGAAACCTTTCACACTGCATATGCTGCACACAGCACACCCTCATCATTCCTCAGACATGATCCATCCCCAAACAGCACATGATCACTCTCAAGCAAGGGAAGATCCCTTATGTCTGTTCTCGGTTTTGTACAATAATCAAGCACATTCAAACAATTGTGATCATCTTCTGTCTTCACACCCACATTTTCAATATCCGGCAACAACGTCGCTGGATTCACATTCACACATCTCTCAAGAGTCACATTTGATGCTCCCAGAATGACTTTCTCATATTTAGTCAGCCGACTATGTGACATGTACTGGGTTCTGCTTCTTGTCAAAAGAATTGCCACATTATGAGGCACGAATACCCTTACAGGATATCCCATTATGATTCCCTCACTCTGTTCCAGGCTTCTGCATGTTGCAGCCACAGATTTCAGACAACCTGGTAAACCCACAGCTACAGGGTCAAGTGTTGATGAGAAGTACGCAATAGGCCTTCTCAGCTGTCCATGCTTCTGAATTAACACTGAAAGTGCACATCCATTTCTCTCACTGCAGTACAACTCAAACTCCTTTTCATAGTCTGGCATACCCAAAGCAGGGGCTTCACACATTCTGCTCTTCAGCTCCTCAAATGCTGCCATTTGTTCTCTATCTAGTTCAAATGGGTCTGTCATCTCACTTTTTGTCAGCTTAATCAGTGGCTTTGCTATCAGAGAAAAATTAATTATCCACTGACGACAATAACCCACCATACCCAGGAACATTCTCACTTCCCTCTGGGTCTTTGGGGCCTTCATTCCCCTGATGATTTTAATCCTGTCATCAGTCACCTTTCTCAGACCTTTTTCAATATTGTGTCCAAGATAATGCACCTCTTTCTTGCAAAATTGCAATTTAGCTGGAGATACTTTTAACCCTCCATCTGCCAGATGATTCAGTAAAGCTATAGTATCTACTTCACAAGCTTCACGTGTCTTTGATGCCACAAGTAGGTCATCAATATACTGCACTAGTACTGAGTTTTCAGGCATAATCAAGCTCTCCAATGATTTTTTCAATAACTGATTGAATATCGAAGGACTCTCTGTATACCCCTGTGGGATACGACACCATCCTAAAATACGCTGGCCAAACCTAAATGCAAAAATCGGCTGGCTGTCATGATGCAATGGAATTGAAAAGAAAGCATGACACAAATCAATCGCCGTGTACCACTCAGCATCATGTGGAATCTGATACAAAATCACTGACGGATTTGGCACAATAGGACAACATGCCACCACAATTTTGTTAACTTTTCTCAAATCCTGTACAATTCTGAACTTCCCATTAGGCTTCTTTAGCCCCATTATCGGTGAATTACACGGGCTACTCAGTAGTTCTCTCAAAACTCCCTGCTGAATCATTTTCTCAATTATAGGAGTTATTCCTTCAATTATTTCTGGTGTCATTTTGTACTGAGGAATGTTAGGATAAGTAATTCCCTCTTTCACTGAAATTTTCACAGGATCTACACTATTCATCAATCCCACATCCTCTCCAGTAAAATCCCAAACTGTCCTTTTCACTGTGTCTCTCAGCTCTTGAGGCAAATCCTCCAGATCAAACACAGCAAATGCACCAACCATTTCACTCTCTCTATTTCCTAGAGTCATTCGGTACAAAACATCCTCATCTGGTGTCTCAAAAGCTATTCCATCCGGTGTACAAAAAATTGTACAGTTCATTTTACAAAGCAGATCCCTGCCTAAGAAGTTCACTGGACTAGTGTCACAGACAATAAATCTGTGCATGTCTGAAAATGTCCCTATTTGTACCCTTACTGGTTCAGTAAGACGTGTCTTGATTTGTGTATTGGCTACACCAACTACTTGGATTGCTTCATCCGAGAGAGGAAGATTTCTAATATCTGTTGACCTGACAGTTGATCTTGTTGCACCTGTGTCTACTAAAAAAGTAACACTTTCTTCATTTATTTTCCCATCTACAAATGGTCCTGCCTGGTCTATTTCTAGAGTTGCACCAAGTATGCACTCTTCCTCCTCTCTTCGGCACCGTCAATAATCACCCTCAGACTCACTCCCTTCATTCTTTAACAAGTACTGCTGTACCTGGTTAGAACGCCTTTGTTTGTTTACCTGCTCATCATTGTAGAATCCTGAATCCTGATTGTACTTTTGAGACCCTCTATTCTGCGGCAAGGGCGGTTTTGGCTCTTGACTCTGCTGTCTCACAACAGAAGGTTGTTGCTGCTGTCGATTATTCCCTTCGTTCTGCACCTGTTGATTTAAGGTTTTACCCTCATTATTTGCTAATGGTGGATTGGTACATTCAGATCTCCAATGTCCCAGTTGGCCACAGTTGTGACGTGGGAATTTCTTCTTGGCTTCCTCAAGATTCCCCTTTCCTTTCCCTGCATACCTGGGCCTATTCCCTGCATTATTTCCTGCATTATTCGCCTGTTCCACCAACTGTGCTTCTTGTCTTTCCGCAACTTTCACTTGTGCCCACATTGCTTTTTCTTTCAGCTTTCTCTGTTTTGCTTCAATTTCATCACTGAAGTATTTTGCATGTCTCAGAATCTCATCTATTTTCTTACTCTGCCAGTCCACTGTGTGCTCACGAATTCTCTCACTAATCTCAGGTCTCAGGCCATATACAAATCTGTATACAAAATGACTCAAATCTTTGTCACCCAGGTGCTCATCCCCGCTGAATTGTTTAAAAGACAGTATCAGCCTCTCATAAAAAGCATGAACTGATTCTTTTGCTTCCTGTTGTGTTCGGTCTATTTTAACCCAGTCTGTCTCTTTTGGAGGTACTTTACTTTTCAGGTATACCATCACCTGATCATACTTTCTCATTACCTCTGGATCTGGTGCTCCTGTTCTCTGATCTCTTGGATATTCCTCAGTAGGCCAACTCACAACTATTTTACACTCAGTCCACAAGTCTGCTGGAACAATTATATCAAACAGACTATTCAGGTCAATCCACAGCACTTTTGACAATTTCACAAACCTATCTACCTGCCTATACCACTCGACGGGCTTTTCTCTCAGTCGAGGGAAATCATTCGTAAATGATAAAATATCCTGTCTGGTCCATGGAACATGTACATATCCTCCTCCAGGTATTTCTCTCATAGGATAAGCATCCACTGTTTTCTCTTTTTCTCTCACAGGAAATGCTGAATAAGTCCTGTCCCCTGATTCTTCTCTTTTCTTGTACCACCTATCCTTCCACTTCTCTACATCACCCCATCTTCGCAACGATGCAACCATTTCCTTAATCTGCCCTGTTCTACCAGCACCATTCAGATTTTCAATGTCTTTGTCTGTGAAATCCATCCTGTAAGACTTCTGCAGAGCTTTCACCTTATCAATGTCAACTCCCTGTTCATTCGCTACTGCTCTTAACCTGTCATGTGTATTTCTTGCTCTCCAGGTGATGTTTTTGCACATAAACAACAGTTCACCATCATGATGGTTTTTTAGAATTTCTGTAGGAACTGTCCCTGCAACAAGTTCTTCTAATTCTACACGTAACCTGGCCACATCAATAGCCTGTGAATCTTTATCCCTCTTTTGAAGGACTTTCATCCAATCATTCAAATCTTCAGCTGTTATTTCAGTAGTTTTCCTCACTGGAACCACTTTCTTCTGCGGTTCTAAAATCCGCATCCCTGAACAACTAGCTTCACTAGCATCCAATCTCGAATTAGACTGTACCTCTAATCCTTCACTACATGTGTCATGTCTGGATTGTCTCAGATCACTATTTTCTGTCCTTCTTCCTGAATCTCCTGAGGGACCAGCTGAACTTGTTATCTTATTCCCAACATATGGAATCACCAAACCATTTTCACTCGTCCTCTGCTTATCAAAAACAGGCATAACTGGACCTATGGTTACAGGCACCGTAACAGCTTCCAAATGCTTTGTCAGCTCTCTAATCTTTTCAGTCAGCTCTGATGTAGTTCTGGCTAATTCTCTCGTATTCTCGTCACCACATCGATTCTCTCTCTCCCTGAAAGGATTACCACTTCTTAACTCAGGTGTCACATTTTCTGTCTCAATGATACGCAATGTATCTCTTATCGGAGAAACAACTGGTGTGCTCTCTTCTGGTTCTGGTCTATATGGAGGTGGTCTCTTGTAAATCATATCATTCAAGACCTCATCCTCATACTCATTAACTCCATATCTTCTGCCTCAGGAACCCTTTCCGCACCCTTCCTTTCTTCTCTCTCGTCAACTGTTCTCATAGGATATAATCCCTCTGACATGCTAGTATCTCGCCATCTCTTCATTCGATCATGATGAGTTTCACGATCATGTCTCCTCCCAAATATATACCTATAGTTGCCTCCAGACCTCTGCTTTTCTCGCTCATGTACTTCTTCTTCCCATTCCACTAAAGCCTCAAACTGTGTCGGCCTTGGTCTTGGGTCAAGACATAACATCTTTTCCCGTAAATTTCTCAACACGGCCAGATTAAATGAACCATGTTCTGGGAATGCTAGGACACCATCTTCCTTTGTATACCTAACCCAATTCTCCAACCATATACAGGTATGATACCCATATCTCGCAGCCATGAAGGATGCAGGCGTTTTCGTTGGAGGTAACAATTCACCTTCTCTTGTTTTAACATCTTTATCCTTGTCAAACCAGCGTTTTATTTTTCCAAACAAAGATTTTTTCTTTTTCTCTTCTTGGTAATACATTTTGGCGTTTACCAAAACTTTCTAATCCCTTCCATATTACAACTGTACAATACGATTTTTCATCCAATAACAGAGCGACTCACACTAACGCACCAATCCTGGAGCGTCTACGTCACTAGAATACCTCTTCCAATCCTTGCGCGGCTCACACCAACGCACCAATCCCAACGCGAACACTATTCTGATCCAATATCCAATCAGAGCGCGGTCTGTTTGACGTCAGCAGTCGCTGCAGTCGCTTCTGTCTCCTGTCTCCTGTCACTCGTCTACCCCTCCTTTACAAAATTTCTCAGTAGACTTCGTGTCAAATTTCTACAAAATCTATTAGTTACAACATATAAACATCTCCATTGTCTGCTTCGCTAACCACAGAATAGTAAAGAAAATCTATTTCACAAGAATCCCGTCTTTCACTCACTTCTGTTTCAGTACGGAATTAATACTCTCGTTGACACAGTAGCACATCCCTCTACTCTGCCCTTCTATCATGCATTCATTAAATGTTTCCTCTAGGACTGATCCAAAGAGTTTTACAATGAACTAAATGCTCATACATTCACGCACAATCATACAAGAAAAATGTAGTACATACACACAGAATCCTTCCCGAGAACAGCGAACAATCTGTCCCGCTACAGAATTATAACACACGTTAACCAAGCAGCTTACCTCTGCCCAGTCCTTCAAACAAGCTCAGAGAATACCTATTACTTCTCCCGCGATAAGCTTTAACGGTGAACCTTACGGATCCCTGGGACTTAAGACCAGAGTTTCACAGATAACCTTCGCTATCATACGCACTCCTTTTATACCAGAAATATATTCTAATAGTAACATACGACAATGTCACTGATTCCGAACTCAGACAATGTGACGCGCAACTTCAATTGTCACACGTTTTTCCTGCATACATACAGGACCAACAATCCCGTCTTTCCCGAGAGCAGTATATACTTCCCTCTGCCCTACTACGGAACTGCTACTAGCTCCCAAGTTCCAGAAGCACTACATATAACTCAACACGACGGCTCCAACATATAGTATTAGTACATATACCAACATTAATCAATAATCAATAAGCCAATGTACAAGCAATCTAATCAGATCAAGACAATCATCAATAACCATCAAATTCTGCTACCAGGAAATTGGTGCAGATCGGGGTGTACAAATTCTCCCTACTTCCACGGATAGAGTAATTTCACAGATACACGCACATGCACTCATCATACACTTGGGCCCATTTTACTAACATACGCTCAAATACTCTACCAACACTGAACCTGTGGAAAGAAAAAAACTCCTAAACACCCTGCATCTACACTGAGGTCGATAAGACCTAATTGTAACTGTCCTGAGTCATGATCTAAACAATCTATACAACAATAATCAAAATAGAGTACTCAATAATTGACAAGAAATAACCACCAACACTGTATTTAAAATTAAGGTACTTTATCTAAAATTAGTCAAAGAAAATCAATCAGAGTAAATCATTTTTCTCATAATTACCTATTCTAGCTAAATGTCAGAATGGGTCAGGACAGGTCTCTCAGTAGAAGTCTCCCGAGTCGCCGTCCTCACAGCATCGATCCTCACCAACGCAGGTTTGGGAAGAAGTGGCATAGACCCTCTCTAGGCTGACAATATTTATAATAAATTTAACAAAAGAAGGCAACATAAAATGTTTAAAACGTCCGCTGAACCACTGAGCAGAGCGAGAAGGAAAGGATGTAGTATCGCTACATTTGGAAAATCTCCGCTCAGAAAAATCACAAAAAGACGGAAGAAGAGGACTCAAATTTGCAAATGTTTCTTTTTGAAATGTACTTCCTTAGAATCATCACGAAGCCACCGCTATAATCACAAAGTTCATTGTGGCTCCTTTATCCTCCAAGGTTACTTGGATGTTCGCCCAGAGCTGCTGTCCTCACGGAAAATTTCTAAACCAGACGAAGACTGTGGTCAGATGACTCTCGACCATGTTCAGCAAGGCCTTCTCATCACAAATCGACTACTTGAATTCAGGCTTTAAACGGCAGCCATCTTTCAACTAGGCCAAAACGTACCATCTTTATTAAAAGAGACAAAAACAACGTTACCACAGCATAGTGATTAAACAGTGTTAACCCCACTAATACCCTTATGTGTATGTAATTATCTAGCCCTTGCAACACAAAAAAGCATTAGTACACGACAATTCAAAAGCGTTTTGTGCTTTAAAATAAACAGCACTCAGCAACATTTATTTAATAAACATGCACATTATTAGTCAGCAACACAAACGCATTCCCACGTATAGTTTTCTCTTGTTAATTCGTATTGGTTAGTCAGAACATTTACACAAAACAAATAATTAGTAATTATGAATTAATATTTTTATTTTTGACAAATAGACAAACCAGAGCTTAAAAACCCAATAGATTTTCAACAGAAAACTCTGCTCCAGCAGTGTCAGACGCTATACGTCACCCAAGTCAAACCTAACAAGCGCACAGTCAAGCTCCCTAGTAGCTGCAGTAATGGTTCGCACTGGTCCCCCTGATCTGTCCAGACTAGGGTTACGAATCAGGTTGAAATTGCCCCCCCCCACAACTGTAAGCTCTCGCTATGGCAGTCCACTCTGTTGACTAGAGCAGAAAAAAACTCAGGATTATTAAAATTTGGGCTGTATATATTCACTATGAGTAGATCCATGCCCTTCCCACTGCACCTAGTAATGACACATCTGCCTTCAATATCGGTAATCAACGGAGTGATGATGAGTGCTGACTTAGGGTTGACCCCTGTGAGTACACCTCTCGTGTGTGTGGTGAAGCCTGCAGCATGGATGTTACCTAGCAGGCCTCTACAGTGTAACATAGGGGAATTGAGTGGGAGATGCGTTTCTTGTAGAAGTGCCACATCAGTTGCATATCTCTTCAGATATGAAAGGACTTTGCAAACTTTTCTGTGGTCATTCAATCCCCGAACATTCCATGTGAGTGATCTAAGCGTGTCCATCCCGGAATCACGCCCGTCTTTCGCTTTATGTGTCTCGGGATCATTCAATGTCGCCATATCACAATGTTGCGTGGTGCAGAAGAACTGTGGAGCATGTGAGGCAGTCTAATGTCTTGCTTACAACATCGTCTGAGTCCCATCAACCCTCCACCCACCACCCACATCAAGGCCCCCCCAACCAGGACTTGAAGAAAAAATACCCCAAATACCTCACTGAACAGCGCATGCATACTGCTGTTCGGGACCAAAGGAAAAACTATCCCTCCCACCAAAATGCAACAATAACAATTCCCCCAGTGTGTGATTCACACGTAGGCGGAGGTTGCCAACACTGTATAACGACCTTACGAGTATCAATTGTCAGCCCCCTCCACACACATGAACATGCCTATATTAGGCATTAGCTAAAAGAATACGTATCCTGCAAACAGTATATCAACATTGTCAATCAAATGACCATGTTCACCCCCTGCCCCGTCCCGAAGTGTCAAACCACGAGAGATGTTAGGAACACATCAAAACAGCCAAGCTACTTTAAGAATAAAAAATACAAACCACCCCCCAGTACCTCCCGATGTTCGGAATATCAAGCAACCAATATTACAATCTCCGGCCCCCACAAATACAAGTCTCTTATCTGTGTCGTGATCAATCCTAGAGATCAGTCCTGCTTCTCCAAGGATCCTCCTACCGCACCAGGCAAGGCATACCTGTACGGGCTGTGCTGCAGATCTCTGGACCAGTCCTTCATTGCTTTTTACAGAGTCTTGGGGTATGTGAAAATTAGCGACTTGCCCTGGTGATTGACACGTAGGCGGGCTGGGTATAGCATTGCATAATCAATGTTCTTATCTTTCAACTGCTTCTTGAGTGGGACAAACTGACAACACGCCTCCTGGACCTTCATGGTGAAATTGGGGTATAAAGCGAGCACAGATCCCTCGTAGTGTAAAGTCTGTTTCTCCCTGGTGGCTCTTAACGCTGCATCTCTGTCACGATAATTCAATAACTTTGCTATTATCGGCCTCGGAGGTGCACCAGGTGCCGGACGAGGACCCAATGAGTGATGCGCTCTGTAACCCAATGTTCTCGTAATTACGTTCAATTATTAAAAGGAAATCTATTTTTTTTAGAAAATACCTACCCCTTCATAAACCAATATATTGGCATATTTCGTATATGTGCACCTTCACCGATCCCTTACCATTAGGTTTACTTATAATACCATTGCCTCTCTTAATATGTTTTCCAGAGCAGCTAGTATCAGCTACTATCAGAGGAAGGAGGACTTTGTTGTACCTGACAGTTTTAGACAGCAAGTTATCTGTCAGTGATCAGCGGTTTATATCTCAAAATATGTACATTTTTATTGGTCATTGACTCCTAATAAAGTTTGATTTTGTTTACCACAGCCCAATCACGGTATAAACGATTTCAAATCTATCTCATTAACATTGTATCGATAACTAGTGCCATTAAAGACTTCCCAAAAAGGAGCAATTTCAGATAAAGTATAGTCACTTATATAATGAAATCAAAAGGGATGTTTTCATTTTTTTTCGATTTCTACTCAATTGTCAAAGTCCTCGTCTTCAGTTCTTCATTTAAGAATTCAGTCTAACAACTATGCTTTATCCTTTACCTCAGGCATCGCAACCAGGTGAGAAATTGAGAATGTAAATTTCTGCCTCGCTAATAAATAGCCTCTCTGGTCGACACCTCATCGCCCTGGGCAATAAAGAGTTTGCACAATGAATTTAAGCTATTTTAACATAATGGAAGTACACATTTGACAATTTCTCAATGGTATCAGAATATTTGGTGTAAAATAAATGGCATGTTTGGGAGACGAGCAGCTGGCAGGAGAATGATGTACTGTTGCAGAAATCTTGAAATATGGCTTTTGTATCCCTAATGTAATTAAAGGGAAGACGCCGGCTATGGTACTCTAAGATAAAGATAGACAAATCACCATGGCAACTCATGCTTACACTGCAACAAACCTACCGTTCGCTTGACAGTTCGTAATAGAAATGATGACCTGAAAATTTGACCTGACGACCTCACCCCTCCTAAGCCAGTTATTATCTGCCAAGGAAAGTGGATTCTAAACCCCTAAGGTCACATTTCTGAAAACATTTGTACTTGTGCAGCATGTATGTTAATTTTATGTTCTGTAGAGAACACCTGGAATTCCACAGCCCACCACTGGCAATTTCTGTATCACGCTTTTAAAATTCCTGTCACAGATAATGTTCGAATTATAGTTGCACACAAGTGCATATTTGAGACATTGCTATTTATAAGCCGAGAGGGTGGGGAGGGAAGAATTCCCCCTTTAGTTCTGAGATCTCTCCGAGCCATTCTGTTAACCCATTTTACCATGTACGCTCTAATAATATTTTTATAGCATACAAGTAAAACATCGAAGACTTCATAGATCAAAGGTATCGATTTTTTCACCTTTACATTTTTAAATTATTTAAGGGTTATATCCTATAAATCTGCATGAACTTGCATGGTATTTTCATGTCCTTAACATATATCAATATTATTGAAACGCAGACTGTAGTACTGGAATAAATAAATTCCTAGTTTTATAACATTTGTGATATCAGGCGAACATCTAAACCTAAAAAAACACGCTTCGTGAAAGGAAATTAATGTTTTTTTTCTCAGAGAACCCGACAGACTAAACAGCAATTTGAAAACGAGATTCAGAAACAGCCAATACGTAATAATCCATACAGATACAGTGGTAGATAATAGAAGATTGCGCTTTGTTATTTGTTAGAGTATCACCATCTGGGTTACAATATCCACTAAGAAGAGAAGTGCCCAAACAAAGGGGGAAAGGGAAAAAAAGCAAATCTAATATATAGAAACTAATACTAAAGATGTATTTCTGTGCAAAAATCATCCAAATGTAAACATTTATCATTGCCATGAAACAAATGCGAATTTTAGGGGGTTACAGCCTGAACCATTCGCTCCAAAGGCAGTGGTAAAAAGTATCCTAATTTAACCACTAAAAACTATGAAAACAACTGGACTCAGTGATGGTGCAGGAAGCCCAATGTGGGACGTCATTTAAGATTAAAAGTTTTGATCAGCTGATCCTCTGAGACTGCGGAGGGTTAACTTCATGCCTGGTTCAGCATGCCATGAGGAGACTGTGGTAGCGGATAAGCCTCCCAGGGCTTGAGAAGCTGTTGAAGCACAGTCTTCATGAGGACTTGCAGAGAGAGTCGAGGATCATAATACATGGGACTGAACGCCCCCCTAAACATAGCTGTACTTGTGTATGTGCCATGAGAGTTGGTGGCTGAGGTGGATGAAGGTGGGAGAGGCCTCTATGGAGTTCCCCAGAGACAGTGATGCGTTCCCAAGCACCCTCTGTTACACTTGAGGAGGGGCAGATATCTCACTCCGGGAGAAGGTTGAGAGGCCTGAACTGGGAGTGCATGCAGCGTCCCAGAGGGTGTGCAGGTGCATTGAATGGGCATGGGGTGGCATGCCCAGATGGGGAAATAACCTGGCCTCCTCTGGATCCTTACAAAAATGATGGTGGCCATGTTGGTGTGGGTGCTGGCCCTCATAAAGAGGTGTCTCCGCATTTAATGGTGTACTTTGAACAATAAGGTGGTTTGAGTGCAAAAAGTGAAGGTTACAGGACAAGTGCCCAGAACGCCAGAACTTGTTGTGCAGATTCCATCCTCAGGTCATATAACACAGATAATTATAAAAGACACTTGCAAAAGGACCTTGATAGTGATATGGACCCCAACAAAAACTCAGTGTACAGTACAATGGGTAAGAAATGCTTGCAATAAGGGAATCTGGGTTTTGATAGGAGAGTAGACAAGGTAGGCCTTACATACCTTAGTCTTTAATGAATGAGAGGTAGCAAACCTGAAATTAAATTAATCATCCATGAAATGAAAGTGGCACTAGCCACTTTCGACTGAAAAAACAATATGATGAAATCAAGGTCAGATCATAGGTTGGAGGGAATGGATAAGCACGCTTCATAACTTCGCTGAAAGGTGGATTTCGGAAGTGGAAGATGACAACAAAATAAAACAAGCATTGGCAAAGCCAATAGTCTCGCCTTTGGGACCTTATAAGTATTTAGTTATGCAGCGCAATAGCCTTGGTGCAATAACATTTACTGTTGCATGGCTAAACACTTATACGGTCCCAAAGGCGAGACCTATTGGCTATGCCAATGTTTGTTTAAGGACTTGTGCCCTGTCTGCTACATATGAAACATTATGACTTTTTCATTCTAATTTACATGCATTACCACACCAGGCAAGATGGAAGAGTTATGGGGAAATGGGGCGGGCTGTGGAGATCTGGCACAGAGTTTACATTCGTCCGTCATCGTGCATTACGAAATTTAGCGACCATTAGCCATTCGTAACTGTTTTCATAACGAAAAGATACCAATGGCAAGTTCCATTCCCGACTTGTCCGTGTTGTGGGAGAGGCTGGGTTCGGCAACCTCGCGTCTTTGAGAACGTGTGGGAAGGCCATCTTGCAGTGGAATATGTTTTAGGTGAATGTAACTGAGATTCAATTCCTTTAGCAGGGAAAAAGATCCTTACTCATTTTAAAAATGAAAAGCATTTTCCTAAACGACAAGAGATAACATGGGGGTAACGTTTACGTTTCGGCGATTAAAGAATATACTTTCTTCAAGAAGACAACCCACGCAAAGATCAGATAGTTTGTTTAACAAGCCTGGGAGTTGTAAATAAAAAAAAAGCACGCTACGGCCTGCTGCAGGATAGAGAGGGGGGGGGGGTGGAGGCCAGCAGAGTGACGCGAAATAAGGAAACACACTTTTAAAAAAATCACAGGAGGTTAAACTGTGAACATAACTAAATGAAAAGTGGAACCGATAAATCGGGTAAAGGAACGAAGAGGAAAGAGTAAAATAAGAATTTGGAAAAAGAAACAGTGACCTCGCGGGGAAAATATAAAAAAAAAGCACATTCACCACTCCTAAGTGTCTAAAAATAAAGCTGAGTTCTGTAATCAATTACATGTATAAATCTTCAGGACTTTGGGTGATGGGCAGCCGGCAGGTAGATGAACAGGTTTCTTTCCTAAACTCTGCAAACTCCACCCATGCTAGGCTAGTTAATGCTGACGTAGAATAAACAGCGAGCGCACGCAGCCAGGAGCAAGCAGCCGAGGAGGCCGTTTATGGCTGCCTGGTTTACCACTGTCCTGGGGAGGCTGCTGTTGAGAATGAGCCCCCCCCCCCTATCACAAGAGCTCCGATGCTTTATTCAGCCATGAATTCTAATAGGACAGAGAGCGACTGGCAGGGGCTGGTCAATGAGATGAGAGACTTTAACAGAGTGGAGAGGGGGGCGTGTTGGGGGTATATGTGTAGGCGTGATGCGTTTTTAAAATGATGTGGCTGCATTTTACGTAACCCGAAAACAGGACTATGAAAAAAAAAAAGATATCAAGGCAGGGATTGGCACAGTGGTGCGGGCCGCAGTTGTAAAAGGCAGGGAGAGGGTGAGATAGGGAGAGGGTGAGATTGAGAAAGGGAAAGATAGGGATCAAAGGAAACAAGCCGGAAGGGGGTGGCAAATGGTGTGCACTTTGATGTCCTCAGTGGCCGCGGGGCTCACTGAGGACATCAAAGCAAGTGATCAGGCAGTGCTTTTCAGGCTGCCAAATGGTGCGCGCGCCCGAGGCACATGCACTGTATTTGGAGGCCTGAAAAGCCACTGTTTGCACTTCCAAAACTCCCTTACTAGAATTCTCGCCAGAGCAGCGCTAAAGCGCTGTCTCAGACGAGACCTAAAAATGAATAGGTATCTAACCTCGTAAAAAATGAGAACCTGGAAGGACGATCCTGCCAAAATAACATCAAGATTCCAGGGGACCTGGAAACTGCAAACGTGGTGCAGATGAATCAATTTATCAAACTTTTCCTCACATCTATGTGTAGCAGAGAATCACTTTTGTTGGGCGCCATTGTTGAGCAGGGTCATATGACATTGGATCAGAGATCATTCCCTGGTCAAGTGCCACTCACAATCATTGCCAGGATGTTAAACTAAAGGCATTGGGTCTTTGTTCTACAGATGGCCTGGAGTTGGTACCTGGTGGGTTAGTTGGACCCAAGGGACCCTCAGGATTCAAGGGGACCTAATCCCCCAACTCACAACGCACCAGAGAGCCCGTTTGCACAGTGGTGAAGGGAGGGGGTGGGGCCCTGATGTCACAAGTATGCAAACGCACCCTGTGGCGCGTTTTAAGTTGGGGGAATAAATCCCCTTAAATCCTAAGGGTGCCTGGGAGTCAACTAGCGAACCAGGTACCTCAAGTAAGTGCCACAGAGCAGCATTGCAGTTGATCCCCAGGCCCCACCCCTCCCTTCACCACTGTGCAAGTGGGCCCTCTGGTGCGCTGTGAGTTGGGGCTAGTTGGACCCCAGGGACTCTCAGACCAGGAGAGAGGTGTAAAAAGGGGCGTGGCCTTGGACCACCTCTCTGCAACGCAGCTCTGTGGTGCATACTGGAGGTACCTAGTGGGCTAGTTGGCCCCCAGGGACCCACAGTATTCAAGGGGAATTAATTCCCCAACCTACAACGCAGGTTTAAACAGAGCCGCGGGGAGGTGGCGGTCCCCGTGGCTGCGGGGGGGGGCGCGTGCCCTTGCATACAATTAAAAAGCCCCTGGGAGGTGGCGGTCCCCCATGCATTTTTCTTTCAAAAGCTCCGGGGAGGTAGGGAGTGGCTGTGGGGGGTCGCGTGCCCCCGCAAATAATCAGTATAGTCCTGGGGAGGTGGCAGTCCCCGGGGCTAAAGGGGCCTCGCAGGCCACCACTATTATTATTTGGGCAATGCCCCCGGGACTAGGCCCACCTGGGGGCCTCATTTAAATGAAGCGCGGGAGTCTGTGCTTCATTTTTTAAAATAATTTTGGCGGGATTCGCGACCCCAACGCGAATTCGGCTGAAATTATTTTAAAAAAATGCTTTTTTTGGGGCCCTGGGTGCTTGAGGGACCCCCTGAGCAGGCCTAGGGGATCAGGATGTTTCTACCCTGCCCCCTTTTCTTGTTTTTTAACATTTTTTCTTACTGTTTTTTTGTGACTGAGTTCTACAGAGTCACAGAGTACAGAGTAATTCCGTTCAGCAGTTCGGGCTGTAGCTTTGTCTAAAGTTTCCTACGGAAAATAACATGGGGAAAACACATTTTGGGACCCACCTTTTTTCTCGGCCCCCGCATGAGGAATCACCCCAAAACTTTCAAGACAGCCCGGGGCTGCCCCCTTAAACACCGTAAAATATGGACACGTTGGGCAACATATCTGGGAATAGACTTGCTTCCCCTGCCCGATGACGACCAATAAAGGCTGCCCCTCGACCCCTGCTATACCATACTCCTGACCATATTGCTTGATACTATTATTCTCTTATTGGGATGACTCTAGGGCACCTGCTGCATCATGTACTACATCTGGTGATTTGACCATAGTCTGCATAATGTTTTCAATGTTTGTTGACATGCATGTTTGGCAGGTGCGGTCTATTTCAGTGGTAATAGATATTTCTGCAAATGTTGTCCAATTATTCGTTTATGCCACTGTGGGGCTTCAGCCCGATATATTGAAAAATTACCAAATAAAACAAGACAGAAGCTAACCGGAGCGTCCCACTAGTTTTGAAAATTTCGCAAAGATTCGTCAAATGACGCCAAAATATTGGGAAAACAAAAAACTCTTTTCCCATGGAAACTAGGTCCTAACTGTAACTACCTACTGGCGACCACCAGTAGGTAATATATATATATATATATATATATATATATATATATATATATATATAGATAGATAGATAGATAGATAGATAGATAGATAGATAGATAGATAGATAGATAGATATTAGAAAAATAGAAAATGTTATGAATTGTATAGTGCAGATCCTGCATGGGGCTTGTAATTTTATGTTTGGATGAGTACTTCATAGCTGCATGATGGAAAATTCTATGAAAGTGGATACATATATCAATGCATTCAGCCATTATGCTCAGGTGTGCGTCTTTTGCCCTCCCAGATGTGAAGTACACAGTGTGTTGAAGTTCAAAATTACTGAGGTTATGTGGAATAAAATCTTCAGGGAGGGGGAGTGGTTGACATCTGAGGTCAGTTTGGGTGGGAAAGTGTTGTCAATGTTCATAAAATAACGTAGAATGTTTACTGACAGATTGACAAAGTTGTGAAATATATAATACATATACACAATACTCATATGATAATGACAAAGCTCACAAGATATCTTATACAGAATGTTCATGGGCTTAATAACTGTCATAAGATGAGACAACTCATGACATATGTAAACTTACAACATGGATATATGAATGTTACTAGATATACAACTCCAGTCCAATATGCAATCATCATTTGCCACAACATGAGATTCTCAAAGATACTCCTCCTCCTAAAATGTGCATTCTAGAGGGTTCATGACAATGATTGACTTGCAGGGCTGGTACAAAACAGTGAAAGCACGTTTGAATGGGGTAATGATCTCCTAATGTTTCTACATGGTTACAACACCAACACTTTACTCCATAAATGTCATGACTACCAAACACCACAGATCGTTTGAGGAAGTACCTTTAACCTTATTTTTAACATCCAACTTGAAAGATCACCACAGAGTTTAAGACCCATCCCTCTGGCTTCTGTATTGCAGATATTGCATATGAACATGGTTATATGCAGAAGCCAACAACCACAAGAATGCAATTCATGTACTAATTCTCAGTCCAAGTCTCACGTTCCAGGGGTGATTACTGGTTGCTATCTTGCAGTTTGGTGAGCTGGTTGCAAGAAACAAAATTACCTCCCAGACATTCACAGATCAGTCTCCTTTCTCCTAACACTTTAAATTCTAAAGCCGCCTTAGAGGCATTGGATTTGTTGGGTACAATCTTTCTCTCTAAAATGTATTGCCTTCAAATTAGAACTTTGTAAAGTGATCATAGTGTAAATTTCTTTCAATATTTCTTCCGTACCCAATGCTGAAATAATCTAGGACAGATTTAAAGTGTATACATGGGACTATGCATAGAAGAAGCTGAGGGCTCGACTTAATGACCTGGGGCCAATTTTGTGTGACTTGAACTACAACATGAAAACACCTATATTAGCATAATTCTAAAAGGAACTAGTGACAGAATTAGAGAGTTCATAGGTCACACAACAGGATATGGGAATCCTGTGGAAACAGGCTGGAGCATGGCAATTTGGAAGGGGATTAGATGGGCTTGGATCCTGAATGGCCTTCTTTTTTTTTTTTTTTATTGAATTTTTTCTCGATTCAGCAACACAGTTCATTATTAACAGACCATTATTTATAACAGAGAATTACATAAAAAAAAGACATAGAAAATCAGAATATACACATCTCTGGTTTCTTGACATAAGGAAACAGTCGAGGCAATAATACATTACTGAATATCATTGCTGTATCCAAGTTCTAATCGGCTCCCATATAGCCGCCCCCAACTTTTTTTTTGTAGTCCCTTTCAGTTTATATAATGCCCATTCCATATTATATATAGCAATAAGTTTTGCCCTCCAACTTGTAAAGGCAGGAGGCTCAGAATCCAGCCACTGGGATGTTATACAAGACCTCAAAACTGACATACAAATAAACTTAAATCCTCTATGGGATGACGCCTGCCTACCCATATCTGTACTGAATTCTATTCCGAACAAAACCAAAGAAGCTGTAACAGAAATTGGTATTCCCAAAAATTGTGATAAAAAACATTCGATATCCAGAAGAAGTGGCTGTAAGACAGGACAAGAGAAAAACATATGCAGCGAATCTGCTGCATACAGTCCACATCTTGAACAGTTAGTCCCCTTGCCAGCCTTCCACTTAGCTATCCTTGCTGGCGTATAGTACAGATCGAACGTGGCCATATATGATTGACTTCTGAGACTACCAGAGAGCAAGATAGAGCTGGCTGTTCGCATTACCAGCTGTAGATCCAGATTAGTTATCGGCACTTTCTCCTCCCATGTTGCCTCCTGCCTGACCAGATCATCAGTTTGTATTAACGTGAGCTCCACATATAATTGCCCTATTTTGCATTTCCCTTTTATTAAATCCAAAATACGGATTTGTGAAGGGTCACATTTCCCACCCACAATTGCGGCCTGTAAAGCACTTCTTAATTGCAGATACTTGAAGAAATCCGCCTTTCCAACCCCAAATCTGTCTTGCAATGTTGAGAAAGACACCATCTCGCCCTGCTCCAGCAAATCTCCTACTAACCTAATACCAAGTTGTGACCACCTACGCATAACAGAATCCTGAAACACCACAGAAGATAAGGCAGTCGAGTCTAAAGGTGTATACCGTATAATACTAGGGATAGATAGCAGTTTGCGAAACCTCTTCCAGACTGAGTAGGCCGCCTGAATAATTTTAAACCTTGTCTTTTGGTAGTAGCTTGGCTCCAACACTTTTAAAAGTAACCCTTGTGCTGAATTTCCCAAACACCACTCGTATATAGACGGAGAAAAAGCGGGATCCAGCACTGCCATCTTACCCCAAATCAAAACACCCATTGATTGAAACAACGAGACTGAATAATATAAATAAAATTTGGGAGAGCCAAACCACCACGTTC
This sequence comes from Triturus cristatus, assembly GCF_964204655.1. Classification (NCBI taxonomy): domain Eukaryota; kingdom Metazoa; phylum Chordata; class Amphibia; order Caudata; family Salamandridae; genus Triturus; species Triturus cristatus. The sequence continues at coordinate 470,212,614 of NC_140593.1, read as the reverse complement.
CAATGGCAAATAAAGCCATTTGATTGCCCTTCTAGAACGGCGGTAGCCCCAGAGGAAGCGTAAGCACATTCGTTCTATTCTGTCAAATAGATCTTTCGGGAAAAGGATAGGGATGGCCCGAAACAAATATAATAGCTTAGGAAAGATGGACATTTTCAGAACATTGCCCCTTCCATATAAGGAGAGATGCAGCCGATTAATTCTCTCCAAAGTTTTATTTGAAGAGGCAAGTATCGGCTCTACATTGATACTCAGGATGTTTTGAGTTTGAGGTGAGATAGTTATACCCAGATACGTTGCCTCTGTGACCACCCCCACCCCTAGCTCCATCTGGGAACCCAGCCTCTGAGTGCAGCACTTGAGTCTTCCCCAAGTTTAATTTATAACCGGACACTGTACCAAAATTGCCAGTTACAGCCTCAATTCTAGGCATAGCGCTACTCATATCTGATGACAAAACCGCGAGGTCATCAGCATATGCCAAGACTTTAACTGAGTATAAACTCGAGGTTACCGGTAGAATTCCCAAGTCCGACTCTAAACTTTCGATGAGAGGATCTATAAACAGAGCAAACAGAAGTGGTGAACAGGGGCACCCCTGCCGTGTGCCCCTGTTGACCAAAAAAGTCTGTGACTCCTCTCCCCCCAATCGGACAATTGCACTCGGGGTAGAATACATTGACTGTATTGCCCGTATATACCCGCTAGGAAACGACTTCCATCTCATTACGGCCCATAAAAATTCCCAGGAGACCCTGTCGAATGCTTTTTCGGCATCCAACAGGGCCACCCCAACCGGAACGTTAATCGCCTGGGCCCAGTCAAATACTGAGATGAGTCGCCTAACGTGGTCCGTGGTCCCCCTCCCAGCAATGAACCCATGTTGTTGTAATGAGACGAGGGGGCTGATCACATCTCCCAATCTCATTGCCAGACATTTCGAATAGATTTTATTATCGGCATTTATTAACGAAATCGGTCAATACGAGGAGAGCTCCTGAGGAATGGACTTCTTAGGCAGAACCGCATGTCAATGGGTTTGAATGTGTACTGATGCTCTGAGATGTCGAATGCCAAGGAGCCTGTTTCTGTTTCCACTTTGGTTTCGGCGATGTGTCAGCTGGGCTGCCGTGGCAGGCCGAGAGGAGGAGAAGGAGATGAGGTGTCGAGGGGGTGAGAGGGTTAATTAGGGATGTGAGGGCCACCTGTAATTGCCACCTGTAACTACCACCCCCACTTTCGCTTCCATCGCTTTGGCTCCCATCAGCCACCCCTGTCACCCGGCGACCCCATTCACCTCGAGCATTTCATTGTCCGCAGTAAGGACCCAAAATCCCACCCGAAGCCCATATCTTCAAAGCCCCTCGACCCAGCAGGAGTGCCCCAGTGGACCTGTAGGGCCCTGCCAAAGTCATCAACTTGATCCACCACTGACTAAAGCGACAGCCTCCCCCGGCTTCCCCTAGCAATGCCCGCCAGGCTCACAAACTTGGCTACTGGCCAGTCGTTCTTTTTGTTGCATCCACATCTAGTCAACATGTGCAAACTGTGGTGAATTAGTGCAGCAGGGCAGCTGGGGCAAGAGCAGCAGCAACAGAGCTCACCGAGCAAAGGAGGAGGGCCCTTTGTGACCAGATCAGCAAACATTGCATCACTGGTAGCAGGGGCAAGCACTGGGCCACAGGGTAATTGGGCGTGGCACAGCATTAGCAGCTGTAGCTGAAGGTAGAGCTGGGATCAGGTGAAGAAGCAGCCCGGCTCTGCCCGGGTGTGGCTTGCACATTCCTGAGACTCCCCAGCCCTCCCTCACCACCATCAGCCTCCCAAATTCCCATCATCAGCCTTCTGGCATTTCAGCCTTCTAGTTTTCCAGCTATCCAGCCTTCAGCTCTTAAACCACCCTCTAACTTTGACCTGCCCACTCCTCTACATCAATGCCGTCACCCAAAATAAGATCAGGAAAAATCTGTGGAGATGCAAAGCCAGCTAAAAGACATGGGGGCATAGGAATGGCAAAACCCACGGGGGAACCGGGGGCCCTTTCATCTGAATCAATGGGGAGGCAAGCAGGATAGACAATAGTGTGGATAATATGCCAGCTGCTTCTTCAATCAATTGTACCAATCACACAGATCCCCAAAAGGTCAAAAGATAATGCGAACCAGCAGTATATCTTGAGACCGAGCTTGTGGTACAGGCCCATGTACATGCCACAGAGCCAGGTCTCCTTTGCTCAACATCATGGAGGTCAAATCATAGGCACTACATTTCCATGCATAAATCGAAGTGGACCTTCTAAATGCCCTTGCAGCTTATGCGCAAGGTAGTGACTGTAAATTACAGGCATTGAATGATATGATCAAGAGAGTGGAACAAGACCCGACCAAAACTTACCACTCTTGCCAATGTGCAACAATGCTGAATTCAATTTCAACCTTACCTACAATTTTGGATTACTGGTCGAAGTGAAGGATTTAAAATTCCACCACGCAGCACAAAACCCTCAGGTACCAGTTACTTCCATGGGGTAATAAATAACATCTAAGAATACTATTTGCTAATTAGCTCATAAACCATCCAGTCTAAAGAACACAAACCAAAGAAAGATGATCAAGATAAAGAACATGAGCAAAAACTACCACAGTGGGCACAGCGCAATCAGTGCCATTGCACCCTAGCTGACAAACAGTCACCTCCCCAAAAACACTGGATTCAGTCTCTTCTCAAACTGACATATGAAGATCCTTCTCGAAGAGAGAGCACAAACGACTCCGAAAAACAAGAAAAAAAGGGGGTGACAATTGTTAAGTGCAGTATCAACCCGCAAGACTCCAAACAAGATAGCCACCCCAATGAGAAGAAGAGCCCCCCCCCTCCTAGCAGGACCTAAATTTAAGTCCTTTACTTTACCCACTATTTTGGCCTTTGGAGGGTCACATCAAGCTCACCAGGTTGTCTGAAGTATCACTATGGAACCAAATGCTCATCTTCCAAGAACCAGCTATGCTCACAACCAAAGAGCACCCTTATTTGATCTTAGAAGACAAGGCATCCTCCCCAGCACCCCACCAGACCTACGCCACCACCATCACCCACAGCCCACCTACTGCGAGACATTACTAACTGCGAAGCCTGGCATCACCTTTATTGCAATGATCATCAAACAATAAAGCTCAAGAGCACTAACAGATGAGCTTAGTAGATAAAACAACCTCCCCAGTTCCCCACTGGAGGACTGAAATCGCAGTCACATCCTCATCATTATCAAGAGAACCAACAATGTGAGACACATTAAATGAAGCCCATAAGTCAGTTGCCATGCTGGAAAACAAAGATCTAAGCATGGTGTCCTTAGCATTCCATTACCCATGTGAGTGAACAAAAGGCCCATAGGGTCACAAACACAGCCACACATTCATTTGCTCACCAGACAGACCATGCTGCCATCACAGACTGCTGTAATCATGGACCAGGTACAATGGGCTGGTGGCAAGACACAGGATTAGACAAGGATGGATTTGATACCCTATTAAAAATCGAGAGGGCAATCATGACATTCTAAACAGGAGTTCAATATTAAAGCTGATAGGAGCACTGCAAAACCTGAATCATGTAAGTTCCAACAACATCAAAGCAGTCAAATTCAAACCCAACCCATTGGTATCTGGCACCAAAATTACTATTATCACCTGGTCGGACACAGGAATAGTATCCCAGCATCATAAAGAGCAATTCTCTTTGTGGTGTATTGATAATATCAAAGCAAACCCACTTGCTGCCTAAGCCCACTCCTCCTACACTTGTCTGTACCTTTGGAAAAACAGAGCGCACAACAAGGGCTGCTAAGGGGCAACAGGGCAATTGGCCCCACCCCTTCCGAAACCACCAGGAACAATCCACAAATAGCAAAATCCCACCAGATAGTCTGTCTTGGAATTTATCTAACATCAAGATCGGGAACCCAAAAGCCTTCATGGCTCTCCAATAACACGTCTTGAAGGGACGCATGAAACCCATAGAATAAAACTCCTTCCATGGCCCAGTCATTAAAACTCTGCTCTTGGAATCTGAATGGCCTAGGGAGCAAGATGGAGGAGAACAAATTCATAACCTTCTTATGTGACTTTGATTTCCTGCTGCTGCAGGAAACCTAGAGGTAGAGTCCAACACCCCTCATAGATTCAAAGAGTATCAACCAAAGTAAAAAAAGTCCTCAACATGGGAAGAGCGTAAGGGGGCCTTTCACTTTACATTGCTACAAATCAGAAGTGGGCCCAAGTACAGCTCGACCTGGGCCTATTCTGGATCCAATGGGTTAAACTCTAAGCCAGCTCCTTTCCGGAGCAGAATTTCACATTGTTAGTTTTGAATGTATACATTCATCCAGGCAAGAAGAGCACATCTATAAATATTGAGATTCTGACCAGCCTTCTTAAAACACTACAATCCACTCATCCACAAGCTCACATAGTGTTGTCTGGAGACTTCAATATGAACCTACTCCAAGGCTCGCACAACAAGACTCCCTAGAAACATGCAGAAAGCCATAGCTAAGGAAGAACAGATCAGAATGGAAAGATGTGCATCACAGCCATGGAAGCTATGGGGTTTTATTTATTTATTTAATTAATTTATAAGGCGCCGGAATCACCCCCGAAGGGGTATGTCCACACTAATGGAGGGGAGGGGAGCACAGACCAGAGGGAATAAGTTAGAGAAGAGTTCTGTTTTCAGAAGTTTTCTGAAAGGAAGATAGTCTGAACATTTCTGAAGGTAGGAAGGGAGTTGATTCCAGTAGTAGGGCACAAGGTAGGAAAAGGCGTTACCACCAGCACAAGTTTTTCTAAAAAGGGGAATCACAAGAAGGGATTTCTCTCCTAATCGTAAAGATCTACTCGGCTGGTAGGGGACACTTTTTTCTATTAACTCACCGGGTCCTCTACCATTCAGAGGTTTATGTACGATGCACATACCTTGAACTTAACTCTCTTATGTATGGGAAGCCAGAGTAGTTATCGCAGAAAGGGGAGAGAGGCTGATCTAGCTGGCATGTTCTTGACTAGTCAGGGGAGCCTTGTCTGAAGAATCCTTGTGGAAACCTACCTGTGCCTGTGCCTGTGCCCTTGAAAGTTGGGGGACCGGTGGGCGTTCAGGGCTTGTCTTGCCTGGCTGCACTGCCGCTGCTGTGGCCCGAGTCAGCAGTGTGCGCTGAGTGAAGCATACGGACTACCATTCCCACAATCCCTGGCTGTGGACCCCGCCCCCAACCAATCAGACTCCCGCGCCGGAGGAGATAAAAACCAATGAACTCCCTCCGCGTTGCGGGACGCGCGCGGGACATGCCGGGCTAAGCCCGGGCAAAGGGCGGGCCGTCTACGGCCGTCCAAGGCTGACTGAGGCTGGGCTGGGCCACCCCCCCCTGACTATCGGCTGCCGAGAACTGAGTAAGACTTTTGCGTTGTATAAACTGTGAGTTGAATCATTGCTCGTATTGCATCGCTTTGAAGCGTGACAGCGCCCCGCTTATCACTGCCACACTATGATTACCTGCCCCAGTAAAAGTAGGAAATCTGTCGTGGGGGGTTCAGTCAGGGGAACTTTAGACCATTTTATTACTAGGGCTGCCACTGTCTTAGAGCAGGAGATAGCCATAACAGAGCGCCGCCTGTCTTTGAACCCATTGTACAATAAACGTTCGTCCTTAGGCCATATCGAGAACGTTCTCTCACCACCGACGACTTCTAAAACTGTTATGGACCCTGCAGTTGACGCGGATCCCATTCTGAAGCCCCATGACGCAATAGATACACCATTTGCTGCCAAGGTTAACATTAGGCATACTTCAAATACACAACTCATAACGGATACTTCTACTGAGGACTTGACCCCAATGAAAATTACTAGAAAAAATAAGAAAATGGCTTTTAGAAGCAAATCTACTGTTCCCAAACCCTCAGCTAATCCAATACTGCAGAAAACTAAACGGAGGAAACATTCTCATCTAGTGTCCCCCACACCCACCCCTCAAACCCAGCTGATTCCAATACCTGCACAACCTTTGCACGACCATACTCAGATACCTATGTCTTATCCTCCCAACTTACTACATGACATAGAGCATCTAGTAAAATCACTACTCTCTCCACTGGCGGAGAGGATTAAAAATATCGCAACACAGCTAACGTCTATGGAAACATCTATCGCTTCACTTACTGCACCCAATAGGGACTTAAACATCTCTCTATCAACAAATTCTATTTCCCCCCCCAATACCGGGCATACTTTACCTGACCAAAGACCTAGCCAGCCAACATTATTACCCAGAAAGGCAAATCCATCTGCTGTTCCACCTATATCAGAGAATAGTGCCCTTGGGGAAAAACATTGTAGATCTACGCAATTGTATAACCCGTAGAATCTCACTGTGACAATGTCAACATGCACTCACCCCAGAATTGCAGGGAGGGAGCGACCCACCACATTGATCTGCCCCCAGAAGCAGCCCCATATGTGGTGATACTTACCGGTGTCCCGGAACTGGCCATGGGCAAATTAGAGGGACATCAAGAACTTAAAAATAAGGTAGTTCACTGGTTGAGTAACAACCGGCCACTTCCTAATGATATCAATGGCGAAATACTCCATGTGAGAAGATTGGGATGGTTGGGCTATAGACCAAAGGACATCCAGGGAGATGTGATTATTATAAACTTCAGAGACCGTAGGGTATTGCGTCATATTGCAGACTGGTATATCCCGACCAGTGGTGCAGGCATATCGACACATACCCTAAGTTACTTTTACCCCCGTTCTCTTTTGTTAAACCCGCCAAAATTACATTCATTATTCGCGGCCAATACAGAACTTCCCCACCTGCCTATCCCAACCTCAAATAGATTTGCCATTCTTTCTGGCCTGGATGATCTAGACTGACTCCCAAATGCAGAAAATGAGACTGGTAAAACCATTATTCTGAACCCTCCTCAAATCATCTTAGACTCTGATTCTCTTAATTATAAGAACAATTCCATGAACCTCGGTAAGTCCGAGACAATGTTAATAAAACCCAATCCATCTTTGAATCAATATCTGATGAGCGATACTTCATGTCCACCAATTTTTCGCCAGCCACAGGAAACTATTGAGAACCCCAAGGGTCCAATGAGCGGTAACACCGGCAATAAAAATAATCCATTGGGTGAAGGCCTATTGTCTTGGAACGTGGCAGGTCTCCTTGACAAATTGACAAACCCCCTATGCGTCCAAACTGTTTCCCCTCATAGTATTATCTGCCTACAGGAAACTTGGAATATTAACGAACTGCATCTTCTGGGATCTAAAACTCTACATACCCCAGCTCTTTCCAGTTCACATGGCAGAAATAAGGGCGGCTTAGTGACTTATATATCTGTAGAATCTGGATTATTACACACAAACTTTATCGGGACTGATAATTACCAGATTATCTCCCTAGTAGGTGGTCGTTTTAAAAACATCACTCTGGTAAATTTTTACAATAACATCCTTAGTTCTCGCCTTGACCTGGTCCTTAATGGCCTAAAGGCCGACTTAATAAAAATTTAGTCTCACCTTAAGACCGACATGCTGCTCATCTGGGTATGGGATTTCAATTGCCCACTGTGTCCACTCAGCAATGGGGGCACTTGTGGTTTGGATTCCATCAGAGGTGACACCTCTCCGGATTTTTCGCATACCAAATTAGGAGACCTTCTAAACGGCTTAATATTTCATTTTAATTTATCCTTTATGAATGAGCTGTGTAATCCATCGAAGTGTTTCAAACCAACCTTCAATGGGAGAGGTTGTCACTCTATAATTGACTATACCTTGATATCCTCCAGGTACCCAGAGATTATATCAAACTGGGAGACACTTGATTGTGCCATTAGCGACCACTACCCAATAATGGCGACCTTAAAACTAACCCTTGCTGCTGATGAAGATGTAAGGGTGAAACTGTACCACACCCCGCCACTTGCTTTGGGAACTACCATGGGGCTCTACCTCAAATGGGATAAGGTAGTTCCCCCAGTTTTTCTCAACTCTCTGATTAATAACACATATGAGCATATACAGATATGTCTGTCTACTATAGAAAGCCCTCAGGCAATCAGGCACTCTTTCTCCGTTATTTCTTCGGAGATTAAAAAACTACTCTCTAGAGCACCGAGGAAAACCTTACAAGGCAGCTCTGGCTGGTTCAATAGGACCTGCTCAAAAGCCCTGAAACATTTAAAAATTATTTTAAAAACTAAACCAAGAAATCAGCTGGAAATACGGCAGGCCAGACAACAATATCGCGCAGCACGGCAGACAAGAAAAAAACAGCTGAAAGCAGAGGCCTGGTTAGCTTTACAGGAAGCCTCCAATAATAGGGATAACACTGCTTTTTGGAAAGCAGTTAATGCACCCTTTCTGCAGTGCACACAGCCCACGAAGATTGATATGGCTATAACCGCTGAAACTTGGGTCAGCCACTTTGGCACCTTATACGATCTAACAGGCCACACAGTGCTTGCGGATACTTCGGATATTCATCATAATCCTCATAAAGAGCTGATTGCTTCTAGCTCTTTTCCCTTAGATCTTACCTTTGATTGTGCTGAGGTGCTTGTGGCACTGATAGAAAGCCCTTCCGAGAAGGCTCCTGGCCCTGATTGTGTGCCAATCGATGTTTTTAAATCACATCTGGACTTCTGGGCCCCTCTGCTTACTAATGTTTTAAACTCCTTGAATATTACAGGCTTCATTGATACATGGCCCGAAGCGGTTGTTGTGCCGATTTTTAAAAAAGGCGACAGGAATAACCCCTCTAACTATCGCCCTATCTCACTGCTTGACTCTCTAATGAATGTCGCAGGGCGAATTATTTTAAATCGTATTCACGATTGGCTGGGCGAACAAGACATAATTTCCAACTTACAATACGGCTTCAGACAGGGTAGAGGTACCATCGAGCAGGACTTGAATTTGACCCTTATAATTGCCAAGTACACCCAGGCAAAAAAGGGGAATCTCTTTGTGACCTTTGTAGACCTCAGCTCTGCATTCGACTGCGTCGATCATGAGCTCCTTTGGGAATCCCTTGTTGAGATTGGCATAGAGCCGCCCATTTTTGCATTTATTAAAGAGCTTTATAGAGGAGCATCAGCTCGTGTCAGATATGATAGGCAGGGAGAGTGCTCCGACAGGTTTTACATCAGAAGAGGTGTAAGGCAGGGATGCATTTTAGCCCCTCTGCTCTTCACCCTTTATATAAACTGTGTCGGACATTATCTTAATAGGAATTATCATGACTACCCTACCATAAATGGGAAACCCATACGTATACTTCTCTATGCAGACGACGCAGCAATTATGTCACAGACCCGCATGGGGCTTCAAAGAGCAGTGAAAGAATTTACTGAGTTTATGTCACAGAGAGGTTTAAAAATTAATGCATCTAAAACCTTTACTAAGTCTTGCGGCCTAGGAATTGGAAAAAAACAATGTTCCGTCTTTATAAATGGCAGCAAGCTTGAAAGTGTTGACAGGTTTCCCTATCTGGGCATCACTTTCGAGAAGAAGGGTACCTGGCGGGCTGCCGCCCAAGCTAGAGGAGCTGCATTTTCTAAAGCCTTAGGTGCATTGATTAACTCTTCTAAAAAATTGGGGGGACGCCCGATCACCCCCTTGTTACAGATTTACGGAGCCAAGTGTGTTTCGACTGCCATATTTGGATCTGGGATTTGGGGGATTGAGCAGGCTGATCACATCTAGCGCTCTGAGAACTTATTTGTGCACTATCTTTTGGCTACCCCTCGTTGCACTTCCATATATGTACTGCATAATGAACTCGGCCTGACATACATCACGGATATTATAAAATCTGCTCCTATTATTTTATGGCATAAAGTCTGGACCACCCCTGAAACACACTTCAATAGGGAAATTATCACCGATTGTCTCAATCTGAATGAGGCTGATAACCTTAAATGGTTGAATTACGTTAGAAACTTGTCACGTGATATAGGGCACCCAGAATTTTTCACCGACCCTTCAACTTTAAACAACATACCTAGAGTTACCTTAAAACGATTAGTCGCTATCCACCTGGCTAATCGCCGCTGGTCTCTTGAAAATTCTAAGTGCACGGTTGTGGAGTACCAACATTCTACCATCGTTGAAGGGATGCAGCAATATCTATCCTTAATTCCATCCCCCTTCACCCGTGTGCTCGTGACTCGTTTCCGTACTGACACCTTTTTCAGATTGTTAACATTCCCCAATCAGAACTGTTGGTCCAGAAATCTGGAGAAATGCCCATGTGATGGTTTGTCATTACAATCTAATATTCAATTTTACCAACTGCCAAGGGTCACTTATTTGAAACCACTGCTTAAATCATGGGGATTACGTTCTTGTAGGACAGCTTACCACAAAATGAAAGCACTAGATAACCCACGAGCCATTGCAGTGGTTTCTCTTTATTTGAAAATGATTGTAAGAATAAGGGCATCTATGCAACCTTGATGATTAATGCTTTCCTCTATGTTACGCATTCTTTTATACACAAACGAATTTGATAATGGGTTGCTATAATATTGAAATTATGCTCACTATTATCCTCTCTTTTAAATTTTTATGTCATTTATGATATTTTAATCATGATTTTTATTGTACTTTTTATGACAATGTTTTTACATTTCGAATAAAGAAATTTGAATTGAAATTGACTAGTCAGGTAGCTGTGTTCTGCACCACTTGGAGTCTGTTCGGTGTTGAATCGTGTGATGGAGCTTAGAGAGCATTACAGTAGTCCAAGCGACTGATCACCAGTGCCTGAAAGAGTTTTTCACACAGAGAGTGGGAGGAGAGGAAAAACTTTACACAGTAGGCTCATCATATGAAATCAGGAGCAAGTAGTACCCACTACCCGATCTTTCATAGTAAGATTCTGGTCTAAACAGACACCCATATTCTTAACCTCTGTTTTAGGAACAGGTGCTATACCCAACTCAACGGGCCACCACTCTGTGGACCAAAGCAATTGGGCGTTGTCAAAGAGCATAATCTCCATCTTACCATTGTTCAGCTGGAGATAATTCTCCGTCATCCAAGAGGAGATTGCTTTCATGCCTTCAGAGAAGCGGGAGTGAATATTCGTAGTACTCTTGTCCAATGATAGGAGAAGCTGGGTATCATCTGTGTACGAAATCGGAGTGAATCCAAACTCTCGGATAACTTTTGCAAGGCTTCCCAGATGCACATTAAACAATGTGGGGCTAAGACAGGAACTCTTGGCACTCCCTCATTAAGCTCAAAGGTTTGAGAACAGAAAAGTTTGAAATTAATGGTCTGTGGGCCTTGAGATAAAAAGCTTGAAACCCATAATGGGGCTGGCCCACAGATCCCAATCTCCTCTAGTGTTTGGAGTAGTACACAATGGGATACTGTGTTGAAGGCTGCCCATAAATCCAGGTGCACCAACAAGACTGCCTGGTTGTTGTCAAGAGAATGTATGATGTCATCTGCTACTGGTCTCAGTTCAGATTCAGTACTGTACATAGGTCTGAAACCAGACTTTGAAGGATCCAGACATCCAATAGACTCTCTGTATTCTGTGAGTTGTTTGTTAATGTGATTTTCTAGGAGTTTGGTCATCAAGGGCTAAAGGGAAATAGGTCGATAGGTCCACTGCCGGGGAGTTCACCATCTTGCGAACAGGAATTATCTGTGCGGCTTCAAACTCTTGTGGAAGTTGACCTTCCCTCATTGATAGATTTAGTATTGGGCAAATGGAAAGAGGAAGTTGTTTGAATAACATGAAGAAAATCCTAGCTGGGATTAAGTTCAAAAGTGACCCTGATTTTGCCCATTACAGCATTGCCTCCATTGTATCTACCCCAAGGGGGGTAAAACTATCTAGGAGGTTTTCATTGGCTGAATTGGGTAGAGTGTGACTTGGTGCTTCTTTCAAAAAAATCACTAGCTCCAGGAAATTTATGATAAATCAGATTGACTTTTTCTTCACAGTAATTAGCAATCATGTCATATAGTACTTGAGAAGGGGTGTTGTCATTGGTACAGGCAATTGGGTTAGTAAAAGATTTAAGAACTTTGTATAGCTCTTTAGATGAGTTCCCTGCCTGGCTAACTCATGAGGCAATGTGGGCTCTTCGACCTTTTTTTTATATTCTTGTGGTAGAGTGCTAAGGTAATCTTATAGATCTCGTTCTCCTTAGATTGTGTCCAGTTTTTTGCAGTAGGCCTTCTCCTTACGCAATTCAGGTGAGTACCAAGCCTCATGCGATCTCTGTGTGTCATTGTGTTGTCATTTCAAAAGAGCAGTATATCTATAGCTAATTTTAGTGCATTATGATTGTTATCTAAACTCAAATTAATATCCCCCGACTCCTGATTCGTGGGTGCCGTGAACACTTTCATGAAAGCGTCCTTAGTACTTTTTACACCATTGTCTCCTGAGGCTAAAAGAGGCACTGGTAGGGGGAATACCCACCTTATCACCCAAAATTTGAAAATCAATCAGGGAATGATCGGACTATACCGCCGGGCAGGGGGGCCTCTGTGTGGATGCAAGGAGAGTTTGTTAAAATGAGATCCAGCATGTGGCCTGCCAAATGGGTAGGAACCTCATTAATTGTTTACAGGCCTAAGGTAGCCAAGTCGGAAAGGAGCTGAGTAGCTTCCATGTTAGAGGTATTTTCACTGAAAAGGCTGAGGCCTGAGGGGGCACCAGGGTTAAATGTTAAAAATATCCCTCATTTTGGGTCACCCACTTAACACCACTATTCAACCATGCATACTCAACAAACTCAATTCCAGACTCCTGCTGTGGCAGCATACTCCATCTGATTTACAAATCTGACGCTCACTCAAATCCTGCAAACTACAGAGTAATTCTTCAATCGATGAATAGGCAAAACTTAGCGCCTCAAATTTGCTCTTAGATCTGGAGGCCTGGGTCAACCAGGCAAACACCATTCCAAGTGTCTTGCTCCTCACAGAAAATGCCAAGGCAAAATCACAAAAGCTCTTTACCTGCATTGTCGACCCGAAGTCAGCCTTCAACAAGGTTGTGAAGGAACATCTTTGGGAATAATGGCCCATTGGGGGATGCTGCCAAAGCTACTGAATGCGATCATCAACCCATATACCCACACTTGAGTAAAAATCAAGGACAGAGATGGTCGGAGAACTGCATGTAAATGATGTAAGACCAGTAGAAACATAGGGGTAAGCCTTAGCACCCTGCTTATTTAACATTTATGTGGTCGACCTTGACCTCCATGTGGCCCAAGCGGCGAGTGACCCCCCCCCAGGCTGACCCAAAAATGACTAAGATGCCTCCAATATGAAGATGACATTGTCCTGCTCAGCCAAACGCCAATAGGTTTGCAGCGCCTAATTGACCAACTGAGTGGTTACATTCAAAACCTGCTCTTACATCTCAACTATGGCAAAACTAAGGTGGTCTGCTTTTTAAGTTCATTCACCAAACTGTAGCCCACATTCTTTTGGCAGGCAAATGGGCATGTTTTAGAATTGGTCAAATCATACATGTACCTCAGCTTCAAAATGAACTCCCTGAAGCACAACAGCAAATAAACTCCTCTTCGCATTCAAAACAATACACACAAAGACATGCAACACATCGACCCACCACCTACATCAGGTCATTAACGCAAAGTTTATTCCATCAATCACCTCTGGCTCAGAACTGCTGAAGGGGAAAGACATGCAACCCTAAACCAGTTACAGTTGAGCCTTTCAAAAAATATCTTTGGGTTACCGCAGTATGTTGCGCATACCCAACTCAGAGTAGAGTTTGGCCTCCTTTTCCAGGGTCCAGCAAGGAATGGGGCTCTAGTGAAATTACGATGAAGACTGAAATCTGCTCAACCCCACACACTGTCCAGCCTGCATTGGTAGGAAATGAGAAGACAGCCGCACAGTGAGGCTGCGCGGCTCCCTGTTTTACAACAATCAATCAAAGCCTTAAATCTAGTAGATACCTGGGACAAACCAATGGATTTTGCTGCCTTTAATTAGATCACCAATAGAGCTGTTAAGCTCTCATCACAAATTCATCACAAGGCAGATTTCACACACAAAAGTCATGCTTAGGAAGTTCTCATATCACATGTTGGCCGGGGCACACAGCTATTCCTGACCACCCATGTGTCAGCAATCATGAAATACAACCTGCTGCGCATACAACTTGATTTTCATCCGTCAAAGGACTTGGTCCCCACTTGGAAGCAGGCATGCTCCAATTATGGCTGTCACATATGCAGATATAAACAGGAAAGCTTACTTTATCTTCTCTGTGTGTGCCGGGCCCCCCTAGTCAAAAGCCAAATTATTCTACGGCCAGACTTAAGAGCCTTACAAATTAGTACATGCTGCTCATCAGTGATTGCTCTTCTAAATTGGTCCTCAGTCCAATTGTCCAGTTAGTTAATGAGGTTTCTTGCCTATGTATCCAGACAGCTTTGGCACCATTCAGCTGGGTGTTGGGCAGGTCCCACTGGGATAGGCTTGAAGACAAAGGTCCCTGCTGTTATTCACCTCTCATGCCCCAGCACTTTCAAGCCCTGGTTGGTTTGCTGATATCTGCCTTGTGTCTAGAAGACAAGTAACATCTGCACCTGAGGAAAATTCTCCTGACGATGGCCTCAACGGTGGCTAGGGATGATGGCCCTCAGGCATGGGTAGGGGCTCGATGTACTCAGGGCAAGAGGAAGGAAGCCACCTAGTGGGCTCTTTTTGACATGCATTAGCACTTTATCCTCTAGCCAAAAAGCTCTCCTGCACATATGGAGTCTTCTGCCCAACTCTCCATGAGCAATCATGGTTCTTTTATAGTTTACTCAATCACTTTTGAACTAGTGACCAAATGAATCCAACCCACGGTATCTCAGTTTGTTCAAAATGAGGAAACAACAGGAATCGAAATAACGTACATGATTTATGGAACCGCACTGTATACTTTGGACTGGATTGTGATTTCTTTTTACTGCAGTTTTAAATATTTGTTATCATGTTCAGTGTAATGATTTTAATTAATCAAACAATAAAGAATACATTTACATGTGCATGTTAATTATATGTATGTCAGACAGGGGGCTTACATGTAACATACAGACTACCCTTGATGCATTTGTTGCATACTACACCAAGCTATCTGTGTATAGAATAGTTGCTAATATATTGAAAATATCTGACTATTTAGATAAATTTTCACTAGAATGTGTGAATGGTGAGGCTAGAGAGCAGCTCACAATTCCATTGTTGGTAGAAGAATAATAGACAGCAATATAATCTCTAGTTAGTGACAAGGTTCAAGAATCAGGTGACATAACAGCAGAGTTCTATTCACACCTGGGAATGTCCATAAATAGGGGTCTCAAATGTGCAGTTCCACAAGTTAATTCCCCTATGAAATATTCTCTCATAAACAAAAAAATGCTGAATAGAATTGGAATCACATCAAATTTGACTACTAGTTAGACTTTTATTCAGAAAGAGTGCATTTTGTTATTTGGTGAAAATCAGTTCAGCCATTTTTGAGAAATAAATGTTTCAAGATGTTTCTCGGGTTGAGCACGAAGCGGTTAGTCAAAAAGTGAGTATATCTGGACCGCTCGTGTCTGATTTGCCAATGTAAAGGTGAATAGTCAATTCTGATCGGCAAGCCACAACATGAACAACATGTTGGGCCAGCTGTTACTGGATGCAGGCGCATGGTTAGTGTGTCCAGAAATTAATTAAAACAATATAAGGGGGTTGAGTGAGCACACTTTGACCCAGAGGCACATGTTGAAGGGACATCTCCTCCTTTATTGACTGGCTGCAGAATGGACAACATGTTGTGACACCAGTTGTGGGACTCAGGGACATGGTCCTAATTGAAATACAATGTAGTGAAATGCCAAGTTTTTTGGATAACAAGGTCCACAAATAAGGGTGATAACACATTTTTGTCACAATGGAAATACTTTGTTGGTGGGGTTTACTCATTTTAGGAATTTTGGTGAGTTGTCAGGGGATTTTACCTTTTAAAAGATGTTGATCATTTTGGGGGATTTAATTAACCATGTGTGAGAGAAAAGTTGTTTCTCTCATGATTTTTCATAGAGGTTAAGGAAGGTGCTTGGATGCAAAACTGAGAGCACATTTTCTATAAGTTCAAACTATCTTGCACTACCATGTGAGATCAAAGTCTGAAATTCTGAGAAAAACATGTGTTTCAACAGCAGCAGCTTGTTAATAGACCCCCATGATCTCCTACAGCTTCTCCACATGGTTCTAGTGAACAACTAGAGCACTAACAGCCTGCACTTATGACAATGGAGTGGCACACCCGAACACCATTTTGATGAAATCAAAACTCTAAAATTGATGGAATTTCCTTTCAAAATTAACTAAGTGAGGGGGTTGATTTTGTCACTGAAATTAGGGTTAGTGCTCAAGAAAGCGAAAACAATATTCTACGAGTTCTCAAATATCTTTCTTATCCATTTCAAGTAAAACATTCTGACATGCAGAGTGAAACATTCTACTTCTAACACCAGCAGAAGTCTGTCTGTGAATTAACTCCCAAGTAATCAACTGCAGCTTCACTACAAAGTTCTACTGGACTAGAGTGCTAACATTTTGTATTCAAGACAAAAATGAAGCACTCCTGAATGACATTTTGTTGGGATACGAGTTGAATTTAAAGCCTTGCCTAAGAAGTAGAGTGAATAAATGATCATTGAGATGGCCAACTAGTTTTCCTTCCCTTTCCACTCCACATCACTGCACTACACATAGCCTACAATAAAAAGTGCTCCAATGTAATTCGCAAGTCGCAGCATGCCTAAATCCGAAGAGGATTGAGAGGAATCCCAATGATGAAGCATGCCACCTAGCGGCAACCCTGGTGGGTGAGGGGTCTCTTGAAAAAAAGTATTTTTTCTAGACAAGAAATTACAACAAATTCTTGCTATATCCTATCTAATTCACTAAGGGCAGGTTTTCTTCGATATACTCGATTTTTGTCTAACTAAGTAACTGTTAGGAGGATAAACCTAGCCTCTACCGCTGCCTCTCTCTCTACTTTGGTAACAACATGATAAACAGTCAAGAAGCTCAACATGTCGAATTGCCATACAAACAAAACTTGTGTACAAGGAATTACGCAAAACAGACCAGATGGTATTTGCATTTTCCGAGATGGATATCTTGGCATACAATGTACATGGTAATGTTTCCGGGTGTGGCATGAATACAGCCCTCTACATGAGACACGAAGACCCAAAAATAAAAGACTTGCATCATGACAATGAGTATCCATGACCTACTAAAAACAAAATACAAATACAAACGGTCCCATAATCCCAGTGCCCCACATTGCTAAATATCTTGCAAACAGAGAGCGTGTATAAAACTATTCATAGTTAATATATAACAACATAGGGGGTATAAAAGGGCATAAATCAATTGTATAAGATTATACACCCAGCCAAACATCAAGCCCAAGTGGGCACATTGAGTATAAGGACAATATAAAACTCTCAATTGTAAGGTGGAAAACAATGATAGGGCTCAAGGGAAAACCCTTGTATCACATAATTCCAAAATAAAAATGAAACAAATTTGATGTGAGCTCTATCACCCTTGTAGAGAAGGAAGAAAGGGATTGGGGGAATCGATTACCATCTTCATCACCTCCCAGAGAGAAATATCCTTCCTTTCTTTCTACAATAACATCATACGCACAAGCCAGAATTGTACAACATGATCATGAGGTGTTAGAGGCTACAATACGATTGAAAGCAAGGTGAGTAGAGTGCAATGGTCTAATCATCTTCCAAATGTACCCTCGGTTCTCCTTCTGTGTTCCAGCCACATTGACCTTTGGTCTCCAGGTCAATAATATGCCTAGATTCTTGTTTGCACAGCACTAAAGTCCTATTGCCACCTCTGTCTTGTTTTATGATGTCATAGGATTACAGGCTCCTGTACTAAAATGTACCTCTTCAAAGTGTTTGGCTATGTATGCTGTAATGAGTGTTTTTGTTGTTTATCATTCTTATGTGTTTGAGAATTCCCTTTTTTAGCCTGGTGGAGCGTACTGCTTACATATCTTTTCTTCCAAGGGAACTTTAAGACATAAACCACAAAGGAAGGAACTACAAGTTAAAAATTGGTAGATGGTCTTGGTGCCCTTATCAAATGCCTCTGGATATTCCTTCCTACCAGTACTATTTCCACATGTTTTACTTCTGCTGCATAGAAGTAAATCACTCAGATGGCAAAATATGTCTTCCTATGCCTTTGTAGTATCACTGTGCATCAATGTTTCTCTGAGCTAGTGGCTTATTTTGCGTGTGTGTGTGTGTGTGTGTGCGCGCGCGCGCTTGTGTGTGTGTGTGTGTGTGTGTGTGTGTGTGTATATGTATGTATGTATGTATGTATGTATGTATGTATTAATTACCTTCTGGCGATAGCCAGTAGGTAGTTATAGTTAGGACCAAAGTTTCCATAGGAAAAACGTTATTTGTTTGCCAGTAACTTTGGTACCGTTTGACGAATCTTCACAACATTTTTAAAACCCATCCCCCCTATGGTTCAGCTGCTGTGCTGAAAGTTTCAGGGTGATCTGTCAAGCGGGGAAGAGAAAAATGGGGGCCCCAAAACATGTTGTCCCAATGTTATGTCTATGGGGATTTTTGATTTTTTTAATATGACTACAGCCCGAACCATTGAACAGAATTGCACCAAATTTGTCAGAATGCTAGATATTGGTCCATAAAGAATAATTTTTTGTGATTTGGTGTACATCCATTCAGTAGTTTCAGAGATATTTAACTTTATAATATATAGCTATCTAGCGACCTACTGAAATCTGATTGGCTGCCAACACATCAACCAGTAACCATTTTTCACTCTGTTGAAGCGGAGTCCCACAAAACATGTTTTAAAAAAAGAAAAGGGGGCAGGGTGGAAACACCCTGACACTCTAGGTCTTTTGGTGTTGTGGGGTCCCACAGGGACTCCACAGGATCAATTAAAGAATTTATATTTTAACATTTTCAGTGGGATCCACAGAACCCACCAAAATTCTTTAAAATATGAAGCGCAAATTCCAGTGCTTCATTTCTAATCAAGGAGGGGGGCACATGCCCAGCCTTCTGGGGTTCATTGATGCCTTGGGGACAACCACCTCCCTGGGGCTTTGAGAAGAAAAAAATGTAGGTGGTGCCTGAGACTACCACCTCCAGGGGTTTATCTATTTAACAGATGGGGGCTCTTGGGCCCCAGCAGCCCTGGCACCACCACCTCCCTGGGGTCTTTTAAGTTGAAAGAATGCAGGGGGGCTGCTTGGACAGACTCCACAGCCCTGGGGACCACCACCTCCCCGGGGCTTTTCTAAAGTATAAAGTGGAGGTCAAGCACCCCCCTCTGACACGGGGACCACCACCTACCCAGGGATAAATTGAAGAAGGGAGGGGGGCCCCTATCTTGGAGCCTTAGAAGGCCCTGGGGACCACTACCACTCTTGATTTCTCAAAGCAGTGCACAATTACTTTGACACAGAGGGAGCTGCATCTGTGTCAAAACAATGCTGGGTACTGCCGGAAGCAGGAGGCCAGCAGGAACCATGGGGGCCTTGAGGTTCCCCACAGTCTCCATCATTCAAGAGTGGGGCCAGGGTACCCACAAGAGAGGCTGGACCCCATGGGATGGGGTCCCCAAGGCCAAAATCAACCCAGGAGGGAGGCCACAGAGCCCCCTCCACTTATTCATTTTATTTTATTTTTTAAATTCAATGCAAATGCCAGGCCCTTCCCTTTTAAAAACTCCCTTTAATGAAATTTAAAAAAAAAGAAAAAAAAATTGTGTCCCCTTTCTTCCCCACTCTCCAAGCGTGCCTCGTGGCACACTTCTGGTTTGGGGATGAAATCCCCTTAGGTTTATAAGGTCCTTAGGGCCCAACAGCTCTCCTGGGATGCACCTTGAGGCAAGTGTGGCTACTGTGGTTCCTCACCGCCCCTTCCCATGGGGCACTCCAGCCCCTGACTTGGGGTTTCAAGGAAACCCCAACTTTAGGTAGAAATTGACAAAGGTCATTCAACATGGTGATAATTTCTAAATCAGAAGAGATTAGATAGGGGCCCTAGTATTCTCATCCTGATGAATGCCATGGACCCTCCGGGCCAACACTGCAGAAACATGTTGACGATATAAATGGCGATGGGGTACTAGTTACCCATTTCGACACACTTGCTTTTTAATATCAAGCAAACACCTAACAAATAAATTGCATTTGGTGATTGCATTGATTTGTAACCTCTCACTCTATTTCCGGCCCCCACTTAGTTTTTAGAAGTGCCTCCCTGTCTCCAGGTGTAGGCCCGCTTTCTACCAAATGCAGTTATTAGAGAGCGAGGACTGCCAGTGATGAAGCATGACACCTGGTGCTGTGTGAGGACAGTCCTTCACATTTTTTTAGGTGCCCTGCACCTCACTTAATCAAGTGTAGTGTGCTTGTTTTTGTGTATAGAATCAGTGATTTATTCAGAGTAGCTTGTTTTGTGTGTACATATTAAGCTTGGAGGACAGCTCACCCTGAACACCCTGTAGCCTCTATTTCCCTCCCCTAGCAAACTCTAGGTTTATGCGTGTGGAGATGGGGGATAACGTTCCCTTAGATGCTAAGAGTTCTTGGTGGCCAACAAGCCCGTCTGATAACTCCAGTAAGTCCCGCACAGCATGATTGCTGAGAGTACTTTGGAGGCCACACCCACTTTCTCCCCCACTCTGCAAACATGCCTCATGGTGCACTGCTGGTTGGAGGATAAAGTCCCCTTGGTTCCAGGAGGTCCTTGGGGTCATCAAGCTGTCCTGTTACCTCGAGTAAGTGCCATAGAGCGGATTGCTGAGAGGACTTCGGAGGCCACATCACCTTTCTCCACCACTCTGCAAACATACCTCCTAGCACACTACTGGTTGGAGTAAGAGGTCCCCTTGGCTCCAGAGAGTCCTTGGGGGCCACCAAGCCCTCCTGCTACCTCCAATAAGTCCCACAGAGTGTGATTGCTGAGAGGACTTCAGAAGCCATGCCCCTTTCTCTACCACTCTGCAAATGTGCCTCCTGGCACACTGCTGGTTGGGGGCATGTTCCTCTATTATGTGTGCTGCATAATACAGCACACATAATAGAGGAAGTAGCTTGGAGAATAAAGAAAAAAATAAATTTCTCTTTGTTATGCCTCTCCTTGGGCAGTGTATTTTTTAGCGTATTCCCAGGTTTACTAGGTCTTGTCAATTTGGGAATGTGTCAAAACCATTGGAGCTGCATGGGAACACCCATGCAACACCCATGCAATGCCTTTCCAGGAAGATTTGCGCTGTGTTGCGATGATCCAGATTTTTGGTGCCACTCAAAGTCATGCTAGTGGCTATGCGTGACTTAAAAAATCTGGCTTAAAGCTTGCATCTCTCTTGCGCCACGTTGCTTGGCCCTGAGTGTAGGTAACAATAACACATTTATCATCACACCTGAACTGGCAAGGTGTTAGGGATTCATTATTATTTTTTGGCGTGATGTGCAGAGCGCAAGTTTAAATCCTAGCAGGTCACTCAGCCTTTCATTTCCCTGAGGGTGGTATACTGAAAACCACTGTACTGAGTGACATTAAGTCCTAGTATTTGCAGTTCTTGAAAGAGTGAAAACTATTATCAAGCACCATCCCACCAGGTTAATGACGATGCTAAAGTATTTTTTTATGCCTTGCTTTTTATGGATCACAAAATTCAGCCGGAAGACTCTCACTGTGCAGCACGTGCCCAGCATTGATGCTAGTAGTGAGTCAATGACGGCATCGCTCTATGAAAAGTATTATTGACTTGCTATAAAAGGTCCATCTCACGCTTCTTACATGAGATATCATCACTTGTCCTTCAACTAGTGGACAGACTCATCGGTATGAAAGGAAACTAGGAATGCTGCAGTTTTCTGGCGCTCTCTTTCCCACCTTAGAAAGAACTCCTGGTTCAGCGCTGTGCATTCACCAATCACTTTTTCTTCTAGGGGAGTTTTAATATCCACATCTTTTTCTGCCCTATAGTATCTCTACTATGGTCTTTTCTGCAGTCTTTTAGTATGACTTCTAGCAGAAAATAGTTTTAAAGGCAATGGAATGCATAATAATTATGAGACGACTGCTGCAAATCACCTAACGTAATGCAATGTAACATAACATACCATAACACACATAAGATACAAAGCAACATACACATAATTTGGAAATTCATCCCTTGAATACCATTGCGTTGCCTTAGTATTGGCCGATAGCGTGTGACATCCTAGCCGAATAATAATTACATTACGTATTGTATTCATGTGGCCCAAAGTGGTTTGATGAGAATTGTTCACATGCCCACCGCTCCTTGATTTTAGCCTTGAAAAACAACCTTGTGATAGGGAACTGATAGCTAGGTGGCGGAAGGAGTATAAGATAGTACTTCACAGCCGGAAAAAAGAGATCAAGGATGAGGCAAGGAATTTACTATTATTTGTGGAGGTGTTAAGGGACAGCTCTGGATTTTGGTCTATTATATACACCCCTATTTTTGTGGGGAGGATAATGAGGCTCAGGAATGTAATATCACAGAGGCCCAGTCGTTCTCTCACTTTGAGGCGACTTATGAGTCCAGGGGGTCATCGGATTGCATCCCCTGGTCTTTGTTCCATCATGTTAGTGTGCCGATTGAGTTTAATGTGGGAAAATTGAGAAAGCCATAAGAGATACGGCTAGTAACAAAGCGCCAGGCCCAGACTGCATTCCTGCAGACCTCAATAAAAGTAATCCTCAATTTTGGGCTAAAATCCTTGCCAATGTTTTTAGTGCTGTGGGTTCAGCAGGGTTCCCGGCATCTTGGTCAAAATCAATTATTATTCCCATTTTTAAAAAAGGGCAGAGAGGGGATCCACGGTGTTATAGACTGATATCCCTTATTGATTCCTGTGTGAAAAATTTAGGAAAGGTAATCTTAACAAAAATTACAGATTGGGTAAATGAGAGGGTGATTTTATCTAACATGCAATATGGATTTAGATGTGGGAGGAGCACTATGGATCAGTGTTTGAATCTGTATTTACTAATAGGCAAATATACCATGGCTAAAGAGGGTTGCTTGAGGATGGCATTTATGGATCTATCCTCTGCGTTTGACCTGGTTAACAGGTCAAAGCTATGGAATATTTTGTTGGAAAAGGGACTTGATCCTTGTCTAGTTTATTTTTTAGCTAATCTCCATCAAGATCTTATGGCTTCGTATAGGATATCCCAGGCTGGTGATTGTACTAGATCTTTTAAATAGGGCAGGGGTGTCCGGCAGGGTTGTCTTTTGGCACCCCTCCTTTTTACTCTTTATATTAATGATCTGGATAAATCACTTCTGGAGGCAGCTCTGGATATTCCGCGTGTGGGAGATGCTTTTGGGGCTCTCTGGACTTGAAAGTGAATAATGGAAAGTCACACACTATGTCAGTAGGTCACAGAGCTAGAAAAACGAAACCCTTCTACTGTAATGAAGTGGAAGTTTCCCCCATGTCCTCTTTTACTTACCTGGGGGTCCTTTTTGACGATAGGTCATCATGGGTTTTGCAACAAAAAGTTAAAAACGACGCAGTCACATGATCTTCTTTATCTCTTTTAGGGTTTGCACAGTGGTTGGGGGCCAGACCGATAGAGGCTATTCTAAAGGTTTATAGAGCTAAGTGTTTGGCCATTGCAGCCTATGGATCCTCTATATGGGGCTACAAAGACCAGGTTGGGATACAGATAGCTGAAAATAAATTCTTACTGAGTCTTCTGTCTGTACCATAATCCACCCCATCGTATGCTATACATCAGGTGTTAGGGCTAGGTTACGTTACTGATATTTTGAGTACAGCTCCGTTGCTTTATTGGCTCAAAACGTGGCTAAACCCTAATTTAACTCTGAATCATCTGATTTTACGGGACTGCGTTAAGTTAGATAAGTCCTCTAAAATGAAGTGGCTGTCGTATCTTAAAAGCATGTTATCTAAAATAGGATGGCCAGAACTTTATGAGGACCCTGATAAAATCCGGAAGGAGGATGTGATGTGGCTAAAATCAAATTTTAAGAATTTTTTGATGCTGGGGCGAGAAGAACAGGAGCTATGCAAAACTTTAGTTAGGGCTCATTCCTTGTTAAAAACAACTATTAATATGGAACCTTACCTGTCAATGGTAAATAAGCCTTATCATCGCTGGCACCTAATTAGGCTCCGCTTTAATTTGGTTCACTTCACATTGGGGGATTACAAGGGATGGTGTAATCCTGATGACTCAGAACCCTGCCAATGCGACAAATTTTCATCCCAGGATACTTTACATTTTTTGATGTTCTGTGACTTTTATTCTAATATTCGCATGAGATTTCTGGTACCCATCCTGAGGGGAAAGGGTTTTTCTCAGGCTAGACCAGCGTTAGTTTTTCTACAGTCATTGAGTAACCCTGGTGAAATTTTTAATATCGCATCTTTTCTCGTAGCGGCGGTGCGGTTAAAGAAAAATAGAAACTTGATGATGATTCCTTCCTAATTAAGAGTTTATGGACTATTGTTATTTAAAAAGAAAAGAAAAAAAAAGTTTGGATAACTCGGATAAGGGGTTTTATCCTGTGATAGTGTTTTAAATATTAAGCTTAAATGAACTGCAACATTGTCCGTGTATTTTAAATATTATGTTAAATGATCTGTAATATTGTTTATGTCTGTTGTTTGTTTTGTACTTTTATGGTTTTAACTAATTGAATAAAGTGGATTGACTGACTGACTGACATTACGTAGCATAAATGAGCACAGCATTGCACAAACATAAGACAATAAACTCCTAAATCAGCGCAACAAAAAATCCAAAATGCATCACTTGACCTTCTGTTTTGAGAGGCTTTGTAAATCAGTTTCAATTCTTAGGATTTTTGTCATCAAATTCTAATCAAGTTATTATCAGTAGTGGCATTGCTAAGTTTGTTTTCCCAGTCAGAATTACATGTCTCTGAATAATTATTTAAATTGTTGAATATTCTTGTTTAGTAACTAAAGTTTCTTGTTTGAAAAGCTGTTAAATACAAGATAAACATTTTTTAAAGTTGCTAGAAATCACCAATCCAATTTTTTTTATGAATTCTCATAACTAGACTCAAATTCCTACTTTGTAATGGTCCACACATAAGAATTTGTAAGTAAACCACTTAATGGAAGTGCGTTTTACTGATGTGTTTTTACGGCTCCATGGCTCATTAGTGTCAGCAAACAACTGTCTTGTGGTAAATAGAAGCAGAATTGAAATGTACTTATTTAAGGGATAATTACCATTGCTCTGCATCTTTTTATGGTGTGACTGGAAAGTGTTACATTTGTGTCTTTGCGGCTACAGAATGTTTAAAAACTGGATCTATAAAGTACTTTCTGAAAGAAAGATGTGAATTAATCTGCCAGGTTGTATTATTCAGTTCATTTTCTATGAATATTTTATGGATTATATGCATAGTAAATATCCCAAATAGGAAAGCTAAAGTTGCTAGCAAGAATACTTCTGCTTTCTACAAACCATATAATTGCCGGAATGTACTTACAGTAAATGGCAATACATTATGCATACAGCAGAACCAGTTCATGAGCAACAGATACAAATATAAGATATTTCTAAATAAAGTATTAATGAAGATGCATTGTTTGACTGGAACAAGGATCCATGTTCCAAAAGTCATTTTCCCCACGTGGTCTGTGTAATACTTCTCTAGCTAATGGTTGTAGCTACTTAAGCCTTTCCATATTCATTTTGGAAGCTTTTATTTTATAAAAAATGTGGAACCAGAGTCGGGGACATTCAAGGAAATTAGGTTTCACAGTCATTGAGGTATTTATCATAAAGAAAGAAATGCAAAATTTGAAAACACTAAACTATTTTTTGTTTAATTTATTTTTGCAGATATAGCAGTTATAACTGGAAATGCTGGAGTGCAAAGAACTATTCTATTGTGCACAATATTTTTATATTTAAAATGTATTCTGCTTCCTCTTTAATGGATGTATTCATTGAGATTAATAAAAGTACTTATTTGTAAAACTAGTAAATGACCAAAATTTAGGGCTGATCAGAAATCAACTGGAAACTGTTGCACAGGTAGGAAACAGGATATTTTGGAGATTCATAGGAGCTCAGGGTGGATTCCAATTTACACCACAGCCTGCTGAGAGGAGCAATCCAACCCTGTCAAACTCTGTTCTGCGCATACCTCGTTTGAAGATATCTCAGGGAGAAGACTGCCATTTGGACTTGTTTTCCTGCCATTTAGTCAGCAGCCCTTCGTCATTTGCACATGCTGGTCTCAGCATCTTGTCAACAGGGCCTCTTCAAGACTGTTAAGTGAAATTTACAGAGGGCACTTCAGGTGCTAGAGGAGGAGGTTGTATGGGATGAGCCTCAAACGCATATTTGGAGTACATGGACACCAGAATGCTGGCCAGTGCCCACTAGCCAGTCCTGGATCTTCATGACAATACCTGTAAACACTAATCCCACTCTTAGACTTCTTCACCCTCCAACTCCCCATACGAGTCTCTCTTGTCAAGTTGTGCGAGAGGTCACAAGCTAGCAGGCCACACCACTGAAAAGAACAAAGAGAAAAAATTTTGAGTATGTTTGCAAATAGTTGGTGTTAGGATGGTCAGTGCAGTTGGTAGGGCCGGTTTAAAGCAGGACATATATGTGTAGGTGATGGCTTAGTAGGGGAACACTTGAGGGAAAGATGTAGCTGAAAGGCAATAGCAGCAGCTGTGATTAGAGTGAGAGGTAGAATATGACAGCTAACAGATAGTTATTAGCTAGCAAATAGGGTATTGTTGTAGTTATGGGTTACTTGAGCAGAAGTGTATAATTGTGTATTGTATGGTGGGGTGTATTCAAGTAAATCTTTAAAACACTTCTGTTTAGTTTCAGGTGTGTTGATTGTACAAGTGTTTGAAAGCAATTAATGATGAGGTAGTTCCTAATGCCAGAATCATTCGCATTTTCAAGCTGTTGCCCCCCCCCCCACTTGTGGCTTTTCTTTGTAGTCCCTTGGGTTTTCATTGGCACATCTCAGCTAACTCCAAACATTTTGAGTTGAAACAGAGTGTGCAATGTTACAGATCTTGTCTGTTGCCTGTGCATCGACACCTTGGGCCAAATGTATTAAACGTTTTGCGTTGCCCTGCGCTACACAAGGGGATGCAAAACCTAAAATGTGATTCACCAAGCCACGCAAGGCCACCTTGCATGGCCTGGTAAATGCAGAGTAACGCAAGACAGCACAGATCAATGCCTTACATTACTCTGGGGCAGAGAGGCATGCTATGGTTGGAAATGTGGGTGTTTCCACGCATCCACCCATGGATTCTAACATATTTCTGGATTTTCCAACACTGGCAGACTTGGGAATGCATCAGAATTGTATGCCTCCCCATCAGCGGCACAATGAGAAGAAATATCTTTATTTCTCTCATTGTTTTGTCTTTATAATGGTGCTGCAATGTGTAGCACACGTATAAAGAGGAAAGTGCCTGTGAGGATTGCTTTTGCACAGGAAGGTGTCCCTGACCATGGTGAAAGGGTACCTGATTTGGTACTAGACAACACATTGTGCACCAGTGCAGGTAGAGAGCATATAATTTTAAATATGGGGCAATCCAGCCCTTTCGCGCAGTGCATTAAGGTGGCTTACTGCATTGCACTGAAAGAAAGTTAGATAAATCTGCCCCCACCAGTGCAGTGAAGGCACCAGCAACATCGGTTTTAGGGTTGTATACATGTTCCATTAATACACAGTAAGGGGTTTATAACTCACCTGCCTCAGATATAAAAAATGATGGAATACATGTGAAAGGTCAGACAGCACAAGAATTCCTACTCTACAGAATGAGAAATGTGAGGACAGTGGAATGCTTGTATAGTCCAGCCGTGTTAGCGTCTGGGCAATGTAATTATCTTCTTGGAAATTGCATTAAGTTATTTACACTACAATGACCTGGACAGTACATGGAAGTCTGCATCCCAGCTTGACTTCCTGTGTGTGGGATCTACCTGCTACAGTGTCAGGGGGACCTTCCAGGCAGGTATCACACCCAGGGCCCCATGCTGCAGAAGATGCTTTCATTAGCACAGTCAAGAGTCTGGGCAATGTACCTACCTAATGCAAATATCAATCATTTCATTATGTTGTGGCTTCTCACAGTGCCCATAAAAGCAACTGTGATAGGCTTTGGGTTTCTTAATTGCCTGCAGAGTAATCATAATGCCGCTCTACAGGGAAATTTGTCTACATTGTTTTACCCACCCCTAGTCACTTCAATAGTCCAAACACTGACTTAGTAATGTTGCACATACTGTGTCTGGCTTACCCATTACTTAATGTTACAAATAAAAATCATAAGCTGTTAGTTCCCTATTTGCACACCTTCACATTTTAGTCCTCTCAGGACTTCATTGTGAGGCATTACCCTATAAGGACATTGGTACGGGTATTTCAATACCTGGCACATGGATGTGATTATAAAATGACTTTATGGCTAGACCGCTCAAAAACCAATTATGCATTGTCAATGTTTCAGTTATATTACTTATGAGCCAGATTCGGAAAATACGGAAAACTGGATGCAGAAGTGTGTGAACTACAGGTTGCATCAACCATCATATGCAAGTTGAGAATTTGATGCATTTTCTTGTTTCTGTAGTTTTGCTCAGTGGCCCTCAGAGTTACAAGTGTCAGATGTGTGCAGTCTATCACAGCAATAAATTTAGGGAAAAAACCCCTGGAACAGAACTTTGATTTGACAGAGGTCATTGTACGGTTGTTCCATAGGAAGAAAATGGATGACGGTACCCATTGACTTCTTGAAAACCTACCAGAAATTTGGCTGTGACATAGTGTGTAGAATAGGGCTCTTGTGAATGCCAATGGCAAAAAATGCAGTACAGTGGCAGTTCTAATGTGAATGGTAAGTAGAAGTTGATCCTCAATGGATTCTGGGAGGTGCAGGATTGTTTCCTTGTCTAGCCGATATAGAATGAGAAGGATGGCTTGAGGCATGTGGCTGGGATTATGGTGCTTCCTAAATAGTCTAGGCCTTCTCCTCTAACTAGAGGTTGGCAATCTTTTTACACACTTGGTTTCATTCTGATCATTCTATTACCTACCTGACTTAGTTAGTAGCAATCTACAGAGTCAACCCAATAACCCTAAGAACCAGGGTAATTACATTTATAACAATTAACAGTGGTTCACTCTGGAAAGCGTTAAGCCTACGGAGTAACTCTATGACATCAACTTTAAAACATGTCCATCAAAATTATGGAAACAATAAAATACATAAAAACTAACCCTGGGAAAGAAAAACACTAATCTAACTGAAATCATGAGGATCCATGAATCTCACTACTTTTATAGATTTCTTTAAATGTTTACACCAAATTTTCTTTAGACAAAAACTCAGGAAAAAATATCTATACAATGACTATTTTATTCAAAAAGACAATGGAGTTCATATTCTCTCATATGTACATCAGCACATTGAGAGCTCATATACAATATGGATGGAAGGAATGCTGAGTGGCCATCTAGCTGTTTGTTTCCCAGTGTGAGGCTTTACGTACTTTATTCTTTCATAATTTTAATGGACATGTTTCAAAGTTTATGTCATAGTGTGACTCTGTATGGTTAATGCTAACCTGAGTGAGCAAATGTCAGTTGTTATAAATACCTGACTTGGTTAGCAAAGGTCATAGAGATGGTTGTTTTTGAGCAACTTTAGATATCTTTTAACTCCTTGTTATGGAATGATAATTTCTTCTGCATGGCATATGTGTGTGTTCTCCTGCCCTAAGTGTCCATCAGTATGTCTGTCTGATATTCAGACTTTTATATTGTCACTATCATCACGCTGACTTAGCATAAATGCCAGTCCTGTCCTTGATTACGCAAGGTCCATGACCTGTCTTGGAACCTGGAGAGGTACACAAGCATGCCCTCAAAGACGACACAGGACTACTGTCCCGCTACTTGTTGTAACACATAAAGCAGTGGTTGCAGAATTCTGTTAGTAGTGGACTGGATCTGAGTCAGCAATAAAATAAATGAGCTACTGATCCTTTCATGTAAAGTTCCACAGTTATATGAATTCCAAAAAACTTGCACTAACTTCCTGTGTGCATTTAGATTCCATGTGGGTGTGGAATACATTTTACACATGGGCAGTAGTCGGACTCTGTGTGTGTGTGTGTGTGTATGACTCTGAGTACTAAAACCATTGGAAGTATTTTTTGATCGCTGCCAGTTTAGCATGGCACAAGATGGAGGAATAGAACAGATTTCCCAGGCAGTGGAAGTATAGTACCTATATTCCTGTGGCTAGAGGTTGAAGATCCAGACACTGAAGTGAAGAGGAGGAAGACAGGGATACCTTTAGAAATTCCATGAAGACTTTATTAGCATGGGGCTGCTGATGAATTCTCTGTGAACTCTGCCATTGAATAGTAGGGGTGAGGGTGGACTGCAGTTTATATTGTTGAAGGTGAGGATGTTTTATGTCAAATGTGCCCTATTTGTCTATCTCTGACTAAAGCTTCAAAGTCGGTGATGAGAGCCAGATGCAGAAACCTCACATATTGCGCCATTGTTGTGGCCTCTCGAGTTTGGAGAAACCTCTAGTGCTACCTGCTGTTGGAAGTATCACTTTATGCAAGGGCTGTGTCTGAAGAGTAGACAGATAAAGAAACTATAAAAAGTGCCACCCCAAGCAGGTTCTTATTTTTGAGATCTTGAATCCATATCTCCTGCCTAATAAAGTGTATAAGGGTCTGACCCAAACATCTATACATTGTTTTATTTCCATGTACTTTGTGACCTGGGAAGTACATGGAAGTACTCGAAAGACTGCTGTGTGAGAAGGGCTGGTATCTTTCTGAAAGTCAGTCTCTCAAGAGTGTGGGGACATCACTTGAAGTCTGCACTTTATGCTAAAGAACTGAGGCTTGGCCTAGATAATGTCATTACTGTGGCAAAGTTAAAAAGCAACTATCTTGATCTGGCAGCCAATTGCTCTATCCACACAAGATGTTGTAAAGGTCTTTGCAGATATAAGAAAGGAATTTTTTGAATTACGAAATGCTCTTCCAATGCACGATTTGGTTTGATTCACTTTTCTTTTCTCAATCTGGAAGGAGATGAGGCCTAGTGGCTCGATCTGCTGCCGTTTGATACTTGGGAACCCAGGTTGAAATCCAAGCCTTGGTGCTGGATTCATTATTGTGTGAATATGGGTAAATCACTTACTTTTACTAGAGCCTAAAAAAATGTAAATGTAATGTGTGTAAAATGCATTTCTGTAATCCCCATTTGATGTACATGATCTACAAGATTTTCGCCCAACTCCTTGTAATGCACTGAGCTCCTTTGCTTCATAGATAGATTCGAGCAATTTAAACACCAGTTCAATGTAACATATTAAGATAAGACATGGATATTTCTATACAAATGTAGAGGAGGAGAGATGAAAACACCTTAATATTGTAATTCTGTATTGTTTGTTTGCTGAACGATTTTGCTGCTATTATTAAAAGTCATTGGTTATAATTGTTTTTCAAAATCCTTGTTTTAATTGTATTTATTTTCCTATTTGTAATGGCTTCACGTATTTGTATCATCCAGCTGGTGTGTTTTCTGATCTTTTCTTGAAATCACAGTGGTTCCCAAGGGAGTGAGGATGCGTCGTCTTCATTATTGGGGTCTATCCGGTCTCCATTCTTTTTTACCCATATAAGCATGTTTTTCATTGCCATTGTTTTTACTTGTAGTTTCTTTTCTTTTTCTTACATTTTTCCTTTACCTTTCAGTCCTTTCTCTTTCCCATTTACTGTGAATCTGGAACTTTCACCTTCTGCTTGTATATTCAAATCCAAATGTATTTAATAGTAGTTTCCTACTCTTATTATGTATAGACTTGTTGTTAATCTCTATGTACACTGATTACAACAATTCAGAATTGTTTTATGGAATGATAAAGGGCGAGATGATCAAAAGACAACGAGTTCTCATTTTTATAGGGTTCAAACGTATCTTGCGCTAATTTAAGAGATGCATCTGGATGAAAAGGAAACCTTTCAGCTTTGCAAATGCTGAATGGGTACAATTTTTATTTCCCTTGCCTTGAAAAAAAGAATGGCACAATTATTCTCTGTAATAGAAATTTAGATGTTAATCTTACTTCTCAAGAAATGGATGATAACGACAGATGGATCTTAACAAAGTTAGTTAGTGGCAAGATTCTGATTACAATTGTTAATGTTTATGGCTGTAAAAAAGCACATCATACATTTTAAGATTGCATTGAAAAGTCAAAGGGGTATGCCAGAGACTATTGTTTATTTGTGTGGATTGTAATCAAATTTGCTATTAATTTTCAGACAGGAGCTCAAAATGTAGGTAAATTCCTTATAAAATGTGTTAGCAATTTTGTTCTGCTATTTCTCAAAAGTTGTTAGAGGATTCCTGGAGATTGTGTAATCTTGCTATCAGAGATTACACTTTCATCTACCCAGTACCCAACTCACAGTCTACAATAGATGACATATTCTTCAGTGAACATTTATCTCAAACTTTAGCAAACACATATATTGGTGCAATTTTCATTTCAGATCATGCCCTAGTCATTTCAGAGTTAGACCGCATTATTTTTCAGAAAAATGCAGATAGATGGAGATTCAACAACGCAGTTTTTACAAGCACTTTTCAATATTTAATTGAAGAGTTTATCTTTATTATTTACACTGATACCTCGATAGAGATGATGTTGGAATACTATAAACTAGTGACTCAAAGTGTTATAAATAACTTTGTTTTGAATGGTGAATCATAATTTGCAAGAGTTTTGGAATCAAGAATTGAGAATCTCTATTTGATATGCATGAAAATGTTAGGGAAACACTTTCTCTTTCAGTCTGATTTCCTTTAGTTATTTATCAAATAACAGCTCAGGAAGGTGATTAAGGAGAAGGTGAGACCTGGAATGAGGAAATAAATGAAACAGACTGCAGGATCTCACCAATCCAGTCCCAGTGTTCAACTCCACGAGTTACGGTTCATACACAGTCTGTTGAGGATTCTGTTATGCAAGCCACACAAAGTGAAATTGAGAAACTAGAAGTGAGGCCCAAAAAACTGCAGAGGAGGAGTAGTGTTCAACATAACAATGTTTTGAGATCACAATCATCACGACCTGCTTCCTCTGGAAATAGTACTGATAATGTACCGATATTTGGATATTTAGAAGCCTCAATGTTGAGCGTCCAGTAGCTACAACACAAAAAATAAAAAACTATTTGTACGAAATTGAGGGGCCTAGAAAGAAGTATAAAAAATGTTTTCAATATTTGGCAATGATTATGGAGAAAAGAGGAAAAGGTCTATGGCTGAGAAAATGGATACTATGACAGTGTCCCTGAATAATTTATATGGTCAGTTACAGCAGGAAAATATGACACAAAGTCATATACAACATAATTTTTTTGAACACATGTTGACAGTTGAGTCGCTCTATAAATCACCTTGCAGACAGAACTGCACCTAAAATTGACCCACTGTCAACTTGCAAACAGAAATTAGCCAAATAAAAGCCCATGTTGCACGTGGCCATTTACAAGTCACAAATGCAGTAGAAAGCTTACACAGAAGGCAAATAGCAGGCTGGTGGCAAGTAGGGTCTGCTGAAAGTGAAGAGGTTTCCAGTGTGAGCAGTATCTCTCTTACTAAGGCTATAAGCATGCATCTCAGTCGAAGTCATGGTGGAGTTAGGGATATGCCAAGAAGTGTGGGGTCAACAACATCTGAAAGACCCAATGCTCGTCAGGGTAAATGCAAACATTACAACATTATACATTTCTCCAATTATTGCTGCTCATTTATTTAAGAAAGTGGATTCAACACACATCAAGTCAACTATACAACAGATATATTTTATCCATTGTTTAAGCTCAATGTTGGAGCATACATATACATACCTAAAAACAAAACAAACATTTGTTTTATCTATTCTTATGCATCACATTTACCATCACACTTACCTTAAAAATAATAATTTCTAATGACGGTATGTCATACCCTCCCTTGTACTGCCCTTAATGCATTCTGTGCTTGATGTGGTGGTTGTTTTTGATCCTCATCATGTGACAATGACTCAGACATGACCTCTGCTTAGCCTTTATGAGTTGCTATGTTTTGCAATATAGCATATTTTGCTATTATCTTACAGCCCGTGTCACTGATGTATGCTGTAGTGCAACACTACTCTTATTGAGACATCTAAAACTACATTTGAAAGATCCAAATGTCCTTTCGATTATATATATTGTCCTTTTGTGTGCAGTATTGTAACAGCACTCAATTTGTGTTGAAGGATTTAGGGAAGGTGTTCAGATCCATCAGCAGAAGCACAAAGTGTATGCACCGTCACATACAATGTAAATGACTTAAAAATGAATGTTTAAACTGGATAACGAAATGGGTCATATAATTTTCTAAATATGATAACACTTACCAAGTAAATATCCTTCCCCAAGATATGCTAAACATAAAGGAGTCATGTGTGCTGCCTAGAAGTACTTGTCTCAATATATGTGAGCATATTGGATGCATCACAAACAACTTGTATGTTTAGGGAATGAGTATTATTTCTATTTAAATTGACACACACACATTGTCAGATGGTGGGTATATAGGAACACAAGTTCCATCAATGCATCCAGTTATATGGTGGAAATTGTGCAATTCTATAATATTTCAATGTTGTCAATTGTAACTCCTGAGAAGTGCAAGGAAATGTTAATGAGTATTAATTATCCTTAACATAGCATCCAGAAAGCCCTAAAACATCTGAATAGTACACCTTATTCTGCAGTGAGCATAATACCTGCACACAGGTATGAAGAGTATTGCTCCAGCGAGTGTTTCTCTCTAGTTACGAGCTCTAAAATAACTGCTCAATGAAGCCTGTAGTTATCAAAAATGTCCTTCTCTGTTTGATGAAAAAGTGTTATTCTGAGCGTGAAAATCCTTTCCTGTCTCGTCCTCCACTAAAAGTCATCCACTATCTGCATCCTCTGCACCATCACGTACAAAGCAGCCATTTGTAGGAAAAGCTGATGCATTTTGGGGCTGTTTATATAGGCTGCCCTTGGTTACCTACCACCTCTTTACAGTTGGGAGGAAATTGCAGACGCCAAATACCTTGTTGCTATTTGTGAATGCTTTGTATATTGAAATAGCAATAGCGGTATTATGAAGTCACAAATAGTGACTGGGTATTTTGAGTGGCTAAAAAAGTGATTAGGTAATTAATCGGTTTGCAAAAATAGCAAAGCAAAGGCATTTCATATATACAAAACAGCAGCTTTTTTGCGGTCTGTATCCAGCTTACAATTGATTACCGAATCACAAATGCTTCCTACATCTGACCCTTTGTTTCTATTCAAAATAAGACATCAAGGGCCATATGTAGGAAGCCTATAAATACCGATTCCTAAATACCGAATTTTACCGAATCGGTACTTAGAAATCGGTATTTGCTATGTACCTAATTTTTCGGTAACTCTTACCGATTCGGTACAATTCGGTAAATGTTACCGATTCTACAATACCGACCGGAGTTTACAAACCGGTATTTACCAAATTGGTAAATACCGATTAGGTATTTACCGAATTGGTAAATACCGGTTCGGATTTTACCGAATCGGTAATTCAAATGTACAGCAATTAAGGAATCAGCCAATCCTATGCAAACTCCACCCCACCCAACCAGGAAGTGGCCACACCCAGGCAGGTGCACACAATCAGCAGACTCTGGAGAGGCTGGGAGTGCAGAGGAGAGCTACAGAGCCAGTGCTGGAACTTGCACAAGAAATCTGACACAATGGCCAGCCAGGACACAGAGAGAGATGGAGGGAAAAGGAAGAGGAAACTCAAATTCAGTCCAAAGGAACTGCAGGTACTTGAGGAGGAGGTGGTGAAGCAGCACCATAAGCTTTTTGGAAAGCAGTCCCTGCAAGTGGCTGAATCAGAGAAGAGAAGGATCTGGCTTGGAATCCAGGCGCAGGTTAATGCCATAGGAGTGCCCCCCCGGGACATTGATGTGCTGAAGAAGCGGTGGTACGACATCCGTATCATCACAAAGGGGAAGATGGCTGATATGAAGAAACAGGCCAGCCGGACAGGAGGAGGAAGGAACAGGGCACCTGCCCTGACTGAACTTGAGGAGCTCGTGGAGTCCACGATTGAGCCCAAAAGTGTCGTTGGGATTGGGGATGCAGACAGCTCTGCCAGAGCTGCTACCAAACAAGGTAATATGCATGCACAGCATTGTGCCCCACCTTCCCCTATCCCAAATCCCCAATTGGGCAATGTGAATCCCACTCCAGTACAGGTGTTTGTGCATACCAGCAATGCATTATGGGAGATGTAGTCTGTGAAACCCCAATAATGACAAGAATCGCGCAGAACAACAAGGCATGTGACACACATTAGCGATAAGCAGGCAGAGGACAATGAGATAGTTTTGCAGAAATGTATTACGATGTTAGCAATGCAGGGCTGCAGGTACACTGAGCTGATGTTGAATTTCTGTCCACAGGCGATACTTCGCGCAGGACTGTTCAGGAGAAAGGAGAGAGGGCACCCCGGAAGGACACCACGAGTGCTGTGCAGACAACAGCACCACAGCCAGCCTCACCACCACAGCCAGCCACGCCACCACAGCCAGCCTCGCCACCCCATCCAGCCTCGCCACTCCTGCTGGCCTCACCCGCATCAACACCACCTGCATTGGTCAGGTCTAGGAGGCGTGCTGTTGCCAGATTGCATGTGTCAGAGTCCTCATCAGAAGAGGGTAGCTATGCCGGTTTGCCCTCCGCCTCTGAGGGAGCACACACAGGTGCCAGACGCCGCCGCAGGGCTCGGGTGCGCAGTCCACCTCCACAGGGTGAGAGCCATGGTGTATTCTTAGGGCTGGAGACCACCATGGTGAAGGTGCAGCGCCTACAAGACAAGGCAATCCAGTCAGTACAGCGCCAAATGAAGGGCCTCAATGACACAATGGGCAACATTGACAGGGGCATAAGCTCAATGGCTGAGGGCATGAGGGAGATGGCTGCGGGTATGCAGGACATGTCCCAGTCCATCATGCTGCTGTGCTCAAAGATGGATGAGGACAGAGAAGCACGGTGAAGGGAGAGGCAGAAAATTAATCATCATCACACAAGGGCAGTGAACCGCCTAGCAACTGCCACTTCTCTGCTCTGCAGGCGCTCCGTGGCAATGCAGGAGGGGCTTGCGCACTGCAGAAATGATGTTTGAAGGGGGCTGGTGAAGGTGACCAGTGCACTTGAGGTGCTGCTTACAAGCCAGTCTGCCACAACTGGTGCTGTGGATGCTGGGGACAGGGAGGACACCACCAGTAGGAGCAGCATTACCCCCCCTGTCACAGACACACGGAGGAGCATCAGACGGCATGGGGCTGCCACTGGTCTCACAGCCAGTGAGGGCACTCAATCACTGGCATCACGCACTGTAGTGCGTGGGCGCCGACGCTGATGCAGCACACAATTACAGGACACAGTTGGGTGAAGGAACCCTTGACTTCCAACTATGGATGTCACCAATTTGATAGGCCAGTTTTGCCGTTGTGTTGTGGCATAGTGCCGGCTAATTAAAACTACATAATGGCATCCAACTACTGGCTGTGTCCCCTTACTTACTTAGAAATAGTTGCATGTGATCTCTGCCCATCTCTGTCTCCAATCTGTTGCTGCTGCCACTCCTGCTGCGTTGGGCTCTGGCTGTGCAAACTCATCATCATTGTCCTCAAAATCTATTATTTCCACCTCTGTACCTGTCTTTGTGGCAAGGTTGTGCAGCATTGCACAAGTGGCAATGATCTTGCAGCAGATGATGGGTGTGTACTGGCGTGCGCCTCCGCTTTTGTGGAGGCAGCGGAACCTGCTTTTCAATAGTCCAAACGTGCGCTCCACCACGTTGCGTGTTGATTTGTGTGCCATATTATATCGTCTCTCACTCAGGGTTGATGGGTGTAGGTAGGGAGTGAGGATGAATGACCGCACGGCATATGCACTATCGCCTAAGTGAGTAAGAGAGTACCATTAGTCACATACCTCAATACACATTCATATGCGGTAAGTATTAGGGAGTGTCACAGTGATTTACCTAGCAGGTATCCTTCTCCAAATTCTCCGGCAACCAGGCGTGTGTAGATCTCACTGTTCTGGAAGATGTAGGAGTCGTGGGTGCTCCCAGGAATCTTAGCTATGATATCAGTGATTATGTTGCCTGCATCGCAGATTACCTGCACATTTATGTAGTGGGTGGACTTTCTGTTCCTGTAGATGTGCTCAGTGGCTGCTGGTGGGCAGATTAGAATGTGTGTGCCATCAATACAGCCTATGACATGCGGGAACTGTGCCATCTGGTAAAAGTCGGTGTTTCTTTTCTGCAGTTCAGCCTGTGTGTTTGGGAAGCTAATGTAGTGTTGCATTCTCTGCATCATGGCATCCAGGAACTTCCTGAAGAAACGGGACAGGCAACTCTGGGATTCCCCGCCTACCGCAGCTATCACTCCCTGGTAACTGCCAGATGCGAGTAGATGTAGGCTACAGAGCACCTGCACATGTGGTGGTATGGCATGCGCCCTTGTTGTTGGTTGATTCAGGAGTGGGTGCAGGTCCCTTATCAGGTCCATGATGGTTTGGGGGTGTAGCCTGTACCTTTCATGTATCTCAGCCTCAGTCTGTTGAAAGAGTGTGATGCGATGTCTGTAAATGATTTCCTCCTGTCTCCAAATCCTCAGACCTGCTGCCTGTAGACGTAGGCGCCTTGCAATCACATACAGAGCCGCCATGGTGTTCAAGCTGTTGCATTTTGGGATTGCTTATATGCACTGTGGCTGATTACCACCTGCTTTCACTCAGTGTTAATTACCGA
This sequence comes from Triturus cristatus, assembly GCF_964204655.1. Taxonomy (NCBI): domain Eukaryota; kingdom Metazoa; phylum Chordata; class Amphibia; order Caudata; family Salamandridae; genus Triturus; species Triturus cristatus. The sequence goes on along the minus strand of NC_140593.1, from coordinate 470,173,485 downwards.
CTCTTAAATACCGAATTTCATGGAATTCGGTAATACCGAATTTACCTACATCTCTTTTCTCGTTTTACCATTTCATATTTACCGAATCGGTAAATATGAATTCGGTAATTATGAATCGGAAATTTAGAATTCGGTAAAGATGAATCGGTATTTACCGATTCATAATTACCGAATCCTTCTTTTTGGACTCCTACATCTCAATTGGCTAAATACCGGTCGGTAACGGGATATTTACCGAATTTCGGCCGTTACCGACCGGTATTTAGCTACCTACATATGGCCCTAGAAAACTAAAGAAAAACTATATTACTCAATATTGAAAAAAGAACATTTCTTTTATACATTAAATTCTAATCCTAAACTAGTTGATGCTAATTTTCAATATGACGAAATCTCCACTAACAATGCACCTGGATATTACTTACAAGCAGTGCTGGATATTATGGTGGTCAAAATCTGCAAGATTATTAGCAAACGGCTTTATTAATTTAGAAAAGAATTAGCTAAAATAGATTCTCCAACAGAAAAAGTATCCATATTCATAAATATGTGGATGTCCTTAATGAATGTGTTGAATTTTATATACTTTTATACACTCCTGATATTACACTGAACGACGATGAGATTTCCTATTACTTAAAGTCGGTTAGGGAGGATTCAACACTTAAGAAGACCATCTCACTCTTAGAAAGGATATTTCACTTAATGAAAAAATCAAAGCTTATTAAAAAGAGGCAAATTGCGCTGTTCTTGATGGTTTTTTGGTTGAATTTTATTCCGATTTCTCTTATATTTTATTCCCTAAACTTCTACAGATTAACATTGTTCTCATCCTGTAACAGATCAGGGGGTCTTTCCCGAAAGAAATGGCTTGCCTTATTCCAAAAGATGGTCTATATTCTACGCTTTGACAGCATTATATGCCAATTTCCTTTGTGAACACTGATTATAAAACTTTTATGAAGATTCTAGCTTTGTGTGTGGATGCCCTTTTACCAAAACTCATTCTCTGTGAGCAATCTGGCTTTGTAAAAGCCAGGCTATCTTCTAACAATAGTAGATCATTTTTTAATGTATTAGGAAAATCATCCAAACTTGAGTACCCAATGAGTGCTGGAATTATAGATGTTGAAAAGGCTTTTGAAAGAATGGGATGGAGGTTTATTTTCAGAAAACAGGAATAGCATGGATTCCTCCTTCAAATGATTGGCATATTATCTCTACTTTAAAGCTCACTTAAAGCTTCTTCATTTGTTGATAACATTTCCTGCTATTTTCGTCTTCAATGAGGTAGAAATCAAGAGTTCCCTTTTTCTACACCCTCAGTTACTATATCTCTGAAACCTTTTCTATCCATAATTATGCTGAATCACGCTGTAACTGGTTGTAAGTATGGAAAAGATCAATTAAAGTTGTCATTTTGTTGGCATTTAGTTAATTACATTATTCTCTATTTTTATAAATTGGAGTGAATCCTTTAGTGAGTTGTATTTTCCATTTTTAACTTTTTTTGTACTTCAAAATTCTTACAAAATGTTTTCAATGCTCAGCCTTTCTGCTCTGTGCCATAGCTACCAGGGGTTAAGCTCAGGCCTAGGTTACTGTAACCTTTACTCGACTTAACAAGAATGGTACCCTTATTACTTGTGGTGGACTACCATCCTCCCCAACTAATAATCAATTTCTTCACAAATGTGCTTCTAACTGTCCCTTTTAAACAGATTCTCCTACCACTCATGAAGGCATCACTCATCATTTGCAGAGATTCTTTCTTCAATGTGGGAGCAGCATTTGTGTTGCGCCTCATTGTTGTGCGGCACCTTGGCTGTAAATTTGGAGGCTGAGCAAGGCTGAGTCTGTTCTTCCTCTCTATCCTTATGCTCTGTCTCAGTCATGGGCTCTGCTGTTATTTTGCAGTGAGTTACACTAATGTGTTGCTGCATCCACTGGTGGATGATGGCTGTGCAGTGATCGAACCAGAGTACATTTCAACTAAACCTATTTCCTTACATTGCTTGCCTGATGTATGTTGTACAAGTTTTTAAAGAGGCTGCGTAAGCATGTGCAGCACAGATACATGGCTGCCATTCAATCAGCTTCTTCCTCTCATGACCATGTGGGTGAGAAGGTAGTTACTTCTCATCAATACAGGGGCTGTGAATGTTTCAAATTTCTGTATATGTGACTTGCTAAAACTTGGAGGTAGGCAAGGGACATCTTCTGTTATGTTTGTTGACGATACCCTCTTCTTCACTTTTGCTCACTTTTTAATTTGTCATTGCAAGCAGAGAATTCTATTATCTTCTTTTAAGACATAGGGGGAGTTTCTAAAGACATTAAACTTCCCTCACAGGACGGACTTACTGCCAATAACATGTTAGTCCAACTGTTCAATTTCAAAAAATCGTCAATACACCACATTTCATACAAACGTCAAAAGCAAATTTGAAACCACAAAAGATTAGTGGAGTCATTTTGAACACACATTTTTTTCCTTTATGGTCATGGATGTTACCGATGATGATAACGTGGGCAAACTGGTGAGTACTAACCAGCAGCTCCCTTGGTGATGCTTACGTGAGGTACTTCCTGACATCTCTCATTTTGCCACTAATCATTTTTTCATTTCATTTTCCAATCTTTATTTCGACCATTTGGTCATAAAAGATGCACATACAAAAAAATCACATGAATTCTATCAGATTTGTTAAAACATCAATACATGATTTTAAGATCAACACAGACAATAAAAACAGTTATTAAGAATTGAAGTGATTCTAAAATCTACCCAGCATTTTTTAAAAGACGAATACGCGTATACCAAACATTCGTAAAGAATTTGGAAAGTGCAAAAACGGTTGGGCCAGAAACATCGGATTTTAAAATCCTGTACATAGGTGTATATTCCCTGCCACCCAAATTCTTAATCAAGGGAAGCAGCCAATGCTTTCTGGCTGCCTTGTAGGCTGGGCAGAAAAAGATCACATGCAAATCATTTTCCTCTTTATCAACGCAAAGAGGACAGTATTTGGTGGAAGGGACTTGTAGCCAGGTGCTTGAAAAGGACCGAAAAGGCAATGTACTGTATCTCCACTGGAGAAATAACTTTCTGGTGAGTATGGGATATATGGGATCGAAAGCCTTCTCAAATCTGTAGAGATCCTTAGTTTGCAGGAATATGGAAGAGAGGGACCCCTCTGTCTGGGTAGCTAAGGCCCTTGCCCTTTTGTGTTCGTGATACAGATTCGCCAGGGATCTCTTAGAGATTCCTGGTGCTACATTCGCTGGTTCGGTCCACAATTCAGGGAGCCCCAGATCGGTGCAAATTGACTGGATGTTTTTGACCCAGGGAATACTGAGCGCCTTGGGGTGCTTTAATAGTTCGGCCAATTCCGCCCTATAGTCGGCGAGATCATCGCTGCTCCATAGCCTGCGCCAGAAGGCAATGGGTCTTAGACTTATCTCGTCGGCAAGTGGCCGTAGCCCTAGATCAAGCCTCAGAGGAAGAAGTGGAGTGCTAGGGGGAAGTGCGGTTATTTGTCTTATAAACTTATTTTCCGTGGAAGACAGGTTCCGACATGGAATGTGGCCCCACAATTCAGCCCCGTACAAGATCGCCCCCCTGGCCTGGGCTTTATATATCTGAATTAAGGCCCCCAGTGGGCGGTAGGTCGAACCAATCATCATCCGGGATATACCCCCGGTAATTTGCACTAATTTAAGGTTAGCCCTGCTCTGATGGGTCCCCCAGATCATATTTTCGTTGAGCGTCACGCCGAGATATTCAAACGTGGCTACTCTTTCCAGCCGCACTGCTCCCAGTTGGGGATTCGGGCGCTGTTTGGGGCTCGGATTCAATACCATATATTTGGTTTTAGTGGCGTTGATTTCCAACCCTCTATCCTGGCAGAAGGCCACAAAGGCATCGAGTATCCTTTGGATGCCCATGGGTGTTTTAGATATTAGCAATGTGTCGTCCGCGAACATTATTGCGGGCACACTGTTGCCGTTTAATTTGGGGGCATCTGTGTAGTCGGTGGCGTTAAGATGGGCGATTACCCCGTTGACAAAGAGGCAAAACAGGGTCGGCGCCAGCACACAGCCCTGTCCTACCCCTCTGCCAACGGGGAATCTGTCAGTCAGTTCCCCCGACCTCCCACACCTCACCTGGGCATAATTGTTATGATGCAACCTCTGCAAGGTCAATAAAATATCTGGTGGTACGCCCATCCCTGCCAAGATAATCCAAAGTTTTCCCCTGGGCACGAGGTCGAAGGCGGCCCGTAGGTCCACGAAAATCGTGTACAAACTACCGCCCTCGAACCTCACTGTCCTCCAATAGACCAGATTCAATCTAAAAACCTGGTCCACAGTCGATACCCCTTTCCTAAATCCTGCCTGATAGGGACTGAGGGCGCCCACCTCCTCTATCCAGTCCTGGAGCCTATTCAGGAGAACCCTGCCGAACAGCTTCTGCGCTACGTCTATCAGACTAATCGGTCTGTAGTTGGCTGGGAGGAGGGGGGATCCCTTTTTGAAAATCGGGACCACCTCAGCCCCCAGCCAAGTACTAGGGATTTCCATCCCACCGAGGATACCGTTAAAAAGAGCAGCGAGGTAAGGCGCCCAGACGGTGGGCTCCTGCTTGAACAGGTCTCCCGGTAGCCCATCCAGTCCAGGCGCCTTCCCCGAAGCCAGGCCTGAAATAGCAGCAGTGACCTCACTCAGTGTTATTGGATCCGCCTGAGGGCCCAGCCTCTCCGGTTCGATTGGCGCAGGGAGTTCTCCAGACTCAGCGCTATATAGGGACTGGAAGTGGGCCTGCCACACTCCAGGAGCTATGTTAGGCTCCACTGCCGAGTGTAGACTCCCTGATCCCCCATTCACAATTCTCCAGAACAGGCGTTGATCTTGAATTGCTAGGGCCTTTGTAAGTTCTTCCCACAGATTTTCCTCCCATTCTATTTTGGCCTGAGCAAGAAGCTTCTTGTAAGCTTGCCTGCGTTGCTTAAGGCGTTCCCCTCCTGTGCCCTCCTTAATTGCTCCAAGGAGTTCTGTTTTGGCCCGTCTACAGGCTACATTATACCATTGTGTTTTACCTTGGCACCTCTCCCTTGGCTTTCGTATGTTACGAGTAAAGTGGGGTGCCGCAACTTTTATAAGTTCCTCATGGGCAACAAACAGTTTGCTCCTTATATCTATTTTATTTGCCACACTGTCAAGATCCCCAACAGTTTCCAGGATGGGAGTAATCTCTGCATAAAGCAGTGGGAGTTTATCCTTGCTTGTGACCATATGCTCCCACCTAATTCTTCTCCTACTGTTGTCTATGAGGAGCGTGGGGCGATTCCCTTCCTCATGGGTCACTGGGGCCTGAGGTGCTGGATGAGCAAGGTCTAACTCGAGGGCATTGTGGTCACTGTCCAACCTGTCTATTACCCTGAAGTCCTGTATTGTTGACCATCTCGCCAATTGGACCAGGACATAGTCCAAATGAGACTCTCTTCCCCGCCGATTGTAAGTATTTTTGCCTGGTATATCGGATCTAATTCGCCCATTACACGCTCTGAGTCCAAACCTTAACGTAAGGGCAGTGATTTGCAGTGCCAGTGGGGTCCAAGCTTTCGGAGATGGCACATCAACCCATGGTACTGCCCACCTAACTTCTTCTTCTGATAAGAACCCTTCCTGGAGGCCGGGGAGTGGCTCAAAGTGAGAGTTAAAGTCCCCACCCACCACATAATATGAATCAATCGACAGTTCAGATAAGAAGTTCGAGAGTTCATCAAAGGTCGATGATTCTTTTGCCATTCCCATCGGCCTGGAATAGATGTTGACCAGCAGGAGGTTAGCTTTGTTTGGCCATGTTAGTAAGACCGCAAGGATGTCATCAGAGTTGAATGGGAGCCGTGTGGCCACACAGCCCAGGTGCGCAGCAACCCACGTCGTAAGGCCCCCTGATGGGCGGCCTTTGCCTTCCCACCTTGCTGGGATGAAAAATGACGAATAGCCTTGATGTCCATAGTCCTCTCTGGCCCAGGTTTCCTGGAACATACATATGTCACCAGTTTCTATGTACTTTGCCCAAGCCGGGTCTTCCAGTTTGTTAGCTAATCCCGCGATGTTCCAGGAAATTATCTTCAAATGTTCGGAGGTGGCAGATGCCATACCATGAGGGTTGGAGGAGGTGAGTCCATGCCCCACTTCAAATGCGGGACCTATAGTAGGGGCAGCAGAAGATGCATGTGGCACCGGTGGTCTTGGCGCACCATTGCCCACAAGGAAAGGAACCGTAGTTATCCCCTCAGCAACAACTACCCCATCAGTGGCTTGGTGAAAAGATTCGGTTCTGCCATGGTCTGAAGCAGCTGGATCATTCAGGGCGCCAGAAATTGAACCGGAGGACACAGCGGGGGAGCCCAAGACCCCTGGCACTGTCTTACAGACGGTAAGTCAGTCGACCCCATCCAAACCGTTCAGGCAGTTAAAGCGATTAAAATCGCAAAAAGGTGTTTCAGGCGGTTGGAAGTACAGGCGTTGTAGAAAGCCTTTGTGTTTACGTCTGTGTTCCACCCTTGTCCAGTCATCGTGTGTTGGGACCTGGTGCCTGGGAATCGGGGGGAAGAAAAAAGATACTGGGAGGGTCTGTATGGTGGAATCAAGGGATCGGTTCATTCCTCCACAAATGTGTCGTACCGTTCCCGGATCCTTAAAGGTTACCATAATACAGTCCCCCACTATGGTTTTCCTGGTCTTCCCTAGCCATGGAACCCTTCTCACCATGATGATTTCGTTATTAAAATGGGATGGCAAGGGTCGGTTCCAGTTAAGCCATTTGATTACCTTTTTCTTAAGGGATTGGTAGTCCTCATTTTCCCCTGATCTTAAGTGGGGGGCACCAGCTAAGACCACCATTAATCTATTAGCTTCAGGCGGGAGGTCTGGCCTTCGTGGTCTGGGAGTTGGGCAAATGGGCGTGGGTGGGGGGGCGTTAACCTGATCTTGATGTATTCCAGAGGACTCTATTTGAGAGCTATGGGAGGCTAAGTCCACGGGGTGGGTAGGTCTGTTGCTTTGATTATTGTGCCGTGCCTGGAGTTGGATGGCCATAAGGGGTTGCAGAGGGGGGGCAGGCGGTGGGTTTCTGGGGGGGGCTTTATTGGCATTAGTTGCAGCTTCTGCTTTGGAAGGATCCCCTGCAAAGGAATGGGTTCCCACTAGCTTTGTCTGCTTACTTACTAGAGTGTTCAAAGTGGTAAGAGAAGTTTCTAGTAGGGTGAGCCTGATCTCGACTTTTTTTAAGCTGTCGGTAATGGGCTGCAAAAGGGAGCGGAGTAGGAATTCAATGCTCCCTTTGGCAGAGAGTGGGAGGTTTAAGTTTGAAGAAATTACCTCTGGTTCTTTAGTGGTGGCCGTTATACTGGGGTTTGGGGGCGTGGGCGGTGGAATGGTAGGCACTATCTCCGTAGGCTTCCCCGATAGAGCGGTGTTAGTGCGTTTCTTGCCAAAGTCAAGATGTGATATTTTGGATTTCCCCCGCCCCCCCACTGTTTTCCGAGCACGTTTACTGGGTGGGGGCCTATGTAACTCCGCCACTACATTTAATTTGGACTTGCTCTTATTAACCAATTGCGTAGGTGGGGTTTGAGTTACCAGGTTAATAGGGGTATGGGAGAACTCGAGAGGGGCTGGCTCTGTGTTTTTTCCAAGCGCTATCCCTGGAGTAGAAGGAATTTCCCTTAGTAAGACGGGGAAGTCCTCGAGTGTCGATTTAATCAGACTGCTGGGTGGAGTGCCTTCCTCTTGAGTGGTGGGATAAGGAATGATATCGGTCAAGGGCCTGGTTTTCATAGATTCAATGGAGCGCCTGCGCTCCACCCTACGCTTCTCAAGCGAGCTTTCCTTGTCCGCTTCTCCTTTAGTGGGTTTAAAGTAATTATCCAAAGTCCCAGAGCTGGAGGCGCCATCCCTTGAGGGGGTTTCCCGTGGTGGGGGCGAAGGCATTGCCTTAATTGTAACACAAAGGGGGATCAAGAGAGTGGGCCCAGCCCAGCCTCCTTCGGCCACTGATGGCCAAAGACGGTCCCGCCCTTGTCCCGGGCTTCTCCCGGGACGCTCCCGCGCGCTCCCGCGCAGCAGTGTTCGTGCTCTTACTTATGGCCTAGGATATAATTGGGTAATGGGTAAGGGCGTGGCGATGAGGGAGAGCGGCCCAGGTGTTGCGGGCGGAGCTGAGCTGTGACTCTTGGGAAACTGAGTCCAGCCCCTCCTGCTCGCAGCCCTCACAGCCCTTAACCCTGGTCTGTCCCAACAACGGCAGCTCCCAAGTTCCAGGCGCCCCTTGGCGAAGCGGGACCCGCGGAGCGGGTTCCGCGAGGCGTGAGGTCAGAGGCAAAGGCAATGGCGATCCAAACGCCGTCCAGCAGGTCCACGTACTGCCCAGGTATGTGCGAGTGTTGTTCCACGTAGAGGGAGGAATCCGGCAGCTTTCACTGGTCAGCTGAGGGCGGGGCGATGAGGGAGAGCGGCCCAGGTGTTGCGGGCGGAGCTAAGCTGTGACTCTTGGGAAACTGAGTCCAGCCCCTCCTGCTCGCAGCCCTCACAGCCCTTAACCCTGGTCTGTCCCAACAACGGCAGCTCCCAAGTTCCAGGCGCCCCTTGGCGAAGCGGGACCCGCGGAGCGGGTTCCGCGAGGCGTGAGGTCAGAGGCAAAGGCAATGGCGATCCAAACGCCGTCCAGCAGGTCCACGTACTGCCCAGGTATGTGCGAGTGTTGTCCCACGTAGAGGGAGGAATCCGGCAGCTTTCACTGGTCAGCTGAGGGCGGGGCGATGAGGGAGAGCGGCCCAGGTGTTGCGGGCGGAGCTGAGCTGTGACTCTTGGGAAACTGAGTCCAGCCCCTCCTGCTCGCAGCCCTCACAGCCCTTAACCCTGGTCTGTCCCAACAACGGCAGCTCCCAAGTTCCAGGCGCCCCTTGGCGAAGCGGGACCCGCGGAGCGGGTTCCGCGAGGCGTGAGGTCAGAGGCAAAGGCAATGGCGATCCAAACGCCGTCCAGCAGGTCCACGTACTGCCCAGGTATGTGCGAGTGTTTTCAAATTTGCTTTTGATGTTTGTATGAAATGTGGTGTATTGATGATTTTCTTAAATTGAACAGTTGGACTAAGAGGTTATTGGCAATAAGTCCGTCCTGTGAGGGAAGTTTAATGTCTTTAGAAACTTCCCCTATGTCTTAAAAAGAAGATAATAGAAATAACTTTTCAGAATAAGTTGGGTCCTTTTTGGTTATAATTTACTGAGTGGGGGGCACCTGACTGTTTACCCCCTGGTGCTACTTCTGTGTATTTGATTGCAAGCAGAGATACTTGTCAAGAATTCTGTCAGTCCAGTATATGTAACAAGTTCATCCAGTTGAACAGTTTATTAACAGTTTATTGCACCTGATCTGATAGTCTGCAAGTGAAACCTACCACAGAACATTTGTAAAGAATAAGCTCATGCCGCCTTAACAGTTTATTGCACCTATAATAGAACCTCAGCATATTTGTGAAGGCATACTTCCTGCACATTAGGTTGGTAAAGATGGTATCATGATATTTTCAGATATATATTTCTTGGCTCTTTTCAGAAAGTAAAAATAAGAGAGTCGTACGGCAAAGCACAAGGGGTAAAAAAAAACACTGTCAATAAACAAATATACATTAATGCAAAGCACAAGGCAAAACACAGTTTATTCACCACATCTAATCAAAGAGGTACTACACTGCTGTAAAACCTTGGCTGTACCTTTAACTTATACCATCTTCTAAATTCAACCCAAGATAATGTAAGAATTGGCAAAGTCAATTGGTGTGGGTATTGTGTGTTTGAGCATGAACCATATGCATATTAAAGCCAGCGAAGAAACAAAATGTAAACTGTTTTGGAAATGCCCTGTCTTCAAATTAGTCCTGTATTTGTTTCTATTTTAAATACATTTTAAATGACAAGGGATCCATTAATGTAGTCTTTTTACATTTCTGTGACATTGAAATAAAAGATCTATAATGAGAGCTCTCTTGCCACTTCACCTTGTTTTGAAAAGAAGCAAAAATAGAATGGTATTGAAGTGAAGCGGACTCACTATAAAGACCACCTTTCAGTTTCATGAAATTAAGAAAAGAAAAAAAACTCTTCACTGCAGCACTTATTTCAACCATCGTCAGGGAAGGCTGGGGGCAACAAGAGGTGGTGGTGGGCAGGTGTAATAAGAAGTGCATAAGGAAGGAAGGGACTGGATAGAGATATGTGAGGGTGGCAGGGGGCGGGGACAGAAGCAGAGAGAAGAGGAACGAAGGGGGCGAAGGGTCATACAAGAGGCTGGCAAGCAGAGAGAAAGAGGAGTGAACTAGGGGTGAGGGACAGAGAGGAGTAACAGAAGAAGGGCAAGTGAGACCCAAGGTAGGGAGACAACCGGAACAGACAGAGAGGGCTATAGATTGAAAGTGTTCACTTATGAAGTTCGATGCAAGCACTCAAGCAGATGCTGAAGGATACACCCACAGAGTAATTAGCACTACGTGAGAGATGACTACGCTACTAGACAGAGCCAAATTGTGATAGACAAAGTCTCAAGAGAGTAGATAAAAGACGAATGTCAAAGTAAAGCAATGTGTAAGAATTTGGGCTATTGACTGAAGTGGGTGAAATCCATATTAAGCAGAACCCACAATCCTTGTCAGGGTGAAGTCACAAGCAACCCCCAAATAAACTTGTGCTCAATCGTCTGGTAGCTTGGCACAGAGCAGTCAGACTTTACTGAGAAGCAATACTTATGCAGCACGTCAAACAGTAATAATGTGAAAACTCAACACAAGAAAAATACTATACTGATCCAATCAATATGCAAGTTTAAAGTGAAGTGCTAACTGGTTATTTGGTTGCGCTTGACTGGGACAACGTCACAAGTCAGGCTGACCATGATGGAGTGTATGCCTGCTACAGGGACATAGTTAGGCCCTCTGACCACAATACCTTAATCCTGGTTGGGAAGAGAAGTAGAGTCCTGTGTCACAGATGCATCACTCAGCAGGGACTACGCAAGGTCTGGGTGAGGATATTCAGCACACAGCGGTTGTTTTAAAGAGCTGTGAAGTGCGATGCGATCTCCTGATATGGAGATGTGTTGCATAACGGTGGATCCAAGGGCTGCGTTGGGCAAGGCGATGTCAATGCATGGACATGCATTGGCGCCAATGGGCTGCGATGGCGGTATGAAGTACTTGCATCTGAGAAATACGCATAGCAGAGACGATGCATCAATTCTGAGGGTGAAGCATCGAGCAGCAAAGCTGATGCGATGGTTCTGCAGGAGTTGCACTGCACTGTGAAAGAGATGCGTCAGTTTTGCTTAATCCACAGTTGGGCTGGCAGAGCACCTTCAGGCCCACTTCCAAGGGTCTAGAATTGGAGCGGCACCACTTGGGAGATCAGGACCCACAGATGGCAGAGTCCTGGTGCTGGGTTCAAAGTTGTTGGGAGCCTGTTATGTCTCTGAGGCTTCTGATCAGGTGGCCAGCCAACTAGCCCTCGTAGTCAATCTGGGATCCTGGGTTTAGCGATGTAGGTCCAGTCCTTCTTACCCAGGCAAGAGGGCAGCAGGGCAGCAAATCAGCACAGCAGGGCTGCATTCTTTGAGAGCAGCAGTCCAGCAGAGTGGAAGTCCTTTCAGCAGCATAGCACTCCTTCTTCCTGGTAATTTCCACAGGTTCAGAAGAGTAGTGAAGGGTTGGGGTCAAATATTTATTCCTGGTACCCAATCTGAAGTGGAGGAATCTTCTATAGGTTTCTACCCCAGAGGTATTTAACATGTCCTGCCTCCCTGCCCTGACCCCAGCTTTTCTTGGGTCACAAAAGACTAGTGACAAACCCTTTGGGAGTCTGCTCAGGAAGAGCCTTTGTGATGTTAAAGTGTGGTACGTGAAATTTCCTCCCTCGTTAACTCAGAGTGTTCCATTCCATTAACATCTATCTTACCTTTGTCTTAGTGTGTCTAGCAATCAATCAGGATTTATAAAGTACAGCTAATCACCTGAAAGGGTATTCAGGCGCTTGCAAATACTGGAGGCATATTCGAACATTCAGTTCTTGAGGTCCATTCAGAATTCCGGAAATTAGGTGATGGTCCAGAGTTGCATGGGGAGGCGGTTGCAGGTCTTTGCTGTGATGTGGGGGAAGCAGGGCGGGGGAGTATGGCCAAGTGAAAGGGGGCGCAGCTTAGTCTTCTAGATAGTAGAAGTTCAGGCAATGGTCAATGTAGGCGGTCCTTAGCTGTATAGAGCCATGTGTGCGTGGGTCAGCAGCTTAAATTGGCATCTGTTCTGTATGGGCAGCCAGTGGAGATGACTGAGTGGGTAGTGGTGTGGGATCATCAGGGTAAGCCGAGGATGAGTCTGGCTGTGGACTTCTATCTGGTCTGAAGTCTCTGTAGGAGGTATACAGCAATTCCTACGTAGAGGGCATTGTCATTGTCAAGTTGGCTGGTGATGAGGGCCTATGTCATGATGTGTCTCGTAAAAGGGGTAACCACTTGAAGATCTTACACATCATGTGCAGAGTGAAGAATTATGTGGAGGAGATGGCATTGATCTGTGATTTAATGGTGAGCATGCTGTCAATGATGATTCTGAGGATTCTGGTATGGTTGGAGGTAGTGGGTGTGGGTCATAGGTCTGATGACCTCTAGGAGTTGGTCCATGTGTTGCTGCTGTTGCCGAAGATCAGTACTTTCATCTTGTCTGTGTCCAACTGCTGGCAGTCGATGATGTTTGTCATGCATCTGTGGACATTGGTTCTGGTGGTGGCAGGGTCATCGGTGAGTGAGAGGATGAGTTGGGTGTTGTCTGTGTAGGAAATGATGTTGAAATTGTGGGATCTGATGATATTAGGCAGTGGAGTCATATATGCGTTGAAGAGCACCGGGTTGAGAGATGAGCCCTGAGGGAAAACGCAGATGACCTCCTTGGGTTTGGAGGAGAAAGTTGAGAGGTGAATCCTCTATGATCTTCTGGAGAGTAAGGAGGGGATCTATCAGAAGGCATCCCCTTGGATGCCGATGGGCGGAGTCTTTCGATCAGCTTGTGGTGGGATATGGTGTTGAAGACAGCTGAGAGATCAAGGAGAATCAGATCTGCTGTTTCTCCTCAGTTAAGGAGGGTTTGTATGTTGTCAGTGGCTGCGATTATGGCGGCTTCGATGCTGGGAATACGACGGAAGCCGGAATGAGAGGTGTGGAATAGCTGGTTCTTCATCAGGTGTGTCATGATGAGTTGCTTGTTGATGATCTTTTCAGTTCACTGATAGACTATCGATGATAAAAACATTGATGTTAGAAATATCAAAAGAAAATACAGAATACCAAAATATCGACTTCCATACATACACAAGTAAGTACAAAAATATTGAATCCAAAATATAGATGTAAGAAATATTGATTTATATATATATATATATATATATATATATATATATATATATTCACTTAAAAAACCAAAGGTTTCACACATGTTATAATTAGGTGGACATTTCACTCGTAAAAAAACAATGAAATTCCCCCGTTATAGTTAGTTCAGATAACTATAACTTGCACGCCCGCAGTCCACTGCTCATGACGTCACATATTACATCACTCATGACATCACTGATGACATCATCCTTTTGATAGAGTGGCGGTCGCGCGAGTTATAGTTATCTGAACTAACTATAACGGGGGAATTTCATTGGTTTTTTACGAGTGAAATGTCCACCTAACTATAACATGTGTGAAACCTATGGTTTTTTAAGTGAATTTGCAAGGTTTTTTAAATGCTAATTCCTAACTATAACGTGTGTGAAACCTATGGTTTTTTCAGTGAATTTGTAAGTTTTTTTAAATGCTAAGTTATGTATCTATTATTATATTTTTTATATATTTATTTTACAATAAACTACGTATTAAAATTTTTATAATGGTTTTTCACCGTGTGCGCACGGTGCGCGCATGGTGCGCGCACCCCGCGATTAAAAAATAATAATTCTAATGTTTTTTTCTGCCTTCGTGGTCCTTCAGGGACCCCCTGACAAAGGCTAGGGGGTCAGAAACTCTCTACCCTGCCCCCTTTTCACGTTCGCCACCTTCCTTTTTCACTCTCGCACTCAAAACAAACAAAATGGCAGCCGACACTTCCTGATTTAGACTGATTCGAACGTTGACTGACATGTAACTACCAATCAGAATTACGCTTGCGCACGCATATTCATGTACTGTAACTGCAACTTTCTCAGGAACTACTGAATAGATTGACTCCATATATGCAAAAGGCACACCCCTGACCTGAGGACTACCTCTTTGCCAAATTTCAAGTAATTCTGTTCAGCCATTCGGGCTGTACCTTCGACTAAAGTTCCTATGGGAAAATGCATGGGGAAAACGCGTTTTGGGACCCCCCTTTTTTCTCGGCCCCCGCTTGACGAATCCCCCCGAGACTTTCAGGGTAGGAGCTGAGCGGAGCGCCCCATTAGTTTAGAACATTTCGCGAGGATTTGTCAACCGGCGCCAAAGTTATTCAAAATAGAATTTTGAGATTTCCTATGGAAACACGGTCCTAACTATATATATATTCACTTAAAAAACCATAGGTTTCACACGTCATCAGCAGAGGATTGCGGTCGCGTGAGTTATAGTTGCCTGCACTAACTATAACGGGGGAATTTCATTGGTTTTTTACGAGTGAAATGTCCACCTAACTATAACATGTGTGAAACCTATGGTTTTTTAAGTGAATTTGCAAGGTTTTTTAAAAGCTAATTCCTAACTATAACGTGTGTGAAACCTATGGTTTTTTCAGTGAATTTGTAAGTTTTTTTAAATGCTAAGTTATGTATCTATTATTATATTTTTTATATATTTATTTTACAATAAACTACGTATTAAAATTTTTATAATGGTTTTTCACCATGCGCGCACGGTGCGCGCATGGTGCGCGCACCCCGCGATTAAAAAAAAATAATAATTCTAATGTTTTTTTCTGCCTTCGTGGTCCTTCAGGGACCCCCTGACAAAGGCTAGGGGGTCAGAAACTCTCTACCCTGCCCCCTTTTCACGTTCGCCACCTTCCTTTTTCACTCTCGCACTCAAAACAAACAAAATGGCAGCCGACACTTCCTGATTTAGACTGATTCGAACGTTGACTGACATGTAACTACCAATCAGAATTACGCTTGCGCACGCATATTCATGTTCTTTAACTGCAACTTTCTCAGGAACTACTGAATAGATTGACTCCATATATGCAAAAGGCACACCCCTGACCTGAGGACTACCTCTTTGCCAAATTTCAAGTAATTCTGTTCAGCCATTCGGGCTGTACCTTCGACTAAAGTTCCTATGGGAAAATGCATGGGGAAAACGCGTTTTGGGACCCCCCTTTTTTCTCGGCCCCCGCTTGACGAATCCCCCCGAGACTTTCAGGGTAGGAGCTGAGCGGAGCGCCCCATTAGTTTAGAAAATTTCGCGAGGATTTGTCAACCGGCGCCAAAGTTATTCAAAATAGAATTTTGAGATTTCCTATGGAAACACGGTCCTAACTATATATATATTCACTTAAAAAACCATAGGTTTCACACGTCATCAGCAGAGGATTGCGGTCGCGTGAGTTATAGTTGCCTGCACTAACTATAACGGGGGAATTTCAATGGTTTTTTACGAGTGAAATGTCCAGCTAACTATAACATGTGTGAAACCTATGGTTTTTTAAGTGAATTTGCAAGGTTTTTTAAATGCTAATTCGTAACTATAACGTGTGTGAAACTAAGGTTTTTTCAGTGAATTTGTACGGTTTTTTAAATGCTAAGTTATGTATTGATTAATTAATTTTTTTTCAGGTTTTCCACCGTGCGCGCACCGTGCGCGCACCGTGCGCGCGCTGTGGGCGCGCCGAGCACCCACGGTTCGCAGTGCGTGCTGTGCGCGCGCGGTGCGCGCACCTCGCGATTTAAAAAAAAAAAAAATTGTTTTTTTCTCCCTTGGGGGTCCTTCTGTGACCCCCTGACCAAGGCTAGGGGGTCAGGAACTGTCCACTCTGCCCCCTTTTCACGTTCTCCACCTTTGTTTTTCACCCCCTCAGACTGCGAGAGACAAAATGGCGGCCGACACTTCTTGGTTTCGACCGATTCGAATGTTTACCGACATCTAACAACCAATCAGAATTGCGCTCGCGCACGGCAGGGTGCGCGCACTGTGCGCGCACGGTGCGCGCGTATAGATATTGATATGCTTTTAAATGCTATTTTCACAGGAAATACTGAACAGATTTACACCAGACCTGCAAAAGGCACTTCCTTGACCTTATGGCTACCTCTTTGCCAAATTTCACGTAATTCTGTTCAGCCGTTCGGGCTGTAGCTGCGACTAAAGGTCCTATGGAAAAATGCATGGGGAAAACGTGTTTTGGGACCCCCCCTTTTTCTTGGCCCCCGCTTGACGAATCACCCCGAGACTTCCAGGGTAGGAGCTGAATGGAGCGCCCCATTTGTTTTGAAAATTTCGCGAGGATTCGTCAACCGGCGCCAAAGTTATTCTAAATAGAATTTTGAGATTTCCTATGGAAACTAGGTTGTAACTATAACTATCTACTGGCGACCGCCAGTAGATAATATATATTGCAAAACCGTTGGTACTCCCATGAGCAGCACTTGATGGAATAAATGCACTACGACTCCCACAATGCATATCCACTGCCTCATTGGAGCGGTCCCATTTAGGGCGTGGCATGATTTAAATTGTGTATGGGAGTGAGTGCGAGCATGTTCCTGGTGTAACGCCTTTGAAAAAGATTATTTCGAAATGCGGCTGTGATATTTGTACCTGCCACTGGAACTCTATCCTTACCTAAGATTAAGGCTGGTAACCTTTGTGACCTTCGAGTGCTGCTTATGGGAGTACCAACGGTTTTGATATATATATATATATATATATATATATATATATATATATACATATATATATATATATATATATATATATATATTTTTTTATATTTATTACCTACTGGCAGTCGCCAGTAGGTAGTTATTGTTAGGACCAAGTTTCCATAGGAAGAGTATTTTTTGTTTTGCTTATAACTTTGGCGTTGTTTGATGAATCTTCATGAAATTTTCCAAACTAATTCTTTGTTCATATCAGCTCCTATGTGGGAAGTTTGGGGGTGATTTGTCATGGGGGGGCTGAGAAAAAAGGGGTGTCCCAAAACATGTTTTCTCCATGTTAATTTCCATAGGAAACTTTAGACAAGGCTACAGGTCGAACGGGTGAACAGAATTACCCCAAATTTGACAGGGAGAAGGGTCTTGGTCTAGAAAGCAAGCTTTTGTTTATTTGGTGTAAATCCATTTAGTAGCTTTGGAGAAATATTGAAATGTACAGATATCGATATTTGGGAATTCTGTCATCTGATTGGCTGAGGCGTTACGAGCACGAGCTTGCTGCTTATTGGCTGCGAGCGGTGTAAAGTGATGTGCTCTAGTGTTTGTAGGATACCTGTGGAAGTAGTGTTAGTAGGCGTTTATACCATACAGGGAATGGCAAGCGAACTACTGAGCTCTACCGTGCGTTTATACTATACCGGAAGTGGGAAGCGAAGTACTATGCCTACCGGTGTGAAGACTCAAGGATCAAACTAAGCTGATTGTTGTACAGTGATGGGTTGTGGATGATGTAGCATACTGGCCGCTGTAGTATAACTGTAAATAGTGTTAGTATGCGCTTATACTATACAGGGAGTGGGAAGCAAACTACTCACCCCTACTGGTCTGAAGACTCGGGGATTAAACCGTGAGCTCATTGCTGTAAAGTGATGTGCTCTGTGTACTATTTAAATGTAAGTCATAGTACAATGTTAGTATGTACTGATACTATAATGTAAGTATGTAATGTTGGAATGTAGGGCTGTCATGAGGGGAATCTTGGGGAGTTTGTACATGGTGCTGGAGAAGACGGATGCCTTGGTGTCTGGTCCTGTTGGTGGCTGTTTAAGCTGTCTTCTTTTTCTGCAATAAATCTACTTATCGGATCCACTGCTGTCTTAATGTTCACTACATAAATTTGGCGTCGAGCGGGAGAAGGTGAAAAGAAGGCAGCACTCACCAAGATTTTGCTCTTGCTTGCGTTGTGCTGAAGACCCGTTTTCTTGGTGAATCTGTTTCTACTCATCCCAGGGTCATCGGCTGATCGAACTATGTGATCCTACCTCTGGTAGGATTTATATTTTTAGATTTTGGGCTTCCTCTGCCTCTTCACTACACTCTGGTTGCTGTACCACACGTGTGCAAATAGTGTTAGTATGCGTTTATACTAATTCTGTAGTTATGCATTAAACAAAGCATCATGGTCCCATGGAGTGTCACCTTCCAGGCGCAAGTCATACAATGTCCCGGGGTGTGCAAGTGCGGGACATTTATGTTTGCTATTACAGGACGGGAGAATTGCTTGCACCCTGTGATAGTAAATTTTTGTTTGCCTCGTTGAAGCGAGAGGAGGAAAACCTTGTATCGTTTCAATAAAGCGGAACCGGATGGTAAAAATGGAGAAAAGAAAATGAAGTGGGGTCTCACCCATTCATTTAAATGAGCATACTGGTGGGCAATGTTCCAGGGCCAATCCCATTATTATATTGCAGGGTCTCTGCAGCACTGGGGATCTTAATCTCACATGTAAATTAGGTGCGGGAGGGCACAGAGACGTTTCGCAGACTAGGGGATTTTTTACAAATTGTTCGGGGGGCTTCGAGGCCAACTCAAGACCGGGGATCAGTAACCTCCGGGGCTTTATTTAAATATGCAGGGTGGGCCTCGCCAGTCCTTGAAGCCTCGGTGGCCCTAGGCAGTGCCTTATTGGTTCTGAAATCACACAGGCAGTACTCATGGTGTTATAAAGTGATACACTTATAGAACTTTTGCCGTTGTACAATTACCCAGGCTTCATTTATGTAATAGTCTGTTGGTTTATATTTGGTAGGTGCACCGGAAAATTAAACAAAATTTCCCTTATAACCTACTATCAACCGCCGATTTTCACAATAAACTACAGACAAGTGTTGTCAGAAAAAGAAGACCCATACACTCAGTTATTTATTGGGGAAAAAAATAACTTTTATTAACACAACGCAAATAAATGAAAATGTAACTTTATTAGAACAACAGTATAACATGCAAGAAGTGGGTGGGACTCCGCTGGAAGCAGCGTACAAAACCTGCAAGACAAAAAAGAAACATAAGTATGTGTGCCATGTCTAAGAGAAAAAGAAAGGTAGTGAGAATGAACGGAGGAAAGTGAGAATGGGACAGAGAGTGAGTGGGTGGAAGGGAGAAGGGTAGGGAGAGTGACAAGAACAGAGGGAGGCGGAGACAGAGCGCCGGCCTACTGCACCCAGCCCTCACTGTTCACCTCCCGTCACCCGTGTGTCTGGGACGCTGGGGTCCGCGAGAAAGAGTGTGGTCCAGCAAGTCCATAAAATGAAACAGAGATATGAATGAGGCCAGACAGTATATTATTATCTATGGCAACATCGCTTGCCTGTACCTGTGCACCCAGGCTGCTGTACCCCAGCCCCTTTCTCCACTGTGCTCATTGCAGCTCCTGCGCGCCGAGGCTTGACTGCTCACCTGCCACAACCGGTGTGTCCAAGGACGTGCCGGTGCAAGCTCCAACTCCGGGGTGCCGCTATCAGGGTGGCCCTGCAGGTCTCCGGTCGGGGTTGGCGTTTTGATACCACTGTGGAAGGCGTCAGAATGCCCAGGGCATCATCACGGGGTGATCACCCGCTCCGCCGATTTTTGCTCCACTAACCCAGTGCCTGAAAAGGAAAAAAAATATATATAATGTTGGAAACGTCTTGAGGTAAATGAAGGTTTCTTTCAACGTTAATAGAGAACACCAATTGAGTGCATCCTTCCTTCTTGAAGTACAATCTTCAAACTGGTAGTGGTAATCGTGGTTCAAAGAGGAGTTGGAGTGCATGAGAATACACAAGGTTAAATAATAATATGTTATGCCAACGTTCACATACAAAGGAACAGAGCGCATGCTAGAAGTATAATGTGCATGTGAAATGCAGTGGCACAAGCCTGTGTGCATGTACACTTAGTAATCAGCTCACTACAGTGCCCAAAAGCCAACGCCACGTTTCTGTAAGGCAGCACTGTCCCCTGGCTCAGGCCTACAGTACGGTCCAGCAGGTCCTTAAAATGAGACAGAGATGTAACTGAATGAGGTCAGAGATCACATCGGTACGCAGGGTAACATCGGTTGTTCACACCTTTGCACACAGGCTGATGCACCCCACCACTCCCACAGCACTGCGCTCAACACATGTCTGTTAGGCAGCGCTGCCCGCTGGCTCAGGCCTACAGTACGGTCCAGCAGGTCCTTAAAATGAGACAGACATGTGACTGAATGAGATCAGAGAACACATTTTTAAGCAGGGCAATATCGCTTGTTTGTACCTGCGCACCCAGGCGGATGCACACCACCCCTCCCGCAGGATCGCGCTCAATTGAAGCCCCTGTGCACCCAGGCCCCACTGCTCACCTGCTGTCATTGTTGTGTGTCCAAACACGATGGGCAGCAGTGTTCACAATTCAGGTGCAGTGTGGATTGCGACGATGGTGTACGCCTCATGGATCCCTTTTTTTTATTGCGCATTGTGATATACGAGGTGGATGCGGCCATATCACCTGAGGCAGTGTAGAAGAACATGTGGTGTAGTCGTTATCCTATTTATACGTACACAAAGTGGGCTGGGCTTGTATATGCCAGGTGTGCGTAGGGGTGTGGATAATAGTTCCGGGGACCTGGGCGTTGTTCAGTTCCTGCCTGGCCAGAAAGTGTACTTATGTGTGTTTCTGTTGCAGTTTTGACGTTTCAGAATGCGCAATTTACATTAATGTAGCATGTACCGGGAGGGCGGCAATTATCGCAAGTGAGATGCTGTTCGAAAACATTGAATGGCCAACATCACATGTCGTTGTCAAGGTTGTGGATATGCACAGACACTCATGTCAATGGTGTGCGGTATTATTGAAAGTGTGGCTATCGCAAAGCGCACACATGTGAATGTGCTCGGATGGAGGGAGGATCAGCAGTGAGGCTACGTCATAAATAGTGATAACGTTCATTATATTTAAGCAATGCATGCCAAACGTGAATCTGAAAGTCTCACATATGACACACTACTATACTGGTAAAGCCTGACAACAGAGAATACAGCAATACAAATGTACACATTACTGTTAACTGTTTGTCACATGTGATCTAGGATGTGCACTCTGTCTGAGGCTGATGATACTCCTTCAGGCAAGCAATATCCAGGCCGATAGGCAGCACAATAATGTGCGCAGACCAGGGGCATCGTGTAACACACATTTGATTTTTGATGTAACGTTTGAGATGCATGCCGATCACACGTGGAAGGCTAATGTACAGACCATGAATATTGATCAAGATGATCGTTGCATTTTGTGTGTAGTAGAAGATGTGTGTACACAGCAAAAAAACTTTTCAAAAAAGCTCTCTAAGCAGAAGGGGTGTGTCTCATCAAAAGCTGTAGAGAGAATGACTAAAATGGGTGGGGTCCTCCAACTGTTACAATGGCAAATGCTATGAACTCATCAAATGCTTTTTTTAAGGTCACATGGCAATCGCACATTGAGGGCGCAAGGAGGCCGCACCCGACAAGATTTTGAGTTTATTACAGTTAGAAATATATAAATGTTTAAAATATTTTTGATTATTGCTTGCTCTCATACACAGTTTAAAGTTATTTAGATATAGTTTTGAGACATTAAAAAAAAACGAGGGAATGGCGTACCCGGCGCGACATCATACGTCTATGACGTAACACAGGGCCTGGCAGCATGCATTCGTCACATACACAACACGCAGCAGGCGCGACCCCATACATACATGACCTAACGTGTGGCTTGGTACTGTGTACCAGTCGGATACCTATGTAGCAGCTGGTGCGTACTCATACATATATGATGTTACGCGGGACGCGGTGCCACAAATCTGTCGGATAAGAAATGCGCATCCTTTACGGGTTTAGCAATATGGCGGATAGGATTCGCGTGGTGATGGAGCTTGGTACACTACCGGTATGGGAGTGCAGTTTTCTCAGAAAAAAAAGATAAATATATTTTTGGGGGAGGATATAAAACATTGCTTAATTTTTAAAGTTAAAAAAAAGAAGTATAATAGAGTTCCAAAATACTACAAAAATAGAAAAAATATAGGTTTTATAAACATTAAAATATGAAATTAACATTTAAAAAACCTTTGAAATTCACTGAAAAAAACCATAGGTTTTACAGACGTTATAGTTAGGAATTAGCATTTAAAAAACTTTTGAAATTCACTAAAAAAACATAGGTTTCAGGGACGTTATAGTTAGTTGGACATTTGACTCATATAAAACCAGAGAAATTCACCTGTGATAGTTAGTTGAGCTAACTATAGCTCGCGCGCCCACAATGCACTGCTGATGATGTCACATATTACATCACTCATGACATGGTCAGTGACATCACTGATGACATCACAGATGACATCTCAAATGGCATCACTGATGACATCATCCTCGTGATAATCTGATGCACATACTGATGCCCTAATATACATTTTGATACACCCATTCTAAAGTGCAGACTACAATATTTTAAACTATACACACAACAATCCCATATACTACATACCACTCACTGTTTCCTAGGTCTACACACACATCCAGTCACTTATACATGTAGTCACTCATCAATACAGTAGTATATTATGCACTCATACATCTATACATGCAGTCACACTCCGCTGCTCATCCATAGAGTTAGTCACACACCTAGTCAGTAATGCAAAGAATCAATCACATATCCATTTACTCATGTATACTGTTACACACACCAAGTCCGTTATTTATAGACACACCATATCACTTATTTATAGAGATACTAACACGTATTTACTGTCTTATACAATTACTGATACAAGCAGACACTCATTTATACACAAACTCTTCAAATAACTTACTCTCATGTATAGTCATTTATATACTCCAATGCTCACATATAGTGCCTTAAAACATATATAGTTAGTCATGCATATACCACTGAGACATTCATTTCTCACCAACACACCCATACACACAGTAACTCATCCATAGAGCCCTTCCCAGATGCGCTTTTGAATCCATACAACCAGTGAATCACCCACTCAGACATCTACGCACAGAGTCATACCCCCCCACCCACCCATACAGACACTCAGGGATGCATACAGATACTCAGACAACAAATCAATAACCCATATAGATACTCATGTAGCTATTCAGCAACCCATGCAGTTGCTTACACACCAACTGAGAGACTAATACAGACTTTCACACAGTGTAGTCACTAACCCATGCCTTCAGTAAGACATGTTCAATCACTCATTTATACAGTCAGTCACGCACCTACTAAATGATCCCTTCAGGCACTTGAAAATGCATTCATTCTTCCATACACCTTGGCATAGATATATATGAAAAATATTTAAACTTTACAGAAACATAAATTCACTGGATGATGTAATCAGTGATGTCATCAGTGATGTCATTTGAGATGTCGTCAGTGATGTCGTCAGTGATGTCACTGACCATGTCATGAGTCATGTAATATGTGACATCATCAGCAGTGCATTGCGGGCTCGTGAGTTATAGTTAGCTCAACTAACTATAACAGGCGAATTTCTCTGGTTTTATATGAGTCAAATGTCCAACTAACTATAACGTCCCTGAAATGAAACCTATGTTTTTTTGTGTGAATTTCAAAGGTTTTTTAAATGCTAATTCCTAATTATAACGTCTGTAAAACCTATGGTTTTTCCAGTGAATATACACACACATACATATATATAATATATATTAAACATTAATATTAATTGTAACATAATAAATTAAATTATATATACATTATAACAAAATATAACAAATAAACTCAATATAAAAAATAAACACACAAACATATTAATTATAAAATATATATATATCAATAATTTAAAATATTAAAAAATCTACATTAATTTAAAGCATTAAACGATTAGAAAATATAATAAACTTACATTTCCCAATAGAATTAGTCCAACAGAAGGGAAAGTGTTGGATAGCAAAATAATTGAATGTACTATTCCAACTCCAGTGAGTTCAACAATAGGGAAAGTGTTGGATAGCGGAGGGGTAAAAATTACTATTCCTACTCCAAACAGTGCAACAGTAGGGAAAGTATTGGACAGCGGAGAGGTAAAAATGACTGTTCTCACTCCAAATAGTACAACAATAGGGAAAGTGTTGGACAGCGGAGGGGTAAAAATTACTATTCCCACTCCAGTGAGAGTAACAGTAGAGAAAGTGTTGGATAGCAGAGAGGAAACAATTACTATTCCCACTCCAAAGAGTGCAACAGTAGGGAAATGGTTGGATAGCGGATTGGGAAATTACTATTCCCACTCCACTGAATGCAACAGTAGAATAACTGCTGTATAGCAGAGGGGTAAACATTTTTATTCCCACTCCAGTGAATGCAACAGTAGGAAAATTGTTGGATAGCGGAGAGGTAAAAATTACTATTCCCATTCTAGTGAATGCATCAGTAGGGAAACTGTTGGATAGTGGAGAGGTAAAAATTACAATTCCCACTCCAGTGAGTGCAACAGTAGGGAAAGTGTTGGATACCGGAGGGGTACAAATTACTATTCCCATTCCATTGAGAGCAACAGTAGGGAAAGTGTTGGATAGCAGAGGGGAAAAAATCACTATTCCCACTCCAAAGAATGCAACAGTAGGGAAAGTATTGGATAGTGGAGAGGTAAAAATTACTATTCCCACTCCAGTGAGAGTAACATTTCAATTAAAAGAGTATAAAATACCCCATTATGAGTATGCACTGTAAGGAAGCACAGGAGGCATGCCTATTTGCACAGAGCTTTAGAAAAATTCAAGGAGCATCAAGACGAGAAGGATTGTTTTACTAGTTTGTTTTGTCAACTAGGTGTATTAACTTGTTGCTTTAGTTAATTGTGTTAACTTATCTTCTTAGCATTTTTTTCCTTTTCAAGAATGATGGCATCAGCTAGCATGTTGCGACCTCCTACTTTTCTGTCAGAGGCAAGTGTGCCACTTTTAACCTGGAGGAAATGGAAGAAACTGTTTGATTCTTATCTGGTTATGATATGGGGAGAGCAAACCTCTCCTATAAGGAAGAAGGGAATTTTTCTTTCTAATTTAGGAATTGAATGCAGGAATGTTTATGGGAGCTTGGATGAGATTTCAGTAGGTCAAGGGGATGAAGAGCCAGCATATATTTATGAAATGTCAGTGAAGATATTGGAGCTGCATTTTGGCGAGTCTCTCTACTTGTCGAAGGAGTGGCAAGCATTTGTAAATGTCAAAAAAAGAAAATAATTTTGGGCACAGATAGTGTTCAACAGGTCCTATTATTGCAGGAGGGTTTAAACAAAGTTATTTTCAATTTAATGCCTGATACTAATGCAGTTTCAGATTGTGATACAGATGTTATAAAGTGCCGGAGTGCATAGTTTTCATTTGTGGGAAGACTGCTGGAGTACTTGTTGACTAAATTCTCCCTACAACTTGATGCTGAAAAGAACTGGGACTCTATATTTGGTGTGGAAGGGTTTGTTTTACACAAACCTGACATAAATCCTGTTGATTATGGCGGTGCTTCTGTAGATCTGTTAGGCTATGTTCCCATGACAAGAGTGTTTAAGGGAAGAGAAGCTGTAGGGAAAGTTTATGTGGTGAAGAGAGGGGACAATCTGTTGGGTTGGAAGCATCAAAGTGATTTGGGAATTACTTTGAATCCAGATTCACCAGATCAAGTTATGATGATTGCACATTTGGGTGATTGATTGAGTGATTAATTGATTGATTGATTGATTGATGGCAGTGACGTAATCAGTCACTTTCCTACAGTTTCCTCACAAAAGTTAAGTCTGCTTTAAAGATATGAACATACAATCATATTCAAAAAGGGGGCAAGAGCTGTAGTTCATAAAGTGAGGAATGTTCCCCATTAGGTGTTGCAACCATTTCAGACTAAATTAAAAAGACTGAAGAGTTTAGGAGTAATTGCGAGGATTGAATCCTCTGAATTGTTGCAGCCTATAGTTTTGGCACACTGGGATGGTGGAAAGAATAGAAGAATGTGTGGTGACATTTGAGATTTGAACAAGAACATCTGGGTGGACAGGCAGATGCCAGCCTATATCGCAGAGGAGTTGTCATTATTGGACAAAGCACTAGTGTTTCATGTTCTAGATTTATCCTGCATGCCATCAAGTGTTGTTGAGTGAGGACTCTAGACATCTAACTTCTTTAGATAGCTAGGCACTTTCCATTTCATCAGTATGCCATTTGGTCTAGACTCAGCATTTGCTTGTTTCCAATGTGTGATGATAAAGGATGTAGAAGGTGTTAGAAGATTTTGCTTTTCCACAACAACATTCTGGTTTATGGCAAGAACAATGGTGATCATGATGAGATTTTGGGACAAGTGATGTTTAGATTGCAAGAGTGTCTGTTAACCTTGAAAAGAAAATAGTGTCATTTCAAGCGGGGACTGTGACTTATCTGGGTCACGCCATCCCTGGGGAAGGTACCAGTCCCAAAATGGACTTAGTTAAGTCCATTGCTAATGCGTCAATACCAAGAGACAAAGGCTGGGATCATGTTTAGGTCTCATGGAGAAGTATTCTAAATTCATTAGGGATTTTGCTTCACATATTCATCCAATGAGGCAACTTCTCAAGAAAGGACACAAGTTTGAATGAGTGATGAGTGTTCAAGTGCTTTTGAAGCCATCAAGAGACAGTTGAGTGGTATGCCAACCTTGATGGCATAT
Organism: Triturus cristatus; assembly: GCF_964204655.1. Taxonomy (NCBI): domain Eukaryota; kingdom Metazoa; phylum Chordata; class Amphibia; order Caudata; family Salamandridae; genus Triturus; species Triturus cristatus. The sequence continues at coordinate 470,146,525 of NC_140593.1, read as the reverse complement.
AATGTTTGTAAAAGAACTATTTCGACAACTGATGCCAACCTGAATGGATTGGGTGTAGGTTTCTTTCAACTAGATAATGGTGAAGTAAAGGTGGTTGCATTTGCATCTAGGACGCTTAGGATCAGAAATTCACTATTCTGTATTAACCCTTTGGGTGCCAGGCCTTTTCCCCCTCCTGTGCCTGGTGTTTCCCTAGTGGGTGGGTGTCATGACGAGATAGTCTCGTCATGGGCACAGCGCGACTGTGCTCCATGACGAGACTATCTCGTCATGGGCACAGAAGAGGTTAGAGATGGAAGCCCTTGAATGCACTTGGGCAGTGCAGCATTTCAAATTATATTTGTGGTGTATGCCTTTTGTAATACACAGTGATCATGAGCCATCAGTGCAATTGTTTTCATGTAAGGGGAGTGAACATGCAATGCTCAGGATTGGTAGGTAGATGGAATTCAATTTTGAGGTGCAGTATATGAAGAGTTCCAGAAATAAGGTGACAGATTGTCTTTCTAGGTTGCTAGTAGAGAGTGATGATGCTGAAGTTTTTTCAGGAACTAAAGATCTCTTGGACAGGTCAGGAGGCCATGAAGGAAGATGAATGAGAATTGGAGAAAGGCAATATTGTGTTTTATGGAAGAATCAGTGAGTTTGTAGTTAAAGGATGACCAGATTTGAAAGTTCTCGGTGAGGGGGACAAGCAATATGGAGCTGTGAGGGAAGAGTTGTACATGGAAAAATTTGATTTGTGCAGATGTGGAAAGAGAATTCCACTTGAAGGTGTGAGCGAGACATTTGGTGTGTGTGGCATAGGAGGGTCATCAAGGTAGAAATGTAACTAAGTTGACATTAAAAGAGCGTTATTGGTGGCTAGGTTAAGACAGGTTGGTGGAGGATGTGGTCAGGTATTGTAAAGAGTGTGCTCAGGCAGACAAAGGAAGAAGGGTGAGGCAAGCACCTCTTTCACCTGTGGAACCTTGGCAAAGTTGGGAATGGATATTGTGGGACCTTTTGATTTGGTGAGTCCTTCAGAGAGATTTGAAGTGTTGCTGGTTGATTATGCCACCAAATGGGTGACTGCTAAGGGCTTTAGTTCTGCTACTTTCTAAGGTAGTCATTGAATTCCATGAAACAGGAGTTTTCTAATGAGGGATTACTAAGGATGTTGTGACGGACAATGATGTGTAGTTTGTGTCGAAAGAGATTGCAGATTTTGTCTGTGTTCTGGGTATTTAGCATTGCCATAGAGCACTTTATCAGCCTCAAGCCAATGGCCTAGCAGAGGTCATAAATAAAATAGTGAAGGGATGTGCACAGAGGGCATTGCCAAGTGGGATGCCCAGGGTAGATACGCATAGGGAAACCTTTTGGGCACATAGAACTACTCCAAATACATTGACATTTGTGTCTCCATTTGAAGGGCTGAGGGAAAGTTGGCTAAAAGTAAGTTGACTTCAGTTTTGTTTTTATATGGTAGCGATGGTTGGGAGTGTGAATCAACTGACAAGAGTATTGTGGAACATCAGCAAAGATGCAAGGAAAGATACGATGCTTTGCATGAGGTGAAGTGTGTCAGATGGAGTGTTGGCGACATGGTTTCTATCAAGAAGTGTAGGTTTGTAAAGAAAGGCATCACACATTTCCTGGGGCCTTATAAGATTACAAGAGTCAAAAGGAATGTTGTCATTTTGGAAATCGATGATGTGTGCAGTATGTCACAATTGGTGAAGGAGACAAACATTAGTGACAATTTTACCACCACTGTTGCTTTCTGTGAGTGGCTGCAACTAGGAAACAAGGGTTGTTAAGCAAATTTATTTAGCCTGGGGAAGAAAGGGAATCACTATTTATTGAGTGTCTTGAAGGTTGAAGATCAAGAAGACAAGAAGAGCAAGACGACAACAAATTGCATGATACTGTTTTTACATGAGTTGAAGTTATTGCACTCGCTATTTTGAACCTGTTGTATGTTTAAATATGTTCTTTCATTTCCTTTGCTTTTATATGTAAGTGTTTCTCCACTATTGTTTATTGTTATTTGTTGGTGGAGAAGGGATGTGTTGTGGATTGGCTAGTTTGGATGTGCAAGAGTGTCCAGCTAAAGGGCTACTTTCGAGAATGGAATGCTGAAATGGTGAGGCAGTGTGCAGTAGGAATGGAGAGAACCAGAAGCAGTCTGTTGGTGACATAACATGTGTCTTTGTAAAGCGTACGTTCACCACTATGGGTATCTTGGCGCTGAATAACAGATGTTTGTTGTTACCCAACTCAATGGTACTCATTTTATCCACCTCAGATGGTTGTAAGTCTGAGTGGACCCACCGGGATGTGAACTTGTGACCATGAGGTTGAACACAGGCCCCTGCAGTAGATGCCTAGTCCACTGAGCCACCAGACCCGGCACAGAATTGAGGATGTTGGAATAAAGTCCTTGAAATGACTTACTAACTATGAGTCATTCATAACTTAGACATACCAGTTTACAGTCCCCTGATTTGCTGCTCACATTAGCTCATGATCCTAGGCACCCAATATCAATTATAGAGATTATTTATCTACAACCCAATAAGAACTGTTCTGTCCTCAAAGTATAAGACACTGGACTGTTTTCGCTCAAAACAGAACAATTCAATTTTAAGTACATTCTAAAACTTAAGCCCCAGATCACACTTTTCCCTTGTCAAAGCATTGCCTTTTGCCATGGGTGCATGCCTGTGGACCCCTATGTATAACTCGCTGCAGACCTGATCCCGCAAACAACACCCTTTGCCCTAAATAATATATGTGTACAGGCATCCCTGTGAACATTACAACTCTGCGTTGCGATTAATAGTCTCAATGTTAGCCTGAGTAAAATGTAAATTATGCAGTCAGAATAGGTGCACTTCCTGAAAATGTATGTTACGTGAATTTCCTGAAATGAAGTCATCATGCAACTTGCCATAATTATGCGTGATTCACTGCAAACGTTTACTGTTGAAGCATGGGAGCAACTGAACACAAGCATTTGCAATGCAATAGGTCTTGCAGTAACACGAGTTAAAGCTATTGGCATTGTAAATGACAATGCCAATAGGCATTGTTATTTGCAATGTCAATAGCTCAAACTCGCGTAAATGCGAGACCTAATGCATTGCAAATGCTTGTTTTTAACGCTAGAGAGTGGATGAAAACAGGAATACCTCGCTTCCTCGGAGTTAGGCATTTGTGTTAATTGATTAATTAGCAATCAAAGGTACAGATATTATCTATCTCCTGGTGAGTCCAAGCCCACAGACTGAGCGCCTCAAACTGCCTTCAAAATATTCTTCGGAGAGCGCCGTTTGTGATGAGCATCATTAAGTCCGGAATCAATTATCCGATTACCCGGCGCCCAGCTAAATTCTTAGCAAAGTAATAATGGCAGCCGCAGACAATGACTGAATGATCTATCGCCGTTATCAAAGTGTGTTGATTCAGAGCATGGTCTCTCGGAGAAGGGAATGTATATTCGGAGGCGCGCGCTGCGCGGGCGTCGCAGGAGCCTTGCGGCTTCGCGAGCGCTATCCAAGGCCAGGTGTTGCTCGCGAGGCGGAGTTATGACCAGGTGTCGGAGCCACACGTTTTGGAATCTCAAAACATAATGACATTGGCTCGAGGGAAGCAGGGAAAACGGCCCGTGACTTTCCCATCTGCAGGAACAACTGTAGTAACCGCGGCTGGCAAAGGTTCAGCAGCAGCGGAGCCCACGCTCAGTGAACCGGGCCGAAATTACCATGGATGCTTTTCCAGGGGTGGCAAGGATCATTCTCATCTGTCATTAAAGGGTGCATTCCACAACTGGAAAAAAGTATTCAATATCATTTGAAATGAATTTCAAAAGCGCAGAATTACATTTTAGTAAATGAGGGCCAATTGAGACTAGCTAAATTGTATTTAAAATAAGAAATGTCTGAGCCTGCCGTATGGGATGACAAATCCCGGAAGGTTCGAAGCGGTCTGACGTGTCATGGAAGCACCTGGGGTCGGCTGTTTAAAGAGCACACTTCCTGGCAGAGCTTACCTTGATGAATGGTGGAGGGAACGGCCATATGCAGCCCTCCCGCCTTCAGGCCTCAATGTGTCCAAGTGTTGGATCTACAACAAAAGCATAGCCACACATGAAAGGGTAATAAAAAAGAAAAGCCGAAATGAAAAATCATCAAATATCATCTATATAAATCCTGTACTGAGTGGCAAATCTATTTAGCACACTTATTATGTACTAGCAGTGTTCTGTAATGAAACGCACCACCGATTAACATTTACATTTGGTCAGTTTAAAGATGATGTAAACACAAATCGTGTGTTTGTGTGTTCAAGAGAAACGATTTATCTTTTCACTAAATAGTTTATATGGCTACATACTATTTGTCAACAAGCTTTGGCAACGCGGCCGCGTCAAGCCGCGAAAGTGAAAGTGATCGCAATCGCGATTACGATCGCGTGCAATGGAGGGCGCGCGTGCACGTTCACGTGCACTGTAGCTTTAGGCCACGGCAGCACTTTGAAAAAGCCCGTTTACAAAATGTCTCGGCCAGATCAGCGCAAGCGCTGAATCAGGCGAGACCTAACAAGCATCTGTTCTTCTCGCTGCTTCCGGTTAAATGCAATCTTGTGTCAAAAATGTATGGATGCACATCGCACTAAAACAAGGTACGAAATAATGGATTTGCATTTCAAGTAATTATGCGTAATTTCAAGTAATTTTTCTGTAATTATGCATAATTACTAGAGGTGTTCAAAATATGAGTGATTTTGTTTCACCTTATTTTGCAAAATTATTGCACAATTACGCATAAGTGCACAAAATGAAAATCCATATTTTTAAGCAATATGTTATTGGAAGGACTCATTAAAACAAAAGCACCGTAGTTAACCGCTTCTCAGGTTTTGTTGTTTCTGCGCTTTTTTCCTACATTTTTACAGGCAACAGCATGTTCGCACTAAATTGTTACTGCAAAAGGCAGGTAATTGCATGAAGGTGGCATAAAGGTGTAATTTCGAAAAATTCGCATTACAAGCGTAATACAAAGTTCCCCAAATGATGGCATCATAATTTACATGCCACACAGATCGAGCACTCCATCCGCCCCCGCTTTTTTGGTTTGACCTTAAAGGTATCACAAAAACACTACAAGGCCGCCATACCCTCCAGCACATGAGGAGCGGAACACTGCAGGGTTTAAACATGCAGCTATAAAAGAAACAAGAGATGGCATCACCAAAAATAAATGACAGAAAGAGAAAGTGGTGGTAGGAAGAATACATTTGAGGCACAAGGAATGGAGAGGGGTGAGCAGTGTTGCTGAAAATGTGTTGTAGTGGGGATGCGGCCATCAATGTTACAAGCAAAAGGAACAAGCGATAGACTGATTGCTGAACAATGCAAACATTCACCCCCAGTCACAAGGATCTGGGTTTAATCCATCATTCTTCATTGGAACAGTCCAGCCCAGAATACCAAGCCAGGTCCTCCCTTGGCTGGAAACTAGCTTCCTGCGACCGGTTTCGGGGCATCACCACTCATCAGCCAGGCTAGCTTGAATCCAGTGGCGGAGTGAGCATGGGACAAACGTCTGGGCATAGCCTTCCCACTTAGGGTGACAAAAGCAAAAGGAACAAGTGTTGGACAGAATGCTGAACACTGCAAACATTCACACCTAGTCACAAGGATCTGGGTTAAATTCACCAATCCTTTGCTCACCACGACACCCCAGTTTGGACCCAGCTAAATGCAAATCAGTCTTGACCCTGCTCCTCATGGGAACAGTCCAGCCCAAAATGCGGAGCCAGTTCGTCTCTGGACTGGAAACAAGCATCCTGTGACTGGTTTCGGGCCATCACCCCTCATCAGCCAGGCTAACTTGAATCCATCAATGTTACATCATAGAAGCCATAGATATTGTGAAAATCCAAATGGCAGATTTAGCAAAGGTTTTGCATCACCATTACACCACAGGAGACGCAGGGCAAAGCAAAACCTATAGTGAGATTTATCAAGCCAAGCAAGGCCACCTTGCATGGTTTGGAAAATCTGGAGTAACGCAAGGCAGTGCAAGTCGCTGCCTTTTGTTACTCTGCCCAGGGAGGTGTTCTATGGGTGGAGCATGGGTAACCTGGACATCCGTCCATGGATATTGGTGCAGTCCCAGACTCACCATAGGTGGTAGTCCTGGGAATGCATCAAAATGCTACGCCTCCCAGGCTTCTTCCTCTTTCTTTACGTCCTGCAGAATGCAACACACTTATAAAGAGTAAAAAGCATCAGAGGATTGTTTTTGTGCAGGTTTAGGTTTTCCCCTAAAAAAAAGAAAATTCTAAAGCCTGCCTGAAAAGGGTGGAAGCCCACCCTTTTTTTGGGATGGGACCAAGGATCTTCAGATCCTCTGTGGGTCCCCTGTCTTGCAAAAAAAGATTGTCTTTGGACCCTATATGTTTTTTTTGCCTGGGTTTTTTTGACTGAGTACCCATACCCTAAAATAGCTGCTGCTCCATCTGTGTTGATGTAGTGGCAGCCAATCAAATCTTACCTTTCGATTTGATGGATCCGCAGATCCTCTGCGGTGTGTTTATGCATAAATGTTAATCCTTACTTTCTCCAAAACTACTGAACTGATTTACAACAGATCACAAAAAGCATGCGGTTTGAGTTAAGATCTAGCTTTCTGGCAAATTTGGTGTCATTTGTTTGCCGTTTTTGTGTCATTGCTGTTCATGCTTCCTATAGAAAATTGCATGGGGAAAAAGTGTTTTGTGACCACCTTTTTTTGTACCCCCACATGATGGATAACCCCAAAACTTTCCAGTGACGAGCTTAGAAAGATTAGACTGTTTTGGCAAAGTTTTGGGAAGATTCCTCAAACGGCGCCAGAGTTGTCAGCTAACCACAAAATCCATTTCTAACATATATGTATGTCTATAAGACCTGCATTATAAAATCTGATATTCAATCAAATTCACCAACATGAACTCTTAAAAGGAGACTTCACAGTGAGGTTCGTCAGAGCAAAGTTGAAGAGGTTCAAACTATGGTTAACGGCATGACAGATCTAGACGAAGGCACTTCCCTGAACACAGAAGTATACATCCTCAAAATCAATAGCACTCAGTGAGAGATGGATGCCTCACTAGGCTGAGCAAGCCAATGATTGAAGGAGGCTGGTTGAATACAAAGCCAGTAGTCGGATGGGGCGGACTCCAAGATACTTCTCTATGTATTTTAACCAATACGTCTGTTTTATAGCTGCATTGTCACAACCCAGACCTCAAAACATATTGTTAAATATTTAATTAATTTGTTAACTTAAATGTATAAATGCTGTTTAATTTATTTGATGAAGAATATCACTATAAGGCATAAATGCCCCTCTTTCAAATGACACAACACAAGGCGTGATCTCTCAAATCAATCTTGTGTTTAACCCATTTTACTTTGGTAACTCAAGTTCAGCACCGTGGTGGACCACCTCTATTTTCAATGTTACTATGTTGCTGATGAGCTACATTTGATTCACCTGTCAGTGGGTGTATGCCTATGTCTATGTCAGATAGTGTGTGTCTAAGTATGTGTGTACATGTATCAACAGTATAATTAACTCTTCACTTTCGTTAGCTGAAGTACCCCTTGACTGAAAAATCGCAGCAGTTAAGCCCCTCCAGAAAAAGCAATTATCGGACCCCACCACTCTTTCTATCCAACGGCCTATCTCCCTACTACCCTGTCTCAATAAAATCAGTGAAAAAATAGTCAGCAGTCAACTCATAACTTTTCCGTAATCCACTAACAAGCTGTTTCTGACTCCATCAGGTTTGAGGCCTTTACATTCCACAGAATCGGCATTTTTACATACCTCGGAAAGCCTTAAATTTGCCATGGGTGTTCCGCAGGGCCCCATATTAAGCCCAGTGCTGTTCAACATCTACATGCCCCCCTCTTAGAACTGATATCATCATTCAATATTGAAACTACCTCATATGCCGATGATACTCAGCTGATCCTAGCATTAGACAATCACTCTGTCAAAGTTGAAGCAAATTTCCAACACTGTCTCACGGAGGTCATACACTAGATGAAGCAAAACCACTTGAAGTGTAATTCAGAAAAGACAGAAATCATGCTTCTAGGCAATGCCAATACTTTCACCCCAGTCAGTGGTGGCCGTCCAATACCCTCCTCCACCCAAAACGGTGGAAGTAGTTAAAACTCGTGGGCTAAAATTCGACGAAAATCTAATATTCCGCCCTCAAGCACTATCAATGTTTGGGAAGTGTTTCCAGCTGATTAAATTCTTGAAAATGTTTCTTCATCTTTTCCCAGCTACAGCAAGAAAAACGGTCACATCAGCCCTAATAACCTCCAGATTAGGCTAATGCAATAGCCTTTACGTGGGTGCCAATAAAGCAACCTTTAAAAAGCTTCAGACGGTTCAACATTCGGCAGCCCGCATAGTGCTTAAACAGGCACATCGCTCCTCAGCTTCCGCAGTTTTAAAAACACTGCACTGGCTACCGATTCACAAAAGAGTGCTATTTAAGTTACTCATCATCACTTTCAGAGCTTACAGGGCCTCAGGACCCGCATACTTAAGATCCAGATTTATGCCACATGTCACCACATGCCCTCCTAGGTCCTCCTCTGCTAACCTCCTAAAACCTACACCATTCAGATTTAAAACTAAGGTGGGTAGAACACTCACTCTTCTAGGAGTAGAAGCACGGAATATACTCCCCAGTTATCTCCGTCTCATCCAATCTGAAGCCTGTTTCAGGAAATCTATGAATACGTGGATTTTTGGAGCACCGACTCTTTGTGCTTCTCACTTATCTAACCCTCCAGTAATTCCGAGACAGCAACATAATCCTGTACTTCCCATCTATTCTGCTCAGCCTCAAGATACTCCTGCGGAGTGATAGCTGTGCATTAAAAGTAACAAATACAATACAATGTATGGAAAGGACTTAAAAATCTAAACAATTGCTCCATAGGGCCAGTCCTATCGGCTTTGTCAGTGCTTGTTTTCTTTTCCACCTCACATTTATTTCAGTTAACACTCTTCATATAATTTTTTTCTTTAACCCTAGACACTTTATAAGTCGCCATTTTCCTAAATTTTCAACTTAATGACGAATTATTTTGAAGTGTAAAAAAAAAAGTATGTTTGATTTGATTTACAAAAAAAAATAGTAAACGACATTAACATCTTCATTTATACAAAAAATGTGTCTAAATATTTATGTAAGATTTGTAGGACGTGTTCTTCTAACGTCAACAAAATAAGTATATTTGTAAAGTCCTCTATCACCTATGCGTTTCTGGAAGCTGGATAACAGATGTTTAATGTTACCCAATACAGCAATGCACAAATGAACCTTGAGGGTTTATGGAAGGCTAAGTAGACCGATCAGAAATTCGAACCTCTGCCCATGCAGTCAAAAAATAGATGCATCAGTCCACTGAGTGAGAAGCCATTTGAAGTTTATGAAATACGGTAGTAGATATGTTTTGCTTTCAAAAAAGTATAATAATACTAATATTTTTTACGTCTTTATTATAAATATGTTCTTGGCGCATAAAAAAGATAAAGTGGCACTTTTCAAATTATATTTAAATAATTGAGTGTACAGGTCCTAATCATAAGTTGAACTTGGAGAAAAATGCAATATTTAGCAAGATATCCTTCTGTCAGCAAATTAGGCTGTTACAAACTACACAGTAAAATGTGTAATTAAATTGATGAATCTTAAATTGCTTATCTTTCACACGTTGGGTCAAAAAGAAATTCAGCAAAAGGCATACTTTTGCACAGGAATGCACTAGCGTATGAATCTTGCTATGAAGGAAACAGCGTTTTGGAAATAATGAGCTGTGTAGTCCGAAGATCTGGTTTTTATTATGCTTTTTTTCTCTTGCTGTATTCCAGATGTGGATATTTCTGGATGAGCAGGATGTGAAATGCACGACTTCCATTTTCAGAAATGGCCGCCATTAAACACAGAAAAATGAGGACAGGAAAACAAGTAAACTACTAAAATGTGGAGATGTAAACCAGTCACAGAGAAACATAGCTTGCTGACGTCTCTGAAGTATGTCATGTCCTTTAACGTCTGACAGGAAGGATAAGAAACGTGCCTCGGCAAATTATTACCCTCGGCCAGCTGATTCTCTTGTAAAATGTTCTCAATGAACAAAAGGCTAGGTTAAAACATAGTTATATGCAATAGTGATGTGCAAAGAGAAAAATACTGTTGCTATGGTGAAATATATTTCCACTGCTTCGACTGCTCCTTTTAATTACGAAGCTATTTGAGAACGGGATGTGCAGCATTCCCCGCCTGAGCTGTCTCTTGTAAGCTAACAACACAAAATCTATTTGGGTTTCCCTAGTGATTTTGAAAAGTGCTTTCCACATCCTCCCATACCAAGCCCTCTTTTTTTTTATAATGATGGGATTCCTGGTGTGTGGGAGGACAGCTATGCCTCATTCACACACTCCCTTTCCGTGACATGCCCTCAAGTGTTTACTCCCATCTCTCCAATAAAGAAGTTAAAATGTGTATCCTCCAGGACTTTCAGCAGCCACCATGTTTTAAAATCACGACAGTGGTCCTTTGTTTATTTTTTCAGAATCCTTGAGATACGTTGAACATGTGTTTAAGTTCAGAGGAAGCCTGTGAACAGAAAATAGAACACTGCCAAAATTCCCAGCCCTGGATCATAAGGAGACTGCGAGTGGGAGGAAGGGTGGGGAAAACTATTTCATTCATAAATGCCAGATGGTATCGCAGCTTGGGATATGAGCTCAGTTGCGCGGTTGAGAAACAATGAAATGTGAGAAAAAGGGCATGGAATAGTTGTTTGAGAACTGGAAGTGCAGCCTGAGTGAGTGTGCTTGGCCAGCATCCCAAACCGAAATAAGATCACTCAATGTACTGTAGCCTCTTTACCAAATGATCCTGTTATGAAGAATTGAAATTACGAATATGTGCGCGTGTCTTTTGTGAAATTAGGATCACGTTTATCAAGGTTTTGCAGCGCCCTTGCACCACGCAAGGAGGCGCAAGGGCAGCAGGAAACCTAAATGAGACTTATCAAGCCACACAAGGCCTGTGTGTGTGGCCCTGCATGGCTTGATCAATCTGGAGTAATGCAAGGTAGTGCAAAACGCTACCTTGCATTACTCAGCCCCAGGGAGGTGTTCCATGGGTGAAGCATGGTTGTTCTCACGCATCCTCCCATGGATTCTAGCTCATTCCCAGATTGACTATTAGTGGTAGACTGGGAATGCGTCAAAATAGTACACCTCCCTAGGTGAGGTGCAACAAGGAGAAATATCTTTATTTTTTCATTGTGTTTTCCTCTTTCTACGTGTGCTGCATTCTGAAGCACACATAGAGGAAAATACCTCTGAGGATTGTTTTTGTGTAGGAAGGTGTCCCTTACTGCACAAAACCGATCCTTCTTACAACGCAGGCACCCTTGCAGCATGATGCCAAGTGCTTGAGCACTAGGAAAGGACAGGAATGTGCAGTATAATGATAAATACAACACATTCCTCCCCTTTCCCGTTCGCGCAGTAGAGCAAGTTGGCTTGCCACGTTGCGCTGTGTAAAAAGATATTATAAATATGGGCCACATTTAAAAAAAATGTAATTTTCATTCATTAACATATGCCTAATATGTATTTTCTCATTTGATCCTTGTTTAAAATTAGGATGTGGACACATGAATATAAAGCCCTGTGGGCTAAGAGGGCTGTCGTGTGCACCCCCTGGACTTGAGGAACTAGCAGACATACTTCAAAAGCACTGAGGAGCAACGGTACTTGAAGAAGAGGTCGTCAGAGCAGAAAAGTAAGGTGCTAGGGTTTCTAGAAAAATGAAAAGACAGCGTGATTTATGACTGCCATTTTTCTATTTTTCCAAGCTTCTCTCTTTTTTTCTGGAGTTCTCTACATATGTGCTCTCTTTACAAGACATGAATACAGGCAGAGACCATCCATGTCTTGTCACTCCCCATGATTGGAAAGCTAGACCTTTGCATTCTCATCTTTCAACAGTAAGTAATAAAATATTAGTTTTTGTTCACAATGCCTTCTATTTGTGGCGGCCATCTTAATTGCACAGTGCAATTGTAGAGATACGAAGTAAAGGATTAGAGAATAAAGCAAGGCAACTACACAGCCCATAAAGTGATGGCTGTTGCCATGGTGTGTGTAGTGAGCCAACCGGCCACTACCAAACATTGTAGCAGCAATCATCCGAGGGGCCAGGCACGGCTCCTCGGCTATAAATAAAGGGTGTGGGTTCGCTCGGGGGGGCCAACACGGACTAGCACTGGGACTTCTGTGGTTCATTGTCCAAAGTCCCTCCAGGTACTAGGTCCGGTCCCATAAAGGTCACCCAACACCACCACTTTACAATGTGGAGGACACTTGGATCCTACAGGATTCAATATGACTGATGACAGCAGACAAATCCAGATGTTCTTCTCTGGGTCCAAACATTTGCTGATATCCTGCAGTTGTCTCATCCGGTGGATGCCCAAACCGCAGATCAGTGAGTAACGTCTGTGGTGTGCAATCCAATTACGGTGCACCGTGCATGCATTGCTCATGAGCAATTTTCACTCCCACTGCCTGGTTGTGTGTTTCGCCCCTGAGAAGAATAGCAAGTATGCTTGATGCAATGATAATCTAAAAGGTGACAGTGTACTCCTGCCAAATATCACATCAGCCATATTTGACCTGTCAGCCTTCAGAGAAGAAATGGGATCAAATGGACAGCTTGGATGCCCCTTGACGACTCGGACTTTGCAGATGACTTGGCCATACTCTCCATAAACATCTGCAGATGCAAGAGAAGACCTACAATGTGGCAGCCACATCAGCACAACTTGGCCTCAACATCCACAGGGGTAAAACCATGTTTCTGAAGGCCAACACAGCCAACATAACATTAACAAAGCAAGGACTGCCTTCATTCAGTTAAAGAAAATCTAGAGCTTCAATGACCTAACGCTGCAAACCAAGATTAAGCTTTTTAACACCAACGCAAAATCAGCCCTTCTGTATGGAACAGAAACTTGGATGACAATAGTGACCACCACCAAGAAAGTCCAGACCTTCATGAACACCTGTATGAGGAAAAGCCTCGAAACCCGCTGGCCAAACACTATCCACAACAATCACCTATGGCAACAGACTTTCCAACTTCCTGCTGATGAAGAAATCCTGAAAATATGCTGGGGCTGAATAAGTCACACTCTCTGCAAGCCCGCATCAAACACCATCAGGAAAAACCTGACCTGAAACCCTCAAGGGAAAACGAATAGAGGAAGGCCAAGAAACACCTGGTTTTGAAGCCTCAAGGCTGGCTGCCAGGAGATGGGTTACACCTGGAGTCAGATTGAAAGAAAAGCCCAGGACCAAGATGGCTGGAGTGTCCTCAATGATGGCCTATTCCCCAGGAGGGATATAGGCATATGGAAGTAGTAAGTCTAAGTTAAGCCTGACTTCTTTTGTGCCAAGCTTCCCAGGGTTAAGCATAGGTTAATTTATGGTTTAAACCTTTTATTAGTATTTTTGCAACAGGGTACAACAATTATCCCACCTACGTCCATTGGCCAGTAGAGAGACAACAAAAGAGTAATAACCTGGGTGGGCAACCACGAGGGATCAAAAGGGAGACATTGTGGGTGCGAGGGGGTCTGGGGAGGGGGTTGAATATATCCACAACCTGAGAGAAATGAGTCACCACTCGTAAAACGAAATGAAAAGGGGGTGTGAGAAGGACAATAGGTCGTATGCTGTTTCACGTGGACACGTAGACGGGGTGGGTCAAGGGAAGGACATGCAGGTAGGCCAGGCATATCAGTTCTGTAAATCCATTTGAAAGGTACCATATGCACGGTCTCCATGCCTTATCGAATTCCATTAGCATATGGGTGACTACCGCCATCAATTACTCCATGCCCAATAGCCCCCACAGATTATGCAGCCAGTCCAGTCCCGTTAGGATTGAGTCTGAGACCCAGCGAGAGAGTAAAAGCTCCAAGTGCTAAGGAAGGCGTTCTGGAATACCAGCAAGATGTAGCTGGGAACTCTAGGGAGGTCAGTGTATTACATTTCTTCCACAGCTGCTAACAACTCTGACCAAAAATAATTGATTGTGGGCCATTGCCAGAGAATGTGCTTAAGGTTGCACAAAAGGAATTGATTGTGGGACAGTGCCAAATAATGTGCTTAAGGGTGCTAGTCTATCCGCAGTGAGCCAACAAGTACTGTCTCCGCCCACTTTCCTCTGGGAGACCCTGGCTGGTGACTAGTACCAAAATTGAGAAAAATGTATTTGCCAGAGGTACTTTAGGGGGTGGTGCAGGCTCTGTGTAGAATCTCACACCATTCTTTAGTGGTGAATGTGTGTTCACATTCTTCCTCCCTGTTAGAATGGGGAACCTCTGGTTGGCACAGGTAGGTACTTGTGACAAGCAGTGGTCCCTTCTTCTATTCAGGGCGAGAGAATTACCCCTTCAGAACAACCCCTGCTCACCGTATAGGTAGTGTGGCGTGAGCAGTCAGGGCTAAACTTCAGGGCGCTAATCAGTTAAGCATTTATGATCACACACAGTAAATCACAACGATCCCCCACAAATGGACACCAGGCGTAAGTTGTATCAAAAATACGGATGCTTTATATAAAAGATTCTTTGTTACGCAGGCATGTACAAGACCATCAATAACGGTTGCGAAATGGAAGCCACAAGATGATAATTAGGCACTGTTCTTTTCTTCAGTCACTTAGTCTATCACGAGCGCTTCGCAGTGCTCGGTTGGGTCAGTCCAGTCACGGTGATGCGCAGTGCACCCAGGGTACAGTGATACGGGGAAATCAGACCGTTGCGGACCCCGAGTCCGATAGAGAGTTCACTGTACCTGGGAGCGTGCGATGTGCTTGGACGAGTCTTCGGGGGAGATGCAGGTTCTGCACCTCGAGGGTCTCCGGATCGAGAATCAGCGGGCGGCTCTCGGTAGACCGGTGCGGCCCCAGGCCTCCGACACGGACTGTGCGGGAGGTTACTTCAGCGGGCGGCACGGTCAGACTCTGGCTGGGGGTGAAGCGGGGCGGCCGGATACGTTACGACGTATGGGCGGCCGTCCGAGGCTGGATTTCACTTCCTAACCAGAAATCCGGCGGGAGGGCGAGAGGGCACCAAGCACGCTCCAGTAGCAGGCAGGTGACAGGGAAGCGGGACGGCCAGACTCGATGGGTCCAGAGCGACACAGGTAGAGCGGGGCTCTCGGCGAGTGGAGGCGGACAGGCTTCTGGGTGTCACGGCCCTAGGAGGGATGCGAAGGTGCGCAGAGCACTCCGGCGGGAGAAAGCACACGGCTCGAATTCTCAGACGAGCGGAGACACGGTGAACCCACTGGTCCTGGGGTTCAGTTCAGGGGGCAAGCTCTTCTTCCAAGCCCTTGGAGATAGTTGAAAAACAAAGTGTAAAGTCTCTTTCAGTCTTTTCCTCTCCTTCCTCAGCAAGGCACCTACTGCAGGCCAATCCCTCAGGTCAGGGAAAGTTACTCCTCCTTCAGCTTCTTCCAGGTCCTTCTAGTCGGGCAGAGTTCCTTCGTGGTTCAATCTGGATCTGATTTCTTAGGAGCCAGGCTCCTACTTTTATACAGTGATTCTTTTGTTCTTTAGCGCCAGGGGGCCTGGGCCTGGCTCAGCCCAGTTCTGGAGTACTTTGTTTTGGTGACTCTGCTCTTTCCTTTCAGCAGCAGGGCAGAGACATCAGCCGCTCCACAGGGGGCGGAGCCGGCTTTGTGGTGGCAGAGCACAGGTCTATTCAAGAGTCAGGGTGTACTCCTCCCACCCATCCTGGGGCAATCTCTCTACCCACCACCTGGCAGCCAACCTGTCTCCTGGAATCCCCCAGCCCTGCTCCTGTACCGTTGCTAGGCAGAACACACACCCACAGCAGAGGCGGACTGAGATGGTCAGGCACGCAAAGGCTAACTTTCTAAAAGTAGCATTTGCAAACCCAGGATATTAAAATAACCTTTACTAAAAGATGTATTTTATTATCCCGAGTTCAGGCATACTAAACATGACTTCCTACCATGCTCTCTGAGTCCACTGGGGTCACAGCGTGTAGCGATCCCAGCAGCCCATTCTGGCCTATGGAGAGCAGGTAGCCTTCAATAGTGAAAAACGAAAATGGCTGTAATTCACTATTAAGACATGCCACACACATCAGGGCATGTCCTACCTTATGCCTACAATGCACCCTGCGCTTGGGCCTACCAGAGGGGTGACTAACATGTAGTTAAGGGAAGGTTTAGGGACTGGCAAGTGGGGACACTTGCTCAGTCAGCGCGACGGTACCGGACCGCGCGCAGGTTCTGCAGTGGCAGATCCTAGACACATTTTACCCCGCTGCTTCGGTGGGTGGCACAATCAGTGCTGCAAGCCCACTAGCAGCATTTGGATATACAAGCCCTGGGCACCCCTGGTGCACTCTACTAGGGACTGATAGTAAACCAAATATGCCAAACGTGGAAGTCAATTCACATGATACATTTTTACCATAGGGAGCACTTGCACTGTGGCAGCTAACACCAACACAAAAACACATTGAGGCACAGACAAAAAAATGGAAGGGTAACCCACGCCAATGGTGCCAGGTCTAACACTCCCATTGATGCTCTGCTAGTGTTTTCTAGGGTGCCTTGGGGCATTGAGGAATGCATATATGTGGGAGAGAAGTCGCTCATCTGAAGAGTGGGTAAGAAGCCATCTTGTAAAAGGTGTAAGGGTCCTACCGGCGTGGGGACAGGCCAGAGGTAAGACCCAGTGGCGGATAGCTGTATACTGCCAGTGCACAGTGGATGGGAGACTATAGGCAGACTGAATCTGAGTAAATTCCATAAGGCCGTCTTTATCAAAGAAGTCACTCACCCTCTTTCAACTAGTAATGTGCCACTTAGTGAACCCAAACCTTCCAAATAATACTACCCTCCACTGCTTGATAGATAAAGCACAAATGTTTTTTGGTGCTAGGTTGGGCCTACTGACGATTCAGCACAGCTGTGCTGCTTGATAATAGCATAGTAAATTGGGAATACCCAGCCCACCGTCCAACTTTGACAGGCACATCTGCTTCCAAGCCATGCACCCCTTCTTTGCTCCCTTATGAAGTCGTTAATAAGGCATTGTAACTTCTCGATTACTTGCGGTGGAGGTTGTAGTGACAGGGTTTGCATGACATAACGCCCATGCCAGGAAAGACCATATCCCTTCCATTTAGATAGGTCGTAATGGAAGACACTGAAATTGCGGCATAATTGTGGTCAGCAGTGCACTCAGGCGTGGCGTGTATTTGCAAACCCAGGTACCTTACCCCTTGTGAGGATCAGGCAAATAGGAAGCTCCACTCAAGTTGGGCTTGATCGCTCTTTGGGACAGTCAAATTCAGTGCAATGGATTTCTGTAGATTTGTTTTAAATCAAGAGGCTACCCCAAAAGCTGCCAGCTCTCCCATCACAGGGGGCAGAGAGGTCTGTGGGTTCTATAGGATCAGTAAATGTTGTCAGCCTACAAATCTGCCTTGTGGTCCTTGCCTCCCATAAATAGCCAGTTATGTCCCAATTGTTACGTATCCATTACGGAAAGGGTTCCATATAAAGATGAATAGTAAGGGAATCAAAGGGCATCCCTGGCGGATTCTCCTAGAAATAATGAAGGGCAGAGATACAAGCCAGTTAACTCTTACCATCGCTTTGGGGGAGGCATAGCTGCACTGAATCCAATTGACAGAACCATTGACCAAAGCCAAATCGAGTCAACACCGAGCAGAGATACCGCCCGTGCACTCGATCAAATGCCTTCTCTGCATCTATAAAAAGAAGGAGTGCCGGGATATGGGAGTGCTGCGTCTTGTCTAGCAAATGGCAAATACTCTTAGGCCTTAATTACGAGTCTTGCGGTCCATGGACTGCCAGACGTGCAGGGGTGTGGCGGTGGCAGTCTTACGACTCGGGCGGTTGGACCACCATGAGACCGCCACTGGAACTGCCATTTCCTGGAGGTGTTGCGGCGGTCCTGAGGCTGCAATACTCTGGCGGGGCCGGCGTGCTCCAGCCAAGCATACTGTGAGTTTCCTCTCTGCCAGGGTTTTCATGGCAGTTCCTCCTCCATGTAAACCCTGGCAGAGAGGAAGAGCACCCTATGTTTTCACACAGGGGGGCACAACATGGGCCCCCCTGTGTGCATGCACACCAGTTCCTGCAGGACATAGACTTTTAAGGACCTGCCTCCTTATTGCACTTTTGCAAAACATGGGACATTGAGGAAGCTCTGCTGATTAGACCTCAAGGTCCACTCCTGACAATATAGGCTAAGCCTCAACTTGAGCTAGCCTGGGCCCTTGCCATGGATGGCTCGAAAAGCAAGGGTGAGTGCTTTAAACTCAATCCTCCTGGCCACCAGGAGCCAATGAAGCTGTCTCAAGAGTGGAGAAATGTGCTGGCAAAAAGGGACCCTATGAATTAGCCTTGCAGCCGAATTCTGCATGGTCTGTAACCTGTAGGTCAGGTAGTCAGGCAACCCCAGGTAAAGGCAATTGGCATAATCTAGCTGGGAGGTTACCAATGCATAGACCGTAATCCTACGGCTCTCTTCTGGCAGGAAACATAAAAATGTCCTGATAGATCTGATTTTCGCAAAGCAGGCTGCAGAGATTTGCCTTCTCCCACCTAACTCCAAGATTTCTAACAACGTCCTTAAGGATGGATGGGGGGCCCAACTCCCTTGGCCACCAGAGGCATGACGGGGAGGAGATGCTTGACTGAAAAAAAGACCTCGGTCTTGTCTGCAGTAAGTTACAAGTAACTTTCTTTCATCCAGCTAGCAATGTCCTTCAGACATTCTTAAAATTTTTAAAAGGCTGGTGTGGATTGCTCTTTAAAAGAGAACACCAACTGAGTGTCATTTGCACACGAAATGACCTTCACCCCCCAAGCGGAAATGAGAGCAGTCAGCGGGTCAAGGTAGATATTAAAGAACAGTGGGCTTAATTTAGAACCCTTAGGTATCCGCATATACGTTGTTTGACTGATGACAGGAGAGAGCGAAGGAAGACCTATTGACCATGGTCTTCAAGATATGACTGGATCCAATCAAGTTCCACTGCCTGCATGCCATTAGCCATGACCTTGGCCAGGACCAATCATCACAATCTGTAATTTTCTCTGCTTCACTGAATATTTGAACCACATGCTTAGTTTGTGTCACATTCCTTGCTATATGTCCACTTTTATTGAAAAATAACAGCAAGTGGAATCAGTGAAACAGTCAGTCTTCCTTGCTGTAGTGCCAAGAGGTAAAGTGCAATTCTATGTTGAACAGTCATGGCAGCCACTGAATTAATTTCTACCTGCAATTCTTGAAGTGCATCTCCTGTTGCATTGAATGCTATAGCTAGCTAAGCAGACATGTAAACAAGGGTCAATTCTAAATCAAATAACCATATCGAGGAATTAATACATGCACATTAGCTCAAAAATAGACTATCTCCAGCCTCCAGAATAGATGCATGTATATTTCTTATGTATCACTGACAAAATATTGATGTAAAAAATATTGATGACAAAAATATTGATATAAAACTATACAATGCAAAACTATTGACTCCCTATACTTAAACAGGTAAGTACAAAAATATCAAATCAAAAATATTGAAGTAAAAAATATAGATGTATGAAATGTCGATTTAAAAATATATATAACATAAAATACATTAAATATATTAAATATTAATATCATTTTTAACAAGATAAATTAAATGTAATATACATTTTAACTAAATATAACAAATACACTTAATTAAAAAAATATATAAACACACAAACTTAATAATTTATACATATACATATATTTACTTAAAAATAATTTATTAATTATTATCTTTATTACATTTTCAAACTTTTAAATTATATAAAAATAAAACTACTATTCCCACTCCAGTGAGTGCAACAGTAGGGAATGTGCTGGATAGCAGAGGGGTAAAAATTACTATTCCCACTCCAATAAGTGCAATAGTAGGGAAAGTATTGGAGAGCGGAGGGGTAAAAATTACTATTCTAACTCCACATTGTGCAACAGTAGGGAAAGTATTGGATAGGGGAGGGGTAAAAATGGCCTTTCCTACTCCAATAAGTGCAACAGTAGGGAAAGTGCAGGATGAC
This sequence comes from Triturus cristatus, assembly GCF_964204655.1. Lineage (NCBI taxonomy): Eukaryota > Metazoa > Chordata > Amphibia > Caudata > Salamandridae > Triturus > Triturus cristatus. The sequence continues at coordinate 470,126,270 of NC_140593.1, read as the reverse complement.
AGATGGTTAAAAATTACTATTGCCATTCCAGTGAGTGCAACAGTAGGGAAAGTGCTGGATAGCGGAGGGGTAAAAATTACTATTCCCACTCCAATAAGTGCAATAGTAGGGAAAGTGCTGGATGGCAGAAGGGTAATAATTACTATTCCCACTCCAGTAAGTGCAACAGTAGGGAAACTGTTGGATAGCGGAGGGGTAAAAATTACTACTCCCACTCCAATGAGTGCAACAGTAGGGAAAGTGCTGGATAGCGGAGGGGTAAAAATTACTATTCCCACTCCAATAAGTGCAATAGTAGGGAAAGTGCTGGATGGCAGAAGGGTAATAATTACTATTCCCACTCCAGTAAGTGCAACAGTAGGGAAACTGTTGGATAGCGGAGGGGTAAAAATAACTACTCCCACTCCAATGAGTGCAACAGTAGGGAAAGTGCTGGATGGCAGAGGGGTAAAAATTACTATTCCCACTCCAATAAGTGCAATAGTAGGGAAAGTATTGGATAGCGGAGGGGTAAAAATTACTATTCCAACTCCAAAGAGTGCACTAGTAGGGAAAGTAGTGGATAGGGGAGGGGTACAAATGACTATTCCTACTCCAATAAGTGCAACAGTAGGGAAAGTGCAGGATGGCGGAGGGTTAAAAATGACTATTCCCACTCCAGTGAGTGCAACAGTGGGGAAAGTGATGGATAGCAGAGGGGTAAAAATTACTATTCCCACACCAATAAGTGCAATAGTAGGGAAAGTGCTGGATGGCGGAAGGGTAATAATTACTATTCCCACTCCAGTAAGTGCAACAGTAGGGAAACTGTTGAATAGCGGAGGGGTAAAAATTACTATTCCCATTCCAATGAGTGCAACAGTAGGGAAAGTGCTGGATGGCGGAGGGGTAAAAATTACTATTCCCACTCCAGTGAGTGCAACAGTACGGAAAGAGTCGGATAACAGAGAAACAAAAATTAATAATAGCATTTAAACAATTGAAAAAATGTAAATAATCTTAAAAATACATAAACGATCATTTAAAAATATCAGATTAAATACATTAAAGATTAACATTAAATATATTATTAACATATAACAAAAAGGTACAACTATTATCCAAAATAAATTAATAAATACATTTATAAACAATATTTATTTAAAAGAAGCAAACATTAACAAGCAAAAAATATTTAAAACATACATTTATTTATTTTATTTCCTACCCTATAACACCACAGCAATAAAAAAAAATCAACATTTGTATTTAAATTATTTTTCATAATTAAGATAATTAATAATGATTTTAAATATTATTATTAATAAAAACATAAACATTCATTGAATATGCATTCTTTAAAGCACTGCGCGGGAATCCGCGCAGCGCTGAAGAGGTTAACACTATAATATGCACAACACACACCTAAAATAAATTACAAAATTGCCATCATTAATTATTAATTAACTAATTTTAAATAATTAACAGCTAATTATTAATTCATCAATACAAATAAATTACTTCCGCCCTTCCCACCATTTTCACATATAAACACCACAACACACACCTGGAATAATTACACAATTAACATGATTAATTACCAATTAATTAATTAATTAAAATGTATTAACAACTAATTATTAAAACATTAATAAAACATGAATGTACATATTTAACACTATAACATCTCAATTTAACAAATATTAATAAATAAAAACATATTAAAAAAAATTCTATAATAAATTACTTCCCAACCTATTCCCCTATAAACCCACAACCCGCTTTGGTACTGAAAACGCAAAATTCAAATAAAACAAATATAAAAACTACAAAAAATAATCAATACATATTAGAGAATTAAATTATTTCCCACACTTTTTCCTTTTAAACCCACAACCTGCTACGGAACTAAAATTCGAACACATATAATAAAAATACAAACAATTCTTATACAAAAAATACATGCATCACACATATAAAATATATTCTAAAATACATAATATTAATAAACAATCAATATTTTCAACATCTATATTTTTGCTAACGATATTAAACACTTCGATATTTTTTCCATCGATATTACATACCCAAAATCAATATTCTTGACCACGATATTTTTTCTGTCGATATTCTTGACCCACGATAGTTTTTACCACGATATTTGTGCAATTCGATATTTCTTCTGCGGTATGACTGACATTTTGGATGTACAATTAGAAGCAGCACACATGCCTTCTCAGTGCCAGGGACTCACCTTGTATGCTTTTATGCCACAAATTAAATACATACCCCCCTGTAACTGTGTGTCCAATGAGTGATGTTTACTGAGCGGGAGGCCTGTCCCCTCAGGGAAGGTGTTCGAAAATTGATCACACCATTTGTAATCAATCCATGCAGAATTTATAAGCATAGCTGTCAAAGAATAATCCTCAGGATCGGTTTGTTGCATAGAGGGGTCCCCCTTTCGATACCCCCGTGCCAGATTGCTGTTATAGCACTGGTAAACAGGATGAGCAAGTGAGGGAAGGTAAGGAAGGAAACAGTAGGGAGGATGATCTGTTATGACACCAAGGAATCATAAATATACTGACTTCTAGTATTCGCAAAACATAACATCTGTGCACATACACAATATCTATACACTCAATATAGTCACTACCTGTACAGAAACAAAAAAACATTAGTCTGAAGTATTTCTAAGAATTTTCATAGGTTCCTGTGTAGATCCACAAATAAGCTGATATGGTTACTGCGAGGGAACAGAGAAACGAACATTCAAATAAAAACACTTCAATAATTTCACAGTATTCTCCTCCAATATCAATACACCATACTAGCTATGTATATATTGCCTAACATACCATAATTAGACACCAATGTACGTCACAGGGGATGAGCATGGTCCTATACCGCTCTCGGCACCACCCCTGTTAATAAGAGCCAAATAGAAATAGGAGCACAAATGAAAGAGAAGACTTCAGGCACCGGAAATACAGATTTCCAGTCACAAGAATAGATAAAGGTGTTCCCAAGGAACAAATAAGTTTCAGCAAAAGTAACGTGAAGCACACCACAAAACGTGTCTGAATGGGTATTCAAGTACTATAAATCCAGATCTAGTCAAAATGCTGCAAAATACATTCCACAGCAAGAGCCACTGGATGTGGCTCGCCAACTGTGGATCTCCCTCCACAACTGTGGAAATGCCCTCAGCCAGGATGCATGCTCTTGTTACATCTAGGTCTGAGCATAAAAATCTGCTCCACTCGTGGAGCTTCCATTCACGTGCTTGAGGTTTGTTTAGGCTTCGGCTCGCCAGTGCCACAATAATTCCACGCTGCTAGCGAGCTTGTGTGATACTTGTGCCGATCGCTTGAGCAGTTTTTGTACTCAAGAAGCAGCTTAGAGGTTTTCAAGTGGATTTTCTTCTCCAACTGGCTGTTGGAGTTGTTCTTTTTGAGCAAGAAACAGGAAGAAAGTGCCCCAGAGACTCCTGCTTCCTATTTCGGTCTGGCAGGCTCATCCCAGTGCTTTGTATATCTCTTGGTCACTTATCATTGGGATTTGGAGCTGAAGGATCATTCTCCTTTTCTGCTGCATATATACCATTGGATTAAAGAACTTTATATTTGAGATTTCACAAGTAAGTTGAAAAACTGGTGTATAAGGGTGTTGTTTGTTTGATTGGAGGCATGCAGGATTTATTTGTACTTTTATTTGAATTTTTAAATGTATTGTGGTGGGTGCCCTGCAGTTTTAGTAGGGGCCTAGTGATTTTTTTTGCATGTACTTTTTCTTCTTTTGTAAAGGAAAAGTGTTGCACAGTTTAGTACATTTTCACCATGTTTGCAATATTCATTTAATTCACTTTGTAGCCTAGTCTGCCAATGGGTCTTTGAGCGTTGTCAGTAGTAGACATGGGTGCATGAAACAAGTGTTTCTGTGGTGTCTGTTGAATTGAAACATCATTTAGGCCATGGATGGCATTGGATTAAATTACAAAATGATACACTCCTCATGAAGCTTACCTACTTTCTGTCTTTCACCTTGACTCTAAAATACAGTTTCTGTTTTACAATCCACAGGCCTTCTAGTCTCCTGCCTGAATTAAAGGCGAAAGCTGAGCTCCACACTCCTGCTTATCTACCGGACCAGTCCAGACAGGTACCCAAGAGTGATGGACATTCCCAAGGAAATAGCAGATGTGCCACCTAATTTTGTAATAGAGCATAATTTTTCTTTCTCTTAACAATGATATTTAGAGAACTGGGTGGGTGGGTACACTCCCAACCTAGAAAACAGAAAATTTTGATATCTGATAACTTGGGTCTCGGGGTTAGAAATACTGTTTGCAATGGATTTAACTCTACTGTGTCATACTCATTCCTTTGTTTCCTTCCGCAACAGATTGATGAGGAATAATGTGTTGCTCATTGCCCATATGAATGTGGTCCTTGTGTATTGTTCGTCCTTGTCAAACCTTTCCCCAAATACCCTTTCCCAGCCATTCATCAAAGCCTAGTTTCATTAATATCAAAGTCCTGCACACTATCACTCCAGCACCCGCTGTTGAATGCGGCCTTTGGGTTCCAGATCCTTATTCGATAAAGCGAATGGAGGTGTGCCAGGTAATGAAGTTCAGTCAATCTTAATGTTTCAAAACCTTTTATAAATACATAACTCTTTCAATAGCACATATAGCTCAGCCAACGCGTTTCATTAAAAAACAGTAGGAACATCATCAGAGCTTAAGATAAAGTATCGCTGAGATCTTGTTTCAGTGCAAAATTAGTGTTTTCAATCCAGCTTAATATGCTGGTTGGTTTAGGAATTCCTAGGGCATCATCATGCCCATTTTCAAAATACCTTGCTAAGTATCCTTCCAGTTCCGCGTCCGCACGTCGACCTGATTTTGGGCTGAAACAAGATCTCAACAATACTTTATCTTCAGCCCTGATGAAGGTCTTACTGTTTTGGAACGATTAATTCCAAATGCTTTTCTGTTTCCAATTCTACCCTGACTCCAAATAGGCAGATGAGTAATCAATAAGATTCTGCATCACAAACCCTTTATATGAAATGCGTATATTATCCTGTCTGCTGTAAGTAGACATTGGGGAAAAAGATGGCCTGCACTCCAGGGATAGGAACAGGCTATATAGATTGTATCTGACACGTTTTTCACAGTGTATTCCATAAGCCAAACTTGACATCAAATCATGCACTTACTCACACCTTATTCACTGGCCTCACCCACCACCCCATATTATTTCCGACAAATTCATTTGCTGGGCACTAAGTAAAGAAAGGTAACTTGACTTACTCTACTGCATGATAGAGTAGAGGAATTAGGCGGGCATGGTAGAGCTTTTGCTATAGAATAGAGTGGTCACTAGACTGATCATCAATTCATCATCATTGGCTTATTCAGTCACTGACAATAAAGGAGTGAAGTACTAAGAGGTGACTGAGAGGGCAGAGGGAAACACATCTTGTGTGTTCGGTTTGCAATGCATGGAAAACATTGAGCATGCCTCAGTAACTAAATCAGACGCGCATTGCAGAGCCAACACTGCAGAATTTAAACATACTGCCCTTCGGTCATAGGTGGCAAAATGCCATGGGCAGATGGTGGGGGATATGATGAGTGGGATACATTTGGCTCACTTAACAAATACAGTGCGTCAAGGGAGTAGAACAAAAAATAAAAAGTACCCCCATTTTAAACCATAGTTTTGAGAACCCCACATAAACAAAATACCTGAAGTAGGTGAGAAGCATGCCCCTTTCCATAAGAAGAGCTGCTTTGCTTATTGATCAAAACAGTCCATATATTCATTCATCCTTTCATTATAAATCACCCATAGCCACCATGATTAACCTTTTCTTTCTCTCACCCAGTCTTTCACCAAAATCTCCAGTCCATTATCCATCCATTCAATATCTACCCTTTCTTCCAACCATCCTTTCGCCCAACCATCCCTTTACCCACCCAGGCACCCTTTCATCCTCCCACCCTTTCACTCATATACCATTTTTCTTTCTTTTACCCTTATGTTCTTTCACGTTTCCCTCAAGTCATCAATGCTTGTTATGTGAGCTTTTGGTGAGCTGCGGATAATAGAAAAAGAGAAAAAAAGATAATGCAGAGATTAGAGCAAAGAAACAAAAATTAAATCCATTGTGCTTTGCACGAGTGGGTTGCATCCTGTACTAATCATCAATTGGAAGGAAGACAGCAGGTAAGGGTGTCAGAGCAACTTTATTTCTCACCAGGAACACCAGCCTCCCGGCACCAACTCCCATACAGGAACCCAGCACCAACATTCCAATACCCCAAGATTCTACCCCAATCATAAGACCCAACATTAGGGAAATAATAGTAATAAATAATGGACTTACTGGGGTTAGCAGAGCCCTTGGCAGCAGCACTGGTGGTCGGCACCTCTGGCTGCCCAACTTCTCCCAGACCCTCTAGATCGTCCCTCTTCTTGCCCTTGCGTGATGATGTAGGAAATGAAGAAGATTAAAAAAACAGATTAGTCATTCAGGTAATATCCACTTAATTATTATGACAGGCAAACGCAGTCACATAATTGTACTTCTCTAGAACAGATCAGCTATAGTGCTAGTTTTGAATATATCAACTATCGTTGAGTTGCAGATACTAATCCGAAAATCCTTATTCCAAATTTTCTTAACAAAAACTACATTTGGAACTAATGCATTGCAGTGAATGATCTTTGATTCTATGCGCATTTTTCAAACCCCTTGATGGACCAACTCATTCTCCCTTTTTTGCAATGCATATATGCATACTACACATCACAGTGAAATAGCTTGGAACTGCACAAGCTACATAAACAAAGTCACAGAGAGAATGCATTTACTCACTGATATCCCTGATTCACTATAGTGACAGGAGGACAGTCTGCAATGGCTTCTTAATTAATCAGCCAAAGCGAGCGCCAATGATGAGGAAGATTAGGGAGCGCTGAGCACCTGCCTAGCAGAAACTAGAGACAGAATCGCATAATAATAATATTCCAACGTAACCTAAAAGTAACTTACCTCTGATTGTGAGCAGCATGCTATTCTCATTTTTTTTTTTACAATTGTAGAACACAAACACAACAAATATTTAATACTCACGAGCCCCGGAACCTCAATATCAAGCAGGTCCTGTACACAGTATAAGATATCTGCCCCGCGGTACGTCAGCTACTGGACAGTGCGCCGAACCTGACTGCTGCACTGCACGCCCCTGCGCACACTTCCCCAGCGCAGCTAACACTCCTGCAGGGCTATCCACTGCCAGGTCTGCCACCTGCTTCCAGCATGGAGGAGAGGTGGCGCTGCACAAAGAAAACAAGTGCTGCCACCTCCTCTCTGCTAAAGATCACCTGGGGATGCATACCAGTGTGGCGGCACCACCCGCAAGGAGGAAAATCCTCTGCCATGGCGCTGTGTTGGGGATAAAAGAAGGAAAAGGAAGGGAAAGGAAAGGAACAAAGACATAGGAAGTAAGGGAAAAAAATACACAAAATATACAAAGTGACGAAAACATCCCAAAATTCCAAAACACGTAAAATACACAAACACAAAGACACACATTAATATAAAAAATAAAAATGAGTGGTAGATACGTTTTAAAGGGGGAGGATTAAAGAGATAAAAGAGGAATTAAAATTTTCCCGGCACAATAAAAGAGAGTAGAAAAATAAGGTGGCCTTGCCCATGTGAATCGATTGGTGCCATTTGTGCATAATTTCCACTGCAAGGACATACATGAGAATCGCGTAGTGCTGTTCGATCGCGATTGTCAATATGAGGACGCACTCCGCATTGCACATGGCAATGCGCACGTGCGCCCGGAAAATCCACCCGTGTTTGGAACTCCACGTAGCACTGCAGAGTTTTTTAGCCACTATAGCTTACCCTGCTCTGGAGAATATTCTTCAAATTTTATCTCATGTAACCTCTCTTAGTATATATGATAACAAAATGTTCTTTTTTTTAATTGTATGCTTTTATTATTTTATGACAAAACTCTTGGTATTGTTTGTTACCCTGCTCTGTAATTAGTGTCTGTTAGTCTGCTGGATGAACCATCAGTGTACCACTCATAGTCTGCCTTTTCTAATGGTGTCTGCTATAAATCTGGTCTGGGTGTGGTGCATGTCTCATCAACCTCAACACAGTCATGATCAGGGGTCTCCTCCGAATCACCCACTGACAAATTAACAGGTGGGCATCTTTTAATGGTGATATTAGTGTTAGACAACAAGGCGACCACATAACCTGTGCACCTGACACAAACCTGTTATGTTGCTGCAATTGCCAAAAACAACTGCACCGCATGTGGCACATAAACAATACAAGGGGAACCCAACACAATGGGAGCTGTTCTCTCTACCATCACAGCTGCTGCGGCCACCACTCTCAAACAAGCCAGATTCCCAGTCACTGCTGAAGGCAAAGTCACAGACTACTATGACACAGGTCTTTTTCCAGAGCCATGCTGCTGTATCAGCACACCATTGCAATGTAATTTTGCTCTGACACATAGAGATGGAAAGGCAGTTTGTAATCAGGAAGCCCCAATGCTGGCACAGTACATAATGTTTCTTTCAGTTTCTTGAAACAGTCTTCAAGTCCATTAGTCCATACAAAGTTGTTGGGTGCATCTTTTAGTGCATTTTCTCAAGATGGCACCATAGGATCTGTACTCATGGATCCACTGGAGGCAGTAGTTCATCATCCACAGGCAGGATATCATTCCTTTCATGGTGGATGGGGGCTGCATGTTCTGAATCATTTTTATTGTGTCAGGTGATATGCAGCGTGTAGCTTTGGATACCACATGCCCAGGTAAGTCACCTCTTTTTAGCAGCACTGTCTGTACTGACGCACATAAGGTAATTCTGCATTTTCTTCAAGTGACACTTTATGGGGAGGGCATGCTGCAACAATCCTGCCTCATTTTTGTGTTTTGCCCAGACCTCTGAATTCACCTGCTCAAGAACTTTGTTTTTAGTCAGCTGTAAAGCCATATTACCCTTCAAGCTTGTCAAAAACTAAAGTCCTATAATTTCTGAGTATAGACAACCTCCAACACTAACCTTCTCCATCTTCCAACACAGGCAAAAATCCTACAGGAAATATTAAATTCTTTATTTTTTAGAAAGTTCTAAAGGTATTTGACCATTGGTCAAACACAATAAGGAGCTATAGGGGCTGAAAACAGGTCTTCCCCCACTCTGAGACTTATACACAATGAATGACCTGTTCACACGGTGAAAACACAGCTCGTACACCTAATATAGTTGTCATATATTTTAGACAATCTATTGAGCCAGTGGTTATACCATCTGTACTTCTATAGGAATGGATCACCAATAAAGAGAAAAAAGGGGAGAGAAATTTATGAGAGTTAGAGGCTATCTATGTAACCAGTGACCTGTGTCTCTAAAACCCTAATGTGGTGAAAAAGATGTGAAAATGGAATGGTGGTGCCTCACGGTAGCAACACCAGGGAGGATAAAGCAGGAAGGTACTCGCCTGCTACCTCAAGATCTCATCATCAGCTACCACCACTCCGAGGAAGAAATGTGCAAGAGAATGAAGATGGGTAGAGACCCAAAAAGACAAGGTGCTAGGGTGTGTGATAAGGAATAACTGTGCAGTGATTCGTGCACCAAATACAACCCCACAATTAGGACCTGGGGATCAAGAAGTCACTCCACATGTCCCTATTTACAAGCTTGACCGAGTACGTGTCCGGTATCAAGACACGGTGCTGAGTTGATACCGGACACGTACTCGGTCACGATTCATGATAGGAAGTGACCGGAAGAGCCTTTGACGGAGTGATTGAACTTACACATATAAGTGCTCGAGGGTAAAGATATGCCCAAGATGGGCTATATCCCGAACTGTTTTTAATAGACAAGTGTTGGTGCAGGGTGGAGCGATAATAACCCACGCCCTGAAGAAATTGCCGTGAGTTTATCCAGTGGCAATGAAACATGTCGGCATTTTAAATGAGCAGACACACAGCACAGAATAAAAGTTGACAGCCAGTGTGATCTAGCTCAAGCTTGTAAATAGGGACATGGGGAGTGACTTCTTGATCCCCAGGTCCTAATTGTGGGGTTGTATTTGGTGCACAAATCACTGCACAGTTATTCCTTATCACACACCCTAGCACCTTGTCTTTTTGGGTCTCTACCCATCTTCATTCTCTTGCACATTTCTTCCTCGCAGTGGTGGTAGCTGATGATGAGATCTTGAGGTAGCAGGCGAGTACCTTCCTGCTTTAGATCCAAAGGTGGAAGGTGCACTCATTAAGATTGAACACATTAAATCAAAAAGTCCAATTAATGTGATGTTTCTTTCTGTTTAATTCTGATGTTTGTAACACGAGCAACGTACAGCCAATGCGTTTCGTTCCTTGCAGGAACTTCGTCAGGGCTATTTCCTTTACGGCTACCATGCTGAGACGCGACTGTTTTTCTGAAGGATAATTTTTTGCCTTCAATTGCCTATTTCGCCATCTTTCATATATACCATCATTATGAGTATATGAGGGTCTGCCTTGTATATACTTCACTATATTAACAATACACAAGACGAACAAAGATCGCAAGGATTTTATTTATCACTCTTGGATACTTTGTGTACTTCGGAAATAGCCCTGACGAAGTTCCTGCAAGGAACGAAACGCGTTGGCTGTACGTTGCTCGTGTTACAAACATCAGAATTAAAAAGAAAGAAACATCACATTAATTGGACTTTTTGATTTAATGTGTTCAATCTTAATGAGTGCACCTTCCACCTTTGGATCTATGTTTTGATTTACTTTGCATCTTTGGACGACAGATGTAGGAAGTGTCTTTTGCACCAAAGTCTTTTGATTATTAACAACATATGTGTTTTGGTTGAGCTGGACCTTGGTCGGTCGTTCTGTTTTCGTTTGTAAACCTTCCTGCTTTATCTTCCCTGGTGTTGCTACCGTGAGGCACCACCATTCCATTTTCACATCTTTTTCACCACATTAGGGTTTTAGAGACACAGGTCACTGGTTACATAGATAGCCTCTAACTCTCATAAATTTCTCTCCCCTTTTTTCTCTTTATTGGTGATCCGTTCCTATAGAAGTACAGTTGGTATAACCACTGGCTCAATAGATTGTCTAAAATACATGACAACTATATTAGGTGTACGAGCTGTGTTTTCACCGTGTGAACAGGTCATTCATTGTGTATAAATATTTGACCATTGGTCCCAAACCTTTAGGGTAGAAACCTGGTGCTAAAGCTATATCTGTGTGTCGTTCTGAAGCTGGCATTTGGAATAACCTTTCTTCCTGTGGTCCAAGCTCAATGCTCACTGCACACCCTTTTTTGCCTATATACAATGTGACCTTGAGCAACTCCATTGTCCAGTACAAATGTACGCTCGTACAGGCCCAGGTACTAGTGTCAATTGCACTAAATGAGTGAGCAAATCACTCTTAATGTCAGGGCTGTATTTAAGCAGTTCTTGAAACTTGTCATTATAGAATTCTCACTGTAATGGTGTTCATTAGTAACGTGTTGGTGACAGAGACAAGACGGGCTGTGCATAACACAGAATCCTCACTTAATATGTGAGCGTTAAGTGCTCTATTAGCCAATTCTAACCTGTCCTCAGGTACTTGTAAATAAATCCCATTTTGTGAAAAATATAAAGTTTCATGCTATTTACAGAGGCGGTCTCTCCCCAGCAATTATATGGGTGCATTTGATGATAGGAGAAACTGATGGGTCCAGTGGCGAAACTATGCCTTTTGCCGCCGTGGCGGTCCCAGACTTTGCTGCCCCGCGGCAGCCATAACAGTAGGGCGGAGGATGCTGGCGAACACAACTTATGTTTTCCACCCTATGCAGCTGCATGAAAGAGTGGGGGAGTAGACTGCTGCCCCCAAAATTCATGTCGCCCAGGGCAGACCACCCACCTGCTCTTTCCTTGCTATGCCACTGGATGGGTCATTGTAAAATCATTAACAGCTATTGGTAGGGGTTCTGTTAACTCTTCATGCATCAGCATTCCATTTACAGCTACAGTAGTTATTTTTTGCGACTACTGGGACCTAACGTGTTTCTTACTGCTGATAGGGTTGCGCCACTGTCTATTAGGAAATCAATCTCTTTACCTACTACCGTAATTGGAAACAGGCAAATCTCCTCAAGTGTGTCTGATACCTTCATCATAAAATACTGGGCTTGAGTTTCTGTACTTTGGGGCATCATCCATCTCTCCACATGGTCCTATGCTGATCCATGTTTTCCCTGGAAATGATTCCTTACCTAGTGCTGTGTCTGCTTGATGTCTCTGGGCATGGGTGGTACTGTTTGCTGGACCTCCTCCCTGTAAAAACTTCCATTCCAGGTGTTTCTATCATTTCTATCATACCTGTCAATTCCCTAATTCCTGTCATTTTCCCACCTGTCTCTCCTACATCGATACATGTTCAATTTTTGGCACCAATGCCCATACTGAAGGACTGGGTTTTTCTAAGACCCAGCGGTGCCAGGGAACAACACCTGAAACCTTCGCGGGTTACCTGTTCTGGCGTACCAAACACAGAGACATGGGACACTTCCAGCAACGTCAGAGATCAGCGTTTATTTACTGCAGGGATACAGAGGTCACAAGAAGTACACAGCGTGTAGGTTCTCGGAGACTGCTTCAATTTGCAAAAGTGGATCGCTCCTTTTATACACGTTTTTCCCATAGGACAGTATAGTGAACAAAGATCACAACCCGGTTCCCATAATAAACTTCAAAAGGGTCGCGTTCATGTTTCAAGAGGCCGGAACATAATCACCACAGTATTGCCGGTTCCCAACTGTAAAAACATATCTTCTCTGCAATAAAACACATTCCATCCTGATCGTAAACACATTAGGAGAAGGGACAAGAACAGATGCAAAGAAAGGACAAGGATGCACAACAGATTAGAGAAGAGTGTTAGGAGTAATAAAGGGAACTTGATAACGGGATCAGAGACACCGTGTCTAATGTATGCATGGCTGAAACAATAGACCGGCATGGCAAGATGAGCCTTGAGAGGGGCCATCTGCCTTCGTCGTGTCGTTTCCCTCGTCATAAAAGTCATACTCCAAAGAACACGTGTCCCTCATGTAAGCTTGGGAGTCCCAGGGTCACGAAGCGGACAGAGTCCGTTCGCTGGCTACTTGAGGGCAAGAAACAAAATGGATGCCGTATCTAAAATGGAACCCGAGGGGTCAGATGAACAAACCCAAAAATCAGACGAACCATACGTGGTTGCGTAGCGAAACTGCGTACACCCACTATACTCGTCATTTGCGGTTCATAGATACCCAACTCACCCATATTCGTCACCACCCAAAAAGTGTCGTTCCGTCCCACACGGAACCTCAGACGCTCCTTTTGCCCTCATGTAGGCAAGCACTAGTCAAGATCGGAATCTATTTCAATATTCATCAGATCGTGCAGTTGCTGCTGGAACATTATTCTATTCATCAACGTCTCCTTGGTAACAGATGGTCGTCTTATACACGTCGTAGCACATAGGCCACATAAGGCAGGACCACACTGTACACAAAGACAACACGTGAACAGAAACGTTACAACAACCCCGACGATCATCAGAATCTTCCAACCCCAAGTTGACATCAGGCCCCAAAACCATCCTAGTAGCGTCCAATTACCTTCGTCCACGTGTATGGACTCGGAGATTTTGTGCAACTTCGAGATGGCTTGGTAGACAGTTGGAGCATTGTCAGGAATAAAAATGCAACAACTCGAATGGATAACTTTACACACGCCACCTCTATCTGCGAGAACAACATCTAGAACCATACGGTTCTGCAACGTCATGAGTCTATCCGCCTGAAGTTCAGCTGTGAGATTACCAAGGGCACTTGCAGTAATATTAGCAGTCGACTCTACTACACGTGTCAGCTGTCTTAGGTTCCTACTATTAACCATAGGTTCCCAAAACGGCAAGAAACCCTTAAAGAAGTCTCCTGCTTCTTGACTGGCAGTATCCTCTTTGCTAATAACGCCTCTCACAACTCTAGTCTTGTGATAATCTGAGGCAACTGTGAAAGTCGGTGGTAAAAGATTCGCAATATAACATGTACCCGAAAAATCACGGGGTAACCATGTATAGGCGCGTTCATAACATACAAAATAAGTGCCCTTAGCGGTCAGAAAAACAGGGGAGGAGAGCATCGGCAGAACATACGTGTCAGTGCAAGCACTGTTCCCAAGTTGTGCTCTCGGATTTCGACCCAGACCTTTCAAGCAGAAATTACCGAGGTGTGGTACAATCCATATTGGGGACGAGCTCTTAAGCTGTCTATCACCCACTGACGTACTATACTCAGCCTCGCTCAGATCCCTATAAGCCTGTACCTCTTCATTTGGGATAAGCGTTGCATCAAAAACATCTCTATCTAAATCCGCTATCGCTATCGCCAAAGGTTTGTGATACGGCCCAGGACCAAAATTGGCAGAACGTGGCTCTCGACTGGGGTAGGAATCTAGCGCACTACGGAACATAGTTTGGAATGCTCGAGCCGAACCCTGGGAGCTGTACGGAAGGACCAAATATGGAATACCCCTATCCATGGTATGTGGCATTAACCCACACACCCAACAATTGGTAGTATTCATCACCAACTGATGCTGATGTAGAAGTTGAACGAAGGAGTTATTCATAAATTCCGCACGCCTAACCTGTTCATGTTGAGGCAGGGGATGAAAAGAATGTGGGGAAACAGTGGTGAGGGAGCTCAGTTTAGGAGAAGAGGTAGGTGAAACAGAAGGCAATAACAACTGTACTCCAAAATACACTCCACCCACCAATAACATAGATACGATCAGGAACAAAAGGAACACCTGAAACAAAAAGCATTTTGTACATACAACTCTTCTTAATTCTGATCTCTGCGCCGACATCCTTTCTACTTCCAACAGCTTAGAGAATGCCATCCTCTACAAACCGTCCGTGACGTATTTGACGCACTTCGTTCTGAGTAGCGATTATCAATCCCCAGGAGTTCCCAGGAATCGACAAAAGTAACCGACCTAGCGTCAGAAACCTGCTAGACAGAAAGGAGTACCCGCACGGCCCTACGGTGACCCGGATGGAGAGGTACCCTCGAAAAGTTCAGATTACAAATCTCTAAGCCGTGGGAAAGCACATAAAAACTCAAAAAGGAAGGATATAATTGTCCATAATGTTCATAACATCAAAAGCAAATATACAACTAATTTTTATTAGTCCTTGAACGAAGAAAGTATCGACTTCTTCCAGGTCGAGTTTGCTCTACAAGCAATTGTTCGGCTGGCGCAACAGTGTTCGATGAAGTGGACAACGAGTCAGACCTTGGGCTTTCTGCTACCGATAACTCCACATGTGGGTTTGGCAGTGACAAATCATTTCCCACAGGTTGAGCGTCGCTAAACGGCACAAAGTGCAAAGGAGTCTCAGTTTCTGTTGTCGAAATCCCAGTCCTCACCCAACCATCCGTCGGTAAGGGAATCGGTACCCTTTTCGTATGGCTGGCGTGCACCCAATTCTTCCGGCCCTCCAGTCGAACCGCAGTCCTCGTCGTCAATAAGACTTGAAAGGGGCCTACAAATCTTGGCTCCAAGTTGCGCTTTCGACCAAAATTTCGGGTAACAACCCAGTCTCCTGGCCGGAGCTGGTGTCCAGGGCCCTCTGTCTGCGCCGGTAGAGCTTCAAAGACCTGTTGATGGATTAACCGTAGTTTAGTGGTCAAATCATGTAGGTAATCAATTAACATTGGGTACTCAAGACTATTAAAAGCCCTTGGTCTCGGGACCCCCCAAATATTCGCAGGGCGGCCGAACACAATCTCATATGGGCTAAGCCCTACTCGAGAGTGTACGGTCGCTCTGGTCGATAGGAGAGCCAGAGGCAAGGCATCAGGCCATGATAGACCAGTCGTAGCCTGGATCTTGGCGAGTTTTAGTTTTAGGGTACCATTGTACCCTTCAACCAAACCCGCTGCCTGTGGATGATTAGCGCTATGGAACTTTTGGCGAATTCCAAGACCCTTGCACACACTCTGCATTACACTTCCCACAAACTCACTTCCATTATCCGACCATACAATCCGTGGCATTCCGTACCGAGGAAAGTATTCCTTCAGCAGGATTTTTGCTGTGGACAGGGCAGTGTTATCCTTAAGAGGATAGGCCTCAATCCATCTGGAGAACGCACAAACCACAACCAAAACATACTTTAGGTTATTGCATCTCTCCATATGGATAAAGTCCAGCTGGATAACCTCAAAGGGACAAACAGGAGGAGCAAAATGACCAGGTGGAGTGGGAGTGCCCTTGCCGGGATTGTGCATTAAACACACTATACAGTTCTTAACCACTCTCTCGGCACACTTAGCAATACCCTCATTCCTCCATACAGGTGACAAAAACCTTCATATTCCTTTCGCACTAATATGTGCCAACCCATGGGCCATCGTCACAACAGCTAATACGTACGCATCTGGTAACATCCACCTCTGACATTCCGTCAGGTCAACCCAACATCCATGCATGTCCAACTTTCCCGTACTTTCTTTCCACTTAGTCTTTTCGGCTTTAGTAGCTTCGTTCTGAATTGCTTTCACACTCTCAATAGTATTTTCACACATACCAGTCTCCATCGGCCACCTCACTGAACTCGTGACATACATTCGGGTCGCAAGATCCTTAGCCGTTTCCTTAGCAATCTCATCCGCGAATGCATTACCACGACCAACATCATCCGTCACCTTCCGATGTGCACTACATTTAACAATCGCCACTTGTTTAGGCAGTGTAAGTGCATCCAAAAGGTCATTCACAAGCTGCCCATGCTGAATCTTCGTACCATGTGATGTCATAAATCCTCTTTCTCTCCACAATCTTCCAAAGTTATGCGCAACACCGAATGCATACTGACTGTCGGTAAACACATTCACTCGCTTTCCTTTAGACAAGACACAAGCTCTTGTCAATGCGATCAACTCTGCAGCTTGCGCTGAATTCTGATTCAATCTCGCAGTTTCCACAACCGTGCTCAACGTCACTACAGCATACGCAGTCGTCACATCGCCATTCGGCAATTTAAAGCACGAGCCATCCACATACAAAGTACCATCGGGATCTGTCAAAGGAGTGTCTTTTAGGTCCACACGACCTTTTGTTTCTTCCTCAGTTCGTAAATAACAATCATGTGGTGGCACATCATCTGATTCCATATTAATCGGCAACAATGTCGCCGGATTCAATATATTACAATGTTTGATCTGTATATGACTTGCCAAAAGGGTCAGCTCGTACCCAGACAACCTTGCACTCGTCAGATGTTGAGTCTTTGTCCGATTCAAAAGAGTATCAACTGCATGCGGAACCATCACCATGAGCATATGATCCATAACAAGACCTGCGGACTGCCGAATAGACGCCGCAGCTGCCGCTGTCGCCCTCAAGCAACTTGGCAACGCTCTCGCTACCGGGTCTAAGGTCGAGGAAAAATATGCACACGGGCGCTGCTTGCCACCAAATTGTTGCGTTAAAACACTCAATGCACAACCTTCCCTCTCGTGAACGTATAATGTGAATGGCTTGCTGTAATCGGGAGTACCTAACACAGGAGCCGAACACAGTGCGTCACGTAGCTCAGAAAAACTTTTCTGACATTCCTCCGTCCATGGCAAAGGAGTCGAAACGTCCTTGCACGTAAGAGCTATCAATGGCTTCGCTAACAGTGAAAAATTCGGAATTCACTGTCTGCAGTATGACGTGATACCTAAAAAGGCACGCACATCTCTCTGGGTCGTCGGCACGGTCATTCGAGCAATTGCTGCAATTCTTTCAGGGGTCAAACTTCTTCCCGCCTTTGACAATAAGTGACCTAAGTAGGTAACTTCTTGACAACAATATTGTAACTTAGAAGGTGACACTTTGTGGTATAAGTCACAGAGATGCTGCAATAGTGACACAGTAGCAGTCTTGCAAACTTGTTCAGTATCTGCCGCTACCAACAGATCGTCAACGTACTGAATCAAAGCCGCACCAATTGGCAGCACAAATGCATCTAGTTGACTTTTAAGAGCTTGGCTGTAGATCGATGGGCTCTCACAGTAGCCTTGAGGTGCGCGTTTAAACCGGAAACTGCGACCTCCTAACGAAAATCCGAACAAATCACGACTTTCCTCAGCAATCGGAATGCTAAAGAACGCATTCTTCAGATCGATTACCGAGAACCACGATGCAGAGGCTGGAATCAGAGTCAGTAAAGCTGTAATGTCTGGAACCACAGGAAACTGCGGGACAACAATTTTATTTACTTCCCGCAAGTCAATAACTAGACGGTACACGGGAGGCTTGGACAGATCAGTTCGTTTCAAAATAGGCAACACGGGACTATTACACACGTTACCTCGTGTCTCCTCGATAACGTCTTTACCGATCAGATCATAGATGATCGCTAATAGTGCCCGTTCACCATCAAGGGAAATACGATACTGTGGTATGCATGGTAAGCGCGCATCAGCTTTCAATTGAACAACATATGGTGGGATGCTCAGTAGGCCCACATCATTGGGACCTGTTGCCCACAAAGAAACCGGAAGAGAACTCAATTCCGGCGGGAGCTTATCGATTGACAGGTACATAGGGGAGATCACATTCTCACCCAAGGTAAGCTCCACACCCGTAGGAGAGCAGTACAAAGTCGCATGTAACCTCTTCAGCAAATCCAAGCCCAAAAGATTCTCACCACAACCAGTAGTCAAAATCAAAGGAGCTTCTAACTCATGAGACCCAATCGTAAGGAGCAAGGGGCTAGAGACTGGATTGCTAACGGGGGCGCCAGAGAATCCAACGGAAACATTCGTTAAGCCAGACAAAGGCGCGCCAGGGAGTTTCGAATGCATAATGGAACTTTTTGCTGCACCAGTGTCCAACAGAAAAGGCTCAACAACGCCCAATGTGGCTACTGCAACATAAGGCCCTCTCTGATCAACCGGAACTGATACTTCTCCCTTCCTTTGTCTATGGCTGTCCTAGTAAATACCATCCGTATCAACATCATGCTCAACGTAATGGTCATCCACATGATACTGCGCAGATCTACCGGACAATGGTTCACGTCGATCGAAACAATTCTGCGAGTCCGAGGAAGTGGCAAAACGCTCGGCCTGATTCTGAGTAACTCCACGACCTCTACCACGTGAAGCTTGTTGAGGACCACCACGACCTCCTCGAGCTGACACACCATTATTCCTATCACGGAGAACCGGACAATTAAACTTCAAATGGCCCTCCCCTCGACAGTACGCACATTGATTATATCCCAACACAAAACGAGGTGCGGGAGAGTCATTCCGTGTCTGCGATCTAGAGAACTGGGATTGCGATCTATTTGGCTGGTGCGAATCATTGAAATTTGAGCGCGGAGGATACGCTTGCTGCAATAGGACCTTAGTTTTAAGATCCTTCGTTTTCTTATCTGCACGTTCACTTTCCTCCTTTTCCCTATTTTCGTAATATTGGGCCGTAGCCAATATTTGAGCAGTGGTAGAAACAGCCCATGAACTCTCAGAATTTTTCAACTTATTGCTAAGTTCGGGCAACAAGTTCGATACAAACTTATCAACAAACAACCGCTGACCACCTTCTGAACCCATGTCCTGGCCACTATGATCGACAAATGCTTCCTCAAATCTCGTAAAGAAGTCGGATACGCTTTCATCCCTCTTTTGCTTGCACGCGGACAACTTGTCCCAATTGACGCGCATCGCTGGCATAAGCGTTTTCATGAGGGTAATTATCCTCTGGGGCAATTCCACAATAAGCTGCTCAGGCTTAGCTCCACCAACTTGCTGAGCGTCTGCCGCTGTAAGGGCAGCCCAATCACCGCCCAACTCGGCCGCGTGATTCTCGTGACGAATTTTCGCCCAAATCGGCTGAGGCACTACATTGCCAAACAACATATCAATATCAGCAAGGTTCATAACAGTAGCATCCACCAATTGAGACAACTCCTTATAATAACCCGCTGGATTTTTACGGGGATCAGGCAAAGTTTGCTTCACCTGTAAGACTTCCGATCGTTTCCAAGGGAGGTGTATCCACACTCTCTGAAAACGGCCTGGGACAGCAGGGTTAGCATTAGGATCACCTGGCATCCATACTGGGGGAACTTCCCGCATCGGATATTGACCAGGCTGTGCCATCCACGCTGCAGTCTCTTCCTTAAACAATGCTCGAGGTTGCACTGTACATCGAAATGATAACAGACGTTCTAGAGCTTCTCGAACCTTGTCACCCACGATCACACCAGTTGTGAACCGATGC
Organism: Triturus cristatus; assembly: GCF_964204655.1. Classification (NCBI taxonomy): domain Eukaryota; kingdom Metazoa; phylum Chordata; class Amphibia; order Caudata; family Salamandridae; genus Triturus; species Triturus cristatus. Next base: position 470,105,882 of record NC_140593.1, on the reverse strand, counting down.
TGGAGATCAGAAACCTCTGACGGTACATTATCTACCACATCGTAATCCCACTCCTCCTTCAACGATTTACACAATTCCTCGAACACGAATCGTTGAGTGGGCGCATTAAACTGAGAAAATGTGTCAAACACTACACGTGAAGAGTATTTAACGGGATTACGTATCCATTTACGTGCCATTTTTACCAGCGATTCACGTTCCCTATCATCAGGAAGCTGACTACGTCGCTGAGCGGCATCAGAAAGAGTTGAGCCGAGTATTGGCCCAAAAAGCGGAGAGTAAATAGTAGCAACAGCAGTCAGGAGACGACTACGCACAGAAGGAGAAGAGGAAGAAGATGCAGGCGCAGCAACAGTAGGGGTAGAGGCAATAGAAGTTGACGCGGCACCAGGAGTAGCAGGAACGACAGACTGAGGAGGGACTATTTGTGGCACGAGGGGTTGCGGGGGAGCGGGAGGAATAGCGGGCTGACCAGCGGCCGCCAAAACAGCAGGTGGAGGAAGAGGTAGAATCACCGGACCCAGAGTATCGGGAGCATAGGGAGGTGGTGATTTCAACAGATAAGACAATAGCGAATCCTCTACCGCTTCTTCACCTGACTTATCGTCATTAGACGGTAACACCGGATAACATTTATCCACTGCCATATGATGAAGTCGAGCCCGAACTTCCTGCTCTTTCTCATTTTTGTCTCGCTGATACTGTTCAGCATCTTGCATCACCGCAATAACACTGTCTCTTTTATTTTTCTTACTCTGTTTGATTTCTTTCTGCTTGGCCTCTTTCCGCCACAACCGGAAGGAATCAAACATGGCCGGCCTAGCCTTCTTTTTAAACAGTTTAGCTTCCAAATTATCTAAAACGGCAGTTTCGAAACTACCATGAGATGGCCAACTAAGAACCCCATCATTTTTAGTGTAGCGGACCGAATATTCATTATACACGATAGGACCCACGCCATGGCGACTATAGAGCTCGTAAATTGGAGTTCCAACCGGAGGTATCGGACATGAATCCTCCAGCCGGGAATCCATTCTGCAACATTTGAGAAACCCGAACAAAGGACTACGGCTAGGCATCGCGCACACTAACCGAGTTTACAAACTTCAAGGGCTATCGAATTTATGATATCCTCGCAAAAAGTTTGCGAGACCCTCGGTTTTTGGCAATTGCAATCGTCAAATAAAACCCAACAACTAAGAACCACTAATGCTATGGTACCATGCAAACAACAAAGGAACACTGGGAGTGACCCACAAATACTTAACTGAAAGAACAATGGCGTCACCAGGAAGGCCCGTCTATCGTCTCGCCGTACAAAGGACTACGCCAGGCGCCAAAACAGGTCGACAGTCAGGGCATCAGTCCGTCGCAGCCGTCAGGAGGCGGGGATCTTCGCGGGAAAAGACGTCGGGCCACTTATTTCGACAACTGGATCGATGAAGCGGGGTGCACCTTCCCTCGGAGATTTCACACGAAGTTCCTCACGATCGTCGGGCTTTGGACCGGTACCGCTGATGTCGCCCTACGTTGGGCGCCAACTGAAGGACTGGGTTTTTCTAAGACCCAGCGGTGCCAGGGAACAACACCTGAAACCTTCGCGGGTTACCTGTTCTGGCGTACCAAACACAGAGACACGGGACACTTCCAGCGACGTCAGAGATCAGCGTTTATTTACTGCAGGGATACAGAGGTCACAAGAAGTACACAGCGTGTAGGTTCTCGGAGACTGCTTCAATTTGCAAAAGTGGATCGCTCCTTTTATACACGTTTTTCCCATAGGACAGTATAGTGAACAAAGATCACAACCCGGTTCCCATAATAAACTTCAAAAGGGTCGCGTTCATGTTTCAAGAGGCCGGAACATAATCACCACAGTATTGCCGGTTCCCAACTGTAAAAACATATCTTCTCTGCAATAAAACACATTCCATCCTGATCGTAAACACATTAGGAGAAGGGACAAGAACAGATGCAAAGAAAGGACAAGGATGCACAACAGATTAGAGAAGAGTGTTAGGAGTAATAAAGGGAACTTGATAACGGGATCAGAGACACCGTGTCTAATGTATGCATGGCTGAAACAATAGACCGGCATGGCAAGATGAGCCTTGAGAGGGGCCATCTGCCTTCGTCGTGTCGTTTCCCTCGTCATAAAAGTCATACTCCAAAGAACACGTGTCCCTCATGTAAGCTTGGGAGTCCCAGGGTCACGAAGCGGACAGAGTCCGTTCGCTGGCTACTTGAGGGCAAGAAACAAAATGGATGCCGTATCTAAAATGGAACCCGAGGGGTCAGATGAACAAACCCAAAAATCAGACGAACCATACGTGGTTGCGTAGCGAAACTGCGTACACCCACTATACTCGTCATTTGCGGTTCATAGATACCCAACTCACCCATATTCGTCACCACCCAAAAAGTGTCGTTCCGTCCCACACGGAACCTCAGACGCTCCTTTTGCCCTCATGTAGGCAAGCACTAGTCAAGATCGGAATCTATTTCAATATTCATCAGATCGTGCAGTTGCTGCTGGAACATTATTCTATTCATCAACGTCTCCTTGGTAACAGATGGTCGTCTTATACACGTCGTAGCACATAGGCCACATAAGGCAGGACCACACTGTACACAAAGACAACACGTGAACAGAAACGTTACAACAACCCCGACGATCATCAGAATCTTCCAACCCCAAGTTGACATCAGGCCCCAAAACCATCCTAGTAGCGTCCAATTACCTTCGTCCACGTGTATGGACTCGGAGATTTTGTGCAACTTCGAGATGGCTTGGTAGACAGTTGGAGCATTGTCAGGAATAAAAATGCAACAACTCGAATGGATAACTTTACACACGCCACCTCTATCTGCGAGAACAACATCTAGAACCATACGGTTCTGCAACGTCATGAGTCTATCCGCCTGAAGTTCAGCTGTGAGATTACCAAGGGCACTTGCAGTAATATTAGCAGTCGACTCTACTACACGTGTCAGCTGTCTTAGGTTCCTACTATTAACCATAGGTTCCCAAAACGGCAAGAAACCCTTAAAGAAGTCTCCTGCTTCTTGACTGGCAGTATCCTCTTTGCTAATAACGCCTCTCACAACTCTAGTCTTGTGATAATCTGAGGCAACTGTGAAAGTCGGTGGTAAAAGATTCGCAATATAACATGTACCCGAAAAATCACGGGGTAACCATGTATAGGCGCGTTCATAACATACAAAATAAGTGCCCTTAGCGGTCAGAAAAACAGGGGAGGAGAGCATCGGCAGAACATACGTGTCAGTGCAAGCACTGTTCCCAAGTTGTGCTCTCGGATTTCGACCCAGACCTTTCAAGCAGAAATTACCGAGGTGTGGTACAATCCATATTGGGGACGAGCTCTTAAGCTGTCTATCACCCACTGACGTACTATACTCAGCCTCGCTCAGATCCCTATAAGCCTGTACCTCTTCATTTGGGATAAGCGTTGCATCAAAAACATCTCTATCTAAATCCGCTATCGCTATCGCCAAAGGTTTGTGATACGGCCCAGGACCAAAATTGGCAGAACGTGGCTCTCGACTGGGGTAGGAATCTAGCGCACTACGGAACATAGTTTGGAATGCTCGAGCCGAACCCTGGGAGCTGTACGGAAGGACCAAATATGGAATACCCCTATCCATGGTATGTGGCATTAACCCACACACCCAACAATTGGTAGTATTCATCACCAACTGATGCTGATGTAGAAGTTGAACGAAGGAGTTATTCATAAATTCCGCACGCCTAACCTGTTCATGTTGAGGCAGGGGATGAAAAGAATGTGGGGAAACAGTGGTGAGGGAGCTCAGTTTAGGAGAAGAGGTAGGTGAAACAGAAGGCAATAACAACTGTACTCCAAAATACACTCCACCCACCAATAACATAGATACGATCAGGAACAAAAGGAACACCTGAAACAAAAAGCATTTTGTACATACAACTCTTCTTAATTCTGATCTCTGCGCCGACATCCTTTCTACTTCCAACAGCTTAGAGAATGCCATCCTCTACAAACCGTCCGTGACGTATTTGACGCACTTCGTTCTGAGTAGCGATTATCAATCCCCAGGAGTTCCCAGGAATCGACAAAAGTAACCGACCTAGCGTCAGAAACCTGCTAGACAGAAAGGAGTACCCGCACGGCCCTACGGTGACCCGGATGGAGAGGTACCCTCGAAAAGTTCAGATTACAAATCTCTAAGCCGTGGGAAAGCACATAAAAACTCAAAAAGGAAGGATATAATTGTCCATAATGTTCATAACATCAAAAGCAAATATACAACTAATTTTTATTAGTCCTTGAACGAAGAAAGTATCGACTTCTTCCAGGTCGAGTTTGCTCTACAAGCAATTGTTCGGCTGGCGCAACAGTGTTCGATGAAGTGGACAACGAGTCAGACCTTGGGCTTTCTGCTACCGATAACTCCACATGTGGGTTTGGCAGTGACAAATCATTTCCCACAGGTTGAGCGTCGCTAAACGGCACAAAGTGCAAAGGAGTCTCAGTTTCTGTTGTCGAAATCCCAGTCCTCACCCAACCATCCGTCGGTAAGGGAATCGGTACCCTTTTCGTATGGCTGGCGTGCACCCAATTCTTCCGGCCCTCCAGTCGAACCGCAGTCCTCGTCGTCAATAAGACTTGAAAGGGGCCTACAAATCTTGGCTCCAAGTTGCGCTTTCGACCAAAATTTCGGGTAACAACCCAGTCTCCTGGCCGGAGCTGGTGTCCAGGGCCCTCTGTCTGCGCCGGTAGAGCTTCAAAGACCTGTTGATGGATTAACCGTAGTTTAGTGGTCAAATCATGTAGGTAATCAATTAACATTGGGTACTCAAGACTATTAAAAGCCCTTGGTCTCGGGACCCCCCAAATATTCGCAGGGCGGCCGAACACAATCTCATATGGGCTAAGCCCTACTCGAGAGTGTACGGTCGCTCTGGTCGATAGGAGAGCCAGAGGCAAGGCATCAGGCCATGATAGACCAGTCGTAGCCTGGATCTTGGCGAGTTTTAGTTTTAGGGTACCATTGTACCCTTCAACCAAACCCGCTGCCTGTGGATGATTAGCGCTATGGAACTTTTGGCGAATTCCAAGACCCTTGCACACACTCTGCATTACACTTCCCACAAACTCACTTCCATTATCCGACCATACAATCCGTGGCATTCCGTACCGAGGAAAGTATTCCTTCAGCAGGATTTTTGCTGTGGACAGGGCAGTGTTATCCTTAAGAGGATAGGCCTCAATCCATCTGGAGAACGCACAAACCACAACCAAAACATACTTTAGGTTATTGCATCTCTCCATATGGATAAAGTCCAGCTGGATAACCTCAAAGGGACAAACAGGAGGAGCAAAATGACCAGGTGGAGTGGGAGTGCCCTTGCCGGGATTGTGCATTAAACACACTATACAGTTCTTAACCACTCTCTCGGCACACTTAGCAATACCCTCATTCCTCCATACAGGTGACAAAAACCTACATATTCCTTTCGCACTAATATGTGCCAACCCATGGGCCATCGTCACAACAGCTAATACGTACGCATCTGGTAACATCCACCTCTGACATTCCGTCAGGTCAACCCAACATCCATGCATGTCCAACTTTCCCGTACTTTCTTTCCACTTAGTCTTTTCGGCTTTAGTAGCTTCGTTCTGAATTGCTTTCACACTCTCAATAGTATTTTCACACATACCAGTCTCCATCGGCCACCTCACTGAACTCGTGACATACATTCGGGTCGCAAGATCCTTAGCCGTTTCCTTAGCAATCTCATCCGCGAATGCATTACCACGACCAACATCATCCGTCACCTTCCGATGTGCACTACATTTAACAATCGCCACTTGTTTAGGCAGTGTAAGTGCATCCAAAAGGTCATTCACAAGCTGCCCATGCTGAATCTTCGTACCATGTGATGTCATAAATCCTCTTTCTCTCCACAATCTTCCAAAGTTATGCGCAACACCGAATGCATACTGACTGTCGGTAAACACATTCACTCGCTTTCCTTTAGACAAGACACAAGCTCTTGTCAATGCGATCAACTCTGCAGCTTGCGCTGAATTCTGATTCAATCTCGCAGTTTCCACAACCGTGCTCAACGTCACTACAGCATACGCAGTCGTCACATCGCCATTCGGCAATTTAAAGCACGAGCCATCCACATACAAAGTACCATCGGGATCTGTCAAAGGAGTGTCTTTTAGGTCCACACGACCTTTTGTTTCTTCCTCAGTTCGTAAATAACAATCATGTGGTGGCACATCATCTGATTCCATATTAATCGGCAACAATGTCGCCGGATTCAATATATTACAACGTTTGATCTGTATATGACTTGCCAAAAGGGTCAGCTCGTACCCAGACAACCTTGCACTCGTCAGATGTTGAGTCTTTGTCCGATTCAAAAGAGTATCAACTGCATGCGGAACCATCACCATGAGCATATGATCCATAACAAGACCTGCGGACTGCCGAATAGACGCCGCAGCTGCCGCTGTCGCCCTCAAGCAACTTGGCAACGCTCTCGCTACCGGGTCTAAGGTCGAGGAAAAATATGCACACGGGCGCTGCTTGCCACCAAATTGTTGCGTTAAAACACTCAATGCACAACCTTCCCTCTCGTGAACGTATAATGTGAATGGCTTGCTGTAATCGGGAGTACCTAACACAGGAGCCGAACACAGTGCGTCACGTAGCTCAGAAAAACTTTTCTGACATTCCTCCGTCCATGGCAAAGGAGTCGAAACGTCCTTGCACGTAAGAGCTATCAATGGCTTCGCTAACAGTGAAAAATTCGGAATTCACTGTCTGCAGTATGACGTGATACCTAAAAAGGCACGCACATCTCTCTGGGTCGTCGGCACGGTCATTCGAGCAATTGCTGCAATTCTTTCAGGGGTCAACCTTCTTCCCGCCTTTGACAATAAGTGACCTAAGTAGGTAACTTCTTGACAACAATATTGTAACTTAGAAGGTGACACTTTGTGGTGTAAGTCACAGAGATGCTGCAATAGTGACACAGTAGCAGTCTTGCAAACTTGTTCAGTATCTGCCGCTACCAACAGATCGTCAACGTACTGAATCAAAGCTGCACCAATTGGCAGCACAAATGCATCTAGTTGACTTTTAAGAGCTTGGCTGTAGATCGATGGGCTCTCACAGTAGCCTTGAGGTGCGCGTTTAAACCGGAAACTGCGACCTCCTAACGAAAATCCGAACAAATCACGACTTTCCTCAGCAATCGGAATGCTAAAGAACGCATTCTTCAGATCGATTACCGAGAACCACGATGCAGAGGCTGGAATCAGAGTCAGTAAAGCTGTAATGTCTGGAACCACAGGAAACTGCGGGACAACAATTTTATTTACTTCCCGCAAGTCAATAACTAGACGGTACACGGGAGGCTTGGACAGATCAGTTCGTTTCAAAATAGGCAACACGGGACTATTACACACGTTACCTCGTGTCTCCTCGATAACGTCTTTACCGATCAGATCATAGATGATCGCTAATAGTGCCCGTTCACCATCAAGGGAAATACGATACTGTGGTATGCATGGTAAGCGCGCATCAGCTTTCAATTGAACAACATATGGTGGGATGCTCAGTAGGCCCACATCATTGGGACCTGTTGCCCACAAAGAAACCGGAAGAGAACTCAATTCCGGCGGGAGCTTATCGATTGACAGGTACATAGGGGAGATCACATTCTCACCCAAGGTAAGCTCCACACCCGTAGGAGAGCAGTACAAAGTCGCATGTAACCTCTTCAGCAAATCCAAGCCCAAAAGATTCTCACCACAACCAGTAGTCAAAATCAAAGGAGCTTCTAACTCATGAGACCCAATCGTAAGGAGCAAGGGGCTAGAGACTGGATTGCTAACGGGGGCGCCAGAGAATCCAACGGAAACATTCGTTAAGCCAGACAAAGGCGCGCCAGGGAGTTTCGAATGCATAATGGAACTTTTTGCTGCACCAGTGTCCAACAGAAAAGGCTCAACAACGCCTAATGTGGCTACTGCAACATAAGGCCCTCTCTGATCAACCGGAACTGATACTTCTCCCTTCCTTTGTCTATGGCTGTCCTAGTAAATACCATCCGTATCAACATCATGCTCAACGTAATGGTCATCCACATGATACTGCGCAGATCTACCGGACAATGGTTCACGTCGATCGAAACAATTCTGCGAGTCCGAGGAAGTGGCAAAACGCTCGGCCTGATTCTGAGTAACTCCACGACCTCTACCACGTGAAGCTTGTTGAGGACCACCACGACCTCCTCGAGCTGACACACCATTATTCCTATCACGGAGAACCGGACAATTAAACTTCAAATGGCCCTCCCCTCGACAGTACGCACATTGATTATATCCCAACACAAAACGAGGTGCGGGAGAGTCATTCCGTGTCTGCGATCTAGAGAACTGGGATTGCGATCTATTTGGCTGGTGCGAATCATTGAAATTTGAGCGCGGAGGATACGCTTGCTGCAATAGGACCTTAGTTTTAAGATCCTTCGTTTACTTATCTGCACGTTCACTTTCCTCCTTTTCCCTATTTTCGTAATATTGGGCCGTAGCCAATATTTGAGCAGTGGTAGAAACAGCCCATGAACTCTCAGAATTTTTCAACTTATTGCTAAGTTCGGGCAACAAGTTCGATACAAACTTATCAACAAACAACCGCTGACCACCTTCTGAACCCATGTCCTGGCCACTATGATCGACAAATGCTTCCTCAAATCTCGTAAAGAAGTCGGATACGCTTTCATCCCTCTTTTGCTTGCACGCGGACAACTTGTCCCAATTGACGCGCATCGCTGGCATAAGCGTTTTCATGAGGGTAATTATCCTCTGGGGCAATTCCACAATAAGCTGCTCAGGCTTAGCTCCACCAACTTGCTGAGCGTCTGCCGCTGTAAGGGCAGCCCAATCACCGCCCAACTCGGCCGCGTGATTCTCGTGACGAATTTTCGCCCAAATCGGCTGAGGCACTACATTGCCAAACAACATATCAATATCAGCAAGGTTCATAACAGTAGCATCCACCAATTGAGACAACTCCTTATAATAACCCGCTGGATTTTTACGGGGATCAGGCAAAGTTTGCTTCACCTGTAAGACTTCCGATCGTTTCCAAGGGAGGTGTATCCACACTCTCTGAAAACGGCCTGGGACAGCAGGGTTAGCATTAGGATCACCTGGCATCCATACTGGGGGAACTTCCCGCATCGGATATTGACCAGGCTGTGCCATCCACGCTGCAGTCTCTTCCTTAAACAATGCTCGAGGTTGCACTGTACATCGAAATGATAACAGACGTTCTAGAGCTTCTCGAACCTTGTCACCCACGATCACACCAGTTGTGAACCGATGCTGGAGATCAGAAACCTCTGACGGTACATTATCTACCACATCGTAATCCCACTCCTCCTTCAACGATTTACACAATTCCTCGAACACGAATCGTTGAGTGGGCGCATTAAACTGAGAAAATGTGTCAAACACTACACGTGAAGAGTATTTAACGGGATTACGTATCCATTTACGTGCCATTTTTACCAGCGATTCACGTTCCCTATCATCAGGAAGCTGACTACGTCGCTGAGCGGCATCAGAAAGAGTTGAGCCGAGTATTGGCCCAAAAAGCGGAGAGTAAAGAGTAGCAACAGCAGTCAGGAGACGACTACGCACAGAAGGAGAAGAGGAAGAAGATGCAGGCGCAGCAACAGTAGGGGTAGAGGCAATAGAAGTTGACGCGGCACCAGGAGTAGCAGGAACGACAGACTGAGGAGGGACTATTTGTGGCACGAGGGGTTGCGGGGGAGCGGGAGGAATAGCGGGCTGACCAGCGGCCGCCAAAACAGCAGGTGGAGGAAGAGGTAGAATCACCGGACCCAGAGTATCGGGAGCATAGGGAGGTGGTGATTTCAACAGATAAGACAATAGCGAATCCTCTACCGCTTCTTCACCTGACTTATCGTCATTAGACAGTAACACCGGATAACATTTATCCACTGCCATATGATGAAGTCGAGCCCGAACTTCCTGCTCTTTCTCATTTTTGTCTCGCTGATACTGTTCAGCATCTTGCATCACCGCAATAACACTGTCTCTTTTATTTTTCTTACTCTGTTTGATTTCTTTCTGCTTGGCCTCTTTCCGCCACAACCGGAAGGAATCAAACATGGCCGGCCTAGCCTTCTTTTTAAACAGTTTAGCTTCCAAATTATCTAAAACGGCAGTTTCGAAACTACCATGAGATGGCCAACTAAGAACCCCATCATTTTTAGTGTAGCGGACCGAATATTCATTATACACGATAGGACCCACGCCATGGCGACTATAGAGCTCGTAAATTGGAGTTCCAACCGGAGGTATCGGACATGAATCCTCCAGCCGGGAATCCATTCTGCAACATTTGAGAAACCCGAACAAAGGACTACGGCTAGGCATCGCGCACACTAACCGAGTTTACAAACTTCAAGGGCTATCGAATTTATGATATCCTCGCAAAAAGTTTGCGAGACCCTCGGTTTTTGGCAATTGCAATCGTCAAATAAAACCCAACAACTAAGAACCACTAATGCTATGGTACCATGCAAACAACAAAGGAACACTGGGAGTGACCCACAAATACTTAACTGAAAGAACAATGGCGTCACCAGGAAGGCCCGTCTATCGTCTCGCCGTACAAAGGACTACGCCAGGCGCCAAAACAGGTCGACAGTCAGGGCATCAGTCCGTCGCAGCCGTCAGGAGGCGGGGATCTTCGCGGGAAAAGACGTCGGGCCACTTATTTCGACAACTGGATCGATGAAGCGGGGTGCACCTTCCCTCGGAGATTTCACACGAAGTTCCTCACGATCGTCGGGCTTTGGACCGGTACCGCTGATGTCGCCCTACGTTGGGCGCCAACTGAAGGACTGGGTTTTTCTAAGACCCAGCGGTGCCAGGGAACAACACCTGAAACCTTCGCGGGTTACCTGTTCTGGCGTACCAAACACAGAGACACGGGACACTTCCAGCGACGTCAGAGATCAGCGTTTATTTACTGCAGGGATACAGAGGTCACAAGAAGTACACAGCGTGTAGGTTCTCGGAGACTGCTTCAATTTGCAAAAGTGGATCGCTCCTTTTATACACGTTTTTCCCATAGGACAGTATAGTGAACAAAGATCACAACCCGGTTCCCATAATAAACTTCAAAAGGGTCGCGTTCATGTTTCAAGAGGCCGGAACATAATCACCACAGTATTGCCGGTTCCCAACTGTAAAAACATATCTTCTCTGCAATAAAACACATTCCATCCTGATCGTAAACACATTAGGAGAAGGGACAAGAACAGATGCAAAGAAAGGACAAGGATGCACAACAGATTAGAGAAGAGTGTTAGGAGTAATAAAGGGAACTTGATAACGGGATCAGAGACACCGTGTCTAATGTATGCATGGCTGAAACAATAGACCGGCATGGCAAGATGAGCCTTGAGAGGGGCCATCTGCCTTCGTCGTGTCGTTTCCCTCGTCATAAAAGTCATACTCCAAAGAACACGTGTCCCTCATGTAAGCTTGGGAGTCCCAGGGTCACGAAGCGGACAGAGTCCGTTCGCTGGCTACTTGAGGGCAAGAAACAAAATGGATGCCGTATCTAAAATGGAACCCGAGGGGTCAGATGAACAAACCCAAAAATCAGACGAACCATACGTGGTTGCGTAGCGAAACTGCGTACACCCACTATACTCGTCATTTGCGGTTCATAGATACCCAACTCACCCATATTCGTCACCACCCAAAAAGTGTCGTTCCGTCCCACACGGAACCTCAATACCGTCAGCAAACATAACACTGATCCCTACTCTTGTCTCTTCTCTGGTATCTTTGTCCTCCATTCTGTCTATGACGTGCCCCCTAACAGTACATTCCCTCTGGCTATTCCTCTCTTTGTACTTACTGCAACATCACCCCTTTGTCATTTTTAGCTGTATCCATCTTTACCTTGAAAATACCATCCCTTTCCATAATTATCGGAAACATGAACAACTCTTATTACCCTTTAGTAGACCAATCAGGGTAGTGCAGTTTACAACTTTGGACCACATAAGCTAACAATCTGTTCATAAGTGTCTGAGTAGCTAATACTTTATATACCTCTGTCGCCCACGGTACTCCTGCACTATTATCCCATGATCCATTGCACCTTAGGATGTAATTAGTCACTGACTCACCTGATTTCGTCAATGCAGTTGTGGCTTGAAAAATATCACCATGTTTCACTGTTAAGCCATTAATTGTATCCCTGACAGACTCAATTCATTAATCTATTTTCTGTAACATCCATTTTTATTAGTCAGTGTTGTCTAATCTCTTTCCTGTGGAATTTGGAATGCACTTTTTACCAAAGACAATCTGCAACCATATCCTATTTTTAGTGAAATGTATCCATCTCTAGGAAGAGGGGTGTAGGCAATACATATTTTATGAAGCCATTCATAATATTTCACACTGGTTGTGAATGGGTCAGGCATATCCTTAGTCATCTGATCTGCATCCAAGGGGGCCCATGGCATTTACAAGGCTGCCCCTCAACACTATTTTTGGTGCAGTCATTTTAGTGTTTAAAAGTATTTCATGAGTATATGAGTTCAAACGGTTTTCCTTTAAAGCCTGTGTGTGTGACCGTGTAGGTATTAGCCATTCTAGCTTATCCTGAAATGTATTAATGAAGCATTGTATTTCCTCCCTGTCAGTGTTCAGCTCCTCGTGCAACTCATCTGCCTCACTTCTCAGGTGAGCTCACTGCTAACCTTTCCTCATTGTTGTTTTTCTCTTCTGCACTCAGCCCTAAATGATCCCTCAAACCAAAAGTCAAAGTTGAAGTGGGAGTTTCAAAGCACATGGCATGTTCCCTCCAAATGATAGGTGTCCATTCAGTACCGGGGTTCTAAAACCACCTACTCTGGGGCTATTTGGCATGTTAGATACCCAAGTTAAATCACCTTCCAGGGATATATGGAAATAAGGGACACATGATAATGTTTTGGAGCCAGTGCCTGCTTCTGTGTGTAATTTCTTTCAGGAGTTCGACTGACGACGCTTCAGTTCATTCATCACGGTTTTCGGTGCAAGGATATGAGAGCCGAACATGGCTCAGATTTGTAATAAATTCATCTCTCAGACTTGAGGGAGCTCATAACTTCTACATAAGCATTTACAGGACATTTCCAATGGACCACTCTCTTGGACACATCACCCCCACTAATAAACTAACCTGAACCGATTTAAAGGAGATTCACGACAGATTGATCTAAGGAAGACTACAATCTTAGATGTGGGTCCTCCTCTCTGGATTAATACTCTACAACTGAGGAATTGCCTGGCGGTGTTACCAGTGCCTTGATGAAGCCCTGTTTAGGGAGAACCCGTTGGCTGCACATGTACTTTTTTTAAGTTCAGAAGGTTTTTATTGGATAAGTAAAGGTGTCAGTACATGAGAAAGAATACAAACATATCTTCAATTAGAGGAGAAAAGTAAAACATGGCAATGAAAATATACAATTAATCAGAGGATAACAGAAGTTTAAGGCTAAGTAACAAAAAGCAGCGCTGGTAATAATGAACGATAAAGTAGCTTATATGAAAAGAGTAGTACAAATGAAAAGCAATGTCACTCAGGGAGGCTTAGAGACCTCTTGCTGAATGGGTGAAACATGAGAGGAACGTTTAGCACAGGTATCTAGATACAAGGTTACAGGAAGCCATAAATCATGTCGTTTAGCAGCCAAACTAAGGGGGTGCACAAAAGCAGTATCTAGCCTGTGATTGTAACAAACATTGTACCACCATGCTTTAAAAGAAATATTCGTAAAGTTTTTCCAGTTGACGGTGATTTGCTGGAAAGCAACAGCTAACAACAAGTCAACAATTTGCGTATTAAGATCAGTGTCATCCCAACAAGGAGAAAGGCTACCTAAAAAAATATTGACAAAAGAGAAGGGAATTGTAGTGCGGAATATGGCATTGATTTGGGCCCAAACTAGTGTCCAGAAATTTTGCGTGAAAGTGCAAGAGAAAAGCATGTGGAAGAGAGTGGCCTTAGGAGCAGAACAGGACCAACAAAGATCCGGTGTAGAAGAGAATCTCTTATTCAACACCTGGGGAGAAAAGAGAAGCACAAAGATCCGGTGTAGAAGAGAATCTCTTATTCAACACCTGGGGAGAAAAGAGAAGCCGGCTGCACATGTACTTGACTGAAGCTATTAAAAAGATTTTTTTACATCATTTGAAGACTCAAGAACATTCTTTTGGTCATTTGACTGTTTATATCTGTTGCCTCTCTTTCTTTTGTACTTATTTCGTACCTAGTTTACTACTATGATTTAGGATTCACAGAGCTTCACAAAACTATACCTGTAACTAAATGCACATTTATACAGAAGCATTCATATTTAAGACTCACCCAAGCCAGAGAGAAGCAGATGAAGAAACTGAGATACCCAGCAAAATATGGGTGAAAGACAACAAAGGCACGAAGAGATTTTCAAAGAAATATTGCACAACATCCAGGCCATCATTTGTGATAATGTACACAGCAGCCATGTGTGAGTGGCCTGATCCACACAACAAAACATCCAGTGTCTAGGGAACTGCCATGTGTTGTAGATTTGTAGCAAATACTATCATGCCTAAAGAGAGAGCTCCTGAAACTGAACCCCTTACCTCGAAGTTTCACCCTCCAGAAGAGAGATGGATAGGCAGCAATTAGGAACGAGATGGAGAAGAGGGTTGGGAATACCAAGATTACATTCTCAAAACCGAATGAAAATCAAGAGATAAACAGGAACTATTTGATCTAATAGGGCATGACAGCCAGGATCTAATCAGAACATTCTCTACAAACAGGACTGAGGCATAAACAAAAACTGGGAGAATCAATATGTGTACAATTTAACTCGTAGTAAAATGTGGTACAAGAATGCCAAATCTTCAACTTTGCCAGCAAGGTACCAGGCGAGCTTTTAACCACTTTCACTGTGAGGTTCAAGAACTTGCTACAATACTGCACACGTATTATGTTCATGAATGACAAACTTTGACTTCAGGTTATTAAAGGCTGCCTATTAAAGCTTCTAAAAAAGTAAATAAATACAAAAAACTCTCTCATTAATGGAATTCCTGTAGAGGGCTGAAATTGGTGAAAAGGTCAAAGAGAAAGCAATCTGTAGTAAAGAGAATAAGAAAGAAGGAGCATCTCACACACTATCAAGGAAGACTCAAAAGACGGAGGGGCATATGTACAAGCCCCTATTTCTGTGGCGATAGGTGCTTCGCCTTATTTACAAGGCAGCATTAAGCCACTTAATGTGGCTGAAAGCTGCCTTGTAAATAAGGCCCTCTTTCACACTATGCTTAGCGTGAAAGGGGTGGGCAGTGGGTGTTGCAATGGGCGTTCCGCCACAACATCAATTGATTTTAACGCTGCCACCTATTTACAAGGGTCGCGTAAATAGGAGGCAATGCCAAACCTAAGACCAGGGAAAACCTGGTCTTAACTTGGTGAAACTAGGAGAAATTTCTCCTCATTTTTGCTTTTTCCATGTGTGCTGCTTTGTGCAGCACACATGGAAAAAGCGAAACGCCTTGGATTGTTTATGTTCAGGAAGGTGACCCTTCCTGCACATAAATAATCTTTTTAAAAAACAACATTTTGTAACTTCCATGTGTGCTGTATGAAGCAGCACACATAGAAGTTACAAAATGTAATTTCAAGATTGTTTATGTGTAGGTGAGAGGGACCTTCCTGAACATAAACAATCTTACCCTGCATGCAGACACCCTTGCACTATTGTGCAAGACTGCCTGCGTTGGTGCTGCACTGCTAGTGTAGTTCCAGTGCAGGGGGAAACGCATAGCTGCACCATATTCTTGTAAATATTGTGAAGCCTTGTGTTTCTGAAGTGGCAGAGTGAGGCGTTAAGCCATGACGGCTAACGCCTTCCTCTGCTACTTCTTTGTAATTATCTCCCTGACAGTTACGCAAAAGGAGAGTGAGAGGAAAGAAAATATTCTAGAGAATGGACATCGGATACCAATGAAACATAACTACCAAGATATTTCACACAAATTCCTAATTTGATGCAATGACTACAAGTCGAGATATAGAAAGACACCTGGTCATAAGGCCAATAAATCTGCAGAAATATTAAGGCGTCATGTGTCAAGTCATACAGGCTCTTTCCAAGTGGTGTCAAGCAGCAGTACATTCCATGAAAGTGGCATGAACAGCGAAAACACCAGAGAAAGACACCACAAAGGCAAGCACATTCTAAGGCAATATTTGATCTCATGGAAGAGAAGCAGAGACAATACCCACATAGACCTAATGGATATCAAACAAACAGCTACAAATCAACAACCTTAACAGGCTTTTCAGAGAGCGATAAGGAAGACCGTGAGTCTGCCAGATGTGAGCAAAATCTTCCATCTCCAAACAGTCCCCAGACAGTAGAGGAGTAAAAGGCGGGAAGCTGCTCAAAATCTCATGGCTCTCTGTTGAATTAACTGATACATTACCTGAAAAGATTCCAATATCAGAGAGCAGGTCATGAAAGTAGCCTGGATCAACCGGTTACACCAAGGTCAAGAAAAGATTCCTACAGCAGAACACTAAGGTCAACATAATATCTCTGCAAAAAAACACCAAAAGACACATCAAATTTTGAGAACATTTTCCATTCTGACAATAACACACTGTAATAGCCCAATAGGTCCACCATCTACAAACCACACTGTGCCATATAAGATGGAGCCAAACAAAGACATGACAATCAAGGGCTCGATAAAAATGGTTGGTGGACGTTCGTTGTACCGCCACCCTGTTGCAGATGGGACCAGCCGACAGGCTGTTAGCTGTCCCACAGTAAGCATTAGGATGGGACCCCACCACGGCGGTCGCAATGACTATATTTTGCATTGCAGCAGGTGCTACTGGCTGCAGCACCCGCCACAATGCAAAAAAGGGAAACCATACATATCCCTGCACTATGTGGCAGGCACCATGCAGTACCTGCCACATGGTAAAGGGATATGTAGGGGGGCACCATAGGTGTCCCCTAGGGAGCATGTACCAGCCCCATTGGGTAATGGGCGCCCGTGTCCGTTTCTGCCCACCGTTTCACTGTGGGTTGACTGCAGCAGAATGACCATCGGAAAGGAAAATTGCAATCCCCATGGCGGTGCCTGTCAAGCACCACTGCCATTCTGGGGATGGAGAGCGGTCAGCCAGGCAACTGGAGTAATTCCGACTGTCGGACCCGTGGCGGTCAGTCATTCCAACCGCCACACATCTGCCTGGTATTGTAATATGGTGGGTGGTAAACTTGTTTACAATGGCAGGGAGACCGACAACCTGTTGGTGGTGGTCTACGGGCCATTGTAGTCAGGCCCAAAGTGTTGCCTGGCACCTGAGGTACTCAAGTGACTCATCTCTCAGCTCACATAGCCTGATGTATGGAAAGACACTGAGGGGCTCTCCTCAAGTGGGAAAAAGGTTGATTGATTTTTCAATAGAATACGAGGTGTTCTGTCAGAGATCCGTCATTGTTTTCTATAATGTCGAGTGAAGTAAATAGAACCCAGCAGGATTCAGTCTGTTCAATACACTGGACCAAAATTTACAAGGAATAGAGATCGATAGATAGGTAAAGGAGGCAAATGAAATCAATAAGGAAGTGACGTAAATAAAACAACAAAGGAAGAGAGGGTGAGTTACAGGAAAACACAAAGAGATATATGAGACTAATAAGAGAGAACGAGAAATATATATAATAAAGGGGCAGAAGGGAAACAGTGGAAGAAAAACAAACATAAATTGAGACAACGTGAGAAAGGAGAACGAAAACAGGAAGGAGCAAAAGAACATTACTGAAAACCAGAGAGAATGAAACAAAGTGAGCCTACAGGAACAAAGTAGTAGAAATGTAAAGAACATACAAAAAGGCAAGACAGGGAGAGAAAAGAGGTGAAAAAGAGAAAAGAAAGTAGGATAACAAGATGAGCAGGGTAGAAAAACATGCTGAAAAGTAATGAACAGATGAGAGAGAGACAGAGAAAGCAAAAAGGAGTAGAGAAAGAAAGGAGATTATTAGAGATAGTAGGGAAGAGGGAGACTGAGTGAACGAAAACAGTTGAGAGAAAAAGGCAAAGAAGAGGAAGTGAGTGTGAAGAGATCATAAAATGGAGGGATAGAAAGAAAAGTGGGAGGGAAAGAATAAAAAACAATAACAGCAGGCCAAAATTTGGCAGAGACTGACAAAGGGAAACAGACCAAAAGGGATGAGGAGAATGTAGAAACAAAGGAAAGAAAGAGTGTAGGGGAAAAGTGTTAATCAAGGATTCAGATACACACTGAAAAAGGGAATTTTATTTTGACCAGTGTTACAAGACCTAAAACCTTTTTAATGCAATATTTTGCACTTGTTTGCTACAAATCTACAAATGTCCTTGCTGAAGTGCTTTCACACATCCTGTAAAGTGGTGTTTGTTTCTTTGTGCCAGTGCATTAAAGTTCAATTAATGTCCCTGGGTAAGAACTCCATCTCTTTTGTATACCCTCCAAACCCTACTAAATGTGCTTTAAACACAGTGGAGGGTATCTACAAGGACTGGCGAAAACTACCGTTAATGCTAGTTAGTGGATAGTTTTCTTACTGCTGTGTACCGCTGAAAACTATCGCCTTGTTAGCGACGTATGTACAAGACGTCGCTACATGGCAATAGTTTCGGGGAGCAGCGGTGAAAACTGCCACTAACATTAGCGTGATGGTGATAGGAATTCCGGCGTTAGTGGATGAAAATCAATGAAAGGCTCATTAGCGGCAAAATACGCACGTTAGTCAGCCTAATGTGAGTTTTTTTGCCACTATTGGAAAAAATAGCCTATCAGTCAACCTCCAATAGAAAATAGGGAAAAAAACACCAATGAAATGCAGAATGGAACAGCCAGGGCCAAGTGCAGCACACATCAACAACCCCCTCAAGCCACCCAACATCCAGGATGACCAGGATGAGAGCCTGAATGCCTCGCTGGACCTGCGTCTGGAGCCTGGATACTTCGGCAGACCTGCGTCTAGAGCCTCACTGGACCTGCATCTGGAGCCTGGATGCCTCGCTGGACCTGCGTCTAGAGCCTGGATGCCTTGCTGGACCTGCGTCTGGAGCCTAGATGCCTCGCTAGACCTGCACCTGGAGCCTGGATGCCTCGCTGGACCTACGTCCAGGACCTGGAGTGGAATGCAGAGGAGCTGTGGAGTCAATGAGCCGTTTTGGTAGACATTGAGGCAAGGCGATCGTCCGTACCTGGTGGTGAAGTCTGGCAGGTCACATGGAGACATGTTGCTGACTTGTGTGAGAAGACCGCCTTGAGCTCCTTGGAGCTGTAAATGGTAGAGGCACTCCTGCACACCAAGGTATGGAGGTCTTCATCGCATACTATGATCCACCACTACACCGGGGTGCATGGAGGGGATTACCAATGGTGAGTGGCGCCTCTCTGTATCACAGGCCAGATGATGTTGCGCTGACCGGATGCTGTGAAGGGTGAGGCCCCTGAGCTGCGCCAAACTTATGTGGTGGGAGTGCTGCAACTTCCCACCTAAGGGGGCCCTGCTGCATCAACTGCATCGGTAGGTTCACCAGCGGACAAGCCTGCTGTACCCAGGCTTGTGAAATCCCACCTGGCTGAGGCTCCTGCTGGCTGACTCACACATTTGGAAAGAGTGCAGAGGATTGCGCCACGGTGTCAATGTCCAGGTAAGGAGAAGGTGGGACGCGTAGCGGAGGAGGCCCGAGGGTCGAGTCGCCCAAGCCTAGCACCTGTAGATGACGCACTCCGAGTGGAGGCTCATCCACTATGGCGGAAGAGCGTCGCCCCATTGCTTCCAAACAGTGCAAGAAGAGGGAAAATCCCCACATGATGATAACTTCCTGATGTAATCGTGCTATGTTTCCTTTGCTTTAGAGCTTCTCCACTCACGGAGCAGGGCAGGGGTGGAGTGGCATGCCCACTCAAGTGCGCAATGACTGTTTAGTCAGCCCACTGAGCCTGCCCAAAGCAGTCATGCGCATTGTCCTTTTCACAATGCCTGCTGCATTACAGCCTGCATGGAGAACATGTCTACCCCTCCAGCCCCTGGCTGAACGCCTTGTCCTGATGCCAATGACCAATCCCAATACTGCATTGTAGCGTTGTGAATGGCTTAGGGGAGGGAGCCTGGCTGCCTACTTCCGGTTCCTGGAAGCAGATTCAGGAGAGCAGGAGCAACGAAGACACGGAACCCGGCCTCAAAGTAAGATTTCTCTAATTTAAATATTTACAACACCGGCCCGCACACACACACACACACCCGTGTCCACGCCCCATCCAGTGTCCTTTCCGGCGTTTCCCACCTCCCCGCTGTCCAGCCCCCCGCAGCACTCCTCAATGGCAGCCGCTGTGCGGCCATGTGCAGCGTTCGTACCACTGGTGTGCCAAAGGTATGTATGAAGTTACGACACATACCATTTCATCGCACTCCATTACAATGCATACTCATACGAGGCATATTGCAACAGTAGGGAAGGTGTTGGATAGCGGAGATGTAAATATTGCTATTCTCACTTCAGTGAGTGCAACCCTAAAACTAACCCTTGCACCCCAGTGCATGCCCAGAATCCTAAAATTATTATTAGAGCCCCCAATACACACACTAAAAATCATATTTGACCCAAATTCACACCCCAATTTTCATAATTGACCCCAAAACACACCCCAAATTTCAAATTTTACCCCATAATACACCCCAAATTTCATCTACGACACCCGAAACCCATACCCACCCCAAAACTTAAAAATACCCCATTACTGTCCTCACAATGCGTTGTAATGGAATGCGATGTAAAGGCACCTGCGTTGTTGGAGTTGCATTTTAAAGGCATTACGATGTTATGCCTGTGTTGTGATGGACGTCTCCCATGCCAAAGGCAAGCCATAGACAAGCCCATCTGCATCCGTCTGCCCCTGGACCGCACTCAGCACCAAAGACCCTTCCTATCGGACACTCAACCGCTACGGCACCAGCACTCTCCTCGCCATCAACCCTGGATGCCACATCGCCTGCCAGGCCCAACATCTGCTCCGGACCGGACATCGCCATCGCAATTACTGACGGCTACTAAATCACTCGCAAGGACCACCCCGAGGAGGAGGCATTGCCATTACCTACTGAAGCACACTCCGACTGACCACACACTCTAACGACCCAACGGTGACCATGGAACACCTCAACTTCCAGATCCAGACCAACATCAACCCCATCCTCTGCGACACTCTCATCTGCAGGCCTCCCGGGCCATGGACCATCCATTCTCAGATACCATTGTAGACCTCATTGCACCCCAGGCTCTCCCAGCCACCGACGACATCCTACACGGCGAACTCAAGTTCCACCTGGACAACTCCAGTGACTAGAACACCACCCCTTCCTGGGGAAGCCCCCAACATCAGACTCAAGCAGCTAGTCACCGCAGCAAGCCACATAGCAGGACACACGGTCGAGTATGTCTCTTCTGCCAGGGTGAACACCACTGGATTTTCCTAGACCAGCCATCATTGTATACATCACGTCTTCACCATGCCCATCGTACACCACCGCCATCATCACCCCCCCTCGCAGCTGGATCAAGGCCACCGAAAAACATCACATCAACTCCCTCAGCACCACCACTATGCCAACGCTTACAGACGATGACACCGCAGCGCCCAACCGCCACCAATGGATCTCTAACTGTGCCGACACCCTGGCACCCCTCAAGGACGGCACTTCATCAGTACCCTCAACCTGCCTCATGGCAGGAGTAAGGGTGAGACAGTGCCACAGGGATAGGCTGGCCCCAAGCATTACTGGAGTTCCGTCATGGTTGTGACACGACTGCAGCAATGCGTGACTTTAGCGCAGACAGATACATCAGAATTCCAGACGTATCTGTCATTACTTGCGTCATGGAGCGCTGTCCAGTGAATACAGCACACTGTGGTGTCGCAAGAAGGGGATAGTGAAAAGTGTTGCAACGCTGTCCTGTTGCAGCTCTGAAACACTTTTCATGACTGAGTCCCAGGAATGTGCACTATTTAATTGATGATGCGCATTCCTGCCCTGTAGTTTTGTCGCTGCAGCAGTGCAGCAACATTGCTTGCAGCGCTGCCCAGCACCAAAACCTGCTGAAATGAGGCCCCAAGGCTTATCTCCATTTTAAAGCCCAGCTATTTTCTGGTCTTATAAAACTTCCTCTAACTTCAGTTAGCGCCAGTTTTTTGGGTGTTCTAAACTTCAAGAATCCCCTTGTACATATCGCAAAGTGTGGTTAGCAGCCGTTTTTGCACGGGAACGCTGCCCTTGCATGTCATTATCGCTAACAGAAGTGGCGATCTTTAGAATGGACGTTTTCACCAGAAAACTGCAGCTAACAGAGGTTAGCGGCAGCTTGTACATATGGTGATAAAAATATTGCTGCAAAACCGTCGGAAAAGTCCCGCCAACCAGGCGTTAACTCCTTGTACATATGCCCCAGTATTTTTAACACCGTTTTGGTCAATATACTTGCAAACAACGTCTAACCCCCTTCTAATTTCAAAGGTAATCAAAGCGACTTAACCACACATAGCGCTAACAGAGTGGGCAGTCGAGTTGAGAAAGAGAGTTCAGGAAAGAAGAAAATAAATAGGGGGCAAGGTAGAATGTAGGAGGAAAGAGTTTTGTGGATGGATTTGCCCAAAATGCTCGCATCTCACCACATAGAATAATAGTGCTTTGAGGGTAAACAACCTTAGGTGTCTGGTCTACTGATATCTAGGGAGGGAAAGAGAAGAATAAATAATGGGGTGTGGGAAGGGATCTATAGGATCAAAAAAACGAAAGAAGTCGGGTGAAGGGAGACATTGAGAGGCAGCAATAGATGACACCTTTAAGTGCTGAAACAAATGTTGCTGGTCCAGTCGTCTGTAAAATATGCTTTTAGCCGCATATGCAGAAATCCAATGTTCATATTCCACCTTGAACCAGAAGGAAAATCCCACTCCTACATTTGATCTGGGCTTTCGAGAGACGAGTGTCCCAATGTTAGAACTGTCACCAACCCCACTCTCCCCCGCCGCCACACACACACACACTCACACACAATTTGGGGACAGTTGTGTCCCTGCATTGAAATGCACACATATTTGTACAAAGTGGTAAACGTTGTGTTCTCACCCACTCGGAGCTGGGTCTGCGTTTAAGCATTGCACAGACTGTCAACTACTCTGGAATTATATTTAATCGTATTTTTAGTTTTTAGCCTTGTCGCTATTAGGAGAGTTCACATGTCACGGCCTTTTGCAAACAACTGAGTCACTGATGCACATAAACAGAGGAGGAACAATCGACTGCAAGGCAGCAGCTGTTTCAAACACATGTTAGCTTGTATTTCAGCACCACCCATCATGAGTCATTCAGTATATTTTGTGACAAGCGCTTTGAGGCCTCCTTGGTAAAAAGATCTAATACGCCTATCACGTCTCATGTTGTAAATAATCCGGCATTTATAAGCTTGTGTTGCTGAAGTACTGTTTTCATCATCCACTGCAGAGACACATCAAAGAGACAGTGGCTGAAGAGGCCAGAGAGCTGAGTGGGACACTCTCATTTCTTCCCACAGACATTGGACTGCCACCGGCATTTCACTCCAACAGCTGCAGCAACGGCCTCGCCAGCGGGACTCTCCTCTGATCTGTCATCACAAAAGGCCATTTCCCGTCTAGGAATTGAATCCAGAAATATACCAGTCGTGAGCACAACAGGAAATAAATTAAACCCGTGCTGGAAAGACGTCTTCATTCACTAGTACAATGCAAAGTAATGTTGTGGCAACAGAAGTGTTCGATAACATTGAGACAGGTGGGAGTCCTTTCAAGTGTTCTCCAAACAAATCAACATTTTTCTTTTCATTCAACTTCCTTTCCATCTCTCAGAGAAATATTTAAAATCTCATTCTCTAAAAGGTCCGGCATGAATTTTATTCCGGGTATGTATGCTTTAGCAAAAGTTCACAAAGAACTTGAAGCTTATTTCCACACTCTGCTTGGTTTGCATCTCTTCCTGATTTCATCTCACTGCTCACACCAAGCCTGCAGCGTTGATTTGAGTCCTTGATACCACTTCAGTTCTAATCAAGCAGGAATATAATAACTGAAATCAAATTTCGCAGTCCAAACATATTAAAGACAACTATAAATGTTCATTTTTTTTTATTAAATACTATCTTTGAAATTAAAAATGATTTATGCCTCTAAATTTGGTCAACCTTCACCACATGAAAGTTTAGGAGTATTATAGAGTTCTCAGTGCATGTTAATGTTTGTTAAATTTTAAAATAAAATATTTACAGGATATGCCTTTCTAACAGACAAATTACAAAACCAGACAAAAGTTGTGCACTTCACCACTGTCTTTGTACAATTTATATTAGATCTCTTATACAGTGAAGTAGGTACTTGAATAAGGTTAGCCTATGTGTTTCTAAATGTGCCTAATACAAAACGATGGATTGAGTTATGAGCATAGGATGTGGGAAACTGGATTGTTAGCATAGGGGGTTACAGAGGGAAAGGAGGCGTAGGACTCCAGTCTTGATGTGAATTGTGGCTGAACTCTCACAGTGACAAAACAATCTGATTCATATTAGGTCAACCGTTTTCTGTGAGAGATAACTGGTTCAATCTTGGCAGTTTGGTAGAAGCAAGAAGGCCCTTCTCAGAGAAACTACAATTGGTACGGGTGCAACAATACCAAACTTATTGGAGTTAAGCAATAAACTACTGAAAATATTCAAAGCAATTAAACTAAAATGAGCAAAAGTAATGAGTAAAATGGCACGAAAATAAAAAGATTTGTAGAACCGCTCACGGAAATGAACATACACCCATGACAACATGTGTTGTACTTATGGTAATGAGTTTAAAGTCAACTAAGGAGACAGCCTTCCATGTAGGTTGGTCATTTAGGGCCAGATGTACAAAGGTTTTTTTTGTTCGCAAATGACCCGATTCACAGAATCAGTCCGTTTGCAAATGAAAAAAGGCATTTTAGAATGTACAAAGGCCCAATTTGTGATTCAGTAACCTATTACAGAAGCACAAATCGAGTTTTGTGATTTGGTACTTGAAAGGGGCGTGTTTAGGGCATCCCTTCCTGATACCGAATCGCAGTGGTATGTGTAAATGTTTTGGGACAGTAATGCAGTCGCAAAACGTTTGCATTTTACCACCTACTTCAAGTAGGTGGTAACTCATTTGCAAATGTAAAGGTGTCCCTAAGGAAACCCTTCCCCTTTGTGAAGGTTTGTAAAAAAAAAATAAGAGCAGGGAATGTTCCCATGGACCACTGCCTACTCTTAAAAATTGAAAAGAATACTTTTCTTTTTTCTTTTGGAAAAGTATCCCATTTTCTTTCAAGGAAAACGGGCTGCATTTAAAAACACTGCTCCATTGAAAAGCTATCACAGACATGGTGGTCTGCTGATCCCAGGAGTCTACCTTCCTGTAATTTTTGCAATTCCCAAAGGGTCTCAAACCTAGACCTACCTCATGAATATTAACAAGGTAGGTCTCTTTGCATCCCACTGGGAATCGCTAAATGTGTCAAAGACACATTTATACATTGTTATTCGCAATTACCAAATAGCAAATTGCAAAAATGCCCTATTTGTTAATCGCAAAGCATGCACTATGTACATCTTACGCTTAGTACCATAAATTGAATGATAACAACATCTGGTATTTACAGAGCACATTAATATTATTTCAATGTGTGGGAGGGGTATTCCTTTCTTTTATGATCACAAAATGCTATTGGCTGATCCAAATTATGGTTGACACATCAGACAAATAATGCCCTAGGGGGCCTGATATAAACACGTTAATGGCTGAAGTGGACTGACTCAAATTACAACATGCTTGTGTTTATGCATACGCATCAGGAGATGTATAGCCCATTCTGGAGCCTCATTGGACTAATGCATCCACAGCAGGGATCTGTGAATGACCTGAGAATCACAGGTTAGAATCCCAGTGGGTCCACTCAGTCTTCTTATCCATGTAAAGTCAATAAAATAAGTATCATGGACTGGGGTAACAAAAAACATCTGTTATTTCAGTGGCAAGAAACACATCAGAGCGAATATGTGCTTTACAAATAAACATTATTTTATATTATGTTATTTTAATGTTATGATATGTTATGTTATGGTATGCTATGCAATGAGATGTTATGTTATGTTATAGCTAGTTTTGAGTAATAGGCTATTTGGACCTGTGTAGCTGTTAATGGTGTGCACTGTTTGCTGGAGTGGGGGGAGTTCGTCCCCCAGCATTCACCACTGCTACTGCTGGCCTGAGGCCATCAGCACGCCATCTCTAACACTCCTAAGCACTCTGCACTTCCCACGGCATGGGAGCTTTAAACATGTTGTGCTGGAATGGGACTTTGTCCCCCAGCATTCACCGCTGCTGCCCTGCGGCAGCCTGAATACCATCTCCTGCACTCATAAGTACTCGGCACTTCCTGCAGAGTGGTAGATTTAAACTTGTTTTGCTGGGGTGGGACTTCCTCCCCCAGCATTCACTGCTGCTACTGCTGCCCTGGGGCCGCCTGCACACCATCTCCCGCTCTCATAAGTGCACCGCACTTCCTCTGGTGCAGGAGCTTTAAACTTGTTTTGCTGGAGTGGGACTTCGTCCCCCAGCATTCACCACTGCTGCTGCTGCCCTGGAGCCACCCCCCCCACGGTCTACTACGCTCATATACACTTTGCACTTCCAGCGGACTGGGACACACACAGGACGCACTCAGGCATGTGCCCGGGCGAAGACTGGGCCAAGAGCGGGCCCATACGTACCGGTCGGAGCAAGGAGGAGACTGGGCCTACTCACTTGGTTCTATCTTTTCTTCTTTCTTCCGGCCCTTTTCCACGCTCACTGTCATCACAGGGAAGAGAAAACATTAATTTACCTTGGCGAAAGCTTAGTCTCCTGGTCAGCCTCATACCTCAATAATGAACTTTATAACTGGTGTATTGGGAGCAATTGATAAAGTGATTACAAGTGTTTAAGAGAGAATAACTGCTTGCCATCAAGGGGCGAAGGATACTCTAAATGACTCTCCACAAGATACTCATCTTAATGAGTCTTCCAGGCTGTTGTAGAAAAGGTGGTACATTTCTGTGTTCAAGATATTTCAGTATGTAGCATTCCGGTTTCCCTGCCTGATCCCTTATCACAACCCACTTCCCAAGCGCACGAAGACACCAGTGTCCCATACCAAAGCATTAGATACCAACTCTTTGACAGGGTCATTACCAACCACTAAGGTTTCCTCTAAACCAACTAGAATTAAGATTAGAACCAAAACCCCTAGGATACATCCGGAAGACTTCAAGTGTTTGGTGCCTCAGTACAAGCATTGGAATCTCTATTGTAGACCTAGTTAGACTCTCTATCTGCCAGACTATCACATGTGGGGAGCCTAACAACTAGCTGTTTAGATTTATTGAAGCTTAAACCAAGTTCTGCTACTACTTGTCAATTTCCTAAAGCTAGCACAGTGCTTCCCTGACAGCTGCTATCACCCTTACTCATTCCATGGGTGACCAACCACCATCACAGACCCCTGTTTGTGGCCTGATCACTCTGCCTGAGAACCATAGCACAATTTTGCAGCTACCTTCTTGTATGCAACCTCATAGTGGGCCGGCTACAGGTAAAATAGGCAGGAACTCTAATTTCTTGATTTGCCTCCTGAAGTGACATCTTATGTCATAATTGTGGCACATATACCCACTGTTGCCCTAGTAGATACTGAATCCTGGGAATCGTTGAGAAATATGTCATTAACATGGGTGTGAAACAAAATTTATTGGGGACCCACTTTTTCCTTTTCTAAATTGTGAAAAATGGGTTGGCATGGGTACTTAAACTCTACCTGGGGATTGTGTAGCTTTGTCATTTAAGTCACCCAGTTTAATTGAAACAATTTTGCATAGAACAAGCTGCCTACCTGTGTCTCCGCATCAGATATATATCAGTATTACTGCTTGGGTATTTTATCGTCCACTGCCCATTGTCAGCTGCACAAATTTACCTTTTAGACCATTGCCTGTTCATGCACCTTAATTCCATCCTGCTATCTCAACCTACAATTGCTTCACCTCGTTAGCGACATCAAATGGTGTTGATTGACTTACTTCAAAGGCATCAGTGGCTGCCCTAAATGGTAATGAGCAGGCCATAGTGATCAGAGGGTATTTGTCAATCTCAAATCATAGTCCTTGTAAGTCAAGTTTTCATCCTTCACCATCCTCAACTAACTTTGTAAATTCTCCCACTCCATATTTAAGGCTCGAGGGAGCCTCACATCAAATGAATTATAGAGTCTTATTTTGGAATGTGCCGTGGTTGACACTCCATAATGGCTGGACTTTACAACAAGCTTTCATATTTTAATGTTCCAGGAGACTTGGACAGTTGAGTCTGTTCACATTAATGGTTACAAAACCTTTCATGTATCCTTCGTGCCCTTTAAAGTTAGCAGAGCCAAAAACAGTCTATGTATTTATATCTCCAACTACCTGTGTGCAACAACTGCTTTGTATGTTCAAATTATTGTTATTAAAATGTTATCTAATTACAATTTTGTGTTGGTCAATTTACATCATAATGCACTGTTGAGTGATTTACCGACTGCCCTTGGTCAGTTGGATGGCGACCTTGAGTCCGCCTGTGGTTGTGACAAGAAGGCAGTTTCTATACAGTGGGGGGGGGGGGGGATTGTAATATTTATTTGTGCTCACTACCATCAAAAAAGATTTGTGGCTTGACGGATATTCACAATAGTGATCAATTCCATTTAACTAATAATGGCTATGGTGATAAATTGAATGAACAGCTTTTCAAGTTTGACCTGGCTTTTTCTAATGAAGTTTGTACCCCCTCTGTTCCTTTTAATTGCACAATCAACAGCATGGGTTGATAACATAGTAATTGATTATGTTATGTCATCTTACAGACTTTCTACACTATTATCTAATTTTACCACACATACCATTTTTTGAGGGATCATTATCTACATAGCATAAACCTTCATTTTAGTTGCTCGATGAGCCAAGCAAAGATTGATAAAGTATGCATAGTTGATAACATTGAGATAGCAACACGCAATGGTCTTTCACTACATTGGTCCCAGGTTAATTAGAATAATTTCCAGAAAAAAGTTGGTTATTAAACATAGAGAGGCCTTTGATATTTGTCTCAACTACACACCCAACCCTAATGATATTCTAAAACTCTTCCTTACTATCACTAAGGGGATTAAAGAATATTTAACTGATACGAGGTGACAGTCTACTCACAGTGAACAAGGCTGGTTTGACCATAAATGCTCTACGGCCCACAAGAGACTCAGGGTTGCTCCCCGAAAGTCCCCAATGTGTACCCTGGATGTGCAGACGTGAATACAAATTAGCCCTAAAGGTCAGGACAAAAAAATGTAAAGAATGAAACCTGAGAGTCCCTAATTGAAGCAAGCACAAACAAAGATATTTCAGCCTTCTTGCATGTCATAAATAGTTCCTTCTTAAGAGACGATAGGGGCCCAAGACTGGAGGCTGCCATTACGGAATCTGATTGGGTGACTCACTTCACCAAAATGTATTCTATTCCCAGTTTGGTGCAGGTAGGGTTAGTATCTGCTGATTCTGTTGTTTTTGTGGATTTCCAACGTAGTCTTGATAGCCTTTCATTTTCATTAGACAAGATTAACAGAGCTCAAATGGCTAGTAAGGGTGGAAACGCACCAGGCCCGATGGCATCTCCATCAACCTCTTCAAGCAAATATATCACTCTGGGATCCCATACTTACTTTGGTATTAGGGGTGTGCTGTAGTTCTGTTTTTTTGGATACTTGGTCAGAGTCACTAATTATTCCCATTAATAAGAAGGGTGATCATTCCAATCCAGCTTGCTATTGTCCCATTTTACTACTTGGTTCATTGTTGAAAGTTATTGGCCGAATTATACTGAATAGATTAGAAGAGTGGGCAGAAAACAATGAGGTTCTCTCCAATCTTCAATATGTTTTCTGCAGAGGCTTAGGGACTAAACCTTACGCTTCTGGCTGGGAAGCATACTTCACTTAAGATGGGCCATATGTTTTTAGCCTTTGTTGATTTATCTATTGCACTTGACTGTGCCATGCACGATAAGCTATGGTCCATTATGACAGACCTTAGTGTGGACCCACCTATAATATTATTCTTAATAGATTTGCTTTTGGGGAGTAGGGCCAGGGTAGGGTACGGACTTTAGGGAGAATGTACCCATTTATTTGGTATAGAGGAGAGAGTTAGACAGGGTTATGTTTTTGCTCCTTTTCTGTTTACCCTATATATCAACAGTTTGGGTAATGTTTTGGCGGGAAATTGCAGAGACCTCCCGCCAATTGCTCATCATCCAATCTCAGCCCTCCTCTATGCAGATGACGCCATGCTTATAGCCCGTACCATACTCCCCTAGGTCTAAAAAGTTTAATTACCCGCTTTGTCCATCACATGCAGGATTTGGGTTTTACAGTTAATCTGCCCCTTTTATATCAGATACAGCCAGAATTCGAGCCAATTATTTTATGGCATAAGATCTGCCCTTGCAACAACACATTATTAAATCACAAGGTCATCTGTGATTGTCTTAAGTTGACTTCACCTCTACAAATTCCTTGGCTGAAATATATTAAACAAACCTGTATGGATTTGGGACACGCCAAATACTTTGACCGTCTTGACACACAACAGTGCATCAGTAGGAAGGAACTTAAAAATGGAAGTTTATCTTTGAGGATCATAGATTGACCACAGAACGTATAAAACCTAGTGTTGTTAAGTATTGAATAATGATGATCACCTATGACATACAAACATATCTCAACTTTGTACACAATTATCGTCACAGGTTCGTTCTGACCCGCTTGATATATTTCACCGTCTGCAACATTTCCCATTATAAATGACTGGCCTGAAGTTTTAATTAAATGCCCATGTGACAATCTTTCTAACCAAAGTACCTTGTACATCCTTTTTTTCTGCACATTCTACAGGGATATAAGGAAGCTTTAAATATTGCCTATTTTACAAGAATTACAATGTGTACAATATCGCCCTGCCAATTCGTTTTTGCAATCTCTACCCACTTTACTCATTTGCTGTAGTGTGTCAAGCTATTTATGTTCTCTGATTCAGCTTGGGAAGTCTTTCGTCATTTAGAATGATTCGGCTGTGTCAAGTTGGATTTCAACATATTATGTTATTTGCACTTGATGATATTACACTGTAATTTTATCTGTTTTCATTCTTTTTTGAATTTATTTATGTATATTTGTTTTTAACCATAATGTGATAGAATGTAGTATTTTGTATGCTTTTATTATTTTAACATAAAAATCGAATAATGCTGATTTAATTTAATTTGATTTGGTGTTCATTGCCCTACATTAGCTTCCCATCAGTGCAAAAATAGTGAGCACAAATCCAAAATTAGGGAGAAATATTCCAACATTCAGCTGTTATAGCAAAAATTAAGAACATAGTTAATTACAAAATCATGAACACTTAGGGGTCCATTATGATGTCGGGCAGATCGCCACCGCCCGACCGGCAGTGGCAATTCGCACATCTTTCCCCGCCCGCACTCCATTTACCCCCCGCCATATTACAATGGCTGGGGTTACAGCGGCGGACGGAAAGACTGTCTGCTGCATTTTCGCTGGAAGGCAATCGCTCCGATTGCCTGACGGGCGAAACTCGGGCCTTATATGGTGGAGGTGTCTGGAAGACACCGCCATCCATATCAGGATGCCTGGCGGAGAAGGCCTTTCCATGGCGGCGATGCAGCCATGGAAAGGCATGCGGGAATTGCTTGGGGGGGTCGTTGCAGGCCCCGGGGGGTGGGGGGCTGCACTTGGAGCCTTAGCATGTACAAGGTGGCAGGCACCGCGTGGTGCATATCACGTTGTGCATGCCAATGCACAACATGCACATTTAACATTGTGGCAGGTGCTGCTTACAGTACCGCCCACCACAATGTTAAATGTGAGGGATGAGACTGCCAGGGTGGCGGTCGCATCCTAATGGGCACAGCGGGACAGCCGCATCCCTAGCGGTCGGTCCCGTTCACTATATATATATATATATATATATATATATATAATCATGATCATGATCATGATTATAGATATATATATATATATATATATATATATATATATATATATATATATATAATCATGATCATGATCATGATCATGTGATCAAGTCCCCCAGGAGGGATGAAACGCGTTATGGCTGCCTGGTTTGGTTTGGTTTGGTTTGGTAAATAAACCGATATTTGAAAAGAATCCGTGGTCCGTGCTCCCTTCTGCTCAGCTGGTCAGACACGAGAGAGGAGAGTGCTCTGCTGATATATATATATATATATATATATATAGTTTCCCGACTTGTTCCCCGCTGTGTCCTTGGACTTGCTTTCCAGTGAAGTGGTCTTTTTGCAATGTTTGACGCGCCTGCCAGAGGCGCGAAACAAGGACCCGTCCTGCAAGTGTCTTCTTGGGCAAATCTGGCAAATGAACTTTGTAATCATGGGATTGATAGCACCAGGACCGCCTCAAGAGAAAATCACGCCAGTGGCTGTTGCCAATGGCAGCCGCTGACTGCACAGGGAGGTGAGCGTGATTTCAGTTCACCTCGCGGCCCGGTTTGACTCTATATGGAGACTTGGACATAGGAGACTGGAGGGAGCCCTTAAACACGAGTATTACATCATAACCAGCTGCTACACGGCTGCCCCTTTGCAAGGCAAACTTCAGCCCCTACACGGGGAAGACTAGATCTTGCTGCCGCACTTACCTCATCAGATGCACGCTGGGAATTGTAGTCTCATATTTGATTGCAGTGTCCTTTTGCAGCAAGGTCAGCTGATATCCCACCAATGGGAGTGCCGAAGGAACTTCAAAGGAGGGAGGAGGTGATGATGTGGTAACAGCGGCGTCTGAGGAAGGCTGCCATGCCAAAATGCATTATGCCAAGCTGTACCAGTGAATAAAGAGTTTCCCGACTGGTTCCCCGCTGTGTCCTTGGACTTGCTTTCCAGTGAAGTGGTCTTTTTGCGATGTTTGTCGCACCTGCCAGAGGTGCGAAATAAGGACCCGTCCTTCAAGTGTCCTGGGCAAATCTGGCAAATGGACTGTGTAATCAAGGGATTGATAGCACCAGGACTGCCTCGAGAGAAAATCACGCCAGTGGCTGTTGCCAATGGCAGACTGTGACTGCACAGGGAGGTGAGCGTGATTTCAGGTCACCTCACGGCCCGGTTTGACTCTATCTGGAGGCTCGGACGTAGGGGACTGGAGGGAGCCCTTAAACACGAGTATTACATCATCACCAGCTGCTACACGGCCCCCCTTTGCGAGGCAAACTTCAGCCCCTACACGGGGAAGATTAGATCTTGCTGCCGCACTTACCTCATCATTTGCACACTGGGAACTGTAGTCTCATATTTAATTGCAGTGTCCTTTTGCAGAAATTCAACTGATATCCCACCAATGGGAGTGCCAGAGGAACTTCAAAGGAGGGAGGAGGTGACGATGTGGTAACAGCGGTGTCTGAGGAAGGCTGAGACGCCGAAATGCATTATGCCAAGCTGTACCAGTGAATAAAGAGTTTCCCAACTTGTTTCCCGCTGTGTCCTTGGACTTGCTTTCCAGTGAAGTGGTCTTTTTGCGATATATATATATATATATATATATATTTGTATATTTATTTTATTTATACTTATATATATTTATACTGTTTTAGCATGATTTTAGACCTTACTTTTATTGGATGTTAACTGGTTTTACTGATTTTTCTGGTCTTACTGGTTTTTATTCGGTGTCTGTGGGGTAGTGAAATCTGACATGTTTTGGTTTATTGCTGCTATTGGAATAAGACAATATTCTATGAACATATAATCCATTTCAGCGATTAGAATGTGTACGGTTTATTTAATGATGATTATTTCTGAATTTTGTGCTTTAGGATTCCTGGCTGCTATATTTGATCGTCTTTTTGCACATGTGTTTGTATATATTTATTCATATATATATATATTTACTTTACACATATATATATTTTCCCAATTTCTATTTAGAGAGAGCATCTTTTTGCACTAGCATCTTTCTGCACTAGCATCTTTTTGCACTAGCACTTTTTTTGCACTAGCACTTTATATCATTATTTACCTCTATATTGATGGCAAATTTGAGGTTTCTTTAAGCGTCCAGTCCATCCATTGATATTATTTTCTAATAAGTGAGTTTTTATGAAAAAATTGCTTATTTATCACTTGTGGTTTATTATACACTATCATCATTACACAAGGTATTTGTACTATGCATATAAACTATATCAACAGACATACAGAATTATAGGTGGTTAACACATAAGCTTTTTTACAGTAATTGGGCACTTGCCCTCTATTCCAGATATGCATTTAGCATTGTAGAATTGATTACTGATTATATAGTTTTTACTTCTGTTCAGTATTTATTTATATATATCATTGCTCTGAAGGGAAATGTTTCCTCTATACTGTATTAATTATGTGTAAAATGTATTCTTGTATACTGCATTAATTATGTGTAAAATGTATGTTTTCCACCAGCCATATACCATGTAGTCTGTTGTTTAGCCCTATGAAATAAGTGGGCGGACTTTACCTTTGTGAAAACAGTATTTAATTGAACTATTGGTATCGACATGTCATGTGAACTAGACCGGGGTGACCCGGTCGAAACGCGTCATGCTGCTGAGGGAAGAATAAACAACACTAAAAGAAACTTTTCCTGTGTGGTCCGTTCCTGCACGTTTGCCGAATCAAACTCAAGTGCCAGGATTGTGTTTTCATGTGTATATATATATATATATATTACCTACTGGCGGTCGCCAGTAGGTAGTTATAGTTAGGACCCCTTTTCCATAGGAAATCCGCAACATTCTATTTTGAATAACTTTGGCGCCGGTTGACGAATCCTCGCGAATTTCTCAAAATAGGTGGGGCGCTACGCTCCGCTCCTACCCTGAAAGTCTCGGGGGGATTCGTCAAGCGGGGGCTGAGATAAAAGGGGGGTCCCAAAACGCGTTTTCCCCATGCATTTTTCCATAGGACCTTTAGAACGAGCTACAGCCCGAACGGCTGAACAGAATTACTCGAAATTTGGCAGAGAGGTTGTCCCTAGGTCAAGGAAGTGCCTTTTGTAGGTTTGGTGTAAATCTGTTCAGTAGATTCTGAGAAAATAGCCTTTAAATCAATATATATATCTGAGCCCGCTTACGGTACGCTTACCGTACGCTTACGGTAAGCGTACGGTGGCGTGCGCGAGCGAGATTCTGATTGGCCCTTAGATCTTAGTAAACATTCGAATCGGCCGAAACCAGGAAGCGGCGGCCGCCATTTTGTGTATTTCACTCTGAAAAAAAAGAGTGAAAACAAGAAAAGGGGGCAATGAGGAGAGTTACAGACCCCCTAACATTTGTAAGGGGGTCAAAGAAGGACAGAAAAGTACAAAAAAAACATTTATTGATTTTTTTAAAAATCACGGGGTACGCGTACGGTAAGCGTACGGTAAAAAAATAAATAAATAAATAAATGAAATGCAGAATTAAGAGTTTAGATATTAGGGAGCTCTAAAAAGAGCTGTTGTGTTTAAGAAGTCATTTTTTTAAGTGGTACTTACAAGTAAGTACCGATGCAGAGTCTAAGGTTCAAAAGGAAGACTCTGTTCCCTTCATCATTGAAGTGCACACCATCTCCTCTATAAATGTCTTGCATGTCATAACGCAAGTTGTTGTGGTAAATGGCACCCATACCATAGTCACGGAGGAAAGCAGAAACAGATTTGTTGACGTGCTTTCTTGCTTTGTCAATCTGCGGACAGAAATGATTGGACCAGTTCCATTTTTGCCTTTGGCATATGTTGGAAAACACAAAGGCAGTTTTAGGGAAAAGTGAAAACAGTTGTGCAAAGGTGTCCTTCATAAGCATTTCCAGCCCTACCCCAGTCAAAGTGCCTAGGTCATTGCCACCACAGTGCACTATTATGAGGTCAGGGTGTTGGATTTGCATGAAGGATTTCACCAATGGCATCAACTGGTGCCACTTTAACCCTCTCTGACCAATCCATTTAATGTCTACATTTGGCAAAGCAAGGTCTCTCACCATATCTGTTTTCTCTGCAAACTTTTCACTCCAGAAGACATAGCTGTGCCCTACAATCCACACTGTGAACATCTTCAAAGGAGAACTGGATGCACTCAGGAGGTGTCTTTCAGTAGAATGGCAATATGAAAAGAAAGACAGTTTGGAAATGGAGGCATACATATTTTTTTCAAAACAAAAAGAACTGATTGGATGTTTCATACCATTCTAGAATAAAAACTAGGCTGTATGTGTAAATTAATAGAAGCATGTTTTGTATTGGTACAGAGAAATGTGTTACCAAAGAACAGTACTATGGATTTGCTGTTAGGTTTGAAAAGTCAAGCACTCTTGCTCTGTGGAATTGAAACATTGTGTGGCGAACTTCTGACCTAACTCCACACAGCAGTGTTCCATGAGCTGTTGCTATGGTAGCAGGCAGAAGTCAAGTTGGGGGAACGGTACTAGGCAGAAGTCAAGTTGGGGGCAGGGTACTTTTGGAAAAGGGTTGGTTTTCAACCAATAGAAATGTGTGATTACATTTGAAAAAAAAGGGGGAAGCACTGAGATTTGAAACTTACATGTATATGTGTGGAAAAATAGAGGGAAAGTTTGCCATTATCTGGTTCTGCTGAGAGGAGAGAGGTGAACACAACAGAGATCCTGGTCTGATAATCTGCTGTTTGAGTGCCACATTTCTTTCACAACTAACTAATTTTAAAGGTGAGTTATGAGTTTGAGAGGGGATGTATGTGGTAACTTAAGAAATGATTAATAGAAATGGAAATTCTTTTTGTTGAAGTTGCGTTTATCATTTTCTGTTTTGGGAGAAATTTAAATGTGAGGAACATGTAAAATAATATGGACTATGTTTTCACAATAAATTAAGGTGTACTGGAAAAAAAAGAATAGTTTAAGGGTTTGAGGTTGGACTCAGTAATGCAAATACATTCAGCATCACTAAGGCTGGTTTCCCTTGCTGGAATGTAGGCAGCCACCCAGGTTACACATGGTGGTGGTCTGAAAAAGCAGTTTGGACATGTGCATTTAAGAAAGTCAAAAAAGTGGTTTCATAATGTGTCAGTCTGTAAAAGTGATTTTCACTTGCCAAAAAAAAAGAGCAGTAAGTGTGCTATCAAATTGGCAAAGAAATTTCGTTTTGGGACTAATGTGAAAACATGACTCTGTGCAAAGAGGAATTATAGGCAGAGATTTAATGCGTTTTTATCTGGTGATTTCACAGTTGCATTAGATGGAAAGGGGGAGCGATTTTTT
The DNA here is from genome assembly GCF_964204655.1 of Triturus cristatus. Classification (NCBI taxonomy): domain Eukaryota; kingdom Metazoa; phylum Chordata; class Amphibia; order Caudata; family Salamandridae; genus Triturus; species Triturus cristatus. Next base: position 470,068,226 of record NC_140593.1, on the reverse strand, counting down.
GGGGGAAGAAGCAGACTCTTAGCACACACCCATCTGCTTGCCATGTATAATCATGCACAGTATTTACAAGCCAGTGGGGTTTTTAGGTTTCAGCCTGTAATGCAAATACATTCAGCATCACTAAGGCTGGTTGCCCTTGCTGGAGTGTAGGCAGCTACCCAGGTTACACATGGTGGTGGTCTGAAAAAGAAGTTTGGACATGTGCATTTAAGAAAATCAAAAAAGTGGTTTCATAATGTGTCAGTCTGTAAAAGTGATTTTCACTTGCCCAAAAAAAAAGAGCAGTAAGTGTGCTTTCAAATTGGCAAAGAAATTTCGTTTTGGGACTAATGTGAAAACATGACTCTGTGTGCAAAGAGGAATTATAGGCAGAGATTTATTGCGTTTTTTTCTGGTGATTTCACAGTTGCATTAGTAGGAAAAAGGGGGAGCGATTTTTTGGGGGAAGAAGCAGACTCTTAGCACACACCCATGTGCTTGCCATGTATAATCATGCACAGTATTTACAAGTGAGTGGGGTTTTCAGGTTTCAGTCTGTAATGCAAATACATTCAGCATCACTAAGGCTGGTTGCCCTTGCTGGAGTGTAGGCAGCCACCCAGGTTACACATGGTGGTAGTCTGAAAAAGAAGTTTGGACATGTGCATTTAAGAAAATCAAAAAAGTGGTTTCATAATGTGTCAGTCTGTAAAAGTGATTTTCACTTGCCAAAAAAAAAGAGCAGTAAGTGTGCTATCAAATTGGCAAAGAAATTTCGTTTTGGGACTAATGTGAAAACATGACTCTGTGCAAAGAGGAATTATAGGCAGAGATTTATTGCGTTTTTATCTGGTGATTTCACAGTTGCATTAGATGGAAAGGGGGAGCGATTTTTTGGGGGAAGAAGCAGACTCTTAGCACACACCCATGTGCTTGCCATGTATAATCATGCACAGTATTTACAAGCGAGTGGGGTTTTCAGGTTTCAGTCTGTAATGCAAATACATTCAGCATCACTAAGGCTGGTTGCCCTTGCTGGAGTGTAGGCAGCCACCCAGGTTACACATGGTGGTAGTCTGAAAAAGAAGTTTGGACATGTGCATTTAAGAAAATCAAAAAAGTGGTTTCATAATGTGTCAGTCTGTAAAAGTGATTTTCACTTGCCAAAAAAAAAGAGCAGTAAGTGTGCTATCAAATTGGCAAAGAAATTTCGTTTTGTGCCTAATGTGAAAACATGACTCTGTGTGCAAAGAGGAATTATAGGCAGAGATTTATTGCGTTTTGCTCTGGTGATTTCACTGTTGCATTAGATGGAAAGGGGGAGCGATTTTTGGGGGGAAGAAGCAGACTCTTAGCACACACCCATGTGCTTGCCATGTATAATCATGCACAGTATTTACAAGCGAGTGGGGTTTTCAGGTTTCAGTCTGTAATGCAAATACATTCAGCATCACTAAGGCTGGTTGCCCTTGCTGGAGTGTAGGCAGCCACCCAGGTTACACATGGTGGTGGTCTGAAAAAGCAGTTTGGACATGTGCATTTAAGAAAATCCAAAAAGTGGTTTCATAATGTGTCAGTCTGTAAAAGTGATTTTCACTTGCCAAAAAAAAAGAGCAGTAAGTGTGGTTTCAAATTGGCAAAGAAATTTCGTTTTGGGACTAATGTGAAAACATGACTCTGTGTGCAAAGAGGAATTATAGGCAGAGATTTATTGCGTTTTTTTCTGGTGATTTCACAGTTGCATTAGTAGGAAAAAGGGGGAGCGATTTTTTGGGGGAAGAAGCAGACTCTTAGCACACACCCATGTGCTTGCCATGTATAATCATGCACAGTATTTACAAGCGAGTGGGGTTTTCAGGTTTCAGTCTGTAATGCAAATACATTCAGCATCACTAAGGCTGGTTGCCCTTGCTGGAGTGTAGGCAGCCACCCAGGTTACACATGGTGGTGGTCTGAAAAAGAAGTTTGGACATGTGCATTTAAGAAAATCAAAAAAGTGGTTTCATAATGTGTCAGTCTGTAAAAGTGATTTTCACTTGCCAAAAAAAAAGAGCAGTAAGTGTGCTATCAAATTGGCAAAGAAATTTCGTTTTGGGACTAATGTGAAAACATGACTCTGTGCAAAGAGGAATTATAGGCAGAGATTTATTGCGTTTTTATCTGGTGATTTCACAGTTGCATTAGATGGAAAGGGGGAGCGATTTTTTGGGGGAAGAAGCAGACTCTTAGCACACACCCATGTGCTTGCCATGTATAATCATGCACAGTATTTACAAGCGAGTGGGGTTTTCAGGTTTCAGTCTGTAATGCAAATACATTCAGCATCACTAAGGCTGGTTGCCCTTGCTGGAGTGTAGGCAGCCACCCAGGTTACACATGGTGGTAGTCTGAAAAAGAAGTTTGGACATGTGCATTTAAGAAAATCAAAAAAGTGGTTTCATAATGTGTCAGTCTGTAAAAGTGATTTTCACTTGCCAAAAAAAAAGAGCAGTAAGTGTGCTATCAAATTGGCAAAGAAATTTCGTTTTGTGCCTAATGTGAAAACATGACTCTGTGTGCAAAGAGGAATTATAGGCAGAGATTTATTGCGTTTTGCTCTGGTGATTTCACTGTTGCATTAGATGGAAAGGGGGAGCGATTTTTGGGGGGAAGAAGCAGACTCTTAGCACACACCCATGTGCTTGCCATGTATAATCATGCACAGTATTTACAAGCGAGTGGGGTTTTCAGGTTTCAGTCTGTAATGCAAATACATTCAGCATCACTAAGGCTGGTTGCCCTTGCTGGAGTGTAGGCAGCCACCCAGGTTACACATGGTGGTGGTCTGAAAAAGCAGTTTGGACATGTGCATTTAAGAAAATCCAAAAAGTGGTTTCATAATGTGTCAGTCTGTAAAAGTGATTTTCACTTGCCAAAAAAAAAGAGCAGTAAGTGTGGTTTCAAATTGGCAAAGAAATTTCGTTTTGGGACTAATGTGAAAACATGACTCTGTGTGCAAAGAGGAATTATAGGCAGAGATTTATTGCGTTTTGCTCTGGTGATTTCACAGTTGCATTAGATGGAAAGGGGGAGCGATTTTTTGGGGGAAGAAGCAGACTCTTAGCACACACCCATGTGCTTGCCATGTATAATCATGCACAGTATTTACAAGCGAGTGGGGTTTTCAGGTTTCAGTCTGTAATGCAAATACATTCAGCATCACTAAGGCTGGTTGCCCTTGCTGGAGTGTAGGCAGCCACCCAGGTTACACATGGTGGTGGTCTGAAAAAGAAGTTTGGACATGTGCATTTAAGAAAATCAAAAAAGTGGTTTCATAATGTGTCAGTCTGTAAAAGTGATTTTCACTTGCCCAAAAAAAGAGAGCAGAAATTGTGCTTTCAAATTGGCAAAGAAATTTCGTTTTGGGACTAATGTGAAAACATGACTCTGTGTGCAAAGAGGAATTATAGGCAGAGATGTATTGCGTTTTTTTCTGGTGATTTCACAGTTGCATTAGATGGAAAGGGGGAGCGATTTTTTGGGGGAAGAAGCAGACTCTTAGTACACACCCATCTGCTTGCCATGTATAATCATGCACAGTATTTACAAGCGAGTGGGGTTTTCAGGTTTCAGTCTGTAATGCAAAAACATTCAGCATCACTAAGGCTGGTTGCCCTTGCTGGAGTGTAGCAGTCTGGACATGGGCTTTTTAAAAAATTTGAAAAGTGGTTTCATAATGTGTCAGTTTAAAAAAATATTAATACTTTTTTCTTTTTTTTCAGATTCATATAGAAAATTTTCGAAAACTAGAACCATTTTTAAAGCTATTTTTAAAAAAAACAAATGAATAAATATTTTTTTGAGTGAGTATGGTAAGTCAATAATAATAATTGTAGTCTCTCAAGGACCTTGTAATGTGATAATTGATTTTTAGTGTTTTTTAAAAAAAATAAAAAAAAAGTACGCGCACCGTACGCGTACGGTAAAAAAAAAAAAAAAAAGTTTTTAAAAACATATGTAAAAAAAAGATGAAAGATAAGGTTGGCTCTTAAAAGAACCGTTGTGTTCATGCAGGGACAGAGGAAAGAAAGCATGGGAAAATTATTCAAAGTGACAAATGTGCTGATCTATTTTGTTGTTCACTAGGGAAACACTGGTCTCCCTATGGCAAATTAGATCTTGACAAAAGGCGCATCGAATATCAACCCTTCGAAATCGAGGGTTCATTTCCAGAGGGCCAGCAAAAGGAGATTCTCCCCCCACAGATGAAGGGCTCACCTGACCTGCAGAAGAAGGAGTCAGCTCTGCAGATGATGGTCCAGGCTGAGCTGCTGTGGATGTACTTGCTTGTCTTTCTGAAGAGTTACCTCCAAAAAGATGACCATGTGTCCTTTTGTGTACATCCTTGAGGTGTCTCTTCATGGTGTGATTCCCAAAGGAATACTTCCTGTCAGGATTACCTCTAGAAAGTACACGCTGACACAGCCTGCAAGTTACTAAGGGTGCATTCACCTTTTGCTGGCCTTCAGGAAAAGTAAAATAATCCCATACATAAGAGGGCTTTTGTTTCCTCGATCTCTGCCTCAAGACAGTGCTGCTAGTGCTAGCCTCACTCTCAAAAGAGCTCTGCTGTTCTGCCATCGTATCCCAAAGACAAACCAGCTCCTTCTCCTAAGGGATCACAAGCAGAAATGAGGGGAATGGGTGTGGTGTAGGAGAGTTCTAGAACTGAAAGTAGTTTCAACCAATCAAAAGTTGTGTTTCATGATCACATGACCTACCGTACGCTTACGGTACGCTTACGGTGCGCTTACGGCAAAAGTACGCATGCGCGTAAAAAAGACACGCGCTTGCGCGCATGCGCATAACAGACACTACCCGACACTTCCGCGTAACGTGCGCGTGTAGCGCACACGCGTACGCGTCCCACGCGGAGTACGCGCGGCTACGCAAATTGCGTAACTATGCGCAAGCAGCGTGGATAAATTACGGACGTAGCGTAAACCGTACGCTTACCGTGAGCTTACGGTACGCGTACTAAAAAAATAATTAAAAAAATAGAAAAAAAGTACTGCAAATAAATTTTACATGTTTATTTTAAAAAATATATTAAAAAAAACATATTAAAGAATTTTAAAAATTTAATCATAGTCTTTATAAAAGGTAAGAAAATTAAAATAAAAATATGTTAGAAAAAATAGAAGAAAAAAAAAAATTAGCATTTAAAAAACCTTGCAAATTCACTGAAAAAACCATGGGTTTCACACACGTTATAGTTAGGACTTAGCATTTAAAAAACCTTAGAAATTCAGTGAAAAAACCATAGGTTTCACACACGTTATAGTTAGGAATTAGGATTTAAAAAACCTTAGAAATTCAGTGAAAAAAACCATAGGTTTCACACATGTTATAGTTAGCTGGACATTTTACTCGTAAAAAACCATTGAAATTGCCACGTTATAGTTAGTTCAGCTAACTATAACTCGCGCGCCCGCAATGCACTGCTGATGACGTCACATATTACATCACTCATGACATGGTCAGTGACATCACTCATGACATCACTGATGACATCTCAAATGACATCACTGATGACATCATCCTTGTGATAGAGTGGTAGACCTCCTCTCACCCTAATATAACCTTTGATACACACATACAAAAATAGAGACTAAAATTTACAAAAGAATGGACATACCAATAACAGTTACAACAACCTCTTCAGTAATTCTAAGATCCACATACACATCCATTCATTCACCAACAGTTCAATACAGTCACTCATACATGTACTCACTTATCATATGTACTCATACACCTATACATCCTGTTACACAATGCCACTTATCCATAGAGCTACTCACACACATAGTCACCCATGCTAATAAAGAATAAAACATACATTTACTTGCATATACAGTTATTCACACACCACCACACTTACTTCTACGGAAACTTACACATACTTAGTCTTTTAAACAATCACTTATAGAAACACATACTTATTCATACAGGAACTCTTCCAATGTCTCACTCTCACATATACTCACTTATTTACACCAATAGTCACATATACTAGTTTAAAACATATGTAGTTACTCATAAAGACACTATTGAGACAGTCATTCACTCACTAACACACCCATACACACACTCATCCACCCATACAGTCCTGCACACATGCTGTCTTCAACATATACAAAGAGTGAGCCACTCATTCATGCACCTATGCACTACGTAATACCCGCCACCGAACCATGAAGACACTCAGACTGATACTCAAAAAACCAACTAATAACCCATATAGACAACCATGTAGCTACTCATCAACCCATGCAGCCACATATACACAAAGTGAGAGACTGATACAGATATTTCCATATTTAAACATTACTCACTAAGCCATGTATTCACTATGATACACTTAATCAGTCAGCTACACAATCAATTTTTCAAAAACAAATCATCCATTTAGACACTTATATACCCATTTATTCTTCCATCGACCTTGACATATACATAAATAAAACATATTTAATTTTCAGAAAAACACACATTCACTGGATGATGTCATCAGTGATGTCATTTGAGATGTCATCAGTGATGTCATGAGTGATGTCACTGACCATGTCATGAGTGATGTAATATGTGACGTCATCAGCAGTGCATTGCGGGCGCGCGAGTTATAGTTAGCTGAACTAACTATAACGTGGCAATTTCAATGGTTTTTTACGAGTAAAATGTCCAGCTAACTATAACATGTGTGAAACCTATGGTTTTTTTCACTGAATTTCTAAGGTTTTTTAAATCCTAATTCCTAACTATAACGTGTGTGAAACCTATGGTTTTTTCACTGAATTTCTAAGGTTTTTTAAATGCTAAGTCCTAACTATAACGTGCGTGAAACCCATGGTTTTTTCAGTGAATATATATATATATATTATCTACTGGCGGTCGCCAGTAGATAGTTATAGTTACAACCTAGTTTCCACAGGAAATCTCAAAATTCTATTTTGAATAACTTTGGCGCCGGTTGACGAATCCTCGCGAAATTTTCAAAACTAATGGGGCGCTCCGTTCAGCTCCTACCCTGAAAGTCTCGGGGTGATTCGTCAAGCGGGCGCCGAGAAAAAGGGGGGGTCCCAAAACGCGTTTTCCCCATGCATTTTTCCATAGGACCTTTAGTCGCAGCTACAGCCTGAACGGCTGAACAGAATTACGTGGAATTTGGCAGAGAGGTAGCCATAAGGTCAAGGAAGTGCCTTTTGCAGGTCTGGTGTAAATCTGTTCAGTATTTCCTGAGAAAATAGCATTTAAAAGCATATCAATATCTATACGCGCGCACCGTGCACGCACTGTGCGCACACCCTGCCGTGCGTGAGCGCAATTCTGATTGAAAGATGTCGGTAAACATTCGAATCGGTCGAAACCAGGAAGTGTCGGCCGCCATTTTGTCTCTCGCAGTCTGAGGGGGTGAAAAACAAAGGTGGAGAACGTGAAAAGGGGGCAGAGTGGACAGTTCCTGACCCCCTAGCCTTGGTCAGGGGGTCACAGAAGGACCCCCAAGGGAGAAAAAAACAATTTTTATTTTTTTTTAAATTCGCGAGGTGCGCGCACTGCGAACCGTGGGCGCTCGGTGCGCGATGCGCACCGAGTGCCCACAGAGCACGGTGTAAAACCTGAAAAAAAACCCATAACTTAGCATTTAAAAAACCGTACAAATTCACTGAAAAAACCATAGGTTTCACACACGTTATAGTTACGAATTAGCATTTAAAAAACCTTGCAAATTCACTTAAAAAACCATAGGTTTCACACATGTTATAGTCACCTGGACATTTCACTCGTAAAAAACCAATGAAATTCCCCCGTTATAGTTACTGCAGGCAACTATAACTCACGCGACCGCAATCCTCTGCTGATGACGTCAGATATTACATCACTGATGACATATGTGTTTTTCTGAAAAATAAATATTGGTAATATATGTATAGCTAAAGATTAATGGAAGAAGACATGGGTAAATAAGTGTCTAAATACAGTGATGTAATATCTGACGTCATCAGCAGAGGATTGCGGTCGCGTGAGTTATAGTTGCCTGCAGTAACTATAACGGGGGAATTTCATTGGTTTTTTACGAGTGAAATGTCCAGGTAACTATAACATGTGTGAAACCTATGGTTTTTTAAGTGAATATATATATATATATATATATATATATATATTTATATATATATATATATATATATATATAAAACATCCAAGGTTGCCCCAAGGAAAGAGCCTCAAGCAGGTAGGTGATATTCCATCAATTTAATCACAAAGGCTGCAGTTGACCAAAACAAGAACAGGCAGCAAACTTTCTCTATTGCCAGACGCGTTTCGAGTGTCCTTATTCTTAATTATTGGCTTGAATCCGCAACATGAGACAGAAACGTGCAACTTATTTCAAAAACACCGCCCCAGTGGGTGGGGTCACTTCCTTGGCCTCTCGGTATTTGTAGTTGCACGTAAATAAACTGCAGTGAGTCTGTCTTCAATGGTTTGGAAATTAAAAGTTCAATAAAACCACAATGGGGTGCTGCACAAGTTCGTTTCAAACAGATGCATGCTTGTTCCTTCACGACTGGACTACCTCCCGTAACTCTGATGATATCGAATAACATCACCACGGGAACGCTGCAATGGCGGCGGGCCTCTTTCCGCGGCCGGGCCGACCGCTTAATACAAAACATCCATTGAAGAATAGCACCCACACTGATCACACTATTTAGAAACATGATCATAGAAAAACATGTAAGCTCATTTGACAACATTTGTAAATAAAGCATAGCTAGACTAGAGTTTTCAAAGTGGAATGGCTTAAGGAGTGGAATGAAATAACTTTTACTATAAGTAGCATAATACTGAAAAACAATATAAATTACAAAGTAGACTGAATTGATACTTGATTACAAGAGTGGGGGGAAGTTAGTGCTCTATGACCCAGCCCTTCTCAAAGCTAGCAAATAGATGACCATTAATAGAAAACATTAATAGATATCTGTATTGCATTGTTGTCACAATTTTAAATTCTCAGGTGAATAGCTGTAATGTTTATATTAACTATAGTCTAATCAATGTTTTCATTGTGGTATCTGCCGCTAACATTTATAATTTTTGCTAGTACCGACTGTTTTATCAAAAATATGCTACGTATTTTTACATGCTTTTCCTTTATTGCTTTTTCAGAAGAATAAAGATATTTATAGAAATACATCCACACTGGCATACTAAAACACATAGATTGTCAGGAGTGATTTAAAAAACTAGAAACGGACAAAGAATATACATTCAAGAAAAGATAATATATATTTTCCATCTACATTGCTAGGAAGATTGTGACTGCGAATTTCTTTGAGGAGCATTTTACTACTTTGTCCTTGGGTTATTACCTTACTTGAGCAATTAATCGAATAGTCTATTTTCTAGCCATCATGGTTGCATAGCTTCCTGCATGATTCTATTTCCCTCCTAGTCAACTTGTTAGGCTGTAAAAGGAGACCAGAGTATTCCTTAGTGCACTGAAACTGTGCATGCTGTAGGCAGTTCCTCGTTCTGGGTTGTTCCTGCTATTCTTCCGTACCTTCCCTTCATCTATCATCCTGTTCTTCTACTTTTATTCTAGCCTGTTGCGATCTGCGTTTAAATACTTTCCTAAACTTTAATTTACAATTCTGGCATCTAGGAGGAGTGCACAAAGCAGACAACCTATAAGACAACGGTGCCTAAATTAACACAAATTGAGTAGGAACCCATGCAGCTGGGCCTGGTGCGAGGTGTGTTACCTGGTGAAGAAAAGAGCAGATGACGAAAGATGGGTCTGTACTTGTTTTGGAACCTTAAAGATCATGTTTCCTGTCGTACATGCATTCTTGATGCACAAGCCAGCTGGAAACGCCTGCACTCGTCTTTAGTGCAGCGGGTAGAGACAACTGAAATAAATAAATCTCTGCCAGTTCCTTAAGTTTCTTCTGTACGGTTTGTTCTTCTCCCAACCACTTGTGCCAGAGTGAATGATACTCTATGTACCAGTTATGATTGACTGTGGGGCGTCTAGCACCTAAATGGTTATCAGTTTGGCCCAGTATCATAATATACCATTTGTAAAGAGCAGAATGCCCTCATGTGGTAAGCAGTAGATGAAACACCTGTACCTTTATCAAGGTATCACAAACTGATCATATATATACTTGATCACATTTAATGTAATAATTGCTCTGTAATATTTTCCATTCAAGGACTGTCTTGAACATCTCTTCATAGTACTTATTATCCTTATTTAAATTGTATATGCAAAACCATGCTTTTAGGCTCTGAATATTGCACACAACATTGAACTGAAGAATAGTTCTTAACTTCCTTTACTGACCAGGCCCAAGGGACAATTTACACATCATGATCAGATGCTCATTCATCTTCTGTTCCTGAGAAATGCAAACAATATCAAAATATTTTCATCAAACAAAAACAATAGAGTCTACCATCTCATAGACCTTTGTTTATGTGCTAATGACCTAGAGTCTTAGGTAGTTGTTTCTTTTGAACAAATGTATTCCTTGTCACCATGTGAAAGAGAGCCTTTTCAAATGGGCATTCTAAATCTCCAGGCAGTGCTACTCCACTTCCACACTTCGTTCATGCATTTTTTTACGGGAAAATCTGTTCCTTTCTTATACTCTAGAACCTGTACAAGTCATAGAGATTTTCATAAAAATAAATCTAAGAGAAAGTTGTTATATAAACAAGGGTGTCAAATGGAAGACTGTTATTATCATACATCTTGGGCATTTTAAATATACAGTAATGCCATTGAGCTTTGAAATTCCTCAGCAATCTCCCAAAGATTATGTGACACATTCCCCAGACTCCCTTCTATTACAATAATGTGTATATTTGGTGATATTTTAATCTTCTCATAAGATCCATTTATAAATGAAAGCCATTTCAAGGAAGTACTTTGTCAATTGCACCAACAAAACCTACTGGCTAAACCAGAAAAATGTGTGTTTGATAACATGCCCATGGAGCAAAGATCTAAATGGTAAGAATGGTAAGAATCTAGTTATTCCAGCGATATCCAAAGAAAGTGACATTTTTAAGGATGAGTTTAAATTTCAAGCATCAAAAATACTCACTTGGAGTTTTTCCTAGTTGTGCCCAAACGATTATAACCATTGTTTTGGAAAGGCGTAGAGAAGCAGCTACGTAGTCCCTGACAATATTCATTAAATAATTTACATTGCTTTTGATAGGTATTTGAATTGCTCAACATGGCATATCTGAGACTTTGTGGTGGGAGGGGGAGACTGTGATATCAAGCATTTCCACTTAGCACCCTATTTATTCCATAACTCAAATCACATGAATCAGGCTCAGACACAAACTTGAAGGCAGTATAACTAGCTATAGAATTAACGCATAAATATGACAAAATTCTGGATTTAATGTTGTCACAGACCTCCTTGTATTTTCCTAACTAAAATATGTAAAACCAGTCAATTAACCAAATACTATGCTGCCAACGAGCTTAGTGTTTTTTTTTCTTTTTGCAAATGTACATTGAGCTAACTGGCCAAACGCATCAAAGCGCTTTTTATGAGCACCAGATTACATTACACAAGCCCACCTTTTTAGTATAAGTCACAGGGAGATTATGTGGTTTATATAGAATCACTGGATGCTGAACCGATGCCTGGATTTGAATCTGGAACCCCAATTCGACAGTCAGTAGCTCTGGCTGTTAGACCACACCTCTTCCCGTGAGTTAGTCTGATGAACTGCCAGATGTGCATTGGGCCCAAATTGGCCTTAGTCATAAACTATCAAATGGATGTTCACTGGTATGACTTAAGTGGTGAAAGTGAATCTGCTCCTGCGTGATCTCATCTGACTGCTCTATGCAGAGGAACACAAGAGAGTCAAATAAATGATTACACTGACCACGAGCTATGAGAATCAATTTAGAATAAGTAGATGAGTTATCAAAAATGCAAATTTCAGAAAATAAGTTCACGTCAATGAAAAACAATGTCAAAGCAGCTAATGCGGCCCGGACCCTCACTGAAATTCGAGCTTCCATATTCTGCCCTAGATGAGCAGCACTATCCTGATGTGTTGCCGTTAGTCTGCTATGTTATTCAAGAGGAAGGAACTATGACATAGTCTGAGGCCTGGACTAGGACTGGTTGCCTTTGTTAGTGGGGACACTGTGAGACTTTTCAGCAGGTCATTAGTAGTTAGAGGAGTTATTGTGTGCTCAGGTCAATGTGCACTGAGGGCCTGATTCTCAAACGTGACATATGGCTTTGAACTTGTTTACACTTTGGAGCAAGTTTAATACTTTTTAGGATTTGCAAACATGAACTGCAAGTTGCTATTAAAAATTAAGGGGCATATTATCAAGCACAGCGTTAAAATTATCGCGCTTTAGCGGCAGAAAACTGCCGCTAAAACAGCGATAATGGGCTTGATAATATGCCGCAGAGAATTCCAATAGAAGCCCATGTTGACACCAGAACATGGGCTTCTATGGGAATTCTCAAGGGCTTATTATCAAGCCCATTATCGCCGCTTTAGCGGCAGGTTTCTGCCGCTAAAGCGGCGATAATTTTAACACCGTGTCTTGATAATATGCCCCTAATGTACTAAATCCAGCACTGCACGTGGCCAACTGCTAGTACTGCAACGCCCTCCCCAAGAAAATAATGCAGGTAGGGATTTAACCTAAAACCTCCACAAATAGTGTAATATTAAGTGCTGTTCCCTTACACTAATTTAATTGTATTGGATCAACTGGTGTTTTGGGCCAAAGAAAATGAGATTATGTCTGAATTACAGTATGGTTTCAATGAAGGTGTGAGCACTATGGAGGAGTATGTTAATTCTTATCTTATAAGTATTCAGTATGCAGTGGTGAAAGTTGGCCCTGTTTATAAAGCATTTATAGAACATGTGAATCAAAACAAATTATCAGATATTATGACAAATCTTGGGGTATGGGATGATAATATACATTTTTTAAGGCAACTCTATAGTGAAGTGACAGCGTGTGTCAGATACAGCCTAGAAGGGAAGCAGACAAAATACTTTCATATCACAAGGGCAGTGAGACAAGGGTGTGTTCTGGCCCATTTCTTTTCCTCATATATCAAAGGTTTAGAAAAATATCTACTGGATCCTACTATTGATGTTCCATGTGCTGCCACTCACCCCCTAACCGCTCGGTTTTATGCAGATTATGTTTTGCTAATGGCGCCCACCCCGCTTGGGCTTCAAAAGTTGTTACATAGATTCTTAACCTTTATTTCAGACCTTGATCTCACTATAAATCAGTCAAAGACCAATATTATAGCCTTTGGCCCAAATAAATATAAACATAGGTATTTTGTTGTGAATGGCTCAAAGATCAGCCCAGTTTCTACCTTTTCTTACGGGTTTTATTTCACGATACCTGTGGCTGGTCACCATTGGACTGCTCAAGGGCAGATGCATTTGATGGAAGCATAGAGGCATTGTTTACATTTGCCTCAAAGTTGGGCAGGAAGCCCAATAGAGAACTCATTATGGTTTATAAATCTAAATTCTTTTCTATTGCTACATATGGTGTTGGGTTATGGGGCATACAGGATTATGATCTTATTCAGAAAGTGAAAAATAGATTTCTGAGAAGACTATTGGGAGTCCCTCAGAGCACATCGACCTTGTTGTGCCATTTGGTACTATGGACCTTAGTATGATGTTGGTGGGATCGGCACTGACAGGCCATCGGTGGCGGTCCCAACGACATCCAGGATAGCCGTCCGACTGCTGCATTACAATGCAGTCAGTTGGACCACAGCGGTCGAAGGGACAGACGGATGCCTTCAACAGGCTCATGGAGCCCATCGGGGCATTGGTCGGACCGTAATCCCTACAATGAATGCGATGCCTGCGCATACACCACCATAGGGATTATGTTGTCCATTTCCCACAGCCTTTCCATTGCAGTCCCACCTCCAAGGAAATGTTGTCAGAAAGGGAATTTGGTGGCCCCCAGCAAGGCCCCTGTCCCTCGTGGGCCTCAGCTATGAGGCCCTGGGGGTCAGATGTGTTCCCCCCCAAATCACATCACATCACATTTTGCCTGACACGGGGTGCATGGATGTTTAAAAACATCCCTTGTTCTATTGCGGCTTCTACTGTGACCCTTTTCCGCACCCCACTACATGGCGGCTGCATCCTAATATGGAGGGTGGGACCTAGGACTACTCATTGGGCAGTCCCACTCTGACCGCCGTCATAATAGGGCCCTATGTCTGGATTATATCAATGATATTATGCTCTGGACATCTCTCCTGTGGTTGCCATCTGGACTAACACTCAAGCTTTACTCATTCGGTTGAATCTGAAAGATTGCATAGGTCTGCATAAGGCCATGAAAATTACGGGGTTAAAATATATTAAGACATTAGTAATTGTTTGAACATGCCAGACTTGTTTGACAACCCAGAGGGTTTGGTTGGTTCCCAGGGCCGTTTCTACCATTAGGCAAGACTAGGCGGCCGCCTAGGGTGGCAAAAAGGCTAGGGCGGCAAAAGGGGAAAATAATTTTTCATTTAATCTATAATAATCTGGGCCATCAATCATTCATAGCGCGAACGCGCTACTCGTGACAGCCCTGCTTCTTGTTGCAGACCTGCTCTCAGAGAGAATGGACCAATGAAATTAGGAGGGGCAGCACTGTCATCATTCGATTTGCCTCTTGGCGCGCAGCGGACTCGGAGCTGAAAGGAGGAGTCAGGAGCGTCAAGGCAAGGACTGGTTGGCCGATACTGCAGCCTGCTTCTGTTGCACGTGGCGTGGGAGTCTTTAGGTGCCAGCAGCAGGTGTATTACGGACACGGTAGGATTAATTTAGTGGTCGAAATCATTACCACTTTTACTTCTCTGACACGGTCAATGGCCCGTCTCTGTTCCTCTTCCTCTTCTTACCTCAGTTTCTCTCTCGCTGCTCCTCACTGTGTGTGTGAGGGAGGTGCATGCGTTGTAAATATGAACAAGCGAGGCATTTCTTGGCACGCTGTCTAGACATGGAATCTGTAGTGAGACGTGTAAAGCCTACAGCCACTCTCTTCTTGCTCCCTATCTTTACAGCATTTGGGGTTTAATTTCTAAAAACAAACCGTGAAATGCCGCCCTTGTGGTCTGAGGTGCCGGCCCTGTCTTTACACCAACTGGATAAGGGTGAAAAGGAAAGCTGATTAGTTGTTTCATTTCACGTTTCTTCCTCCCCCTGTACCCCTCTCCCCCCCCTCCCACACTCCTGGCCTAAAAGCTGTTTAAAGAACGGCAGTAGCATGTCTTGAGTAGGCGGGCAGGGGCCGCCAAAATCGCATCTGCATTCTGATCTAAATGCGAGAAGATAGGTCCTGTGACTGAGGGAGTTGAAAGGAAACCGGGAGGGGGCATCGTCTCCCTGCCCACTCTCGCTCCGACTGTCTAGAGTTTAAGGACTAACTTGCAATGCCAACGGCCCCAGTCATTTGGGTGTCCCTGAATGGTTCCCAGCGGCGGCACCTTCAGACCACAATGGACCCAGCTCCCGTCCATCCGCCCTCCTAACTGCCCCTTTCTGTGGGGCGGGGGCTGTCTGCCTGGGCGATGGCCCAGGAAGTTAAAAACACACACACAGCGGGACTCTGCTTGCAAGGGTACTTGAGACACGGCCTCGCCCCTTCTCCCGTGCTCTGGGGTCCGTTGGAGGAGCGAGGGTCATCAGACCTTACACCATAGGGAGCAACCATTCTGCTTGGGAGATTAAGGGGGGAGAGGGGGGCAAGCCGACACCAAACTCCTTTATTGTGTGTGAAAAAGGCCGCTTTATTGAAACAAGTGCATATCACAATTTTAACTCCTTGGCCACTGCCTTACCCCTTGTGTTTTCCCCCCACCCCTACGATCCCCACATCATTTCCCCCATCCCCCCAAAATACAACATAACCTTCCATAACCAACATATAACCCAATCCTACACCATGTAACCTTTCCCAACTCCCAAACTCCCCTGACCGTAACCCCTACCTGCCTTTAGTGCAACTGTAACTAACCAACCTCTAATCTAAACTTATCCAACCTGTCTATCCTTTACCTGTCCCTGGACCCACATTACCAAACCTTTAACAACAAACTCTAGCCAATCCCGGCCAACTGTCAACCACCCCGCCACCCAGGAAAAGGGGGGAAGTGTCGGCGACTGCGCCTCTTCCTCCCCTTTTTCTGCCCCCCCCCACGCGCCGCGACCCCGCATGACCTAACGCCTATAAACTCCCAACAGACGCGCCAACACTTCTCTCAACTCCAAAAGATACAGATCCATTCCCATCCTGGACAAGTGCACCCCGTCATCCCTGAACATCTCCCGCGCATCGTATCGAATGTCCCCGTGAGCCACGCGGTCAATCCCCAAATGCCGACAAAACCTCACCATCTCCGTATTAAGTTTTCGCCGCGCCTTATCTACCGCACCTGGGTTCACCGCCCCCCTCCAACTCCTCCGGGGAACAAACTCCGTCCACACAATTGAACAACCCACCCATCTCTCTTTAATCAAAGCCAGGTCCTTCTTCATCGCCCGCATTAGTGCCAAACCTGTCTCCCTTACCATGTCGTTCTCCCCCAAGTGAAGAACCAATACATCTGGGCACCGACCTGCCCTTAAGATCCCGTTCAACACCGGCACCAGTTCCTTCCAACGCATCCCCCCCCTACCCCTCCACCCCACAGAGAACACATCTTTATTGAAACCCAACTGTTCCCCAAAATAGCTCTCCTGCGCCTGCAATTGGGCCCTCCGCACGAACGAGTGCCCCACAATCCAGATAGACATTTCTCGGGCCAGGGGTCCCATAACCGAACCTGAAAAGAAAAACAAGAATGAAAACCTATCCACAACCTCTGACAAGCTCCGCTGTACTGTGTAAAGTCCCTCTTTTGCCTGTTTTTTTTTTTTTTTTTTTTTTTTTATAGTGTCGCCCCACCCCCCGGCTCGCTGCGCACATAACGCTGGTAGCAATTCGAAGACCACCTTCCCAACTTCATGATTTCTTCCCTGTCCCAACCCCTCGCATGCGCCTCCGACGCTGCCCCAATGCGAAACGAGTGCGTGCCAAAACCCTTTTCTTCGACCCCCAGAGTCCTAAGTGCTTTCCTCAGTACTGCCAGCAATTGTGAAGCTTTAACGCCTCGCCCATGCTGATGGGAGAAGACCAGTCCCCCCAGACCCCCAGCGCACGCCTTCCACCGCATACCCCAGCGGAACGGACAAACCCTCGGGGATCACCCTTTCCTCAACGTAACCCACTTCCCCCGACTCTTCTGGTATGTCTTTGCCTTTCGCAGCCAAATGCTCACTACCCGGTCCCCAAATGATACCTCCTCCCAGGTCAAACCCCGTTCCCCTTTCGACCCCAGCAACTCTGATACCCGAAACGCCCCAAAAAACATCCAAGACATGAGTGTGGCGAACAGCAAGGCCTCCCCACCGTCCCAGCACACCGCTGGCAGAACCCCCATCACTCGACCTAAGAGCTCCCAGGACAGAGGCCTCCGCACCCTGGCCACTCTCCCACATTCCCGCGCCCAGCCTTCCAAAATCCGCGCCCCCAGCTCCCCCGCGGATGGCGCATAACCCCACAACAGTTTGCCGATGAACGCAACCCCCGCCAACTTGCCCACTATAGTCACCCTTGTCAAACCCCTCTCCACCAAATCCAGAATAAATTGCACCACGTCTTCCCGTCTCTCTGCCTCGGAAGCCCGCCATCTCGCCCCTGCGCGAACAAACTCCTCCCATGCCGCCCTGTACGCTAGTTTCGTTGACCGCGCCAATGAACCTAGAACCAATTGTAGCATCCGGTATTGCCTACTTCCCAGAGTTGGTTCGGCATCCTGGTCGGGTTCACGTCCGCGTCCTTGGCGAGCCCACGGAATCTCCCCCACTGTGAACGAGACAAGGCATCCGCAATGTCATTGTCCACTCCTGGCACATGCACCGCGCGAAACGCAATATCATGCCTCAAACACCCCAGCACAAAAACCCTCAACAGCTTAAGCACCTGCGCATCCCGCGCCGACTGCCTGTTCACCACCTGGACCACTGCCATGTTGTCGATCCTGAACGTGACTTTTTTGTGGGCCAGCAAAACCCCCCACAGTGTGACTGCCACCACTAAGGGAAAGAATTCCAAAAACGCGATGCTCCTGCCTCCCTCTAACCAGTCCTCTGGCCAGGGCTCCGCACACCATCTCCCCTGCCAATACAGACCAAATCCCTTGCTCCCCGCTGCATCCGAGAAAATCTGTACGTCCCATACCATGTCCACTTCCCTCATCAAAGGCACCCCATTGAACTGGTGCAGGAAAAACTGCCACATGCGCAAGTCCTCTCTCACCCCTGCTGACAACCTCACATGATGGTGCGGAGGCCTCTGCCCCTCCAGTGCGCGCCCCAGTCGCCTACAGAAAGTCCGCCCTACTCTGACCACCCTACAAGCAAAATTGAGATGTCCCAGCAACACCTGTATGTCCCTGACCGTCACCTTCTGTCGTGCCAACACCCCGGTCAGCAAACTCAACATGTTTCGTTTCTTTTCCTCCGGGAGGCGCGCCTCCATGCGTACCGAATCCAATTCAATACCAAGGAAGGCCAGTGCCGTACTGGGGCCCTGCGTTTTTTCCGGGGCCAGCGGCACGCCCATGTCCCCCATGATCTCATGGAATCTGTCCAGACCCTGCTGGCAGTCCGCGGAGTCTGAGGTGCCGACAAAGAAAAAGTCATCCAAGTAATGTGTCACACCTTGGTGACCCGTTCGTTCCGTAAACAACCATTGTAGGAACGTGCTGAAACATTCGAAAAGTGCGCAGGACATGGAGCAGCCCATCGGCAATGCCTTGTCCACATACCAGTGACCGCCGAATTGTATGCCTAACAGATCCCAGTCATCTGGATGCACTGGCAGCAACCGGAAAGCTGACTTGATGTCGCACTTTGCCATCTGTGCCGTTGCGCCCGCGGACACCACCAGTGCCATGGCCACGTCAACCGATGAATAGGACACAGTGGCCGCGCTGTCCGCAATAAAATCATTGACCGACCCACCTTCTGGCCATGACAAATGCTGAATGAGGCGAAACTGGCCCACCTCCTTTTTAGGTACCACACCAATGGGTGACACAATCAGATTAGGCAAAGGCCACTCGCAAAATGGTCCCGCCATGCGGCCTTCCTGTACCTCCTTGTCTAGTTTTGCCTGTACCACTTGTGGGTGCTCCCTCGCTGATCGCAAATTGTCTGCCCATCTCCGGACCCTCGGCCCCTCGTACCCCAATCTGAACCCCTCTTGAAACCCCAATCTCAATGTTTCCGCCGCCGCCCTGTCCGGATAGGCCCCCAGCGCCCCACCAGCTGCTCTACCCTAACCGGAGTACGAGCCCTTTGCCCCAGCACCCCTCGCCCCCCTCCCTCCTCCTCCCTGCTGTGACTGCTGTTGGGCTCCAGCCTTAGGGGCTCCCGACTGCCAATGCTGCCCGCTCTGGCCCGGACCTTGAGTCCCCCAACACTTGACCAGCGGATGTCGCTTGCCGCAGCTCGAGCATTCGTGCCGAAACTTACAATACTCTCTCGTGCATAGGCCTTTGTTAAAGTCCCAGCAAGCCCCTTTGTCTCCTGTCGTCCCTCTGCCGGCTCCCCCCACCCCCCCGCGGGTGGGACCCCCTCGAAAGGGCTGGTACACAAGCGGCAGCCCGCTGGCCGTAAATATCGTCTTCCCCGACCCCGCCAGGCCCATGGTATGCTGCCATAAATCCGTATCCAACTCTCCCCATTTTGCCTCCGCATCCCATGCCATGCGCGCCCGGAATTCCTCATCATACTGAGCCCAGGCATATCCACCCCCTGTAATCTGTGCCTTCCTAATGACGTCCATGTATTTAAACATGGCCACTGACCTCTCCGGAAACTTCTCGCAATACACGCTGGCAAATATCAGAAAAGCCGCTGTCCAGTTTTCTATCGTCAGCGGCACCTTAGGCCTTTTTGCGAGCTCAAATTCCTCTTCCTTAGAACCCTCTTTCGCCCTGACCTCTCTGTGCAGGAGTTTTAGTATCTCCACATACTCCCCCTTCCAGATCCGTTCCTTTGTTGCCAACATCAAGTGCGCCCCCAAGGGCTTTGTCACTCCCATATATGGTAACCGCTTTACTTTCAATTCCTTGCTTTCCAGTTTAGTCTCCTCTGCCTTTGCGTCCCCTGTCCCTTTCTCGCTTGTCCCCTCCTTCTTGGTCTGCCCGCTGTCACCCTGCCCTACTCCGTCCGTGCCCACAGCCACATCAACCACATACGTACCTTTGCGCAATCTTTCCCCTACCCCTCCCTCCACCCCCACCCCCCCCACCCCTCTCGACACCATCCTTGGCCGCCCGAGCAAATGTGCATTACCTGGCGCCAGTGTCTACATCCATCGCTCCTCCCGACGTCCAGTCCTGGGAGCCGAGCTGCTTTCCCACCTTGATGTCCGACCCGTGGGCTGCGCCTGGCGTCGTGACACCTGTAAGAAACTAGCCACAACATTACTCGGCCCCCCGTCCCTACCGTCTCCCACCTCACGCAACTCTCCTTCCTCCATACTCTCCTCCTCATAGTCCAATTCCTCCTGTCCTGCACCCCCAGCGTTCCCCGCTGGACCTGCCACCTGCTGCTTAGGAAAACAAACAACATTCCTATCGGTGTTCCTCCGTCGCTGACCCCCGGGGCGCTGTAACCCCGTGGGTGTTGGGGCCGGCGAGCCCGTCTCGGGCCTACTTGTGCCAGCCGCGTCGGGATCCCTCGCAGGTACTGGGCACGCCGCCCGAGGCTCCACCCTCCCTTCTCCTTGGCGTCGCCAGGCCGCTCCCAGCCCTGCCAAGTCCGGTACCCCGCGCTGTTCCCGCTGCCGCTCCGCTACCTGCAAAGGAAAGGAATGGTCTGGTGTGCTGGGCCTACCTAATTTCCTCCTGCCATCCCATCCCCGCTTGCCAGCCCCCGACGACTCCGCGACCCACGCCTTACCCACCGCGCTCAAATCCGCCCCTTCGTCGTCCTCCCCCTCGCCGTCGTCCCCGTCGCTCCACTCCCCCTGCCCGCTCCATCCTACCCCATGCCCGCTCGACCCCACTCCGACCGCGCCACCCCCCCCACACCCCTCCCCCCTCCCTTCCGTCTCCCCCGCCCGTACGCCCCCGACCCCCGACGCCCCCCCCAACCCCTCCGCCCAGGACTCGAATATATCCAGGCCTCCCCAGTCCCTCTCACTGCCCTCCGACTCAAATAGCACTGGGGATTCTCCCCCTGCTGCTTCCCCCACAGGGCCCCCCCTACCTGCCCCCACCCGTCGTCGTCGCGCCCCGCCACAACCCTGTCCCCTCCCCTCCTCTCCCAGGTGCCCGCGTCAAACCCCCCCCCGCCCCTCCCCGGCTCCCCCCCCAGCCGCCTGATGGCCCGACGCGATCGCCACCCCACTGAAGGCCGCGCTCCCCCCCCTCCCCTGACCCCCCACCGTCTGGCTAACCAGCCGATCCATGACTCCAATATCCAGGCCCGAGCCGCCCCCCCCCCACTCGTCACTGCTGAACCCTCCGACCATGGGGCCGCGCGCCTCCTGGACCAGCAAGTCCATCCTCCCCGCCTCGCTCAACAACCGGATAGCCTCCAGGACACGATAATCGCCGCAAGACATGCCTCCAGGTACTTTTAACCCTCCTACTCTCACCTACTAATACACCCAGAAAACTTTAAGCTAGCGCACCCAGCCACCAGGTCACCAAGCCTAAAATGGTGGCAGGGATATCGCGCGTTTTGCTTATATATCCCTTGGGCTACTACCCCTGGATTTGGGCTACATTTGGGCTATCCCTCAATTATTTACAAAATGGCCGTTCGGCCACGCCCCCCTCTCCCCCCTCCCAACCTGCCCGGGCGGCAGACCTCGCGGTGCTCGGCTGCCCCCCAGGCTCCCAATCTGTGCAGGCCTCGCAGGAGCGTGGGCGCTTTTTTTTTTTTAACTCTGTTTGCAATATAAGCAATACTGTCCCGTTCAAAGCTCGTGTAAGACATGTCTGCTGTCAGGCAAACCGAGGGGTGCCATGGGAATCCATGTTCATCTAAAATGACTATAGGTGCAGTAGGCAGCCATCTGCAGGCGTGTGACACACACTTGTGTTCGTTTGCTTGCATAGTTGTTTAGGCCTTCAGTGGCTTCCGGGGTTGGTGTGTGAGGGCAGGTAGGGGTTATATTACTCTTGTGCATAATTAGTAGTAATATGGAGGGTGGCGGCATTTTTCAGTTCTCGCCTAGGGTGGCCAAACTCCTAGAAACGGCCCTGTTGGTTCCTGTAAGAAAGTTCTAAAAACAATGTTTTTAATTTGCTTCATACTCAGAGATTGCAAAGAGAGAGCAAGAAATCATCTGTAAGCAATTATATCTCACTCACCACCAGCCATCAGATTGCTTCATTTCTTTATTGGATCCTGCTAACGGTCATAAACAATTATTGACACAATCATGATTTAATACTCTGAACTTCATGGTTGCTGTTCCAACCCAAGCTGGCTACTATGGGCCTCATTCCGATATCGGTCGGAAAGCCTCTGACCGCTGGCCGGAGACTTTCAGACCCACATGTTAGGTTTAAAGTCCAACCACCATATTATGATGATGGTGGTAGGAGTTTAAACCTGCGGGGGAATCCAACGTGGTTCCGACAGGCTCACGGAGTCCGTCGGAAAGCACTCATAATCCTTAATAGATGGAGCTTCCACCATCGGGATTAGGATGTCAGTTTCCAGCAGCCAATCCATGTAGGCCTTTCCGACATGGATTGGCTGTCGGAAAATTACTTTGGGGGCCCCTAGCAGGGCCCCCTTACCCCCGGCCCTACGCATTTGGGCCTAATATCCCTGCACTGTGTGGAAAGCCACTCGGTGCAGGGATGTTTACAAATTAAAAAATTTCAGTGGGAGCTTGTGCTGCGGGCTGTTTTGGCCGCATTCCTAATGGTGTTGTTGGAACTGCTGACCAATGTTCGGGCGTTTCCTTCCCCAAAACAGTGTTGTCGGAGGCAACTCTGACCAACATCGTAATTAGGCCCCAAGTGATATTATCTGTTTGGCAATGTAACCAACGATGCCCCATTTGTATTTTTTGTAAATTTTATGTATCACCCCAGACGTGCTAACCATAGGGAATGTAGAGAAGCCCTGCTGTTTATTCAAAGTCTACCATTAACATATGTTTTCTCGGCAGTAGTAAAATATCTCCAGAATGCTTTCAGTTTAAGGAAAGTCTTGAGATTAATTTACTCTTGCCTTTTAGATGATTGTTGATTCAGATACAGCTGAACGTTTGGCTTCGAATTGTAAGTCAGATTGGCATTTTATGATATAATTATGATTGTTACATGATATCCTAATTTATTTTTGATTTATGATGTACTGGTTTTTTGAACATATTGTGATGTTTTGAGCTGATTATAAGTTTATGACTCTGATGTAACTGATGAATTTTAATGTAATGTTTTTTTTTTAATCGATTAAAGTTTATACTGACAATAATTAAATTATTCTATACTTCACTTCTAATAATTATTAGTGCACATTCAAAAATATTATTTTTTCCTTAAGTGGGAATTTTATTTTTAATTTAAGCTACAGAAAAAGAATTTTATTTAAGTTAATGTTTTTCTAGCAATTAAAGTTTTATTTTAAAAATATTTTCATAGTAATGTGGCTTTTTTTCCTTTTGTTCTACATTTAATTAAATATATAAATGAATTCACAATAATATTTGTCATGAATACAATAATAATATTTATTTTGGGGTTTGTATACTTTACAATGTGAAGATCTTTACCCAAACTGCAGAGTCTCCCTATGTATTCACACATTACTATTCCTCATCATTCACTCTCCTGAATCCATGGAATTATTTCAGACCACCCTGTTGTTTATACGAGATTGGATGAATAGCAAGCATTTAAAACGTAACTCTGAAAAGACTGAAATTGTCATAACTCACAACAAACAGGTTCTATGGAAATCTTCTTTCTGGCCTCTATCACTGGGTGACCCTCCTAAGCCCAAGAGTCTTGGAATTATCAATGATAAGAATCTATCGTTGAAGCACAATTTGGGAGCACTCACTTCTGACTGCTTTACTCAACTACGAAGAATAAAGAAAATTGGCAGATTATTTACTTTTGATGCTTTAATGCAGATTCCCTCAATCTTGGTCTCCCTAAAGGACTAAATCAGAGATTGCAGTTGGCTCAAAATCAGGCAGCAAGACTTTTTTGTCAACAGCATAGACGCTTTCACATTACCCCTTTATTGAAAAAACCCCACTGGCTACCATTGGAACATCGCTTGATTTTCAAGTCAACTTGTGTTATGTTTAAATCCCTAATGAAAAATGCCCTTTCTTTCTATCTTCTAGAGTCAAACAATATATACCTAATTGCAATCTCAGGTCTAGACACAAGAACTTCCTCAGAATTCCCCCATTCAAATGGAAGAGATCAGGCGGGTCTAGATTTGCTGTATTGGCCCCTTGGATTTCGAATTCCCTGCCCCCAGAGATCAGATTTAATACAAATTACATGCATTTCCCCAAACCCTTGAGGACACAGCTCTTTTGACAAGCCTATGATTAACTTTTTCTCTAGCCAGATGCTGTCTTTCACTGTGCAGCGCTAAGGAACCTCCCTGGTGAACGACTGCTTTATAAAACTCATATAACATCACCCCATTTAACAGCTCCAAAATATTCTTAATAAAACTGATCTCTGTCACAGATACAGCAAGTGCCCTTTAGCCAAAAGTCTAGACCCTTTATTGATTGAATAGAACACGGCGGACCAAAAAACCATAAAGACCCCTCCACCAAAAAAATTCTATCATGCACAGGAGCGGTCGGTCAAGAAAGACAGAGCACAAGGCAACTCTTCACAGAGAGGTACAGCACTACATGGTGGAACAGATTTATAAGAGCCTCCAGTCACATTTATGGAGGAGCGCTTAAAAGACCTGAGGAACGATTTACAGGCCTTAAATATAGCATGGTGTCCAAACCTTTGAAACAGGACCTCTATGGACTACTAAATCAATGATCTTAATTGGAGAACACAGGTGACATGTGAAGAGGAAGTCGAGGTCTGGTGTCACAGGGACTCTTCTTAAGAGATCAGGCTACAAAGGCTCAGACTCACCTGGCTATTCACAATGGCATAGTATATAAAGGGGGTCCCATAAACACAGAGAAAGGCAACATTGTGGCATTTGTCAAGTGATTATTTCAACATATACTATAACTATTCAAGGAGGAGGAAACAATCTTGCACCGAACGCATACTGTAGGATTGGGTCATGGAAAGGGGGACCACCTTTGGACATTCTGACATGCTTACATTGCTACCAGCAAAGAGAAGCCATTATAATGGCAGTCAGAGTAACTAAAGAAATCCTATTCGAGAGTAACCAATTAGCTGTATTCCAAAACCTCTCTCTTACCTCACTATAAAAGAGATGAGGCTTCAAGGTGCTTACTGATTTTCTGGAAAGCAAACACATTAAGTATAGGTACAGTCACCCCTTTCACATTTTTCCATGGAAAGTTACTACCTGAGAATCGCAGGCACCTCAATTAATAGACCTTCAGTCTGATCAACAGGGAATGGGGGGGCATCCCAGGCTTTAGCACACCATATTTCCAACCCTGAAAGATGGAAAAGGGCGCATAAAATTCAGAAAATTTCAAAGCCGTCCAAAGAAGTATCAGAGGCTGAAAGATTGCCCCTACTGATGTAACTACGAAGCAATGACAAGAATCAAGAAAGCTGAATTTGACTGCAGATGGGATCTGGGTCCAACTAAAGACCACAAAAGAGTGGAGCTGCAGATGCCTTGAATAGACTGATAAAGAACTAGCGGTATAGTTTCGGGATAGAGAAGGTGAAGGATGCAGGTTAATGCTGATGAGATGGAAATCAATACTACTTAATAGAAGGACAGTGACTGGCCCAGTGGTCACTGAGGCCATAGTAGGCGCTAGTGTTCAAGTTCTTTATGATTGGAAATTTAATTGGGGATGACAAGGGAAGGAAACACATCCCTGCATGCCTGACACAGGCAGTCAGATATACAGAGGCCCTTAGTAGGCACCTAAAATAATTAAAGGCGCATTGACTCACAGTAATAGCCTCTATCCTGGGCGTTGATGCCAGGGCTAAGAGCCCTAGCTGCAGGCCCGCAGGTCAACACCACAAAGGGGGAGAGTGAAGTCCGACACCGTTTGCATAAGCGGAGCCCCACACATCTCTGCCCCCGCCCCCGGCCGGCCAGGCTTGGACAATAGACACTTTGATCAGCCCTGGTACAGCGACCCGGTAGGGACAAAGCAAAGTGAGGCAGGAAACCCGACAGGTCGCGCAGCATATGTTGTGGCAGGCGGCGGTGAGTACTTCTAAGCCCGGAAAACCCACGATCAAAATGGCGTTGTCTAAGGGATAGCGAGCGGCTCAACAGAAAATCAATAAATTCGCCTCCCTTAAAACATCAGAAGGGGGCACCCAATGTCTGAGCCGGATCAGCACCCACACGCACGAGGCGAGGAACAAGTCTCGCCTACGCTCCAAGATGTACTTGCTGCAATTAACGGAGTCCGCACCTCACTGGAGAGTTGTATCGACTCAGTGGCCACTGATATATCTCTCCTCAGAGCTGATCTCCAAATATGGACTCTAGAGTGAAAGAAGTTGAGAGTGCCACCCAGGAACTTGTCACGGACGTCTATGGTATGGACAAACAAATCCGGGAATTGCAGCAAAAAACCAAACACCTGGCGGCCCAACTGGATGACTATGAGGGGAGGTTGAGGAGGAACAATGTCCATATCCTGGGGGATCCTGAATGGGCGGAGGGGCAGGCCACGGATCTCTTTGTCAAGGAGCTGGTGACCAAACATCTCCAGGTAAGGAACCTACCCAACTACTTCACAATTGAGAGAGCCCACCGCGTACCCGGAGGCAGACCTAGACCGGGGGCACCCCGGCGACCTATCCTTGTGAGAGTGTTTAATTTCTAGGATAGAGATAACATCCTCCAAACAGCCCGAACTGCACTCCCTGTCTGGTTTGAGAGCAATACAATAACTTTCTTTCCTGACTTCACCAACAAAGTCCCAAAACAGAGGCGCTCCTTCCTGGAGGCAAAGAAGGCCCTGCAAGACCATGAGTTTAAGTATGCCATGTTGTTCCCCGCAAAACTGCATGTCGAGGCAGATTGCAGGACCTGGTTTTTCACAGACCCTGCAGAGGTGATGGACTAGCTTGATGAATGACAGAAGCAGGGAGACAACGGACGCCCCAATCGAACCCATCATTGAAATCTCCGGCCAACAACCTCAGTGGCACGCCCTCGAGCAGATACATCAGGACTTCACTGGGGATGACATGCAACGAATTGAGAAATCCCGCAAGGGATGGCCTGTAGGATTAGTCGGCACCATGGTATCAAATTAACACAGATCAAGCAGAGCGAGGCGTGGACTTGATATTATAACGGCCTGGTCTGATCTGTCACCTACTGATCTTGTGTATTGTTGGCTGATGGACCGTAAGCAAATAAGCTCGGAGGCTGTGATGAGTATACCTTATGTTACATAACATGACCCCGGATGTATGGACTGAATACCTGGTTACCAGGGGTGGGAGAGGCGGGGTTGGTCCACGTTTCCCCGCCTAAAGGGCGGGTGGGCGATGGGCACTCTGCACTGTTGGGGGTACGTAGCAGGGAGGCAGGGAGGGGTGAGGAGGGAGTTCGGGGGGTTGGGATGGGTAGTTTTTGTAGGTCTAGCCTTGTGCAGCGATGCTATTTCCACATGTCACGTCATTATCTATATGCACACTAGGGTTGTTTGTAGTTTTAGTTTCATGCAGCAGCACTGTTTCCAGATACCAGCACAGTTCACTTTATATGACTTCATTGAGTTGGCGTGGGGTTCAAGCGAGACACCATTGTACCTTACTAATGGGCCACCCGTACACTACATGATGGCACAGACCAGCGCACAATTCCACTTTGCATCCACTAACATTGTGCACCAACAGGGCACCACCAAAAGCATGTTTCCTCCACCCGAAACACGCACAGGTAGATTACCAAGCCACACATGGGATCACACATAGATCTTAAGTTCCTCACGTGGAATGTCAACGGTCTCGGGGATAAAATCAAGCGGGGGATAGTTCTCCAATATCTGAAGAGAAAGGCACCAGATATTGTTCTTCTTCAAGAAACACACTTAGTTAGTAACACCTGTTGGGCCTTGAATAGGTGGGGATACTATTTGGCCGCACACACAGGGATTACATCGGGCTCCAGAGGGACAGGGATACTCCTACGTAAAGGCTGTCCATATATAATACAAACGACCTGGTCTGATGAGCAAGGCAGATAGGTTGCACTGTCGGGCACCTGGGTAGGGAGGACATTTAAAGTTGTAACAACATATGCCCCCCCTGGGCTGCAGCGCCTCACTTTGCAGGACCTAGGGAAACTCCTTCTGGAACTCTCATTCGGTTTGCTGGCACTTGGGGGGGGAAATCAATGCTGCTGTGGATGGAGCCGTAGATCACCTACCTCCTCGTAGAGACCCTTTGGGGGGATCCCAACTTGCTGAATTCCTGTCTGCCATGGGCCTTGTTGATATCTGGCGATGACTCAACCCCACTACTTCACAATTTACATTCCACTCCGGGGCCCATGACAGCCAATCATGGATCGATCACATGTTCATGCACGCACAAGATATCCATGAGTCTCAATGCCTCGCACGAGGTATCTCTGACCATTCACCTATCCTCAACAGGTTGACGTTTGGCTCCCTCTTGCGTTGCACGACCCTGACCATAGACCCCTGGGCACTCAAAACACTGCATATGAAGGATACATTGACCAAACAGACCGACCTAATATTAATCAAAAATGTAGGATCTGTCTCCTCGGCCCAGACTTTGTGGGGTGCGTTCGGCACAGTGATGAAGGGTAGGGCTCTTGCATCGATGGTCGGCCATAAAAGAGTACTCGTTAAACATATAGATCAGCTCGAGGATGATATCCTACGTAGAGAAAGGGCGCTTGCACTCACACCTGACCAAGAGGCGCAACACACGTTGGCAGTCGTGTGCCTCGACTACAAGTAGCTCCTTATGGACGCTGCTAAGGTTAAGTACAAGTCCACCTGTCATAAGATATATGAGCATGGGGAGAGAACAGGCAAGCTCCTTGCCTGGCTGGAAAAAAAGGAGCAACTTTAGAGATGGGTCCACATTCTGCATGGGCCTAATGGGGAGGCAATCACTGATCCTCAGTGGATTGCGGACACCTTCGCCACTTACTTTTCATCAGTATGCACATCTACTGGGGCAACCATGCCGTTTGCGTCTGCAGAATTGCTTTCAACTATACCAGTCACCTGTCTGTCCTCTGAGTATAGAGACTCCCTAGAGGGAGACCTTACCGAACATGAAATCCAATTGGCAATCTAAGATGTTCGTTCAGGCAAGGCCATGGGACCTAATGGGCTCCCGATTGAACTCTTCAAGCCACTGGCCTCCAAGTTGTCCCCCTACTTGCTCCAAATGTACATTGAAAGCTTTGAGAAAAGGGATGCTGCCAGCTGAAATCAGGACGGCCTCCATCGTGGTCATTCACAAGCAGGGTGAACCAGCTGATGACTGTAAGGCCTACCGACTCAGCTCACTCCTAACGGTTGAGGCAAAAATACTCACAAAACTGCTGGCCAATCGGCTTATTCCCCATATCACCAGACTTATACATCCAGACCAATCCGGCTTCATGCTCGGGCAGAACACTTCCCTAAACCTACGACGATTGAACGCCATACGATTACGGAGGATGCAACCCTGTTAGCACTAGATGCCAAAATTACCTTTGATACTATTGAATGGGATTTCCTCTTCTCAGTATTAGTGAGAATGGGATTTGGACCCAACTTTATACAGTGTGCTGGCCCGATCGCCAGCACACTGTGGTGAACAAACACACCTTCAGACAGTTTCAACTAGAAAGGCGAACCAGGCAGGGGTGTCCCCTATCGCCCTTAATTTTCACCCTCATGCTCGAGCCACTTGTGGTCTGGGTTAGAGGGAATCCCCTGATCCGTGGTCTGAAGTGGACGGAGACCCATGAAGACCTCATTTCGCTCTACGCGGATGATATCCTCTTGTACCTGGCCTCACCATCACAATCTCTCCACCGGGTTCTGCACATATTCCACATCTTTGGCACCCACTCAGGGTACACTATCAATTGGACCAAATCTCAACTATGTACATTATGAGGGACTTCACCGTGCAACCCAAGAGGTTATGAAATTCCAGTGGCATCAAGGGGCTTCTGATATGTAGGCATATACATCACAATTGATCCAGCCTTATTCTATGAGACCAATCTGCTTGAACCCCTGGCACGTTTCCGTGCTGATGTCAAACATTGGTGCCCTCTCCCCCTCACTCTCCTGGGACGTGCGGCCCTATTTAAGATGCTCGCGATGCCGTGCATCCTCTATGTACTGCAGAACGCCCCTAATAAAATACCTGACACCTACTTCACCACCTTAGAAAGTGCCGTGCGCACTCTGCTTTGGGAGGGACGAGCTCCTTGGATTGCCATGAAATAACTTACTGCGGGGTGGTATGATGGGGGCATTGCTCTACCTGATATTAGACTCTACTATCAAGCATCCCAATTGATTGCAGTCAACAGATGGGCACATGGGGCCATGATGACCCGATTTTCCACATGAACTGGTGGCTTATGGGACAGGGGGGCTACAACAGGGCACTATACACCAACACCCGGAAGTTAAACCTTACGGGGCACACCGAGCGCACTATTGACACGTGGCATGGGGTACATAGGCAACTAGGCTGGCATAATAAACTCACGCGAGCCACACCACTCTGGGAACCTGATCTTTTGGGTCACCTCAGCATTTGCCCCGGGTTTGATAAATGGGACCTTATTGGCATCTCAACGGTTGGGGACATGTGGATTTCGTGGAGGCTCGCCACCTTTGCAGACCTTCAGGAGAAGTATCATCTTGCACAGACCAAAATATTTCGATACGTACAAATCAGACACGCAATTAGGGTGGTGCTGCCACCCTTTCCGAGGCCTCTCCACTGGAAGACAGGCTCCTACTCGATCCCATGAACAAAAAACGCCATATCCCTCACGTATAAAAACTAGTAAATAACCGCCCGCATCCCTTGGTATGCCTACGGCAATATTGGGAGGCGGACCTTGGAGACATTGACGATGATGGCTAGCGAGACGCACAGGCCTCTCCCCGAGAGGTAGCTTTCCCCATGAGACTACGCCTGGTCCAATTGAAGATTCTACACCGCGTCTACCTAGACGCTGCGGTCTTAGTCAAAATGGGCAGAAGGGTAGACAATCTGTGTCTTAGACAATGTCATCAACAGGGGACCTTTTTCCATATCGTTTGGGGCTGCCCGGCCATGCGGACATATTGGGATGACATTACCAAGCAAATGGAAAGGGCGGGGGGTAAGACTCTGAAAGCCTCCCCACAGCTCTGCCTACTAAACATCTGGGATGCCACAGACCTTACACAAACTGAGAAAACATGGGCCTCATTGGGGTGGGCCATTGCGAAATGTAACATTGCACAGAAATGGGGGGTGGGGATCATGCCTACGGTCCGTGACTGGGCAGTTGATATGGATAGAGCAATGGTGGCCGAAAGAGACGTCTTTAAATACTGGGGATGCCCAAGGAAGTGGGATCGCAAATGGGGTGGGTGAAACAGATACGGGGGGACATTTGCCTATCTCTGACAATTGAACTACGGTGTGAAAGACTTAAACTTGTTGACATTTTTGATTCTGATGAGGTGATTTTAAATGGAGACATGCAATGTAATTGCCGGAATGCTGCCCAACCCACAACATATATATGTATGATATGACCTAGATGCATTGCTGTACTGCTGCTGTTTTTCTGTTTGATCAATAAAGAGTTTATAAAAAAATAAAATAACAAAAGGCGAAGATTTTACAAAACAGCAGGGGAATGACAGAATTTTAACTATCCCAATAATTAATAAACTCAAGATACTGAACCTCAGTGCCAGGAGTTACCACACACATGTCAAGAGAGGAGTGACACTTTCATTGATAAGGGACTCTGGTGCAAGATATGTTTCCAGCAGGAGAACCATCTACTTAAAAAAGATTGGCATAGAATGTGTTGTAGATGGTCCCTCCATCCACAGTTTCTCTCCTCTGATGCGATCAAGAAAGATGGGGCAGCTGCCATGCTGTAGAGCCCTTGTACGGGGCAACTCAAAGAAGAATAGAGGTAATAGTGGGCAGAGTACTAGCTATTGGATTATCACAGGGTGAATACACTTTAACGGTTTCCTGTATATATGCAGCTAATACTGGCCAGGAGAAATTTCTTAGTGCTATCAATTCCACTTATAATACAGTCCCCAGATAGAGACATGCTGATTGGGTGAAATATTAGGGGTTCATTTGGATGTCTGTCGGAAAGCAGACCTGTGGTCGGAGGCTTTACAACCTACATCCTTGGTTTAAAGTCCAACCGCCTAATTACAATGTAGGTGTCGGAGTTTAAACCAACTTGCCAGACCAACTGGCTTTCGATGGGCTCAAGGAGCCAGTTAAGCAGTTGGACACCGCACATAATCCCCTACGGATGCCATTTCCGCTGTCGGGATTATGATGTCGGTTTCTGACAGGCTTTTCATGTCAGGGTTTCCGACATGAAAAGCTTGTCGGGAATTGACTTTGAGGGGGCCCCCATCCATACACCGCCTCTGGTTGGGGGCCTGGGGGCACCTATGGTGCGGTGCCCCCCTGTAAATCCCTTCCATGATGTGCCTGCCACGCAGTGCAGGGATTTAAAGAAACTCTCATTTCTCTATGGGAGCATGTGCTGCAGCAGATTTCCAACCGCCGCACAAACTCCCATAGGGAAATGGGAGTTTGCGGCCACACCATATGTGGTCGCATTGTAATAGGGTGTTTGGAACCGCCGATTTTGAATCGGCCCGACATTGTAATTAGGGCCCTACAAAAGCCCAAAATATTGAATCGTTCGGTGCAGACATCTCATGTGTTCATGCTAAAGCCACAATATCCAATATAATGTGCCAAAGAAAGCATCCAATATCCGGGAGTCTTGCTAGAATCATCCCTGAACAATGCAAACCATTTAAAATATAACCTGCTAACACAACAATCACAGAAGAACCTACAATCTTTTCTGCCTGGGACAGCCAGCAGCTATTTAAATGACTGCACTACCCAGATTTCTATATATGTGGCTCAGACTCTCCCATTAAAACCACCTGAGGGTCGGGGATGCGTGAAGAAATACCGTAGGGTATGGGGCAAATGGCTGGGTGCCATGGATTAATCATGACTGTGTGCTGACTGTTTATATCCAATTGAGCCTTGTGGGGTCGAGCATTCTGGGAATGATTATTCATTCGCTTGGAAATTGTTATTCTCTTTGTACACTGCTGATTTGCTGGTGTTTGTTTACTGTCAAAAGCAATAAAATTGTTTATCAAAAAATAAAAAAAACACCTGAGGGGACACTGGCCAACATACAGAAGATCTTCAGTAACTTTATATGGGCTAGCGGGCATCCACGGATGCCAAACATTTATTTTAAACTTTATTTGTAACATTTTAATAACAACACAACATCCTCAGCAATGTAGTAAATGGTGCAAGTTGCATGCCTTTGTCATCCACAAAAGCTTTTGCTTTCACCCTTCTCATTAAGCTGAATTTGTGTTTGGTGGCTTTAGGACTTTGTACATTTTGCTAACCAGCGCTAAAATGCTTGTGCTCACTCCCTAAACGATAGCACAATTGGCTTACACTTGATTGGCATATTGAAGTTAAATATAAGTCCCTACTAAAGTGTTAGACCATATACCCAGGGCTTGTAAACTAAATGCTACTAATGGGACTGCAGCACTTATTGCGCCACCCAATTAAATAACTCCTTAAAACACGTCTTAGGCCTGCCAGTGCAATCTGAATGCAGTATTAAACTGCCAAATCGACTTGGCAAAATAAACCCTTGATAAAACTCCCTTTTAATTATGTAATTGTCAGCCCTAAGGTAGGAAATAAACAGCCTAAAGGGCAGGGTGGATTGTTCCTAAAAAGTTGAACAAGTACTTCTAAGTTTTAGATAGCCTGTTAATGAAAAACTCGCAAATTCATTTTTCACTACTGTGAGGCCAACTGCTTCCATAGGATAACATGGGTTACTACATTTAATGTAATAAATGATACCATTTGTTTGGGAGCATTTTGAAATGTCATGTTTGGTTTAGAAGGAATTGCAATTTAAAATCCTCTGTAATCCTAAAATCTGATTTCAAGTCACAACTCTGAAAATGTCACATTTAAAAATTTAACATTTTCTTGTCCTAACCAAATGGTGCATGAAACCTGTTTCCTGGGTCACATGACTAGGTGTAATTGGCAGTTGGCCTTTGTGGCCTTTGTGTAGTCCTTCCAGACAGCCACACAATGGAGGGACTGGGTGTTGGCAGGGTGGGCGATCCAAGCAGGATGGCGGGTGGAGCTGTGCACTGTTCGACTTCCCCTTCAAAGACCTTGCCTCGGCTCACACACAAAAAACGCCACACTAGCCTATTGTGACTGCAAACACCTGGACCCAGGACAGGGAGTTTCCTCCACTTCAAAGCTGGAACCAGGTATAAAATCAGGACTCTCTGATCCACTCTTCAGTTCACTTCAGGACCTGCAGAAGGACTCTAAGAGGATGTCCTGCTGTCTGTCGCCTGACCTGTGCCCTCAGAGGACTTCCCTGCTGCTTGAGACCTGCTTTTCTGCTTGAACCCAAGGTTTCCAAACTGACTCCAAGGGCTAGTTGGCTGGCCTCCTGATCAGAGCCTCAGGGACAGAAAAGGCTCCAACCATCTTGAGCCATACCTGGACCCAGCTTGAGTGAGGCCTGACACTCCGAGTGGTGCCTCTCCTGTCCTGTACTCTTGGAAGTGGTGCTAAAGGTGCCCAAATAGCCCAAATCCACAACTTGGACAACATTTTTTTGCCCAAATTGTGCTCTGAGAACCAAGAGGAGACTGGTAACTACCAGATTGCCAATCCACCCAAGATGCAACGCTGGATGGCCTGGCTTTGTGGAAGATCCTGCTACACTCTTCTCTGCAGCAACAAATCCATTTCAGTGGCTCCTCCCAGAAATGGTATCCAGCCGAGTGAAAACCTCATTGGCTGAAGCCAGCAGCTGACAATTTTCGCCTTCTATAAACAGACTAAGCACAAACATAGAAATCTTCGCCACAACTTTGTCCAGCAGCTCCCTGACAAAGACGCCTTCTCCTCCTCCTTGGACACTGCCGGTTGCCTTGCCCGCTGAAATTTAGCTCCTCGAACATTCTTCTTCAGAAATTTTTCTTAGTCCAAAGGTAGGCGGAGACTGGGCTCAATCCACTTCAAGTGCCCCAACCACTATCAATCGCGGTCGGCCATAACTTTCGACTGCCCCGGTGTTCCGCAACATGTCCGCAGTCTTTTAGAACTTTTTATCGCTATTTTTCACTTTAAACTTCAAAAATTAATCTCCACTTCTACTGATTGAATGTTTGTCATTTTGATGTCAAATAATTTATTATCATTTTATAAATTGATGTGAAATTTTTCTTGTGTTGTGTTTTCATTTCATTTTTTTTTTTTCATTTTTCCAATCTTTATTTCGACCATTTGGTCATAAAAGATACACATTGTGTTTTCACATTGTGATTGTTTAAGTACTGCATAATTACTTTACACATTACCTCTAAGTTAATCTTGACTACTTTTATGCCAAGCTACAAGAGGGTTAAGCACAGGTTAATTAAGTGACTTTTTGTGGTTCACCCTAACAAGGATTGTGGCTGTTGCTTAACTAGGGTCTCGCCCATTACAACCAACAACCCAATTTCTCACACCAAGCATTTTACATTATTATTTCCCAGTGCATATTCAGTGTTTTGGTGACCAGCCCCAAGAGAAGATTGAATAAGCATTGGCGATTTATGGACCAAGCAATTGCAGGCATGCCCATATGGAGAACATATTTGCTCACTGGAAGACATAGGCCCTGGTGCCTTCACTCATTCCCCCCGGTGACGAGGCAACCCTGAGGGTATAGGTCACTGTGATCGCTGATGGAGGCAACTTTGAGGACATGGGACACTACTGTCATATGGGTGGGTCTATCAACGTTTCTCTCATCATTCACTCCCATAATATGTAACCTGGACTTCGTATCGGCTACTGTGGGTACCGAGTTTGAAAGGTGGCAAGAACAGAATGGTCAACAGGTAGGAGATTTCTTTGTCTTGGGGGGTATTAAATCATTCCAACAGGTCAAGGTAGATTACGGCATACCAGAGGAGGAGGGACAAAGATATCTTCAGATCAGACACTGATGTCCGAAGATGATATTTAACAAAGCAGCAAAGCCCACACTGTGACTGTTAGAAAAATAGCTGATAACTAGATCAGGGGGCATGTGGATACTCTATTAATGCCTACGTGGCAACACCATAGAAGGAAAACCTCCCGAGCAATGAAGGTTGGAAGTTGAATTGGATTTAGCAATGATCGTCAGCTTACCAGAGGGCTAAAGTTGGCAAGCCTATCACTGCAATCAAAGAAACACGAAGAGAGTCCGAAAGTGATGTAAACTGAAGTTAGACGTTGCTGAGATCCAGGAGGCCCTTGTAAGGGAAGCCATATTAACATAATGCTCCCATCATAGGCAAAGAAATCTGACCATTTTCCGACAGAATGTGGTAGCTGATTATCAGTATAATAAAACAAAATGGTATACTAAGCTGACATTGTTGAATTGGGTGAATCAAATAAAGTTGGAATAATGAACTGAAATTAAGCTAATCCCGTAGTTTCAAATATATAATAAAATGTTGACCAGGGATGAAAAATGTATTTTGCTGCTCGTGAAATGAATTAAGGGTAACCTGATAGTGTATCTAATAAGCAAATCGGTGTTTTTCGCTTTTAATTCCTAGCCATGTCTGCACTTTAACTTTGCTTTTAGGGGAATTTCTCAGGTTCTATACATTGAGGTGTTCCATCCAACACTAAACTAAACTTAACCTTTGTTTCTTACAGTAAAAATATATATGTTTATATATATATATATGTATATATATATATATATTATCTACTGGCGGTCGCCAGTAGATAGTTATAGTTAGGACCCTGTTTCCATAGGAAATCCGCAACATTCTATTTTGAATAACTTTGGCGCCGGTCGACGAATCCTCGCGAATTTTTCAAAATAGGTGGGGCGCTACGCTCCGCTCCTACCCTGAAAGTCTCGGGGGGATTCGTCAAGCGGGGGCTGAGATAAAAGGGGGGTCCCAAAACGCGTTTTTCCCATGCATTTTTCCATAGGACCTTTAGACAGAGCTACAGCCCGAACGGCTGAACAGAATTTAATGAAATTTGGCAGAGACGTAGTCCTCAGGTCAAGGAAGTGCCTTTTGTAGGTCTGGTGTAAATCTGTTCAGTAGTTTCTGAGAAAATAGCATTTAAATCAATATATATATCTGTGGCAGCTTACGGTGCGCTTACCGTGCGCTTACGGTAAGCTTACCGTACGCGTACGGTGACGTGCGCGAGCGCGATTCTGATTGGCCGTTAGATCTTAGTAAACATTCGAATCGGTCGAAACCAGGAAGCGGCGGGCGCCATTTTCTCTCTCGCACTCTGACAGGGGGTTGCAAAACAAAGTGCAAAACCATGTAAAGGGGCTGTTTAGACAGCTCCAAAGCACCTAGCCATGTCGAGGGAGTCCCCAACGATCCCCCAAGTGAAAAAAGGGAATTTTAATATTTTCGAAAATTTCGCCGATTACGCTTACCGTACGCGTACGGTAATAAATAATAAAAAAAATAAAAAAATATCCACACTCTCCCCACCCCATGTGCAAATGGTGCCCGAAGGGCAACATTTGCGCATGGCTTATTACATATGAGCAAAACATATATTTTACCTGTCACAATGATGCTCATCATATGTCCTCCATGTGCGCACGGTGCGCGAAGCGCATCTTGCGTTCATGGCCCATCTAGCGTAACGTGGGCACGCGGTGCGCGAAGCGCACCGCGCGCGCACGGAACGAACTGCGTTAAGTGGGCGCGCACGCCACAAATGGCGTAAAGTAACTTAGCATTTAAAAAACCGTACAAATTCACTGAAAAAACCATAGGTTTCACACACGTTATAGTTAGGAATTAGCATTTAAAAAACCTTGCAAATTCACTGAAAAAACCATAGGTTTCACACATGTTATAGTTAGCTGGACATTTTACTGATAAAAAACCAATGAAATTCCCCCGTTATAGTTACTGTAGGCAACTATAACTCACGCGACCGTAATCCTCTGCTGATGACATATGTGTCTTTATGAAAAAAAAATATTTGTAATATATGTATAGCTAAAATTTAATGGAAGAAGACATGGGCAAATAAGTGTCTAAATACAGTATTAGCAGGGTTTTTTAACGGATAATCCCATACGGGGCATACGTACATCACATACCTGCAAAGCTCATGGTAAACGCCCGCCGTAAAAAGCTTTCAAATGCATGAAACCAGTGCACCGGAAGTAAATATATTTATTTATTTTAGGAGTTTTATATGGCGCTGACCTGACCCGAGGGTATTGGAGCGCTTTACAACAGTGAGACTTAAGAACTACATAGTAGAGGAGTCTTAAAAATAGAGTTCGGGAGTCAACAAGTGCTGTGTATTCATGAGGTAGTGGATGGGTCATGAGGTAGCTTCATTGAATGCATTCTTGAGGTAGTGGGAGAGTTTTGCAGCAGCCTCGCCTTCTGGACCTACTTGTCAGGTGGCGGACTTTAGTGGATCAGTACGATGCAGAGTCAGAGAGCAACTGGATCAGGGTTGGCATGGAGGTGGCAGCTATCCATTTGGGATGGAGCGGTTGAGGAGGTGGGCTTGTAGAAGTTTTTTTAATTTTGTGAAGGACGGGGTGGTCCTGATATCTGCTGGGATGGAGTTCCAGATTTTGGACGCGTTTCCGGCGAATGATCTGGCCGCGGTTATTTGTTTGTGTCCTTTCATGGGGATTAGAAGGAGGGAGTTGGAGCTCCTGAGGTTCCTTGTTTGGCCAGCCCTCTTTAGTTTGGCGGCCAGATAGTCCGGTTTTCCTGTGTGTAGGGCTTTGTGCATGAGGCAGGCAGTTTTGAAGTTGGCCCTCTGTTCCACAGGGAGCCATTTTAGTTCTCTTAGTGAGATGTGATCATGGGCCATATGTATCATGCAAAATTGCGATGGCAAACGTCGAAATTCGCAGAATTTCGGCGTTTGCGATCGCAATTAGGCTTAATGGTATGTATAAAAGACAAACTGACTCGCAAAATAAGGAATCGCAAATTTTGCGATTCCTTATTTTGCGAATGTATTTTAGGAATCGCAAAATGCGATTCCTTAAATGGAATGTATGAGGCACCCAAGTTGTGCGAATATGGCATAAGGAATTGCAAATTACCACCAACTACAGGTTGGTGGTAATTTGAGATTTCTTTAAAAAATGCACATTTTTGCATTTTTCAAAGTGGCATGCGGCGCACACACATGCCCTTAGGGCATGTATGTGTGCCACATGTGCACCCATGCTCATTTCAGGGGTGCAACAGGGTGTCCTTTTGACACCCTGGCACACTTGAAATTGCATTCTCAATTTGCGATTCTCTAATTGAGAATCGCAAATTGAGAATGTCTTCCCATTCATTCCTATGGGCCTCTAGGCCCATAGGAATGAATGGGGAGGTATTCCTTAATTGTGAATTGCAATTTGCGAAAATGCAATTAAGGAATATGTAGGATTCGTAAAATGTAT
This sequence comes from Triturus cristatus, assembly GCF_964204655.1. NCBI lineage: Eukaryota > Metazoa > Chordata > Amphibia > Caudata > Salamandridae > Triturus > Triturus cristatus. The sequence continues at coordinate 470,028,140 of NC_140593.1, read as the reverse complement.
TGCAAATCCTACATACATAGCGTTTTGCGATTCTCAAATAGCGATTCTCAAAAATTCGCTGTTTAAGAATCGCAAAACCTAACATTGATACATATGGCCCATTCCTGATTCCGGTGACCATTCTGGCTGCCGCGTTGAGGGTTGTTTTGAGGGGAGCTAGGTGGGATTTAGCAGTGCCGGTTAGGGTTGCGTTACCATAGTTCAGTCTGAAATGCACCAGTGCTTGTCCGGCTTGTTTGAGGTCTTTGGTCAGGATGAATGGTTGAATTTTGTGGAGAAGTTTCAGGCTAAGGAAGGCAGTCTTTGCGGAGTTTTTGATGTGGTGGGTCATTTTCAGTTTTGGGTCAAGGGTGATTCCCAGAGATTTTACTGAGTTAGCCAAGGTGGGAGTGCTGCTTAGAGCATCCATATCTTTGATCCATTCTGCAATTTGTTGCTTCTCTTCCTTGTTGGAGATTAGGAGGATCTGCGTTTTGTCTTGATTGAGTTTGAGGTGGTTTTGGGACAGCCATTGTTGAATTTCTTTTAGGGTGTTATTTAGTCTGGAAATGTCATCTGGGGAGGAGGTTTCTAGATAGATCTGGGTGTCGTCCGTGTATAGGTGGAAGAGGATCTTCGCGTTTATGAGTATAATGGTGATGGGTTGAATGTATATGTTGAACAGTGTCAGAGAGCACTGAACCTTGGGGTACACCCTTGCTGACTGGGCGAAGGTCGTATGTAAAGTCTTTGATTTTTATCCTTTGTGATCGGTTTTGTAGGAAGGCTGTGAACCAACGGAGGGCCATCTCGTCTGCGACAACCCTTTCCTGTAGGGCCTTGATGAGGAGATGGTGTTCTACCGTGTTGAAGGCAGCCGACAGGTCTAGGAGAATGAGTGGGCAGCAGTGATCAGTATCAAGTGACTTATGGATGTCATCTGTGATGTTGAGGATCGCAGTTTCAGTGCTGTAACCTTTTCTGAAACCTGATTGGTGAGGATCAAGAAGGCTGAAATTGTCCATGTGCTGAGTCAGTTGAGAGAGTACACATTTTTTTGGAGGATTTTGGATAGGAGGGGAGATTGGAGATGGGTCTGAAGTTGTTTAGGTCCGTGCAGTCAAGGCCTGGTTTCTTAATTAATGGCATTACTTGGCCGACTTTAAGGCAGTCAGGTATGCTTCCGTTTCTCAAGGAGCTGTTGATGATTCTGCTCCAGAACGGGGCTGTGGAGAGTTTGAGTTCTTTGGTCAGTTGGGAGGGTATAGGGTCAAGGGTGTGAGAAGCGGGTTTGGCGGTGGAGATTAGCTTGATAATCTCGGCTTCTGAGAAGGGATTGAAGGATTTCCACGTATTAGTGTGTAGCCGGCCACTGTTTTCCAGTGCGACTGGGGGCTGGCCTACGCATGCGGAGTTGGCGTTGGTGTCCGTGTCTAGTGAGAGCTCAATCTTGGAGATTTTTTCTTCAAAGAAGGTGGCGAAGTCTTCGCACAGTTCCTTGGAGGCCGGGGTAGAGGATACGGGGGGCTTGGAGGTTTGCTGCTTGATGATTTTGAACAGTTAATTGGGCCGGAAGTGCACCACCCTAAGGCATAGTCAACGAAAAAAGACTGCCTTGTTACATTGACAGCGAGATCCGCGTGTAAGCAAAATGTGGACTAAAAATAGAAAAAATAAAAAAACATGTGATGCGAAATATGTTAGCTGCAGGCTAACCCGTTAATAATCGTGTCATTCCCAAAACAAATCTAATGAAAAATCAATATACAAATTTCACTTTTCCTCGAAAATCAAGGATCATATCTCAGAACAAATTTTTCACCCATTACATATTAGGAGGTGTAAATTCACTAAATAAAGACACAAGGTAGACTTTAGTGGTATACGTAAGCCCCGTGGTATCCTTTGAACTTTTGTGATATCGTATTAGTTTACTAGCGTGAAGACGCTGATTGATTTCTCTTTTTGCTGCAAATAGTAACTGCTTAATGTTAGATTGTACTGATCCTATGCTTGAAGAAACGCATTCTGATTGTTCGATTAAAGAGTAAGTACAGTTTGTGTCTTCCAATGAAAAGCCAAACGTGTTGGATTTGTTTCCAGTTAAATTTGCTATGTCTTCGTATGACATTCTTAATCGATGGGTGCAGACCGATTAGATCAGCAAGGGATAACTTATTAAGAGTTTAGAGACGGTTGCACTTCCTTTTCCAGAAAAGTTTGTTAATATTAAAATTGTGTCCTTATATTTGGGTGCTGTAGAGTGTCACCTCCTGATCATGAGGTGTATTGCATAAATACTATGGAAAGCTTCCTTCAACACGAGAAGGGCAGACTCATGTAAGCACTCCTGGACAGGGACTTCAGCATAGCAACATGGGTGATATTTATTATATAAATACGATCACTCCTTTGGAGCATTTTGCTGGCATTTTGAGGTCCCCCCATGCCAGAATTCCAGCCCAACTGATTCCTGTCTACCTCCTGCGAGGGATGAAGCCCAGCTCTCCACCAAGGCAGACTCCCTGATGACACTTACCGACAGGTAACGTGGTAGTTAGATCACCCTACAGGGATTCTGGCTGATTCACCCACCCTAAGCACACTAGGATAGGTAGCAGTATGTAGTAATACAAAATATAACAGTACTTATATGCTTGCATATTTTCTCTAAAACAGCACAATGTTTGAATTGTTTATCTTCTTCACCATTCTTGTACTGCTGATCACACTGTTCTGTTTCCTGCTATTAATTATTGCAGCATTCGTATTTTACACAAGAATCATAATGTTACAATAAATATTGAAATGCCATGTTGAGTATTTCTTGTGTATCTGTTTGGGCGTGCATGACTTACTAAACAAAAAGGTCATAGATCTATTACTATGATTTCCTTGGGGATTCAGGGTTGTTATGTTCTGAGGTTGCACATTCCACCTCTTACCTTACCTGGTTAGGGGTACAGTTCAGTGCAGTGTTAACTAGCAAGACTAAGGCCAACATATCAAGATAGCGTGCATACAATCAGTCTTGCACTGTTCTCACATTGTTGTTCTCTAAGAAACACAGCTTTACTGAGAAGGTATAAGCTGTACAAGAGCAGGAATGCACCATAGTTACCAACATATGGCTCATTCCTGCACTCTACCTGCACTGGCGCACAATCTGCTGCCTAGCACCAGCTCAGACACCCTTGGGCCATGGTGAAAGTGAATGAAGAGACACCTGCTTGCACAAAAACAATCTTAAGAGGTGTTTTCCTCTTTAAACATATACTGCCGAATGCAGCACACTTAGAAAGAGGAGACAACAAGAAGAGATAAAGATATTTCTCCTTGTTGCATCTCCCCAGGAAGATGTACCATTTTGACACATTCCCAGATTTACCAGTCTTGGTAAATCTGGGAATGTGTCAAAATCCATGGGTGGATCCATGGGAACACCCATGCCCCACCCATGGAATCCCTACCCAGGGATGAGCAGCACAAGGCTGTAACTTTGTCACCATCACTGTGCTACAGTAAGCAAGATCTATGAACATACGTAGTGAATGCTGGCCCGACAAAAAAGCGTATTCCTTGTGCTCAGGGTACGATGCTAGACACACCTTGAACACTTGACTATCTTGTGCCCACTGCTGCAGGCTCTTCATGTTTGCATGTGATTGTGCACCTATTCGTGGAGAGGTAAAGTGCCTTGCATTTCTCCTGATTCAGCAAGCAAACCAGGCCCTCACGAGGTAGCCTTGCATTGTTTGGTAAATCTGACTTAAATATTCCGTTGCCCTTGCAGCATCTTGCGTTACACAAGGGCAACGCAATACAGTGATAAACTTGGTCCCTAATATCCTCCTACCAGTGATTGGTGTTGTCCACATCCCCTACCCCACCAAATACTGGCAAATAGTGGCACACATAAACACAGCATAAACATAGCCTGTGTATGGAAGAAAAGTTCTGGCTTGTCTACAAATATCTACAATATCATGCCCTCACCAAGCTTTTTATATTTTATTGGTAAATGTTCTTGTTATTGGCCACTAACAGAAATTCACTCTAGTTTGTCCTGGGCTCAGGAGCTGTACTACATCCAACAGTTACACAATGTTCACCAACTATTAGGGTTTTGGGATGTCAGCTCCAACTGTAGGAACAGTGTGTAATAAGTACCTGTGGATGAGTGTTGGATTTGGCCTCTACCTTTACCAGGAAATTATTCCAATGTGGTTATTGGATACTAAATCCACCTGCCACCACTGGGCCCAATAATTCTGCAACTTCAGCAGTAGCCCATTTGCAAAGGTCTCTCAAACAATCACCAAGAACAGCGTTCACCACTGCCTTCCATTACATTGCTATGTGCCTCTTTGCCACCATCAATGCTACATCAATAAAGCGTAAGATATGATTAGTAGGCTTGGTATGCGTGGATAAGCTCAACAGACAATTTTCAATGGTCTTAGTATCAATCTCCCCACTACCTTTGATATGCATCCCAACAGCTCCCTCTAGTAGCGCTCTATCACTCGACAGAACTATACCATGTGTATGTTATGTTATGTTAGCAGTTTTGTAAAGCGCAACAGCTGCCCTGGCAATGGGGCGTCCCGGCGCTAGAACCATCGTAACCAACTGGGAGAAAAAAAGAAGGGAGAGAACCTACATGGGGGGGAAGAGAAGAGTTTTGATAGCTTTGCGGAAAGCCAGTAGGTTGTCAATACAGCGGATGTGGAGGGGGAGGGTGTTCCATAATTTGGCCCCTAGCAATCTGAAGGAGCGTCCTCCTATGCGACAGTACTTCGTGTGGGGGACCAGTACTAGGTGTTGCCCTTTGGAGCGGAGGTTGCGTTGGGGATTGTGGGGCGTTAGCAATGGGCGAAGGAGCTCTGGTCCCTCAGCACTCAGAATTTTATAGGCAAAGATAAGGGCCTTAAAATGGATACGGGCTTCTACCGGTAGCCAGTGTAGTCTTTGGATGGGAGTCCACTTCCCATTCTCTTTACTGGGGGCAGGCTGAGGACATGCTGAGGTACATACTTCCTATCTGTTTGGGGCCCCTTGTTCGCAATAAGCATGCCAATGGTTCCTCTGACAACACAAAGATAATAGGTAACAGGGGTTTCCCTGTCTTGTGCCTCAGCCCACATGTATTGTTTCTGATATTGTCTCGCCTTTTCTTACTCTTACCACTGGTTCTGTGTATAACAGCTATACCAATTGACAGAACTCAGGACCAAACCCAACTCTCCAGAGGACTTCCAGTAGGTATTGCTAGTCCAGGGTGTCAAATGTCTTTTTGAAATCTAAAGAGGCTGTCCAGTGCTCCTGCCAGTGTCTTAACAACCAGTTAATCTCCTTAAACAGCCAACAAAGATTGAGAAAGGTGTTCTGATCTGGAATGAAACCATTTTGGCCATGGTGTTTTATTTTCTGGGCTATTGGGATCAAGTGACTGGCCAATCACTTTCCTAATATTTAATCGTGCAGATTGAGGAGTTAGAGATATATGATGACACTAGGACTGCTGAAGAAGAGCAGGGGCTCTTCTTCAGAAGTAGTCAGAGGTCTGGCCAAAGGCCCACCTGCTCGGCTTCATCAGTGCGCAACCCCTTGGGAGTAAGTAGCGTGAAATTCTACTGGGAACCCATCAGTTCCCAGTGTTTTACCTCTAGCAATCTGTTTTATTGCAACTAACATCTCCTGGACAGTAATCGGGTCCTCTAGTTCAGCTCACTCTACACCATTTATGGATGACAGGGCGACTGTTGAAAAATGTGGATATCTCAGCTGCCTCAATCACTTGGGGAGCATTTTGAATTGTGTAATAAGAACACCTCAATAATGATTGCATGTGTGAACAATCTCTCCCTGAATGTTATAGATCTCCCCTATGGGTACCCGAGGGCTGTCAGCCCTTAAAAACCATGCTAACATAGGGCCTGCCTTATCACCCTCAGCATGCTGGCAGGCTACCCAGTCTCAGTAATTGAGTTGCCCTACTCTATTCTGTATTTCCTGATGGCCTGCCCACTGCTGTTGGATCTGGGTCTCAGTCATGGAGCTGTTCTCAAATTCCGTTATGATTCTCTGAGCTCTCGATTCAACATCTGCTTGACCCTAAAGGAAGTTTTAATACATAGTCCCCTGAGCACAACTTGAAAGGTGCCCCATTCCATAGCAGCATCTGTTGCTGACCCTCATTATCATCAAAGTGCTTATCGACATGGTCTTGACCATAGACCTATATGCAGGGTCGTTTAGGGCCTCTGGGTGCAACCTCCACATGGGAATATTGGGGTAGAAGTTACCCCATCAAATGGTCAGTTTAAGGGGGCAATAGTTGGGGAGAGTGCGGTCCAGATATTCCACATTTGTCACCTTTGTCACCATCACTGTGCTACAGTAAGCAAGATCTATGAACATGCATAGTGAATGCTGGCCCGACAAAAAAGCGTATTCCTTGTGCTCAGGGTACAATGCTAGCCACACCTTGAACACTTGACTATCTTGTGCCCACTGCTGCAGGCTCTTCATGTTTGCATGTGATTGTGCACCTATTCGTGGAGAGGTAAAGTGGTCCATCCGCACATCGGGCACACTACTAAAGTCATCTCCCCACATACATGTGACCTATATATCATTTATTAAGAATGGCAACAGTGCAGTCCGGCAAGCTGGAATTGTAGCATTTGGTGCATAAACAGCCATCAGGGTCATTGGGGCCCCATCAGGCTACATATCTGCCCTCTTGGTCAACTCTCTTGGAACACATCACAAAATTACATCACCCTGGTGCCACTCAAAGAAGGACCCCTCAAGCATAGCTGGAATAAGTGGTGAGTTATATGAGTCCAAACCAGCATTTCTGCACTTTGTGAAGTTATGTGGCAGTCAAATGTGTCTCCTGGAGACATGCAAAGTGCATCTGGCACCATCTCAGGCTAGCATGAATTCTGTAGCGTTTTGTGTATGGCCATCCCCCTAACGTTCCATGTCAACATGTGGTATTGGAAGACAATATCTCTGTCTAGTCCAGCCATGTGCATGGCAAAAAAATGGAGGGTAATCCTCTGTGCCTATGGGTCCCCCCACCACTTACTCCTAGCGGACCACCCCTGAAAAAGAAGAACATATTGGTCAATCCTTGCTCCATATCGAACAACCCCGGAACTCTCCCTCCCTGGTGAGGGTAAGAATAGGTGTGGGTGGCAAACTCCATTCCGCCAGTGAAGTTCACTGAGTTTTCACCACTCCACTATAACTCCACCTACCGCCACGTATCAGAGTTTAATGGCACTGACCCCAACTCATCATAGTCCCATTCAATTTCTCTGCCTCTGTTGTCATTTCTTACTTTATTTTCTGCTCTGCTGTTGGTTGTGAAATGTTTGAATATCTGCTTCTTTTGGCTCAGCTGTTTTTCACCTCCTGAAAAAGACACTGCCATTGAGGTTTGCACCATGTTCTCTTGTGTTGCCAAATGGATGTGAGGATTTTTCAGTCTGCCTCTGGAAGTTTCCCATTGGCTGCGATGGGGCCCATACAACTCGGGCCTGGTTCCCGATTTGGCAGTCACTCACACTGTTTCTGTTGTGCTGTTTTCTGCGCATCGTGGCTTTGCCGGTGACCCGCATTGAGACCCTTGGTACAACACCTACTGCAGAGGTAAGCTGTAAACCAAGTCCAAGTATAGCAATGGGCAGGCTTTGCCAGTGCTTAATTTGTAAAATATTAAGTGCCAGTGCCCTGACCAGGAGGCCACTGCAGCTTGCACCACCCATCGCCCCTGTCATCGCTGGCTAAACAACTACTAACCATCTCTCTCGCATTTGAATGCGACAGTTCAGATTATTCCTGGTTCCCAAAGATAAAGGAATGGCTGGGGAGGTAGGTATTAGTAATTTTTTATGTATCATGTTTTCCTAAACAACTTATATACTGCTCATATCTAAATTACATGAGCAGAGCCACCTTGTGGCAGACATCCCTACGTGTGGTGTTGACAATTAGGTGCTGGTGCCGAGCACCGGAAACCAATTAAGTGCTGGTGCTCAGCACTGGAAAGCTCCTGCTCAAATTAAGCACTGGGCTGTGCGCGTCTTTCTCAGTGCACAAGCAGTCACAGCAGCAGCTGGTGGAGGGCAGGGAGGCCCCAGAAACCTCTGCTACGGCACTCCAGCCAGCCCAATAACTTGTTGCTGCCAGTGCACAACTTGAGCATTTTCATATAAGTCACATTTCCAACAACGTGATTGCATTTTCCCTTCTACGGTACCGTACCCGCACAATTGGTGCACATTCCGCACGGTTACCTTGCAAGACTCAGTACAGATTACGAGAGTTACAAATGTATATATATATCTGTATATTGCCACTTTGCCTCACTCGTCCACTTCTCCAACGGAAACTGCAAAGTATGTGCATTATAAAATATAGCCCTTCTGCACGCGTTTTCTTTTAGTTACACTTACATCGCGTATGCGCTTGATTAGTTGAGTTGTAACTGTAGTGGAACCTAATGAATAAAAACTTTCTTTTATCTGTCTACTGTGCAAGTTTTAAACACACCAGTTAACATTTGCACAAGGATTGAATTCTAAGCAACAATAGGTACCTGGGAAGTATTTCTAATGCACAAATGATAGCGTATGTTTAGAGCTAGTGCAATCAATAAACTTCATTAACAAGCCAATCACTCTCACATAGACAAGACTGAGGGGGGTTGAATACTAACTAGAGAGGCCAGGAGGATGTCACAACTACAGAGTTTGTGAGAGAGCAGATAAGGTGTTGTATAGAGTTTTTGTTGACAGTGTGCAACAGAATTGAGGAATTGGCTATGGGGCAAGTTTATATAGTGCTATTGGCAGGGCCAGCTTTAGTGCTGGTGGCGCCTGGTGCGAAAATCATTTTTGGGGCCCCAACGCCCTATGACGGCCTCCTCAGATTCTCTCAAAACCACAGGGCAAAAGTGCCCCTTATCTCTCTAATCATAAGTTATTACTAAACACAGCCCCCCCCCCCAGGTCAGCATACCCTCCATAGCTCAGCACCCAGTGCGGCCGCACCAGTCGCACAGCCCTAAAGCTGGCCCTAGCTATGGGGTTGGGTATTCGGGCAGCAATTTATTTTTGTATCACTAATAAGCTTTCAACATCCCTTTCATTGTCCATTTCGGACTGCTTTAGTTTTGATGATTGTTCAGCCGCAGGTGGACTACTCTTCTCTCAGTGCTGCTTCTAGCTAATTGATGTGCTAGGATCGGCTCATCAAAGCTCACTGACGCAAGACTTCCGGAGCTGCCCTGAATTATGCCAGGATGACAATGGAAGGGCTGTTGCTTCATCCTGGCCCGGCTCACACAGTAAGCGGGCCAGGGCTCTTTTGACATTGTTGACTTTACAATGATTTAAGAAGGATGGGTTTTCTACTACAAATGCAAAAAGAACTATTGATGGACAGAATACAGAACAATGTTATACATTCACCCCAGTACAGAGATCTGGGCCTAAATCCATCGCTTTTTTGCTCACCATGCCATTCCAGTTTGGACCCAGCCATATGCAAATCGCTCTTGACCCTGTGCCCACTGGGAACAGTCCAGCCCGAACTACCAGGCCAAGTCCTCCCTGGACTGGAAACAAGCATCCTAGGACCGGTTTCGTGGTTTCACCCCTCTTCAGCCAGGATAGCTTGATTCCAGTGGCATGGAGAGCACAGGACTCACGTCTGAGCATACCCGTCCCACTCGGGGTGACAAATGCAAAAAGAACTATTGATGGACAGAATGCAGAACAATGTCATACATTCACCCCAGTACAGAGATCTGGGCCTAACTCCATCGTTTTTTTGCTTACCATGCCATTCCAGTTTGGACCCAGCCATATGCAAATCAGTCTTGACCCTGTGCCCACTGGGAACAGTTCAGCCCGAACTGCCAGGCCAAGTCCTCCCTGGACTGGAAACAAGCATCCTAGGACCGGTTTCGGGGTTTCACCCCTCTTCAGACAGGATAGCTTGATTCCAGTGGCATGGAGAGCACGGGACTCACGTCTGAGCATACCCGTCCCACTCGGGGTGACAAATACAAAAAGAACTATTGATGGACAGAATGCAGAACAATGTCATACATTCACCTCAGTACAGAGAGCTGGGCCTAAATCCATCGTTTTTTTGCTCACCATGCCATTCCAGTTTGGACCCAGCCATATGCAAATCAGTCTTGACCCTGTGCCCACTGGGAACAGTCAAGCCTGAACTGCCAGGCCAAGTCTTCCCTGGACTGGAAACAAGCATCCTAGGACCGGTTTTGAGGTTTCACCCCTCTTCAGCCAGGACAGCTTGATTCCAGTGGCATGGAGAGCACGGGACTCACGTCTGAGCATACCCATCCCACTCGCGGTGACAAATGCAAAAAGAACTATTGATGGACAGAATGCAGAACAATGTCATACATTCACCGCAGTACAGAGATATGGGCCTAAATCCATTGTTTATTTGCTCACCATGCAATTACAGTTTGGACCCAGCCATATGCAAATCAGTCTTGACCCTGTGCCCATCGCTATCGGTATCGCTTTGTTTGCCCTAAGTTGGCATGGTATGCACAGACATGGGTCCCTTGCTCCCTTTGCCAATGGATTCAAGATAGCCTGGCTGATGAGGGTTATGAACCCGAAACCGGTCCCAGGATGTTTGTTTCCGGTCCAGGGAAGACATGGCTTGGCAGTTCGGGCTGGACTGTTCCCATGAGGCACAGGGTCAGACTGATTTGAGTATGGCCATGTCTGAACTGGGGTGGTGGAGGGAGCTAAAGAATGAGGATGGATTAAACCCAGATCAGTTGACTGGCTGTGAGTGTTTGATTTGCTCAAACGCCCCGTCCATCATCCCCTTTGGTATCGGATTTCTATTACAGCATCTACAAGGCTCTGGATTCTGTTATTAGTCCGAAATGCATTCCGCCATCATCGCAAACAAGATTCTCTTCCTCTGTGACAATGCTTTAATTAAAACCCCTTGTGAGCATGCAGTGTGGACATGATTCTACTAAACGAAATAGCAGTGTCGCGGAATTTATCATTATTATTTTTGATCTATTGTCAGGTGCACAAAGACTGGTGTTGACTCTCACATGTCACATCGTCATTTATTGACGCCGTCGATGATAAAAACGTTGTCTGGTGTCAAAAGGTCTTTACGTGCAGCTTGTAAAGGAAGCCATAAAATTCTTGCTTTAAGCCTTTGCTTAACACTGCACAGATCAATAGGATGCCATTGCAGACATTTATTCATGTTACCACATAATTCCTGTTTATTCCATAGCATAGGTCATAATACTCTGCCAGCTTGCAGAACTCCATGAAATCACAGTGAAATTTTCTGTAACTATGCAGAATTCCGCGGAGTGAAACGGCGTGAGCTCCACCCAGGCCTACTCAGCTTCCCTTGCACAACTCAAACTTTGACTAAAAAACACATTTCCCTCTCCTTTCTCTGATGGAAAGTTCTGGAATCTGTGGAGGGCAACGCATTTCCTTCTACCCAGAATATCCCTAAGTGTCCTGATAAAAATGCTATCTCACTTGTGTGGGCGGGCCTAGTGCCCATGACAAGAAAGGACTTAAAATACAGCGGAGATACACCACATTTTTCAACTCAAAACTGACCCTTTTTTTGCAAAGGGAGGAACTGTAGATTGTGGACCGTGGTAAATTGAAGGAAAACTCCCTGTCTACCAGTATTTCTGCCCCCCCCACCCCCATGAGCCAGATAGGGATTTGCCTTCGATTCCCTCTGAGGACAGCAGAAAACCCACTACACACCAGGGAATTCAAAATGGCACCACACAAAAATAGAAGGGTGCAGTCTTCCCTGGTAGCAAGCCAATGATGTTGTCCCATCTAGCCCCCTGGGGGGTCAGAAAGACTGTGGTAGCAGTATGGTCATACCAATAGTGAGCAATCCCCAACCCTTTTTGCCTGGTGTCTATTGGGATTTCTGCTCCCCCCCAAGGAGCCGATTTGGGTAATCACCCCATCCTCATCTCAGGTGAAGCAGAAAGACTGCCTGGCTTCTGGTAGGGATGGGTGCATTGCCAAGCCCATGGTGGCCAGCTACCACCCTGCATTAAATAAAACATCCCTGTTGTCTAGTGGACTTTCTGCTCCCCCCAGGAGCAGATTGGGGTTAATCACCCCATCCAGAAAGACTGTCAGCACATTTTTGGGAGGGGGCATGGCCATGCTCATGGTGGGCAGCACCCATCCCTGTGTTTATTTTTATATTGCGCCCTGGTGTCTAGTTGGCATTCTGCCTATGTGGGGGGAATATAATGGGCTAACCACCCCAATCCACCCCCTCATGGTAATCAAGAAAAATTGTCTGGCTTCTTGCTAGCGTGGAGGCATGGCTAAGCTCGTGGTGTGCATCGCCCATCCTATATTCTTTTTTTGAGAAAACATTCCCTGTTGTCTAGTGGTCTTATTGCCCTTCTGGAGGGGAAGCTTAGGGGTTAATCACCCCAATCCACCCCCAGGTGGGCAGAAAGACTGTGACCAGATTTCTTTGGAGGTGGTGGCATAGCCATGCATGCCCATAGTGGGAAGCCCCACCCCTATACTTATTTGTATATTAACCCTGGTGTCTAGTAGGCTTTATGCCCCCCGGGGGCAGATTATGGGTAAATCCCCTATCTTCCCACTGGGGGGACAAGAAAGACCAAAATTACTAGGGGGTGGGGGAGTACAAGCCCTTGCCCAAGGTGCCATTCCCCCATACTCCTAGGTGTCTAGTGGATGTATATCTATCTGCATGGGGATCGCTTTTCTGTGGTAATCCCCAAGCAGGGATCCACTGGGCTGAGATAATATTATAAAGGGGGGGATTCTCCTCTTTCCAATGATATCCCTCCCAAGATAAGCAGTGCTCAGGGGGCTGTGATATGTCCCCCCAGGCACTGATGCAGGGAAAGTAAAACAAGTCTGTAAGGAGGAGGCATAGGAATAACCAAGTGCTATGGAAGTGTGCTCAGTGTGGAGTGAGACAAGATGGCGTCTATGTGCTGAGCGGTGGCAGCACGGGGTAAGGATTGCAATGGTTTTCACTACCGGAATGCAGAAAGAAATGCGTATAATGCTCTGGACTGGATCTAATGCTGCTGCTCTGCCTGGCTCACCAGTAGCCCTGTGTGCATTCTTTGGGGGTGAGCGGGAGGTGTCAGCTCTTCCCTCTGGCCCTGCATTTGGTGGGCTTGTGTCTTCCATTGGTGAGGCACTCATGTCTTCATTGCTGTTCATATTGCTGTGGCTATGATGGTCTTAAATGGAAGGATATGCAAAGCACCTGGCTAGAGAGCTTAGCTCTCTGAAAAATCTATTGCTTCACCTCCGCCCCCCACCCTTTTCAGAAATCTGTCACCTGGTCACAATCATACATTGGCAGGGCCATCACAAATATCCTCTCAAATACAGACACATCTACAGAGGGCTGAGCGTGGAGAAGAAGCTGGAACTCTACCAGATCAATTGTTGTCAACAAGAAACAGCTGGAATCCTATTTTGAAAGGATACAGCCGTCAAGATTAAACATGGCGGATTCTTCTTGAAGTAACACTGTTAGTGCTGGGTCACCAATGGTCGTGGCAATACTTCCTCCTAATACTATGGTGATTTGCCCTGCTTCTAGTACGTGATGGGCCATGCCCCTGCGAATCAATGGCATCAATACTTCTCTTGCCCCTATAGGGACTTTTTTGGAATCCCAGGCTAAGATGGATAATGGTACTCTATCCGTAAGGTACGTTGCTAATGTAGGGCAAAAGTGCAATACATCATCTCGTCAAGATATCATTGCGCCCCCAAATAATAGTGCAATCAGGGATGTGCCACTGAGTCTTACAGCACTCAGGCTACTTGTTCTCTGACTGATCAAGGACATGCAGAGCTTCATAGACCAGAGCGTACAGAAAACGTAACTGTGTATCTTCAAAGGGGATCAAAGGTATTTATCCTATTGCAGCCAGTGATACTATATCTGGATGTCCAGAAAAAAAACATTGATCCATACGAGGCTTTCTTTTTGCTGTCAGAAACCGCAGATGCCGGCTAAAGTGAGGATAAGGAGGATAAGGAGGGTGATGAGGAAGTGGAGCCTCTGGGTGGTAGGCAATGTAACATCTTGCATCCCCAAGGCCTATAGTTATGGGGCAGTCTGTCTGATGAGGATTTAAAGGTAGTCATGGTGGATTTAGAGAATATGGAAATCCTACAACACTATATGCATGATGATGATGAAGATGGTGCTGTAAATCATGAGGCAGCGAAGATGGGGCGGTTGGTGTCAATTAGGAATGTCTATTGTGGAACTGCTTGGCCCACCATCTTATAGCATCTATTTATATTGTGAATGCACCCATCTAACTTATATGCCACAAGAAAGATATGGGGCTGAGCAAGCGCTATCGCAATCTGCCATGCATGATCTGCCCCCTCAGAGTCAGACACAGAAGCAAATCTATAAAGTGTGTTTACCGGACAGCTCAACTCTCACCTCAGTTTATGATCTGCTCTGTGCAAAGCGAGAAGAACAAAGGTGTGCACTGCCGGAGTTTGAATCACAAACCTGAAAACACAAGCTGCAATTCATAAGCTGTCAAAGCAAATGGCCACACTGTGAAGTTGCCTTACAAAGCTGGAGGAAGGCATGTGGCCAGAGCTTAGATACAAACTGGGATGGTCCTGCTGGATGCAGCAAAGGAGTTCGACTGGGTCTCCTGGCCTTTTCTCTGGTGTGTTCTGAGGAGTTTCGGGTTTGGCCCAAAACGTATTCAAAGAATTAACATAACGTATCACAAGCTGTCGGCAAGAGTCGTGTCTATAGGCTTACCATCTGAGATGTTTCCAATTATGCGTGGCCCCTCTCACCCCAACTATGTATCTTATATCTAGAGCCTTATATAAAGAAACTGGCTGAATACACTCATATTTCACTGGTAGTCCTAAATGGTTAAAGGAAGGTTATAGCTTATGCCCACGGTGTGGCAATGTTTACATCTGATCAAGTTACAGCATTACCATCAATTGAAAGTGAAGCTAGAAAATATGGCGATCTGTCTGGATATTCTCTAAATTTCAACAAGACTCAAGGCTTATATAATGGTAAACAGCCCACCCGAGACTTACGGTTTGTAGAAGCAGAAAAATATCTTGTAGTTCAGATTACACCTGCCGATGCTTAGGTTTTGAAACTGCAGTTATAAATCACTGATAAATTATATTGCTCAACCTCTTACTAAATCGAAAAATCTATCTATTGGAATCCAATTTAATGATATGTCGACAAAATGCTAGCAACGTCATGGTTCTTTGAATCATTATACGACCCGAGAATAATTTTGTCGACCTACAGCCTTCCTCCCGCCAGATCTGGTGGCTGCCTTCCTCATTCAGCCCCGCTCCTGGGGTTTGTTTCTTTTTTGACTTTATTATTGGATTTCTGTTCTCCCACAACCCCACCATTTTGTTTCAAAATTATTGGGGTCCATGACTTGGATCCTCCATCTTGCGGCTACGACAGAATCTCATGATTGATTGATGCTGCTGATCACCGCCTTTGCCGCTAGTTTGACTTTTGCCTTAGTTTGACCCCCTCTTATGACTCATACACCCCTCACTTCTTGTTTTAGTCACAGTAAGGCACCCTTGTGACTCGATTTTTTGGTGTCTCGGGAAGTACTTTCCTCCATGGCAGGTCTGCCAACCCAGATCTGCTTTCTAATCCCCCTTTACTTTTCCCCACCTCCCTCCATGCTTCATAGAACTTGTTTCTCTATTGTTATTTAATGTACTAGTACCTGATGTAATTTTGAAATCACTGTTGTTCTCTATGCTATGTTTATGCTCCAGTAACTTATGTAACCCTGTAACCCACTGTAAGCCTTCCTCATGTTAAGCGCTCTGATACCCCCGGGTCTAGCCAGCGCTACATAAAACTTCTCAAATATACTCACATCGGTGCCCGAGCAACGTTGGCCGATGCCCTGTGGAGCTGTCCTATACAGCTATTGAGGAGTTTGGCTCTGGTTCACCCCTCGGCGTCACCTACCCAGCCGGACATCGGACATTGTTTTCCTCGTCTCCCCGTTGTGTTTCCTACCTGCACTCCTTACCCCTGTTTTACCCGAGCAGCTTTGGCTGATGCCCCGTGGAGCTGTCCTAAGCAGCTACAGAGGAGTTTGGCTCTGGTTCACCCCTCGGCCGTCACCTACCCAGCCGGACATCGGACATTGTTTTCCTCGTCTCCCCGTTATGTTTCCTACCTGCATCCCTTACCCCTGTTTACATTCCCCATTTACCTGTCACTCCCCACAAGACGTTTGTCTTGGCTATGCTACATGCTATTAACTCACATTTCTGAGTAATCTCATGTTTTCCTCCTATGTCTATACTTGGCTCCTGTAACTGATGTAATTTTGTTACCTGCAGCTAGCTGATCCTCATGTAAAGCGCTTTGATACCTTTGGGTCTAGCCAGCACCATATAAAACTTTTCAAATACATAAATAAAATAAAAATGAGGTTCAAGACCCTGCAGGTATACAGGCAGGCCTGGACCGACCCATGCTTTCCCAGTTTCTCTTCAGACAGTTTAATACATATCTGGTCCCATACAAAATTAGTTGGTCAACTATTGGGAAGATAACTCTCTACTTCAATTCAACACATTGGTACCAATTTACCTCATTCCAGAGTCGTTTTATTTTAAATATCTACAGATCAAGGATTATTTCAAAGATCAGTTTATTAACTCGAACCCAATTACTTTCATGGAGTATCTGTTGTATTCTGGACACAAAAGCATTATTGACAAGATCTACACTCTTTTTTTTTGAGGAGCAATCTCATAATATCTACAAACTTGGGGATCTATGGTCTCTGAAGCTCTCAAAACCAGTTTCAGCCAAGGAAGTGCAGCATAGAATCAGTTTAAGCCATAAGCTATTGAATGTATTCAAGATGTCGATCAGACACCGGCCACACTGCATAAATAGGGGTATTGGACCGACTCAAAATGCCCCAGATGTCATGTAGATAATGCTGATAAGTTTATATTTTTATTACCTCTCAGGCTGGATTGGGAACTTGGGGCCATATGTAGGTAAATGATATTTACCGATTCTTAAATACCGAATTGTACCGATTCGGTATTTATGAATCGGTAAATGTAATGTAGGTAAACAATCGGTAATTATTACCGATTCGGTAAATATCGGTATTTAAGAATCGGTATTTACCGAATCGGTAATAATGCATCCCTTCCCATTCATTCCTATGGGCCTCCCATTCATTCCTATGGGCCTGGAGGCCCATAGGAATGAATGGGAAGCCAGTTACCATTACCGATTCGGTAAATACCGAATCGGTAATAGGGGAGGCATTATCATGGGTGGCAGGGTGTCACATTGACACCCTGTTGCACCCCTGATTCTTGCATGTGTGCACATGTGGCGCACATACATGCCCTAAGGGCATGTATGTCTGCCTCATTGCACTTTTCAAATAGCACAAAAATGCTTTTTGAAAGGTATTCGTCATTTACCATCAACTTGTAGTTGGTGGTAAATAACGAATCCAGACACCAATGATGCACTCACTTGAGTGCCCCCTACATGGCATTTCTGGATTCGGTATTTACCGAATCGGTATTTTACCGATTTCTTAAATTCCGATTCGGTAAATACCGAATCCAGAAAATCAGCCACCTACATCGCAAATGCCTAAATACCGGTCGGTAACGGGATATTTACCGAATTTACCGACCGGTATTTGGCTTCCTACATGAGGCCCTATGTCTTTTAAAAAAAACTATCCATCCCCATTTCACCCTAACTAATTCTGTTAGGGTATTCTGAAACATTTTGGTGAGATTTAAGGGTATCGTTCTTGCTTGTATTGTTCTGGCCAGATTACAAATCACCAGATTATGTTTGGGTTGCAATCTGCCTGATGTGAAAGAATGGTGCTATCAGTTTCACAAAATCATGGACAAGCATAATGCTTGGCAATTTTGAATAAGGCATAGAGAAAAAAAGAACGTAGCTGCTTAACAATTACACTTCTTTAAAAAAAGGGTGGATTAGTACATAACATTGCAAAGAAGAAGACGGCATGGAGAACAAAAAGCAAATGGCTACCTAACACACAAAGGCACACACACACACACTGGTTTCACAAAATTGTAAATGAGCATATGGCTCAGCAAAGAAGGCGGCGAAAGGGAGAAAAAGGCTGCCTAATACACGTTCCACAAAAAGGTAATCAACTACATTGCATTCACTGTGTTTGATCTGTCACTTTGTCTCTATCTGAATATACCCACAATGTCATTACTCTTCTTTAGAGTGACCTAAGGGCCTTCTTCCCTCCCCAACATCCCTAGGCAACTTCCTTTGATCTCCTGTCCATTTATGCTAAATCGGTCTTCCACCCTACAATAGTGAGTAACTGCAGGGGTTTAAACAGACCCATAAGTTATGCTCATTCAGCCCTAGTTTCCACTCTTTTAACCTTCCCATCAAATACTTAATTGCAGTGTTAATGGGTATGCTCTGAATGAAGCACAATAAATACATGTTGTGCATATATGCATCTTTTTGCAGCCTTGAGTACATTGAAATGTAAGAGTTGTGTGCAACTTTATTTTCATGTACACAGATGTGTCATGTGCTTCAATCATTTAATTTGCTTCCTGTAACCTTCATCAGGATTTTAAAAAGGTGTTTGATGTGCTTGTAAACTATTCATTCATAGAGGCTACCTCTGCTCTGTTAGTGGGCTATTTAACTGATTTAAATATTGGTCACCCGTTATATTACATATGCCAGGTGATCAAGTGTTACCAAGGTAGTCTGCTGGAATGACAGAAAGGGGATCAACTGTAACAGCACTGTACCAAAACTGAAGTGGGCTGTAAGCCATTTGACTATTCTGCACGTGGTATAAATTTGTAAGGTTGTCATAGTACACAAAAAAGTCTGGTGTTCTCTTACCTACAGATTGTCAATAATGTATATTCTTCAGACTGGTATCTAGTCAAACTCTTAATACAAATCACTGTCATGTATTGGACCCCTTGCAAGACATAAAGGGCCTGATTTTGATGTCGGTCAGAAAGACTTCGGCCGCTGGTCGGAGGCTTTCCGACCTACATCGTAGGTTTAAACTCTGACTGCCATGTTACAAAGATGGCGGTCAGTGTTTAAACCAGCTGGGTAATTCTACTTGGTTCTGATGGGCTCAAGGATACCGTTGGCTCGTCAGAAGGCCTCATAATCACTAATAGATGGCGTTTCCACCATCGGATTATGATGACGCTTTCCGACAGCAGTTCCAAGTCGCCTTTCCGACATGGAGCTGCTGTTGGAAAGTGTCTTTGGGGGCCGATAGTAGGGCCCCCTTCTGCCCTGGCCCTCCATTTGTGGCCCTGGGGGGCGCCTATGGTGCCACGCTTCACACCCCTGCACTGTGTGGCGGACACAGTGGGGTGCCTGCCACACGGTGCAGGGATGTGCAAAAACCTTAAATTTTTCAATGGGAGCTTGTGCTGTGGGCGGTTTCAAATATAACAAAAAAAACGCTAATACTGTGACAAGTCTACAAACTCAACTTCTTTTATGAGGACACATCTTGAGCTGAAACAAGAAGTGTCAAAGACCTTTATTTTTTAATTAATCAAAAAGTTTATTTATTTTGAATTTTTAACCTTCCATTTGACAGAACAATTTTTGAAGAGTAAACAATCAATTAATGACAGTTTTTTGAAAAATTTCTCCACACCATTCATTGATTTTCATCATACATACTATTCTGACATATCATTCATTCTCATACATTGGTCATACCCATACATTCACAAGCACACATATCCTAAATATCTAGTTAGAAAATAAACGTGAGGGTCTTTCTATTAGGACCACAGAAAGAAATTTTGAACATAATAGTCTCTATATTGGTTTCTTTTTTAAGAAAAAGAGTTTTTTTTTTTTAATTCTTGTGGTCTCTTCACAAGGTCTACGTGTTTCGAGACCCCTTCTTTCCTGGGGCTCTCATCAGGACCTCAAGTGGAGTGCTGTTGAAGTCAGCCAAAAGATATAACTTTGAAAATTCCGTTCTGAAGAGTTGTCAAACCACTGTTTAGAAAAAGTGGTTGAAGCGTGATGTGGTGTCAACTCAGTTATGTGTGGAAGAAAATACAATTTTTTTCTTTTTTTCTTTGTAGCAACTGACCATCGACGTCAGTTGCATTCGATCGGAAACCTGCCACAGACGAAGTGAAGACTATGTTCTCAAAGGAACTTGAAGATCGGCTGATTTCAACAATTGCTACAAAGAAAAAAAGAAAACATTCGTATTTTCTTCCACACATAACTAAGTTGACACCACATCACGCTTCAACCACTTTTTCTAAACAGTGGTTGACAACTCTTCAGAACGGAATTTTCAAAGTTATATCTTTTGGCTGACTTCAACAGCACTCCACTTGAGGTCCTGATGAGAGCCCCAGGAAAGAAGGGATCTCGAAACGCGTAGACCTTGTGAAGAGACCACAAGAATTTTTTTTAAAAACTCTTTTTCTTAAAAAAGAAACCAATATAGAGACTATTATGTTCAAAATTTCTTTCTGTGGTCCTAATAGAAAGACCCTCACGTTTATTTTCTAACTAGATATTTAGGATATGTGTGCTTGTGAATGTATGGGTATGACCAATGTATGGGAATGAATGATATGTCAGAATAGTATGTATGATGAAAATCAATGAATGGTGTGGGGAAATTTTTCAAAGAACTGTCATTAATTGATTGTTTACTCTTCAAAAATTGTTCTGTCAAATGGAAGGTTAAAAATTCAAAATAAGTAAACTTTTTGATTAATTCAAAAAATAAAGGTCTTTGACACTTCTTGTTTCAGCTCAAGATGTGTCCTCATAAAAGAAGTTGAGTTTGTAGACTTGTCACAGTAGTAGCGTTTTTTTTGTTATATTTGATTAGAGGCCCAGCTTTACTGTCTTCGGCCCACCTCCAGTGTTGGTTGTGGGCGGTTCCAGCCCGCTGAACAAGCTCCCACTGAGAAAAGGGAGTTTGCAAATGCTCCATGTGCCTTTGCATCCAAATTGCAGTGTCGGAACCGCCAAACTGGGGTTGGTCGGTTCTACATCTGCTGCAATGTAGGTCAGAGGCAACTCGAAATCAGGCCATATATGTTTTTCACTTCCTGTGTTTATGGATGTTGTAGATGTCAAATGGGAAGCTTTGTGTCGCCAAACGGTACAACATGCTTCAGCATAGCTAATTTGTGCAGGCTAGTCTTTAGAAAAAACCCTAAAAAATCATTCTACAGTTTAATTCGATTAGGTGGTTGTATGAAAGTGCCTCTTTTTGTGGTCACCCCAATATGTGTGCACTGATGCTACTGGTTTTGTGACTCTGTGCACTGGAACTCTAATAACTAGACCCCAGTGCATGTGCCCTGAACCCCAAAACATGTTCAAATTAGCTAAACCCCTAACTGGCATATTTAACTTACCTATAAGTCCCAAATATATGGTACAAACGTGTTCTCAGGGCCTGTAAGTTAAATAGCCTTACTATGGCAGTTTAAAAACTTCAATTTGACCTGTCAAAATAAACACATTTAACAGGCCTGAACCTTCTTTTTAAATCATATTGTCACCTTTAAGTAGACCTTCCTGCACTAAAAACAGGGTGCATTGTGGTAAAAAGTAGGACATGTAGAAAATTAATATTGCATATATCCTTACAAAGAAAAAGTCCCAAAAGCTATTTTCACTGTAGCATGACTAGCTGTTCCATAGAAAAACACTGGAATACAATATTACATTTAATAATGCCATCTATGGCTAAGAAACAACCATAAATGTCATTCTTTTTGGACTCTCTGTAATGTTTATAAAAAGCCCAATTCACTAATGAATTGAGATATTTAATAAATATTATGGAAAAGGCACTTTTCAAAGTTACCTTTTCTCTGCCTAAAGCTTCTCGAGGCTAATTTACATTAGCCCTCAGCTACAGCTCTTTAAGTTCCTAGCCATGACTGAGATGTGAAAACTGCTCACAGAGCAGGAGACAAAGGCATGGATGTGGGGAGGTGTTTTTGTTGCTTTGTCAGGATATCCATTTGGGCAGCACTCAGGAACATGATTAGCTTCAAAGAGGCCTCCTCTGTCACAGTCAAGCACCAACTGACACCTGAGCAGGCTCTTCCTTTGCTCCCTCAAACAGGCTCCAATCATTGTGAAAAGGAATTGCCTCCAGAACTAGTTTGAAGTGACCACGGAGGAGATGTTGCTCATTTCCCTGGCCACACCTCTAGGGTGCAACAATAACAAGGTGATGGGTGGAATGCTTGAATTAATCTTAACCACTAGCAAACACTCGGGCAGCGGCCAGCCATCATTTTTTGTATACTTTAGTGTGTCACCCTAAGTGGGACAGGTATGCCCAGGTGTGGGTTGTGTGAACATTGTGTCACTGGAACTAAACTATACCTTGCTGAGGAGTCCATAACAAGTGCTAAAATGATCCTGGGTTGCTTGTGTTCCAGTTCAGAGTGGACTTGACCTGGCAGTTTGGGCTGGACTGTTCCCACTGCAGCAGGGTCGAGAGTGATATGCATATGGCATATGCAAACTGAGGTGGCATGGTGTGCATAATAGCGATGGACTGGGATTAACAGTGGCTGACATTAATTCAAACATCCCATTGATCACTTTTTTGTATACTTTAGGATGTCACACCCCTGGGGTGGGCAAACAGACTCTGCCCAAGGTGAGAATGGTTTCATTTATTTCACAGGGGTACTGTGTGATTGTTTGCAGTAGGGCCAAGAAAGTGCTGCAAAAATAGATAGATTTACCCAGGGAAGACCTTTTTCCCTATTGATTCAGTAGGGTTCAGAAGTCATCCCCATCTACAGATTACTGTCAGGCATAAATGTGGCACCTTCTTCAGAACACTCAGACCTGTGGAATAACAATCAAAATGCTGCACCTGCTGTATGAGACCCGTGAGGAGACTTAAAGGGCTGGACCTGCTCCCATTTGTATGCATGACAAAGAAGTGAATTCCAAGGGTCATTTAGCTGACCTCCTGTTAAGTTAATGGCACACAACAAGCTGCTAGAAACACTTTTTCCGCAAAGCTCAGCTGCCCAGTTCCAACTAGACCTGCCCTGGACCCTGCTCATGGCTTCTGCTGGACTGAGACTTGCCCAAAACTACTGTTCTTGAAGACCTGGGAACCTTGGTTGTGTCAAAGTGTACTGTTAATAACATCCTGAAAAACATGGGACCAGAGACCTCATGTGGACTGGGAAAAACTTGCCTAGTCGATATGACCAAGGTGCGTTGCTGCTGGGCTAAATATGCAGGTTTCTCCCACCCTGGGTTTTTCCGCACCAGCAAATCTGTTTCAGTGGCACCTCATGGAGAAGGTATCTAGCTATTTGGAGCCCTCTTCAGCCTTGTCGTGTTGGAGGAATCTGAGCCCCATAAATGTGACTAAGTCCAAACATAGAAAACTTGACAGGGGGAAGGTGCTAAAAGTATGTAGCCTGTGAGAGGACTTCCCTGGGTGTGAATATTGCATTTTCCCGCTCAAAGCTTTTCTTGCCTAAACCAACAGCTTCACCAGGACCTTGTCTGATGTCATGGAGTCCTTCTCACATACAGCCTGCTGCTTGCCCTGCTAAAGGAATTTGACTACAAGAAAAAAGAAAAGTCTCAAGGTAAAACCTCCAACAAGGTCGACCGTAGTTGGTATACGCAACTAGCGCTCCATCACTTTCAGCCTCAAATCACTCCTAGGTCTTGCATTACAAGGTTGACCACTTAACAATGTTTGGCCGCGTTTTCATTTGCAATTTTAAAAACTCATATCTCTGCTCCTCCTTATTGGATTATTGTCATTTTCATGTAATTGTATACATTAAATTGTTCTTCATCTTTAAAAACTGTAGCGGATTTTTATTGTGTTGTGTTTTCGACTTTTAACTGTGTTGGCACTGTGAAGACCTGTAAACATTTTTTTAAGGTAAGTCTGTCTGCTCTGTGCCATAGCTAATTGGGGTTGAGCTCAAGTTTAAATTACTGAATCCTTTGCTAGTCCTAACAAGATAGTGACGTTATCAATTGTGGTGGGCTCCCATCCACCCCAACTAATAATCCCCTTTTTCACAGTGATGGTGACAACAGAAGGACGAGCTCCCCAGTCCTCACAAATTTTCAGGGTATGTACTGTGCTTCAACACATTTATTTATAGATTTTCAAGCAAAGCTGTCCTATTTGTTAATGACGAGACAGTTAACTTGAGTCATACCACTAGAAGGTGACGTGTGGGATGTGCCTTGCTTTCTCTTCTCCTGAAGGACATATTTATTAAACTTTCAAACATGTCCTCGTGCCATGCAAGGCCTGCTTTATTTACTGGCCCAGGCCCTGCTAAAACTTCGGACATGTCTGTGTGTTAGTGTGCAAGTAGTTTTATTATACTCGTGCTATGTTTGTTGTGCTACTCGTATGGCAAAGACCATATTGACTGCTCCTAAGAACTTCTGAGTCAGAAATTTGGAACTTGTGTCACAATTTCAGACAAAGCACAACAAGGGCGGGACTGGGAGCATGTCTGTGAAAAGCTGGCCTGGTATATGCTGTACACTAGTTATAGTGGGCACCCTGTACCAGTCCAAACAACCCCTTATTGATGATAGGTTAAAGACAACCATTATTGAAAGCTATCCTAGTGGTAGCTATGGAGAGCAGCCTTCAGGAGAAGTCTTGAAGCAATGTAAAGCAGCTTGTTTTACCAGTCTATAATCTCTTGAATGGCTAAATGAAAGACAAGCACACCAGGTATATATATAAAATATATGTATTTGTTTCTAAACACACCCTCCTAGTCTCTTTATGAGACTAGAGGTCAAAACACATAAGTTACACTTCAAATATGACAGTAAAATAGCAGAAATACACTTCAGGCCCTAGGGGCGAGCCAAGCCATATACTAAAATAGTGGTATAAGAACCACGACTTAACTAGACACAAGGCCTAGAGCCAGTAGAAACGCTGGGACCCCAAGGAACCACCCAAGGTAGTGACACAAGGGACCCACGGGGGCCGTGGGCAGTGTGAAAACACAGCTGCGAGCTCCCGTTAGCTTCTATGGGGAAAGTCGCGGTTAGATTTTTAAAGATTAGGGACACTTAGAAATGAGTCAGGACCAAACCCTTTGGGACTTAGGAAGTTCCAGGGTCAACACCCACGGGAGCACCGGAGTACTCGTGTTACCTCACCTAGGGAAACCGAGTGCATAGGTGTCAAATGGTGTCAAATGGTGTTGGGTTGTGTCGTCGATTTCAATGGGAGCTGGCAAAGAAGTGCTGCTGCCGGGAGGACGCGAAGTGTCCGAAGAGATCCAAGCCTGGATTGAAGTCAAGAAGAACCTGGAAGCAGGGGGGACAGAGTCTGGGTCACTTGCCAGTGATCAGGAGGACGATAGGCGGATGCCCACCGATGTCGGGTGATTTCAGGTGAAGAAGGTAAAGCTTGACTCTTCAGCCACAAGGACCAGGAGGCATTAAGGACAACCAGGAGCTGGATTCGAGCTGCCCACGAAGGATGTTGAGTGCTGCAGCGTTGGTGCCCGGATTGGACACAACAAGCCTTGGCAAGAGCAACCCACGCAGAAAGAAGAAAGATGCTTTGGTGCAGACCAGCAAGATCTGAGGAACTCACCACTTGGTTGGGAGTCAGGGCACGTCTGGTGCAACCAGGAGAGTCCAAGGAAAATCAAAGTTACCTTCACAGGGACCCACCAGTCGATGGACCAGGGATCGCAAAGGGACCTCAAGAGGAAACACAAAATGGCAGCCCACGGGTGACTCGGGGTGACTAGGCCAACAATCTTCAGTGGATTCTCTGCTCTAGGAGGAGGCTACAAGTAACCCCAAGCACGACTTCAAGAGACGTTGAGAAGTCAATGCACTTGCAAAAGTGCACGTTGACCAGGAGTTCCGGTACCACGCTACTCACGAGGGCTGCATGTCTCAGCTTTGCTGGGGACTTGGGTCGGCCTCTGAGATATTTGGAAATCCTCTTCCTCGGCTGCAAATACTTAGGAGTCCGGCGGGAGCTTCGGAGATGCTGACCGGCAAATTGCTTCATTGGTGCCTGCCAAGCAGGGGAGTCACTCCTTGACCCCAAGGGAGATTTCTTCAGTCCTCTAGTCTTTAGTAGAGCTTCAAAGTTCCAGGATTCAGCTTCAGAGTTTCGTCCAGGGATATCTAAAGTTCTGGTTACAGAGGTTCCTTACTTATACCTAAGGAAGGGGTTGGACTAACTCTGGGGACCCACCTATGGGAGGATTTGGAAAGAGGGGTAGCTACACCCATTTCCTTTGTCCAGTTTCGTGCCAGAGCAGGGGCTGGAAGCCCATGAACTGGTTTGAGCTGGACTGTGCACAGGGACACCAAATGTGCCCCCAGTGCAGGACTTCAAAGCACTCAGAGAGTGCTCCCACCCAGCCCCAATACACATAAGCCTGTCTGGGAGGTGGTTACACCTCCCTGTGTCAGAAAACCTATTGTCCAGGCCTCCCCTGCCGGAGTTTCGGTCAGCAGCAGGAGGCCAGACCCGTGTCTGTGGCTGCAGCATCCATTTTGTGATGCCAGGGCTCTATTAGATTTCTACCGGGTATACCAATACTGCCATGTCTCTCCCTCTAGAAGGGTGGGATCATATCCTCACATCAAGAACTGATGTGGGGGTATGATTCCAAGGTGTTTTACACCAAACATGACATGTTTCCGTGCAGCCAGTCCAAAGTTAGCATTAACCATTTTAGATATAATGCACTTAAGAGTATATGGTCAGGCTGCACCACTGACAACCCTGGAGAAGAGATTCCGAAGGCTGCAGAGGGACTCAGCTCATGCCTGGGCACCCTCTCACATATAACCAAGCACCCTGCCTTCAGGATTGATAAGGCCTGCCATAGGGGTGACTGATAGGTTACTATGTGCAGTGATAGGTGAGGTATAGTGAACCTATACCTCAGTAAGGGGTGCATGCACCACCTTACCCAGGTTGGAGTAGCAGACCTGTGGTGTGATTTTGAAGGGCTTTCCAGGGGTAGCACAATACTTGCTTCAGCCCCTGGTAGGCCTCTGGGGTACCTATGCCCTGGGTACATAGTATACCATATACTAGGGACTCACAAGGGTACCCCAGTATCCAATCTGGAGTGTACCTAAAGTACATGCAATCAATTTAGAGAGGAAGCAGCTAGGCTGGGGCCCTGAATAGCAGGGTCCCAGCCAGCCTAAAGTCGAAAAACAGTGAAAGACCAGCAAAAAGTGAGGGTAAACATGTGAAGCAGATCCTACTCTCCTACAATGCCAATGTCCATCAAACATTCTCCCCAGATATACGGATGTATGTCGTTACAACGCACACTTTTACAACGCATGCACTTACAACGCATGTTTTACAACGCAACATCCACTACAACGCATTCCATTACATAGCATGACACTACAACGCATTTTTAAAAACTACCTTTACAACGCATTCCATTACATCGCATACTACCTTTACAACGCATACCATTACAACGCATAATATTAAATTGCATTTAAGGTAAGTATTGGATAGTATAGGGGTAAAAATTACTATTCTAACTCCAGGGGGTGCAACAGTAGGGTAAGTGTTGGATAGTGTAAGTGCGTTGTAATGGTATGCGTTGTAAAGGTAGTATGCGATGTAATGGAATGCGTTGTAAAGGTAGTTTTGAAAAATGCGTTGTAGTGTCATGCAATGTAATGGAATGCGTTGTAGTGGATGTTGCGTTGTAAAAATTTTGTTGTAAGTGTAGTGCGTTGTAATAGTTGCGTTGTAAAGGTTGTTCACCAGATATACATATATCCACATAGAGTATGCAGTTCCTCTAAAGCTACAAAGAGAAGGAGAGTAAAGCAGCAGTAAGTCAAAAGAGGTTGGGCAAGCAAATTGGGGGGGGATCTGATTGCCATAAGCAAGAGTCCTCACACACCGGGCACTGCAGGTCCAAAGGGCCCCTCAAGGGTGCTCTTTGTTTGAGGTCTTTTAAAAATATGATGCTGTGATGAAGTGTGTTTGGAGGTGCAGTGTGTGTAGATCGGTGACTGTGTGCTTTAAAAATAACTGAGAGACAAATCTGGAGTTTTAAAACGTAGATCCTCTTGTTATTAATAAAAGCAAGGAGTGGCTGTAGTGGAGGTAAGGATCCAGTACAGCTCACAAAGCAGTGAAAATGTGGTCAACATGTTTCTTGGCATATAAAGCTTCTGTGGACCTTTGCGCCAAGCGAGCGTGCCTCTACATGGCCAATTTAAAAAAAGAAAAACAAAATTGTGATTACAACCTTGCATTAACAATATCATACTGTGGTGTCATTACATAGACAACATACTTATCTTCTGGCTGCTAGACAATTGACTTCGGCGTACAGACACTGCAATTGATCTCCAGTCTGAAAGCATGCAACAACACACCCCGCTCCATCCATCAATTTAGCACGGAAAAGGGCCAGAAACAACAATTGTGCAGCATTGTTGGAACCCTGTACTAGAACACAGGGTAACACTATCACCTGTGTCACAACTTTCACCTCTAACTCAAACAAGGTACAAAAAAATCATAGGCAAGTATTGGTCCATCTTGCAAACAGGCTCCCTGGAGATTCCCACACCACGTTTGCGTTTAAACAGACACATAATCTCAGAGACATAATAGTCCACATCACGTCACAGAGGGCACCTAGGCTCGATCAGCATCCTCTCTTGAACCTGCACCCCATTACAGGACATTATCCATGTGGCTCTTGTGGGTTTTGTGACTTAACTGAACCTACAGATGTGATTGTGCTTGACTAGACCTACACATGGATACAAAAGAATCACACCAACCTTAAATGCAAATAAGTGTGTATACATGAGCACCTGCCCTTGCACCAAAAGATACATCAGCATGACAACTAGACCTGTCAAAGTGAGGATCACAGAACATTAGAATGCTAGCCGATGTAGAAAAACACACTGCCACTAAAATTGTTACTCACTTCCTCACCCAAAATCATACTCCTGACAATGTGCGCTGGTCTTTTCTTCAATGACACCACAATATGAGCAAACAAACTCTCTTTCGTAGGGAACAACACTTGATTTTTGCTTTGCTACACGGGACTGGCATCAATAATGATATTCTCTGATGTGAATTGGATAATTAAGGCTCTCCTATTGATGAACCACCCTGACAGGGCCTGATGCTCATCTGCCTTTCCCGTGGGAGTCTATAACCATGGGTTGACATATGTGAGTTTACACACCTGAATCACCTTTCAATTAATTTATGATTTACCATTGCCTCATGAATCATTCAATCCTTTAAAAATATATGCCTACTTTGGTATCCTGTCCATCTCGATAAGCCTGAATACTAACTTACGTTGGGCAGTGGAATTTTTATTTATGAACCTACTACTGCCCCTCTGTGTCAAACGAGACACATGCTGCCACTCTTTTCACTCTTTGAACCTCCACAACATACTCCACCCACTGATGCTTGGGTGAAATACATTGGTGGAATTTAAAGGCATTCAGCCTATCAGCCATCCATATGTGCAACATATAAGCTTTTCACTTTTAAACCTTCTTTAATCATTCTTTCACATCATTTCCTCTTTTATTTCAAGCTCTTAAACATGTTAGAAGGCTTTTTATTACTAACCCAACCACTTCAAGATGGCAGCTTTGCTGTGCTGCTGTATTTTTGGACGGGTGTTATACCCGCCCCCAGTTTTCCTCCTCGTAGCACCATGTGCCGCATCCCAACCAGCATTCAATGGACGAGTGCTAGTTTTTGATATGTCTACCCTGTTTTTCTAATGCGGGTAATGATTATGAGTTTGTTGGGGTCCACCTGTTTTAAATTCACACTTTTGGGTCCCACAGTATTCCTCCCAAGATGACGGCGGGACCGGCACGGCTTGAGGTCTTGGTCATGGGCGAGCTTCACACTCGGAAATTAACTCAGGTGCACTCCTTTACCGCACATGTGAGTGACCAACATTATCATGACCAGTGCTTAAATCTCCCCTCTGGCTCCCTCATTATCTCCAGGCTGGCAGGGAGGGGTAGGTCACCGTATTTCCAACACGCTGGACACCGTGAGTACCTGGGAGAATCTTTAATCTAATTTATCTGCTTTCACAACTGGGTCATTTGCTTACTCCAATTGAGTAAGACTCACTGTTGTTGAGTAAGACTCACTGCTGTTGCAGCTTAAGGTTGTACTTCTTCATTTAAATGGCAGATTAAAGAATTTCCATGCTCATATATGCGTGGAGGATGTGCTTTGTGTTTGTAACGTCACGTGTATCACCTGCCTTTATGTTTGTTTTTACATGTTTGCACAATCACTGACAGGAGTGATTCTGCCTCTGGCATGTTTTCATTACAGTTGCCTAATGCATTGACATTCTATAGATAGGTATAAATGCCTGAGTACCCACCGCTGTTGTCCCTCTATTACTCTGTTCTCTCTCTCTCCTTGCAGGTCGGATTTTAGATATTTAGCCAGTTAAGGTATATCCTACATTTTGCGGGTGACTTTTTGTGATTGGTTACTTTGTTAATCCTTACACCTACAACCCCAGTCGATTGTATATTAGGTTTACATGGTCCTTAAGTGTTGCGCAGATCCACAGCAACTTTATATGGCAAGAAACATGTTGACCCAAGTTCTCACTACTTTGTGAGCTGTAGTGGATCATTACCTCCAAATCAGCCACTCCTTGGTTTTATTTATAACAAGAGGACCTACATATTAAAACACCTGAAGGGTCTCTCTTAGTTATTTTTAAACCACATAGTAACCAATCTACACATACTGCACCTCCACACACACTTCATCACTGCATCTTATTTTCAAAAGACATCCGGCAAAAAGCCCCCTCGAGGGGCCCGTTGGGCATTGCAGTGCCAGCCTAATGATGAGCTGCCCGAAGATGATGCATGACACCCATCTGGGTGTGAGAGGGCTATTGCTTATGACAGGGCCAGCTTTAGCATTGGTGGTGCCCAGTGCGACTATCATTTTTGGTGCCCCCCCACACCCCATGACTGCCTCCTTGGATTCTCTCACTACCACCAGGCAAAAGTGCCCCTTATCTCTCCAATGATAAGTTATTGCTAATAACAGCGCCTCACCTTGAGGTCAGTGCCCCCACCATAGGTCAGGGCCCAGTGCGGCCACACCAGTCGCAGAGCCCTAAAGCCGGCCCTGGCTTCTGAGCAATCAGAACCCCCCCGGATCTGCTTGCCCAGACTCTTCAGACTTACTTCTTTACTCTCCTTCTCTTTGTAACTTTAGAGGGACTGCATACTCGACGTGGATATAAGTTACACAATTCAAAATCTTGAAGCTTAGTTACATGGCCTAAGGCACGTGCGCTGTGTGTTTAAATTAATTTAGAGAACTATGTGCAAAATGCATACATTGAGCATGTACTCCCCCCTCCCCTTCTCAGTCTAAAGGCCCACAGTGAAGTGGACTTTGAGCTTGCATGAAGTAAATAAACAAAGGTAATGCTGATGAGCTGGTTAGATAGAAAGGAGGAAATTACAAGTATGTCAGTGCCCTCAGCTTTGATACTTAGTAAAAGGGAAACCACCAGAGTTGTTTTGCATTTTCAGTCTGAGTTTCTTGTCATAAACCACGCTTCAATGCAATGCACCTTTGTGGTCTGTGGATTACGCCATAGCTAAATCAAGCTAGAACATGTTTCACATGTTGTTTCGTTAATCATCAACTGTACAATCAAGATTGCGCATTGTAAAACACCATTTGGGAGTGAAAAACGATCAGATATGGAAAGGAGTCTCAGTGCCTCCCTTTTTAAAGTGATTGCTCGGTGCGTGTGTTTGCTCTGCAGCAGGCTCCTGAATGGCGGCTGTTTGTTCTGTGCTTTTTTAGTTAACGACTCTGAAACAGATGAGCCCCTCCTGTTTCCATAGTTGGGAGTTGCCTAGCAATATATCATACTGACGGCGAACAAATGTGTAATGGTAAATATTATGGTTTCATCTAACACTTCCACAGTGAAATAAACCACAGAAAAAATGAAGTTCACGTAACAGATTCTAAGGTCATTGACCACAGGCGCAGGCATTTGAAAAAAGGGAACTATTACAGCACTCGTCACCCATAAGTGACTATTTATTGGAACACGTTATGGGTCACAACAATTCAGAGCACAGCGTGCACCGGAAAATTCCATTCTTTGGTGCTGGCAGGCATTATATATACATGACACATTTAGAGCACAGGTGAAAGAAATACAGCAGTTTTCTGTGTTTCATTTCAAAACAATATATGGTGTTTCTCGGAATGATGAATGATTAGTCACATAACAAATCGGAAACTAGAAAGTGCAAACAGTATTCAAGTATTGACGAATTTAAGAATCTATTTTCGTCTTCTTTTCATTATATGTTTGTCTTCTTTATAATAACTAAAAGCGAAATATTAGGAATTGTAAAAAAAAATGTTCAACAAGAATTAAGACGGAGATATTTGCGGACTCTTTTTTTTTTTTTTTACTAAATAACCACTTTTCTGCTGCGTGGTTAAAATAATATTGAGAAAAGTGGCCTGATATTTTTTCCTTGATGTTCTGAAATATTAATATGCAATCGACGCAAAGTGGTAAATTTTAGCAGATTCACAAATTTTAACCCGCAAGGTATAGATAGGTAAAAGAGCTTCATGACAGCCCCTGCAGTAGGGCGCTTCATCCACACGCAGCGCACTGCATCGATGGTGCAGCGGGGGCAGCGTCACCGGGACTCTCGTTTGAGAGGTCTGCTGCACTCCAGTTATTGCTGGTGTATTCCTTGCTGAATTACGCTCCCTTTTTGCTACGCCTCGGTCCACACATCTGAACACTTGCATACAGTCGTACAGACAGCTATATTAAGTCTGATAAAACGTTGTATTTGTAGAGAGAAGTCATTGTTGAGTTTTGGAAATGCCCTACTGTCGGTCCCGTGTCAATGTCTTTATCTTTTGAACCCGAAGTGTCGCAATTATAGTCTTGGGTGAATCCATTGTAAAATATTTGGAACACTGTAATTTTAGTGCATTGCGAAGTTCCTAGAATGTTCGTGCACAGTGGTATGGAAGGCTGTTGATGCAGCAGCTTCTAAGCATTCTGGGAAACATTGACAGCGAAAAACGGAAATGGCTTGTTGGTAGGTGTAGAGGTTAGAGATTTAGCCCAGGAAATCAGCGACATAAAGGGTATGCACAAACGCAGCACATTACTGGGCAGGAAGACCTCGTGACCTCCCGGGCCCTGCTTTTTATTACACTTTTCACGTCACTGCTCCCACAGCAATTTACAGCATTCCGAGAGGGCGAACTGAGGGGCATATCAGCAACAACCAGCGATAATTATCGCTAAGCGCACTTAGCGCTAGGATAATTATCGCCGGCTAGCGTGGATTTTTATCGCTGAGATAGCGTGCTATTAGCAACGCTGATCTCAAAAGCGATAAAAATCCTAGCGCTAACTGCCAAACGTGTGATTATCGCTGGAAACCCAGCGATAATCCCACAAAGTTTGGCGATAGCTTGCTGATAGGGCCTCACATACTTAGCCATGAAATCCACCTTCCATAGGATATCATGGCTAAGTCAGTTTCACAGCAGGCGTAAGGAAAGTAGCGATAACAGAGGTTATCGGTACTTTTCCTGTCGCTATGCTGCCTTGCGTGAGGCTTGATAATAGGAGAAATGTCGCTTAGCGACATTTCTCCCGTTATCCTGTGGAGGAACGCCCATTTTGCATCTCATTAGAGATGCAAAGATGGGCGTTAAGGGAAATGGAGATAAGGCAAGGTTTCAAGCGATAGCGTGACCTTGCAGACAAGGCGATAAAATTACCGCTGCTTTTCGTCCGAAAACGGACACAAAAGCGGCGATAATTTCTTAACGCCTGCTTGCTGATATGCCCCTAAGAGCTGCCCCTCTCCCAGTGGTGTAATCTCCTGAGGTAAAACACAACATTCCATTCCCCCCAAAAATCAAAAATTTAACAACCAACATCCATTGCCCAACCCAAAATGTCACAGTGTATAACTTAAAATCATGGAACCTGATTGACAGAATAGGATAAGCTCTTAAATTGTATTGTGGATAATGTCCGCTGGAGGCAACACCAGGGTCACCCTTGAGGGTCCAAAACCTTCTGAAACCCTTTTTGAGTTAAAACAAGGACTGAGGCCATTGAAAGGGTCTCCCAGCTCCTCCATTGCAAGGAGCTGCCTGATTCTTTAGATCTCCCAATAGTTGTACCATCAATAGGCCCTTCCCGGCACCAGTCCTCCACCCCTGAAGTCTTCTGCAGAGGACCCATGAATTTCTTGAATAAGGATACAGTTTCAACCCCTCCCTGAGAAGTCGCCATGGGGCCATGTTGTTTTTTTAATTACCAGGGACTCAGTTCAAAATGTAACCAAAACTTGGTGCCTGGGTACCTGTCACACACCACCACAATATCTCTGTCAAGCCTGACCCGCCTCTCCCAGATGACAGCTTCATTACTCAAGACGTGAAGACACAACACCTGCCCCTCATCAATAAAAGCGTGCTTTGACTTGGATAAAGAGGAATGGCTACAATAACCACTCGATCCATACACAACTGGCTCAGAGCGCACCCAGTAGTCATGTGTGGGGTCTGTTGGTATTTACAAAGAAACAAGTATAAAGTCGGTTCTAGAGGTTGCTGGTTGACAAAAGCAATTCAATTTGCTTTGTTTATTGTTCGCATAAAGTGCTGTACCTCTCCATTACTCTGAGGTCAACAGGGAGTTATCTTCCAATGCATAATGTGCCATGCCTTCGAGTACTCCGCTATGACTTGGTCTCCAAAGTAAGCACCATTGTCAGTTTTGAATTTCCTGCACCAGACCATGGGTGGCCATCACTTTCTCCAGTTTTGCGATAACTTCGCTAGATGACGTGGTGGAAACAATTTGGAATTCTGTGTATTTGGAGAAGCCTTCACCACCACCAAGATATATTGTTCTTATAGAAGTCTACCAAAATAATGTTATCCTCTGGCATGGATTAGTTGCTATTGTTCCAGCACATGCCAGACATACTCCTCTATTTCCTGACCTGCCTGTGCCACTTCTGGCGTGTCTTCATGAGGGAGCTGCAACAGGTAGTCTGCTAGGTTCTGTGAGCCAGGCTTTCTCCACTTTGAATGAGTACAGACAACTTGGCACATGTAACTAAATTAAAGAATAGGTCCCTTCCACAAATGGTGAAATGTAAGTGGGATAAGGAAAACAATATTTTAACCATAGCAGAATTTGGATGAGCGTTAGCACACCACTATATACTACATGGTTATAGTAGCAAAGCTCCATGAAGTAAAAAAAAAACAGAGTTTAAAGCTGCTTCACATATTACCCCAACTCACTCCAACTCACTCCTTATCTGTCCAACAAATTACCGTCTATCTTGCAATTTGAGAAGTTGAGGAAAAGAGCTTATTTAAAGCCATAAATAAAGCACATTTTAATTGCCCATTTTGCAAGGCAGTGCAACACCAAGAGTGTAGGAGTAAAAAGGAAGAGAATGTTATAATCATAACAGGCTCAAGAAAAAGGAGACAATATCCTGTTTCTTTTTTCCAAACCGAAAATGAGGCCAGTGGCTCCATTCAGCGCATTGCAACATTACAAAATTGCCATGTGACTAAGCCAAGAAAGAGCATTGTAAAATCCAGGACGACATTTTAAGAGTGGGACAGACATTATGATGGGACCACAGGTGAGCCAATTGACGGCAAAGAGCCACCCAAAAAATTGCTAAATGAAAGCACTTGAATCACCCTTTACCCCTGGGAATCATTCTAAATAGTTTTCCACTTTATTATTAATTAGCTCATCTGCACCACTTGAGAAGGGGGACAAACACTATGTAGATCATTCTGGACTTTGCCACAAAAATTTCAAAATGTCGAGACCACATCTTCGCTGAACTGGAGCACAGTCGACACCAGACATTTTTCACCTTGGTCAGCCTCATCGCTAAGGTGCAGCATTAGGGATTATCTAAGGGCGGGCAAAAGACCCAGCCATTGGAAAATCCTCTCAACTTTAGTAATCTCCCTTAAGCGCAAAAGAAAACCATGTATTCAACCACTAGAATCAATCTGAACAACTGATACTTCCTTTGGTACCTATAGAAGTGTGTCTGCTCACTGTGGCACAGCTATACCTCACTGAGGAGAGTTAAGTAGGCCAAACCCAGTCTGGGGTTGCTTGATTTCCCATCTGCAGGACACCTGGCCTAGCAGTTCAAACTTGGACTTTTTCTATTGGAGTAGGGCCAAGACTCATTTGCATATGCTGATCTCTGTTTAGAGTAGCAGAGTGGGTGACGTTGCACTGGAAAGCAACCCCAACTGACCACCATTAGCTGACATTAATCAAGCTTTCCGCTTGTAGTTCCTGCGCCTGACCCAGGGGCCTTTTGTTGTAATCTAGAAGCCTTAATTATACAGACAGTGTTATTGTAGTTATGGCTGCAATAGATTTGTCCAGAGCTTTAATGGTTTTACTTCACGTTGCCAAGCAATCTATTCTTTTTCAGACTCAGGAGAGTTCTGACTTCAACTGGTTTACTTCTATTGATTATACTTCCATCGATAAGAATTGGGTCAAATGCTGAATGTTGGAATTGCTAATGTTAAGAAGAAGCAGAAGTTGTTAAACAGCTGCAGTAATGTTACCACCGATGACTTAACCTGTCTGAGATCAATGTCACAAAGCAGATGGAAGAGGTTATTTCTAGGATGAAGATTTTTTTCCCACAGATGTAATGTCACCGTATTGGGTTTCATATATTTTCCTTAATATTCAATTTCTCTTATGCTTTTTGCAATACATTTGTACAGGCGTGATAGGTTTTAGAAACAAAAATCACACACGACTGCCCAATGCACTTAGCAGGTATCTTTATGAGTTCTTCTACCTAAAGGCATACCTCAAGTACATTTTCCAGCTATGCATATGACTGTCCAAGAAGCTGAATAGGTGTACGGTAGAGTATACCCTGTACTGTGTGCCATTTATGGTAGAGGACATACCTTGTGTATTATTTTTGAGCAGACTACCGGCTAAGCGACATTCGCATAATATGCATGGTTATCACAAAAATGATACATATTAAATTTTTGAAAAAAATATTCAGTTGCTACACCTCTATATATTAACCTGAAGCATGGTAACAGCTCTCCATCTGACCTCGAGTATCCTTTTAAAAAAAATGTAATTGAGCAGAAACAATAGAGTAATTCATTACATCATAAGCAATAGAAATCGAGTATTCATATTATTTTGATGCTACAAAAAAAATAGGCTTCACAATTAAACGATAAAATATATTCCATAGACAACAGGGATCAGTTATAACTAAAAAAAAAGGAATTATCTCCGGTCTGCCTTAAACAAGATTAAAGTGCAGTTTAGCTACACTATATATAGGTGGCATTTTACAACCTTCCAGAAACCATGAGTATCATTGGTGTAGACTTGAGTGTGAATTTAGTAGGGTCAGGAGGGATACCTCTTACCAATGACTGAAAACCAGAAGTGTGGGTTTTCTTCTCTGGTGGGCAAGAGCCAGCGTTCCCAGGACCGTGTTTAAGGCGCCGTTAACTTTTCCAATAGGGGAAATGATTATGGAGGACCGATATACTGCTGGGTCCACAGTTTGCACCGCGTTTCCTACTCCCTGTTTGCTAATTTACTCACTCATTTCATTCTGTGTTGTTTTATGTAGCGCAATTAAGACCCAAATGAGTGTCAGAACAGTTGTAAACTGCCTCCAAGAAGTTTACATAAGGGTGGATTCATGTTTATTCAGTGGCGTAGGAAGGGGGGTGCGGTGGGTGCGGGCCACCCCGGGTGTCATCAGTGAGGGGGGTGTTTAAACACATATTTTTGCCATTTTGTCAAGCCGGGGGTGACAAGAAATTTTCTGCGCCGGGTACCACCTGACCTTGCTACGCCACTGTGTTTATTTTGTCCTAGTTGTAATGAATCAATGCCTTCAATACAAAAGTAGGCAGAAGTGGAAGCACTAACACTTTATTTATGTTTTCTCAAAATGTGTTAGTTACCTTTGGTGAACCCTTCAGTATCCAGTAATATGTTAAGGTACAGAAAATTCACAATGTTAAGGCGAGCCAACACTGCAGGGACGATACGCAAACGTCAATAGTAGCACATATGAGTGTTTTTCAAAGGTACACTTGTTTTACCTGGCCACCTACCATGGCAACAAATTACGTTTCTGTAATAAATATTTGATATTATCTGGACCAATAAAGCTACGGAAGAATGATGCCTGGGCACGTATTCCATGACAGGGTAAATATCAGCTGTTTGCTTGATCTAAATAAATGTACCATTCACTTTGGCCTAAGTCTTACTTTAAGTTTTGAAAACATTCGTGCAATTGAATGGAACCCCGTAGAATATTGTGGATAGGTAAATGTATTCCAATTCGGCCATACAACTTTTATTGATGATTTTTCTTTAAGGTTTTCAAAATTTTTCTCAATTTTTTTGTCGAGAACAAGAATGCTTTCGTTTAATCAAACGTTTCTAATTTTCACGACCATCATTACATAAATCAGTCATTCAGAGACGGTCAAACAAAAATCATTATGATGAAGAACATTGTCAAGAGCCTGTGTTGTACTTGAAATTTCATTCTCAAATGGAAAATGCCAACATTTCTCGATTAGGAGGCTAGGGGGATAACACATTTTGGGGCATATTAACAAGGGCCGGAGATAAATATCGTAAAGCGCGCTTAGCGCTTGCATATTTATCGCCGGCTATCTCTGGAATTTATCACCCAGGTAGCGCGTTATTAACAACGTGCATCGCCGAGGCGATAAAAATTCCAGAGATAGAGTGGATATCGCTGTTTTCCATGGTGGAAAACGGCGATATCCTAGATGACAGGGCCGGTGGTCTTAGCCACAGAATCCACCCCCATGTTAAGTATGCCTTAGTCAGGAATTTAACAGACGTTAAATTCCTGCGTTAAGGCATATTTAACACGATTTAAAAAATTGCTACCCTTCCTTGTTAATATCGCGAAGCTACCGTCGTGATATTTTCAGTGGTTGGTTTCACAGCCACGCCTACTTTGCATCTCATTAGTGATGCAAAGTTAGGCGTGCTGGAAACGGGCGCTAAGTCAGCAAGACACGCGATAGCGTGTCTTTGCTTATAAGGTAATGAAATTATCGCCGCTTTTCGCCCGAAATCACCGCCTTGTTAATATGCCCCTGAGTTTGTTTTAGGAGTTCACTTGTATTGTTTTTTCATATGGTAGAGAAGAGTGGCATTTCATCTGTACCTGCATGGCTTGATTCTTCAGGGCCTACCACTAGACAGTATGACTGCAGTGAATCTTTAAATATCGGAGCAGATTCACAATGTTTGAAGGGCATTTTGAGTGTGATGTTTGTAAATACACACCAGCTAAACCCCCCCCGTACTTCCCGGTGTATCTAGTTGCAGAAATGACAAGGTTTGCTATATTTCTTTTGGTGGAGGCCTGCTCTTGCTCCAAATACTACAATCATGCCCATGAAAACAGGAATAAAATTATTTTTTTGGCCAATGTTTGATGTTTGCAGGACATTCTGTGTAAGAAAATGTGGTCGAATTCAAGAATTACCAGCGTAGAATTCCCCTTGATCGCTAGGTTTCAGAAATGTCTCCCATTGAAATAGTTTTTTCCTCGTAATTTGACATCTTCAGACCTTTCTGCTTAAGAGAAAGTGACAGGGGTCCAAACAACCCTCAACAGCTTACATTTCTGTACCTCTAGTGTTCAGAAATGCCTTGGGTGTGCAGTATTCCCGGGTTGCTAGTAAATTTCGAGCCCAAATAATGCTGTCATCTCCTTGTTAAAACACGGTCACCAGGAGCATAGGTATGGAGAGCGAAGGACGCATAAGGCATACTTCACTGGGGAATAAAGGTGCAGTTGGTGAGGAAGGTAGGTCAAAGTGCAAAGTTAAAAGAGGAATAAAATGGTGGACATGTGACAGCTTTATACAAGTTCTCTGTGTTGTCTTCTCTTTGGTGTGGACCCTGTCACTGCAATCATGGTTACTGTCAACTCAGAAGAGAAACAAGGTGAACACCACCCTTGTGTCTCCCCTTCTATTAGCTATGCTGTGGCTCCTCCCGTTGTTCCTGCAAATAGTGAAACAACCGTGAATGATTTTTTTTCCACTGCTCCATACTTATGAAGAACCACTACTATGCTACAATATTTGACCTTTGCAGGTCACTATGAGTGAGAGAACAGCTTCTGAAATGCAAGAAAGTGACACCTCTTCAGATTCTTCCTCATCTCTACTTCTCAAATATGAGTGTGGTTGGTGGGTGATCCTAATCCCAATGTTAAAACTCAGTGGTGACAAGCAGTGCATCGAACATTTTCAAGACAAGAGTTTATCTCATCCTCTCCACTGTATTATGGCATCCTCACGCCTTAATGGGAAGAGAGACATTTGAGATAACTAGGCAGGGTTTACAAGGGAGACTCACACTAGTCCCGTGGGTGGGCAGCTCCTGTACATTCCCCAGTTGTAGAAAATAAACCCCCCTTTGTAGTTATTTGCTTGCGGCTTCCCTGTGCTGTTGGATGGGAGGGAAGTGTCCCAAGTTTCGCTCCTGAGGGAATGAAATACAGGTGCAAGGGAGAGGTCACACAAAAGCCTGCCTTGTGTCAAGAAGCCTGGCTACCCACTCATTTGATATTTCTTTTAAATAATACCCTCTGGATTCGGGGGTCAAGAGGGCATTTCAAGCCCCTCAACAGGAGCAGATTATGGGATAACACCCATGGTCTCCCCTCATAAACCAAAGAGAAGCACTTGTGATAAGAGACATGGCACCCCTCTCTATTTCTATTGTTCTGCTCAACAAAAAATGCACCCTGGTGTAGAGAGAGCCTTTCAGTACCCTGAGAGGGTAAAAGAGAGAGCTAACACACACCCAGGAGTCCTTCCTTATTGTAACTGAAATTCAGGTGGTATGTGGAGGCCAGGGAGAGGCATGACTTGTGCCATTATACTGAACTCCCCACTTTGTTTTTTTTTTATTCACAAACAATAATCCCCTGTGTCAAAGGGACTTTTGAGGATGGCAAAGGGATTACATTGGGGAACATCACTAATCTACTCTTACCACAGCAGCTGTACTGCGGATGGTGAGTGGAGACCAGCGAGCGACCGCCTTGTACAGGGATGCCAGGCTCCCCACTCTCTCTGTTTTTCTCGCTTGATAAGCA
Source organism: Triturus cristatus (assembly GCF_964204655.1). Taxonomy (NCBI): domain Eukaryota; kingdom Metazoa; phylum Chordata; class Amphibia; order Caudata; family Salamandridae; genus Triturus; species Triturus cristatus. The sequence goes on along the minus strand of NC_140593.1, from coordinate 469,986,647 downwards.
ACATTCTCGGATGCCCATTGTGCTTTGTAGGTATCAATCGTGGGAAGAAAAGGGATGTATACTTTCAATATGCTGTTCCATGGAAGCTGAAAAGGGGAGGTTGACAGAGACATGTTGTACTCCATGACCAAAACTGTCCTAGCTTTGAATGTGCCTTAGGTTCTTTGTTGTGCAGGGCAGTGGACAATGTCTCCCATTTCTGGTCTATCACATGACAGCTGAAAGGCTGATGGGTGAGGCGGTTGTGGGAGGAATCCAGCCATGTAGGAGGCATTCCCAGACCTGGATTGGGATCCTAACATTGCTGTAAAAAAATCCTCATACCATCAAAACAAATCACAACAGAGCTAGATAGCAAGTAAGTTGCTGCTCAACCACTGCATGGGGGGCGAGGGAAGTCAACCTCTAAACTGTTTGGAGACCTCATAGTGCATAATATAGTTTACTTTCCCTAATATACTTGATAAAATGAAATGTCTTCTATAGGCAGTTCATTCGTCATGAAATTACAGGCATAGAAGCAAGTACATTCTAACCGCAGGGAACATTATTTGTTGTCTGTGTCCCCAACTCAACGTGAATTAGCACACAAGAAGCACACAATCAAGTTATGAGAAAGCTACACATCACATTGACTTGCTTTGGAAACTACACACATTGGGTTCCAGAGTACCAGTGTTTCATGTTTTACGACAGAAAAAGACCTTTTTCCCCAAACCCCTCCGTGCAAAATCACTTTTCATTTTGGAACAGAACCTCCCTCCCAAATAGCAACTTTTTCTTCACTAAAATCATGATTTTGACACACCAATACCAGCAAAGTCAGTTTCATCGATAGCTCACATATATTGCTGACCTACAAGGACAAAACCTGACTCACCTGCCTAATTTTCTACTCACATGGGAGAGATGCCTACCAAATGTAAGGACGACTACCGTATACCAGAATGGCCATCAGAAGCCAGGGTTGGCACAATGGCTATGAACAGAATACAATAATAAACAAAAGAAGGCAAACTTAGTTCGGGGGGCAATCAGGGTGTCAAGTGTCTATCTGGAGCTGGAGCTGGAGGTGAAAGCCACCAGAGTGCAGCACTAGACACTAGTGAGATGTGCATATTATGAATTAGATGGGGGTCAGCCACTCATGGCATCAGGCCACACCCTGCACCATTGTGTCAGAAAGAATCCTTCTACATCCCTGGGAGGCAGACTCTGAGGCTTAGCCACAATTTGCTCACCCTATAGAAGGCAGAGAAAGATGTTGATGGACATGATTTTTGGACCAGTTGTTGCATTTTAGCCACTGTCTCATCTGTCAAATCACATACACACTATTTCATATCTAACCTACCCATTTTAAGTATACCATTTTTACCTCATTTGCCCCTTTTTTCCTCCTTGGTTATATAGTTTACACTGCTATTGATTCTGGAACACTTTACACCATGCCCACTACAACTGCATACATTTGTCTTTTAGTCATAAAGAGACATTAAACCAGGGACAGGGTGCACAATGATGTTTAATATTTCCTACCTTGCATGGTAATGTGCTATCCAGGGAGGACAGAATCCAGTTATCGATGGCATCAACATTCTTATTTCGATTACCTGTGGTAATTGGATTTTCCTTCTGCAGTACTAAACAGTTCCACATTCAGCTTAGCCCATGGACAGCAGCTCCTGGCCAAGCAAGGTGCAGGCTACCTAGACCCATAGATCTGAAGTGATAAAGGAACTGCATAATGGCCCGGCCAGTGTATAGGTAACAACAAGGAGAAATAAAGATATTTCTCTTTGGCTTGCCTCTATCATGAAGTCATGTGATTTTGATCCGGGGTAGGTGGAACTCTCTTAGTGGTACTCGGCGGAATTTCACAGATTCACTAGAAAACTCTGTGAATTTCTGCAGAGTTCTGTCACCTGGCGAAGAGCCACCCTGCCCCTCCCCCACTCCTGCCCCTGCTAAAGCCCTGGCCCCCTCCCCCTCCTGCTAAAGCTCCGGCCCCACCGTCTCCCCCTTCCGCTAAAGCCCCGGCCCCACTGTGCCCCTCGCGCTAAAGCCCCTGCCCCTGCATAATCTAAAGACTTACCTTCCTCCCAGATCGGTGTCTCCTCTGTCCTGCTCCTGCTGCTGGGCCTGGCTCCACTTCTTCCTCTGCTCCAGGAGAATTACAAGAAACACTGCAGTGTGCATGATGTACTGCGTGACGTCATGTGCACCGCAGTTCTTCCTGTAATTCTCCCTGAGCAGGGAAAAAGTGGAGCCAGCCCCAGCAGCAGGAGCAGGACAGAGGAGAAACCGATTTGGGTGGCAGTCAAGTCTCCCTGCACCGGTGAACTCCTCTCCACTGGGTAGGCAGAGATTTGGAAAACTTTGCACTCTGAACGGAGTGCAGATTTACTAAAACACCGCCCGCCCTTAATTTTGATGCATTCCAAGGTTTACCAGTCATGGTACATCTGGGAGTGCGCCAAAAAGCATGGGTGGATGCATGGGAACACCCACGCTCTACCCATGTAACGCCTTCCTACCGCAGCGACTTGTGCCATCTTGCGTTACTCCAATATACCAAGCATTTCACATCCACGCATGGTGGCCATGCATGGTTCGGTAAGTCTTACTTAAGGATTGTGATGCACTTACGTCACTTGATGCAAGGGCAACGCAATCCTTTCATAAATCTGGGACTGCATGCTCCACATCAACTTACCTTGATGATAACAAGCATTTGCAATGCAGTAGGTCTCACAATTGCGAGATTTTAGCTATTGGCATTGTAAATGTCAACGCCTTTTAGTTATATGTTTAAAAAACCTGCCATAATAAAAGACATTGTCATTTACAATAGGAATAGGTCAAAGATTCCAAAATGCAAGACCTATTGCATTGAAAATGTTTATTGTAAACTGTAGGTGGGGTCGTGGTGCGCAGGGGGCAACACTAGATGCAACACTAAGAATTTTATGAAGCGAGGTTGCGAAGCAAAAGGGCATTATAATGTATCCACTGTACTTCCGGTAAAGTGACAGGCCCATGAACTCATGCTCCGTCTCTAGGTCCATCTGTTCCTGTGTATGGGAGTCCAATGGGATTCTGTGAATTGAGAAGGGTCAAAGGAGGGTCAGTGGGTCATATTAATTTCTCTGGAAATGCTGAGTGGTGTGGTTGAAGAGAAGTGCTGTGCACTGTTATTCACTAGCTGCTGTACTGCCGGGTCACAAAACAATAGCAGGGTATTATGCGGTTACACAGAAATGTTATCCCAACGCCGCCCCACCCTCCCCTGCCGTTCCCATGTCAGACTTCCTCGACCATCCCCCACGCCCCTCGGGAGCTGGGGTTTCTGCAGGCCACAGCGCTGCTTGGGAGCTCAACTTAAAAAGATAATGAAAAATGCACTATAAATGCCCATTTATTTAGAAAAAAAAAATTAAATGCATTTTAAAGTGCAGCGTGTTCTCATTGAATACAGGGGTTTTCGGGCATTGCTTTTATTGCAGAGATTAACTTCGGAAACAACAGACTTCGGAAAATCAACAAGCACGTTCCTCTCGCTAAAAGGAGGCAGCAGGGGGAGGGGCGAGAGGAGGGGGCGAGTGAAAGCGTTTCACTTGAGGGAGCGAGCAGCGCCAGGAGCAATAATTGTTACCATAAGGTGCCGCGCGCTCCCGCAAGTGAATCTCCACACGTGTACACGCTGCCATTGAAGGCAATGGAACGCGTGCACGTTTTTGGCTGAAAAGCCAAAGCAATTGCAAAAGGTCTTTTTGCCTACGCAATGCATGTGCGCTGCATAGGCGAGACCTAAAAAGTAATTGATATGTTTGCCATGCTACCATCCATATTTTGTTTTGTTCAGGTACTCATTCGCAAAGATAACACAAAGGAACTTTCATAAATTCACTCGCAACTTACATGCCATTCAACTGCAAAAGGATCCATTTCCTTTCTAACACCTTCAAATGACTGAATGTGGTTTTGTAGAAAAATGCATTAGAGGGGACCTGCCCTAGACAGACATCAGCCAAACACTTGTCTGAGAATGTCACATGCATCTAGTTAAACATGTTGTTGTCAAAAAAATCCCTGCCATCTGTTTTATCTCCCAATAACACATAGATATCTTATTTCTCAATTATGGATGAATTCCACTGCACATGCCTTTTCTTCCTCCGTGACCACCGTCCAGCTCCCCACTCTCTCTCTCCATACCTGGCAGGTCATCCTCTTCTCACTGAACTTTTTTTTATTTCACTCCTGCTCTCTGTCAATAACAAAGCACTTCTCCCTCTAGCTATACCCTGGGACTGCTATAACCAGTGTTATCCAAGATCCTATGCCTTCACACTGGTAGCTCCATCTACGCCTTTAACTTACTATTGGTACTCCTGCTCATAACCTTGTATCTCTAGCCTTTACCTGTCCGTTACAGCCCTGCCTATGCCTCAGCGTCTCCACCTTCACAGCTCTACTACACGCTATTACATATAACACTGCTAGTACCAATACTTTTACTCCTTTCTTTAACCTCTTACCACTACCCATACCTACAGTATAGCAAATTTCCCAATATTTATACCGCTGTAACTTTTACAACCTATGGGCTTGCACCTCTGTCCCTCTCTATATATCCAAAAACGATGGTACTTTAGTACCTTTACTGATGCTGAGCTCCTGGCACCTGTACAATTGTCTATACCTAGTAACGCTAAACCTACTCATCTGTACCTCAGTATTTTGACTTGTGCTTACCCTAATATATCTTTCAACTTAACTTTTCCATTAATTATTCATATTTTTCTCCTTAACTGTTCAATTGTGTTATTTTCTTGTCCACATTTGAAAAATATGTTTTTCATAATTTTGGAAATTTTCATATACTTTAACAAATCTAGTGAAATTAAGGTGATGTTTTTCAATTTGTGTTTTCTCCAAAATGAGGTCTAGCTATTGAAACAGCCTGTGACAGAATTTGTAAATATAAAATTCTAAAGATAAACGCACAGCTCATAGTCGCAGAGATGGAAAAGGCTAATACACGAAATGGGCCATTTGACAGAGGGAGAAATTGCAGTTTAGATGGAAAATAAACCCAGCATTGCCAAAGACAATAGGTCATGCCTTTTGTTTCTACTTTCGTTTCCAATGGATTTTAGCCATACTGCACAGCATTCCTGATGCTGTACAGCATGGCTAAAGAATTACAAAGACACTTTTCATTAGGATGGCTGCCTCATTTTGAAGGCTCAAGCATGTGCCTATAAAATTACACAGGGGCTTTTTTTATATTTTTATGTTCCGATCCAAGATGGATCGGTAACTGAACAGAAACAAAATGCTGGATAGGGGCGCAGAAAACAGGGAAGGCAGGCATGGAAGCAAAAAGTTAGACACAGGTGGCAGAGAAAGCAACATGGGGACGGAAACAACACAGGAGGGGCAGAGAAGCACATGACAAGACAAAGTAATATGAAGGAGCACAGAAGCACACGGTGAGACAGAGCAACATTGTTGCTCAAATATGAATTTACCTTAAAAAAACAAAAGACAAGAGGCGTTTGGAAAAACAGGAACAGTTGGCTTAATTAAATGCTTCGGTTGGGAGTATAGTTACAGAAGCGGGTCAAAGGACTATCTCAAAGTACAATCGATCTGTGCAAGGTTTTATACATTTCTTTGGGTATCATAAAATGTTTCAGTTGATCCTTTTTTGGTAACGAATGCAGGTCTTGTCTTTGGAGTCATAAATAAGGCTCCTGATAATGAATGCAGGTGGGCTTTGATGTTGCGTAGGCATAATGGGGGCCAGTAGGTAATGTGTACAGATGTCTGGCATGAGGGGCATGTGATCACTGCATGTACTGTGTGTGCTGTGTCCTTATTGGCTGTGTGTTCCAAACTTCATGTGGCATCAGACTTTATGGTGTTTTGGGAATGCGCTCATCCCTACGGCCATTTGTGCTTTATTGGGACAAATTTCCCTGGACCATTGTGGTGTTGCTGCACCTATCTGTGGGATTGATCTGAGTTTCCTGTTCGCACGTTTGTCTGCTGGCTACGTGCCACCCCACCTGTGACCTGTCAATCAGTAACCTCAGGCCTAGGACTCAGAGCCTACTTGACCACGTATTTCTGAGTCAGGGTCGACGGAGAGTTCCTGACAGGTGAATTAGATAATAGAAATGCGATCTCGTTCTTACATATGAATGTATCATTATTAATATTGACATCTACTTTTTCAATATTAACATTATGCAACACAGACACGAGTAGGTGGCAAGCACATGGTGAGATAGTGCAACACAACAATAGGGAAGGGGAGAACACAAGGGAATCATCTGGTAAACAGATGCACTTGCATACTTACCTACAAAGAAAAAAGTAGTACCAAAACCACAATTAGTGTAACGTCTCAGTAATGCATCCATGCTCCAGGGGAGGAACAAACTCAAGATGTGGAAATTAAACCCACAAAAGCAAGTAAATAAGAAGCAAGCAAATGACACTGAGGCCAAACAATGGTAAACAATGGGCGGTTGCTAAGCCCACTGTAAGCTAAAACAATGTCTTGCAACAGACAGCACATGCACTCTCTTAGACGAGACCTAAAAATACACACAGACACACACACACACACACATTTCATCTCTGAGAAATCTAAAAAGTGTACAAGATTTATGTGTGTTGCTTTAAAGTTATCTCTGCTTCTTTGGTGTTACAATGGTTAACAAAAGAAGTATCTTTAATAGTAATCTTAGTAGTTAATTTTATTTACCCTGTTTCTCTAGTATTTTCCCAGTCAGTGTTTACGTGTCAATTTTGACACAAAGCAGCCTATGCAATAAATTGTAATGGAATGATCATGCTAGAAAACTTACTGAACATTGGCTGGGCAATGAACTGCACTCCCTCACATGGATAATTGCTATGGAGACGCTAATTACTTTATACCAGTGTTAAACAAATGAAAACAGACAATCATGTTAAAAAAAATGGCATGACGCTGGAGCACTCAATTGTGAAAGCACGACACTGGCAGTCCAAGCAATTGAAACGCCAGAAACTGCACTCGTGGCCCCAGCACATATAATATATATTATGGTTTTGCATAAATAAATGCAGATCTGTGGCACATTATACTGACTATACGAGGCTACCAAGAGTGACAATATTGCAGGGGAACAACTATCAAGACCATAAAGAGCTGACCAGCTTTGCTTGCAGGGAAAGGAAATAAAACAGCTGAGAACCCTGTTAAATAAGGCTTTGAGAACCCTCTGCACTAATAAAAATAATCAGACAATGAGAGAAAATATTGAAGGAATAAGAACCCGCTACAGAAAAAAGCTTTGGGACAAAATGAAACGAGAAGCAGATAGGAAATAGGGCAAACTGCATGCTGTTATAAAAACGTATGACTCCAGGAAATTTGGGTGTATAATCAATGACCTCTCGGCCAAGAAACCGCAAATAGCCACATCAAACATCGCCCCTGCTAATTGGGTAAAGTACCTAAAAAAGCTGTGTGCGGACAACAGTTTATGAAACAATAAGGACGCCTTAAAGGGGAGGTCACCCTGTCTCTGTGCTGAGGATATCCCAAGCCCTTCTGGCCTCCTGGCACCTGTCTTCTATATCTCAACTGTTATGTGAGCTAAGATGTTAAAGCCCCTGTTTAATTTGTGCTAGACGTTGGAGAAAGCTATTAGTGGGTGGTAGTCTGTGTACTGAAATGTATTCTTGCTCTTCTGAAGCAAAGGTTACTATCCTTGCACAATTCATTTGCTTATGTAGTCTTGGCAAGTATGTTTCTTATGGCTGATGAATGTCAGAAGTGTCTTACTCCTCGGCATCAGTTATTATGGCTTGCGTCCATTCAGAACCTTTATTTGGCATCTTATTTTTATATTAGTATTGGTACAGGTGTGTTCCTGGACTAATCTTGTTTACGGAGGGTGGACAGTAAATGCTAGTGCAAACCAATATTTTAAACACCCAATAACAAAGCCAAGAGGTTTTGCCTATCCAAGTTCTATTGGCTTTGTCAATGTTAGTTAGACATGTTGTACAGCAGTGAGGGATGCTGTCGAACATGGCTTAAAGTACAGAAAAAAGAAGCACTATGAGACTGCCATCACTGGCCTTCACAGCACTATAATTTAATTTACTTTACGCAACATTGCACAGCATCCAGCACTATGTTGCTACGTGTCTAAAAACATTGACAAAGCCAATAGATCTCAAATAGGCAATGCATGTTGGCTTTGTCAATGCTTGTTTGCAGCTTCATTGGTTGCTGTGCTTCAGAACAGCATGAGTAACGTAGTCATCAGAATTAATCTCACTAAAATTGCTGCTAATTAGCGGGCGCAAAACAGGTAAGGTTAGCTTAACCGATGCACCACCTTCCCACTCGGAGGTTCAATCCTTTTTCTGGCCCGCACTCTCCCCCCTTTATTAATAATATAACTTTCAGTTGTCTTCCACTTTCACAAAGGAGTCAAAAACAGTCACTCAGCCATGCACCATTTGCGTTTCACATAGGCCCCATGTCTTTGCGACTCCCAAGGTAGCCTCCTCCGCCATCGCCCACCGTTCTACCTCCCTCTTCTACCTGCAGTGGGGAGGCCTCCAGGGGGATCTCCAGTGCATTACAATGACCTGCTTGGTCTGTACCAGGACAAGGTCTAGAAAACTAGTGGTTGCTCTCTCATTCTACGATTTGAGGTAAAGGCATAACATGCACGCTTCCATCCACCGGAGGGCTGTTCATCAGAAAGAATGTTCCAGCTCCCCTGTGACAGCCTGCCAGAACTGTATGATTCCATGACAGGACCAGGCCATATAAAGGAAGTCTGCATCTACCCCATTACATCTTGGGCAGGCCTTATCATCTGTCTCCTACATCCTATTCAATTTATGGAGTTTGAGCCAAGTCATGTGAAGATAATTAAATCTAGTGTATCAAAATCTAGTGTTTCCGGATACTGTGTGGTTGTGTTCCAGAATCATTTACCATGCCCCCCTCTGGAATTTGCAGCCTAGTTGTTCTACTCATTTGGCTTTGAGCTGCATCAGGTCAATTTTAGTCATAAACAGGGCAGATCTATAGAAAAAGGAAACTAACTTACGGCCTCCCCCAAATGTGAGGAGGATCTGTAGCACTTCAGCCCAGATATAAAAAGATTGTTCATCAGGTTTTTAATGGAGACCCAACGCAAAATCCATTTTAGGATTTACAAACCATGGTAAACCATGGTAAATTGGCATTCACGTTGGTTTGTAAGAAAAAGCCATTGCAACACGCTGCTTTGCGTTACTCTACATCAAGGGGGCGTTCCATGGATGGTTCACGGGTGTTCCCACACAGCCACTCATGGTTGTTGATGCAAAAGCCTATTAACAAACAATTGTAGACGGGGTTTTGCCCAAACATTAATGCAACTTGAAAGAAGATGTTAAAAGGAGAAATTATTTTATTTTTTCTAACTTACACCACTTCACATGCATGCTGCACTGTACCACACACATTCAAAGTGGGAAACGATTTAAATTTTGTTACACTAAGCAGAGTACCTTGTAATGGAAGGGTACCCTTCCAGCACAAAACCTATGCTGGCACCTTTGCACTATAGTGCAAAGGAGTATGTGTGGTGCTCGGCAGCCTGATTATGCGGCAGTGCTAGGGCGAGAGAGGGATAGTGCCATATCTCTGTAGATATGGCTTTTTCCCGTTCTCCCCTGTCATGCAATACAGCCCAGCAACTTTGGCGGCTGTGCTGTGTTGCGTGACAGGTTGGTAAGTCTGGGCCTTCACACATAGGTGGTTAATTATGTCTGTTCCTCCACAGTTTATGTATTGCCTGAGACACTGCTCCATATTCCAGAATATATGCTTCTAGCAGCTCAGCTTCAGTGATGAGCATTTCCAAGCTCCTCAGTTTCCCCCATTCAAAATAGTTCCCCTCTGTAAGCAGTTTCATTGCTGTCCATCTTATGTGCAGTAAAGAACCCACAACCAGGTGCCAGAAGGCCAATCAGCGGCTCAGTAGGTGGGGGGTATTAGTTGAAGCCACTGCACTTTTTTAACAAATGTCCACCTCCAGCGCAAGGCTATATTTAGCAATTTGGGCAGTGGAATTGAGCTCAACCGTGACCCCCATTAGAAGTGCAATCAAAGCCACTTCGTGCCTTGGCATCACTAGGTACTTATTTCCTCCCACTGGAGCCCTGCCAGCCATCTGGCCAGCCACCTGGCCAGCCACTGTATCTGGGCCCTCCATCTCTAATTGTGTGTTGCGTAAATAAGACTTCTCGCTTACCTTTGTCCTAGATTAAATCAAGCTTCAACGTGTCGAAAGATTTAAACCAGGGTTGAGGGACCCAAATTGGAAGATTCACAAATAAATAAAGAGCCCTTGGAAGCATAATCATCTTAGTGTGTGCTACTCTCGGCATTATGAGGAGCTTTAATGTGCACCAGAACTCAACACTGCCCTTCAGAGAACTCACTGCCCCATTGATGTTGCCCTCTTTGCTGTCCATATCTTGGTGATATATTTTGACCCCTAAGTATTGGAACATTCGGGATCCCACTTGATATGTCCATCTTCCACTGCCTGCAGAACTTCCCAGGGATCAACATAAACCAGGAAGACATGTCTTCTCCTATTTTGTGTAAAGGTCCGTCATGTCATCCAACAGCCGTAGCATCTGGATGCTCCAAGTCACTCCAGTCCCTGAATCCAGTAGAAATAAAAGCATATTGTTGATATAGAGCGATATGTTATGTTCTGTGTCATGTAGCTGTATGCCAAACATCCAGTCTTCTAGCCTAATAATTCAAGCAAAGACTCTATAGCCAGTGCCAACAGTATAGGGAAACGCTGGCATTCCTATCAGGTGCCTGTCTTTATCTTAAATGCCTCAGAGGTGTTCTGCCCTATTTTGACTGAGGTCCACACACCAACATATAAGAGCACTACTAATTTATCCCACTTAGGGGTCAGTTTAATTGGGCACATTCTACGTGCATGCACCACCATTGAATAGTGTCGAAGGCCGAGCATAAGTCTACTGAAGGGACCACAGCATCCAGAAATCATGCCAGTAGAGTCTCATTCAAGATTTGAAAAAACGGTCATATATTTAGTGACGTTTTATGTTTATGCTTAGGTATAAAACCATTCTGGTCTGCATGAACCAACTGCTGTAGACGAGGTTGCAGGCAACTAACCAGTGTCTTACTGAGTATTTTGTGGTGAAGAATTAACATCAACAAGGGTAGATAGAAGGATTTGTCCACCGGATCCTTGTGGGCTTTAGGGAGGAGATCAGTAATTCCTCTCTGCTGGTGCGGGACAAGGTACCTTCCTCCTAAGAAACCCTGTACACCGCAACTAAGTGGGGGACAATAAGTAGAGCATACATTTGATGAAACTTAGGAGCATATTCCCATGAACATGTGATAACCATCGCAAATTTAGCTTAACGCAACTCTGCATATCGCAGTCCATCGTGAGAAAATAACATCGTCTTAACGTCCAATTCCCACCCCAGCAGCACCATGCGATAGCAGCAGGATAACGCGCCAAATGACCACGTAAAAACCAACGCTGCAATCAAAAATGCGAAACACGAATACCCAAAAAGTTGCATTGCCACAAAGCGCGATGCCAAAATCAGCGAAAACCAGCAACAGGCCTGCAATTCCTACGCGTCATGCGTGAAAATGCACTATAAAAGCAACCAAAAAAAACCCACCAAAACCCATTCAAACTGTGTAGTAGCATGGATGCACCCAGACCGAGTGCCTGGAGGTGGGCCTCCTGCGCCACAGGAGGAGCTGGATGAGCTGGAGCAAATGGTGGCCACAGTCATCAGTGTGGAGACGGTGGCAGGAGTTGGGGGCGTGGACACAGCTCGAAATGACCTGACCCAACAGGGTGAGTAACCACCAGGGACTAGGGGACAGGGGAAGATGGGCACAATGGCAAACATGCACAATTATGTGTAGCACACTGCACACCCACAATGAGTGTGGAACATGTCCCTGACACCCTTGGCACACTGCAGCACACATAGGCCCCCTCCAAATCACCAACAATACAACCCAGCCATGCACATGTGATGAATACAGAAATGCAGTGGCTGTGTGAGCCACACTGACTATGCAAGTGGCACTGCATGCCCGATAGCATGGCATCGACCAAATTACATGATATGGTGCACAAATCTACATAGAGGTGGCCCAGTGCGGATCACATCCGTAAAGGAGCAGGTCATACTCTGACATATCCACGTGCACCCACAACCCATGCCGTCCAATCCATGCAGCAGACAAACAATGCACAAGGGCACAAAATCTGTCCAAGAGCACATATGAACCAAGTCGCAAACATTTCAGCCCCCGAAAAGCACACAATTCAAAGGCACACCGCCTCAAAGAGATAAGGGTACACAAAATCAGAGCTGCAGAGACAATTCTCCCATAATGCAGCACACACACATAGCAATCACAGAACATCAGCAATGACAGCAATGTGGTTTAAAGTGCAACACCTAAACCACAGGACAGGGGACGCAACAGGTTCCGCTTGTGCATAGTAAATGGCCACTCACATCTGGCATTGACTGACACTGTGTGATGATAATGTATGGGTACTACCATACATCCATCACATAGTCGAAAATCCCACTGGCTGCCATCAAATAGCCAGCTCCACCAAAAGAGTCACAATGTGCATTGTCATGCAGTCTGTATTTAAACATCTGCTAAGTGTCAACATACAGGGGAAACTCTGTTAACCTGCATCTCCCCTTAACATTGCAGAGGGACAATCAACACTCACTGCAGAGCAGACCACAAACCCCATCAGTGATGATGAAGAGGACAACCTGCACATCTGTCAAGAAACCCTCCAACAGATAATGGGCAGCATCCGCACCCCACCCCCAGGAGCAGGGCAGGCCAGGTGCCTCGAGGTGACCCCACCACCTGCACATACCACACAGCAGGAAACACACACCACCACGGCTGTTTCCCAGGACCTCCACGAACAATACATGGAATTTCAACGCCATGTGTTGGGTTGCCAGGTGGAGTTGGCAGATCAGCTGTGGGTGGGTTCCGGGTTCGTGGCAGCCAAACTCGAGGCCATACGTGGGTTCCTGAGTCCCATCAGGGCCCACGTACATTTCCTTACGGACACCCCCTGTCCGCACTATGCTCACAGACAATCCTTGGCTTACCTCTCTGGGGCCATTACTCGGATACAGGAACTGTCCAGTCAGACAGGCACCAGCGATGACAGCACAGTGTTGGCACAGATGCAGAGGACAATGGAGACCATGGAGAAGATGCAGGCTGGAAGTAGGACTGCCACAGCTGAACACCAGCGAGATGTAGCTGGGATCTTCCATGCCCTGCAGTTCATCATCTTGCCATTGCTGCCACTGAGCCTGTCCCAGATAATTGCAGCGGGAACTTCGACACACACATCTCCGACCCCTGATGTGTCAGTGGCACACAGTGATGCAGCCCCATCACCTTCGCACCCTGATGTGTCAGTGGCACCCAGTGATGCAGCCACTACACTGCCACACACACACCGGACACAGAAGAAGTATCAGAGGAGTAGGATGTGGATGGTAATTACTGTGTGAGGAAGGAGGTAGTAGCATCCATCACCGCCAGATGGTCTGTTCCTGCTTGGTTCAGCCCTATGCATCATGCCCTGGGACAACACCTCCCACTGTCCCCCGGAATACTCTGCGACATCCACCCTGACCCCGACATGGACTGCCACATCTTCACTGCTGGACAATTACACAGCAATCCTTCTGCCAACTGCACTCTACCTCTTCTCAATCACTTTTAAATTTCCAAAGGACTCTGTTTGACCCACCACTGGGCTTCCATGTTATGTGGGCTTGGATGGCCATGTACAGCTCCAGCTCCGTCATTCACCAGAGAGTGAATAAAACATTCAGAATCACACAGATGTGTCATGAATATGTTCACTCATTTATGAAAGTATGGCTGGATTTAGGGACAATGATTGCACAAGAAGATACACCCTGGTGAATTACATCAATGTGCATGTTTATCCCTGAGACACATTGCCAATTGGATGACTGTGAAGGTGAGTACTAGCTGTGTCCCCATTCCACATTAACTGCAATCTCACAACCCCCCAACGTAGGCACACGTCCATGTATTGAATAGTGCTGTGTGTATGAATGAACAAATTGGTAGCAGGCCAGGAGTGGTGTCCTACATCACATGTGACGACAGAACTTCAAGTCGCATACCTACTCACACACATCTGTGTGGACACATTCTGTTCTGATTTATGACATTGCTCCACATGGTCAGAGCTTGGACACCGTACTCACATTGCTGAAGACACGTAAGTGCACTAGTCTGCCAGCAACTATCCCAAAACAATGTCTGTCTCACAGAGGTGGAGTTGTCAAAATGGACCCACCCCCATTGTACATGTGTCAGTCAGACCCTCCCTGTGTGGTCAATCTAATCAACACTCATCACAGTTAGACACCAGTGAAGTTGCGTAGATTTTACTGGCATGTGCGTGTCAGTACGGACAAGGCAAGGGCCACAATATGCTGGTACATGCTTAAGACACTTGCACGCAGCATTGGAACCTTTTGAGGTGCAGGAAATGTGGAGGCAGAGATGAACACCAATCATTACGGATGGCAACAGTCTCAGCCCACCTTGCCTTGCTGGACGAGTCATGTGTTGTTTGGCATCTGCCCATTGCCCCGTGTGAGGGGCATGACTTACAGCCCATGGAGTCTGCATAGTACTCTGCCACCGAACTGCGCAGACTGTCTGCTCTGCTGACAGTGATCAGGTGAAAGGGTCCGACTAGGTCACATGTCATGCTACATTGCCATGTGTGTGCTCTCCCCCAGCAGTGTGTCCGAGTTGGTAACGTTGCCAAACGGCACTGTGCTGATCCGACCATGGAACACCATCACCTTGCACAGGTGTGTGTACACACGTGTAGTTCCACGCACATGCACTCAGAGTCCATGCGAAAGCAGACATGTCCTCTGTTGTGGTGGGATATGTGAGCATTCCCCACGATGCAACAAGTTATTGGGACCTGTGCTGTGGGTGACAATCCGATGTGGCTGCAGGAACGTAGTTACTCGTCCGTGGATGTCAGCGCAGCCTCATGTGCAATGTGTTCCAATAGTACGGCGTTTTCGGGTTCAAGGAACACTAGTGTGAGCCAATCCATTAACTGGGCCGGGCAGATGTGCTCCGTCCACGCCGATTCCCCAATCCGCAACACTGCCCAATAGCGCTTCGATGTGGTCACTGCACACGAGGAGTTGTGCAATCGCCCATGCGCAACTGCCAGCATATACGCCAAAGATCAGTGCATCCCATGCACGGCTATCCCGGTGGCACTCCTGTTTGTGGGCCAACAGGGGGCACACTGTCAGGTCATAATCCAATTCAGTTACCGTTGCGTTGGATAGGCAGACCTCCATGGGCCACTCGAATGTGCATGATCGACAGTGGAACCAGGACTGGATGCAGGTGACGTAGGCAAGACGGAAACTCAGACGGTAACTGATTCGCAACACTGCCATTGGCAGGGATCCCAATAGATGCAGCATTCATGCACAGTACAGTTCCACGTGACAGGGGTTGTGCATGTGCCCGGGAATGCCTGTCATTGCATATGTTGGGCTCGTGGCTCGTGACTTATGTGTCAAGGGCATCCCTTGCAGGTGTAGGTCATGCAGGGCCAAGTGTGTGTGGGGTATGGGCACGTTGGTGTTTCAGTAGCGTAGTTCATGGTGTGGGAGTCGTCAGAGGTTGGTATGGTACCTCACGTAGGGTGTGCCAGCCGCATTCTGGACCAAAGTTGGGTGTTGGGTTGGCCGTCCGCCTTGTGTGTTGAGACAAAGGGTCTTTTTCATTCCTGATATCAGTCGGACAACTGCTTGCATTTCTTGAATGTGATGTGGACTTCGTGCTGACTTTGATGCCAGGCCTGTGATTTGGGGTGCACAGATTTGGAGACACACACAGCTGTTGGCATGTTTGCATGAGGCAAGGGCCCGATTGGTCTTGCGTTCCTTGTTCAGTCTCTCTCTCTTTCTCTCTCTTTCTTTCTCTCTCTCTCTCTTTCTCTTTCTCTCTTTCTCTCTCTCTTTTCTCAATCCCTGTCCTTTGATGAGTGTCCAACACGCCGTCTTATCTTGGATATTGTCTTGCAGGCTGTGTGTCACAGATTGCCCAGGGATGCCCTGCCATGCCTCTTCAGAATAGTTATTTGGTGACTGTTAGACCTGGCACCATTGGCGTGAGTCTCCCTTCCATTTTTTCGCTGTGTCTCCTCTGTTTTTGCTGGTTATAGATGCTCCGGGCGCTGTGCCACTGCCATTCAGTGCCACAGCGCGAATGCTCCCTTTGTAAAGATGACATCTGAATTGGGGCATCCATGATTGGCTTATTTGGTTTACCTGTTAGTCCCTAGTAGCGTGGCCTGTGTGTGCCCAGGGCTGGTAAACCGAATGCTGCTGGTGGGCCTGCAGCACTGGTTTGTGCCACCCACAGAAGCAGCTTGTAAAGTATGTCTCAGACCTGCCACTGCAGTGTCTGCGTGCAGTCCAGAACTGCCATCTTGGCTGTGAAGTGCACCTACTTCCCAGCCCCTAAACCTTCCCTTGGCATCCTGTAAGTCCCCCTTATGATAGCGCGCATTGTATGTGTAAGGTAGGACATGCCCTGATGTATGTAGCATGTCCTAGTAGTGAATTACACCCCATTTCGTTTTTCACTACTGTAAGGCTACCTGTTCTCCATAGGCCAGAACGGGAGGTCTGGGCTATTACATTCTATAGTCCTAACTGACCCACAGAACATGGTAGAAAAACGAATCTAGTATGCCTGAGCTCAGAATATTAAAATACATCTTTTAGTAAAGGTTATTTTTATATCCTGTGTTTGAAACTACCACTTTTAGAGTATAGGTACTTTCTTGCCTAAGCCTTCCAGTTTGCTCTGCTATGATGTGTATTGGCTGTCTGGTTTTGGAGGGACAGGGCAGGCTGAGTCAGACCTGGGTTGAATAGAGCGACCTGCCTTGGTGTGAGGGGAGGGGTAGCTCCTGCACTTGAATAGGACTGTGCCTGGCAAGGTGACTGCTGGCTCCACCTCCCACTGTGCGTCTGAGGCAGACCCCCTCTTTCTGAAAGGAAGGATGCAGCCTGATCAACAAAGTGCTCCAGGGCTGGGCAGAACTGGTTCTGGCTGGGTTCAGAGACTTGGGACCCCTAAGAACAAAGACTTTGGGGGTATAAATATTTGTGCACAAACCCCTACAATTGGTATTGCTCCTGGATAACAAGAAGAACCTCTGTCCGTGGGACTACAAGGATCTGCAGGAGAAGGACTGTCCTTGTGCTTGTGTGCTGTTTCTGGGACTGGCCTCCAGCTGTTACTACTGGACTTCAAGAAGAGGAAAAGAACTTTGATTGGACTTTTATTTTTGTGCTACAGCAATCACCCAAGGGCTAGGAGAGAGCTAGCCTCCTGCTGGAGTCTCAGGCACATCAGACTCCACCATCAGCCTCCTGTTTCCTCCCAGCGAGGATTACTATCTGCAGGTGAGGCTCGTGTGTGTTCCAGGGCCTCTAGTTCTACTGCTGAGAAGAGAGCGCTGAAAATCGTTGCTAACCTCCGTTAGCGAGCCGCTGCAGCTGGTGAGCGTGAGAAAAATCGTCGCTCCGCTGTCGCCGAGTGCTCGCTAACCCCGAAGATCGTCGCAGCGCCTGTCTGCGGGCCTGAAAACGCCCGCTATCCGAAGATCGTCGCAGCACCTGTCTGCGGGCCTGAAAACGCCCGCTATCTGGAAATCATCGCAACAGGATCATCGCAGCCCGGACGCCGAGCGTTCGCCATTTTCCCCGCATCGAATCCGGATCGTCGCTTCCTCGCGGAGCGCCATCTTTGTCAACGCAGCAAGATCGCACACGCAACAGGCTCAGTGCATCATCCTCCCTTCGCGGCAAGGATTTCATCGCATCACCGGCTTAGCGTGAGGAAGTTTGTCGCTTTGTCCTGCCCGCAACCCAGCGCATCATCCTCCCTTGCGGTAAGGATTCAACGCATCGCTGGTTAGCGTGAGGGAATTTATCGCTACAACGCCTTAGCGACATTTTTGTTGCTTTGCTCCAGGAACCAGATACTTTGTGAGTAAAAGGGTCGCAGAGACCCCTGCCTTGAACTAAACATCATTTTGCGCATCCTGAACTATTTTTCCTTGCAGCATTTCTAAAGTAATTATATTTTTATAGTATTGTGGATTTTTACTGTTATTGGTCTTGTGATTAAGTCTATATAAAAATACCTATTTTTCATAACTACTTGAGTGGTGTCCATTTGTAGTGTTCCTCATTATATTACTGTGTATGGTCATAAATGCTTCACACACTGCCTCTGAGATAAGCCTAGCTGCTCGTGCTACGTTACCACAGGGTTGAGCAGGGGTTGTCAAAGGGTGTAGGCTGCTTACTCTGACTTAGGAAGAAGGGTCCCTACTTGGACAGTGGCCAGCCATTGCCAACTAGAGACCCCCATTTCTAACATTGGTGGTCAGCGGTGAGGATCTGGACTTGCATTTATGATTGCATACAGTAATTATAGTGTACACTACTAGTGAGTGCAGACCATAACATAACCACGTACGTTTTTGGAGATTTTCTGATTCTAATTTTGATCGTTATTGCCAGTTATTGCTACAATGAGCAAGCCCAGATCCAATGCCTCTGAGGATCTCTCCTGGGAAGAAGAGAAATTAGACACCTACAATGCCAAGCAGCTCAAATATTTTTGCAAACGCTTCACAGTCCCTATCACAGGTCTCACTAAAAGGGAAGAGTATTACAAGGCATTGAAGGCCTGGCTAGAAGCCAGGGATGCCCCTAGGAATGAGGAAGGGCCTGTGGAGGGGGGAGAGAATGCAGGAGAGCAGCAGGAAGAAATTGTAGATTTGGTAGGGGATAAAGCAGTTTCCAGCCCGGGCACTAGTGTGTCCTCAAGGGGTCTGTCTCCAGAAGAGATGGAGGACAGGGAGAGAGATAGGCGGCATAATATGGAGATGGCTAAGCTCAAATTGGATGGTCAGAGAGACCTAGAGAATAAGAAGTTAGAAGTTGAGATAATGAAGATGAAATTTGAACATGAGAGAATTTTGAGGGAGTTGGAGATTAAGGCCAAGAGTATTGAGATCTCCCCCTCTGGTGGCAGCATACCAGTAGTGCATACTGAGAGTAGAGTGTATATACCTAAAGAGGTTATTAAGGATTTTCATAAAAGTGAGGATATTGGGCAATGGTTTGCCGCTTATGAATTAGCTATGGTGTCCCACCGGGTCCCTGAGAAGGATTGGGGAGCGGGGTTGTGGGGACGCTTTGTGAGTGAGGGGAGGGATACCTTGTTGGACCTACCCCCCGAAAGTAGGATGATTTATGCCCACATGAAGGAAGCTTTGATTACCCGCTATGGTTTGACCCCTGAAATGTACAGACAGAGATTTAGAACCTGCAAGAAGATAGAGGGTACCACGTGGGTTGAATATGTGTCTTTTTTTGGCAGAGCAATGGAACGCTGGGTAAAAGGCAGCAAAGTAGAAACTTTTGAGCAACTGTATGACTTGATTGCATGGGAGCATTTTTCTAGTAACTGTTTTCCTGAGCTACGCCAGCATCTGATAGATTGCAAGCTGACTAACCCTAGGAAGCTCGCTGAGGAGGCGGACCGCTGGGTGAGCACCCGGGTTCGCAAGGGTCCAGTGGGAGACTTCGCCAAAGGTGGGCAGGGTCCCCAGCAGAGAGGTGGGGGGGACAGGGGTAAACCAAGGGAGTTCCACGAGGGCCCCAAGATAATTCCCAAGGGAACCAGGCAGTGGTATCCCAGCCTCCCCCAGATAAGAAGCCAGTGCCTCCAACAGGTAATCCTGTTCCAAGGAGGCCCCCTACTTGTTTTAAGTGTGGCCAGGTGGGCCACAGATACTTTGACCCCCAGTGTCCCCAAAAGGATACTCCTGCACCACCCCGTGCACCGCCCTGCCAGCTTGCTAGTGTAGCCCTGGGGGAGGAGGAGATGGGTGCCCCAGGTGGGTGGGACCCCGTAGAGTTGACCCTTGTCTCACTAGGAGACTTTGAAATGGTTCCTAAGCCTGCACTGCCTGATAACACTAAAAAATACAGGCAGTGGGTAACCATCAATGGCCATAGAGTGGAGGCTCTGAGGGACACAGGAGCCAGTGTAACTGCTGTCAGCTCCCGGTTGGTGTCCAAAGAGCAGGTTGTGCCCCATGCATTCTACCCAGTAGTGTCTGCAGACAACACAGAGAGCCAATGTGAGGTGGCCCAGGTTCCCTTTGAGTGGGGGGGGGGTCTAAGGAACTCTTCAGGTGGCTGTGAGGCCCACCATGCCTGTGGACTGTCTGTTGGGCAATGATTTAGAGAACTCACCGTGGGCTACAGTGGAGAGGAGAGCTCACTTGCAAATGTTGGGACTGCCTGAGTGGGCATGTGCTACTACTCGGTCCATGGCAGCCAGAGAGAGTGTTGAGAAAGACCTGGAGCCTGAGAATATGGCCCGGGTCCCAGCCTTAGAGGGAGGGGGCAGGGGGCACGGGAAACCGGCCCCCTTGGTTCCCACGGCCCAGGAGGGAGCAGACCCTGAGGGGGATTCCCTGGAGCCTACCGGGGAGCAGAGTACCGACCTGGGGGACCTGCCTGAGCTGACCCAGTGGCAGCAGGAAGGGGGGCCCACCAGGGAGGAGTTTTGTGAACAGCAGAGAACTTGCCCCTCTCTTGAGGGTATGCGGCAACAGGCTGCAGCCCAGGCAGCAGGTGATATGTCCGGTTCACATCTGATTTATTGGGAGAACAGTCTCCTGTATAGCGAGCCTAAGGTTGCTGAGCCGGGGTCAGCCCGTGTGCTGGTGGTACCCGAGTGCTTCAGAACCTTCCTACTGGGGTTGGCTCATGACATTCCATTGGCAGGACATCTGGGGCAGACCAAGACCTTTGAAAGGCTGGTCACCCACTGTTATTGGCCCCAGATGCGCAAGAGTTCAGATACGTATTGTAGGACCTGTGAGACTTGCCAGGCAAGTGGGAAGAGTTGGGGGAAGATCAAAGCCCCACTCCAACCCTTCCCAGTTGTTAGCACCCCATTCGAAGGAGTGGGCATTGACATTGTGGGGCCTCTGGACCCCAAGACAGCCATGGGCAACAGGTACATCCTGGTCTTGGTGGACCATGCCACCCGGTACCCTGAAGCCATCCCGCTCAGGACAGTGACGGCCCCCGTGGTGGGACGTGCACTGATGGGGATCTTCTCCCGTGTGGGGTTCCCCAGAGAGGTGGTGAGCGACAGGGGGACCAACTTCATCTCCCAGTAAATGAAGTCTCTGTGGAAGGAGTGTGGGGTGACTTACAAGTTCACCACTCCTTACCACCCCCAGGGTAACGGTCTGGTTGAGAGATTCAACCGGACCTTGAAGGGCATGATCATGGGCCTAGAGGAGCCCCTGAGGCGTAAGTGGGACGTCCTCTTGCCATGCCTGTTGTTTGCATACCGTGAAGTGCCACAAAAGTCCTTAGGGTTCAGCCCCTTTGAACTGCTCTATGGCCATCCGGTAAGAGGGCCTCTGAGTTTGGTCAAGGAAGGCTGGGAGCAATCTCCCAGGAAACCTCCCCAGGATGTGTTTAGCTACATCCTAGCCTTCAGGAACCAAACTCGGCGTGCCAGAAACATTGCTGAGGCAAATCTGGAAGCCAGCCAGGAGGAGATGAAACGTTGGCACGACCAGAATGCCACTCTGGTCGAGTTTCAACCTGGTCAAAAGGTTTGGGTACTGGCCCCAGTGGAGCCCTGTGCGCTCCAAGATAAGTGGACCGGTCCATTTGAGGTGGTGGAGCGAAAAAGTCAAGTTACCTATTTGGTGGACTTTAAATCTCCCAGGAACCCCCTGCGGGTCCTGCATGTGAATCGCCTAAAGCCCCACTTTGCGAGGTCTGAAGTGGGCATGCTTCTTGCCACAGATGCAGGGATGGAGGAGAGTGAGCCTCTTCCTGACCTCCTGTGTGCAGGAAAGAAGGATGGGTCAGTGGAGGGTGTGGTCCTCTCCACCACACTGACCCCAGAACAGCAGAGAGATTGCCACCAGCTGTTGGGGCAATTCCCAGATTTATTTTCCCTGGTACCTGGTGTCACTGACTGGTGCGTTCATGAGGTAGACACCGGGGACAGTCCTCCTGTCAAGCACAAGGCTTACAGGGTGACCGACAGGGTAAGGGCCTGCATTAAGGAGGAGGTCTCCAAAATGTTTGCCCTGGGGGTGATTGAGTCCTCTAGCAGCCCTTGGTCCAGCCCCGTGGTCTTGGTACCAAAGGCTGCAGCGCCTGGTGACACTCCAGAACTTAGGTTCTGTGTGGACTACCGAGGTCTCAATTCGGTCACGAGGACCGACGCGCACCCCATCCCCAGAGCTGATGAGCTCATAGATCGGTTGGGGGCTGCCCGGTACCTCAGCACGTTTGATCTAACGTCTGGGTACTGGCAGATCGCCTTAACTGATGGGGCAAAGGAGAGGTCTGCATTCTCCACCCCCGATGGGCACTACCAGTTCCGTGTGATGCCCTTTGGGATGAAGAATGCCCCTGCCACCTTTCAGAGGTTGGTCAACCAGGTGTTGGCGGGGCTGGAGGATTTCAGCGCCGCCTACCTGGACGGCATTGCCGTATTTAGTTCCTCATGGGAGGACCACTTACGCCACCTCTGGGAAGTGTTGATGGCGCTGCGCAGAGCAGGCCTCACAATCAAGGCCAGTAAGTGCCAGATTGGGCAGGGTTCGGTGGTGTACTTAGGACACCAGGTAGGGAGTGGCCAGGTGGCCCCTCTACAGCCCAAGATTGAGACCATCCTGGCTTGGGAGCCCCCAAGGACTCAGACCCAGGTGAGGGCCTTCTTAGGACTCACGGGTTATTACAGGAGGTTTGTCAAGGGGTATGGCAGCATTGTTGCCCCCTTGACTGAGCTGACTTCCAAGAAGCAGCCCAAGATTGTGAACTGGACTGACACCTGTCAGAAAGCTTTTGATGCTCTCAAGACTGCCATGTGTACAGCACCCGTACTCCAGGCGCCCAACTTTGCTAAGGAATTTATTGTCCAGACAGACGCTTCAGAGCATGGGGTGGGGGCTGTTCTGTCACAGATGAATGAGGAGGGACTAGACCAACCTGTAGCCTTCATCAGTAGGAGGTTACTTCCACGGGAACAGAGGTGGAGTGCGATCGAGCGAGAGGCATTTGCAGTGGTCTGGGCGCTGAAGAAGCTGAGACCATACCTGTTTGGGACTCACTTCCGGGTTCAGACCGACCACAGGCCCCTCAGGTGGTTAATGCAGATGAGGGGTGAGAATCCCAAGTTGTTAAGGTGGTCCATTTCCCTACAGGGTATGGACTTTACGGTGGAAGACCGCCCTGGTACAGAACACGCCAATGCTGATGGTCTGTCCAGATTTTTCCGCCTTAGTGATGAGAACCTCCCAGGGGATGGGTAGTTCTCCCCACATTTCAGCTGGAGGGGACGTGTGTTAGACCTGGCACCTTTGGCGTGAGTCTCCCTTCCATTTTTTCGCTGTGTCTCCTCTGTTTTTGCTGGTTATAGATGCTCCGGGCGCTGTGCCACTGCCATTCAGTGCCACAGCGCGAATGCTCCCTTTGTAAAGATGACATATGAATTGGTGCATCCATGATTGGCCTATTTGGTTTACCTGTTAGTCCCTAGTAGCGTGGCCTGTGTGTGCCCAGGGCTGGTAAACCGAATGCTGCTGGTGGGCCTGCAGCACTGGTTTGTGCCACCCACAGAAGCAGCTTGTAAAGTATGTCTCAGACCTGCCACTGCAGTGTCTGCGTGCAGTCCAGAACTGCCATCTTGGCTGTGAAGTGCACCCACTTCCCAGCCCCTAAACCTTCCCTTGGCATCCTGTAAGTCCCCCTTATGATAGGGCGCATTGTATGTGTAAGGTAGGACATGCCCTGATGTATGTAGCATGTCCTAGTAGTGAATTACACCCCATTTCGTTTTTCACTACTGTAAGGCTACCTGTTCTCCATAGGCCAGAACGGGAGGTCTGGGCTATTACATTCTATAGTCCTAACTGACCCACAGAACATGGTAGAAAAACGAATCTAGTATGCCTGAGCTCAGAATATTAAAATACATCTTTTAGTAAAGGTTATTTTTATATCCTGTGTTTGAAACTACCACTTTTAGAGTATAGGTACTTTCTTGCCTAAGCCTTCCAGTTTGCTCTGCTATGATGTGTATTGGCTGTCTGGTTTTGGAGGGACAGGGCAGGCTGAGTCAGACCTGGGTTGAATAGAGCGACCTGCCTTGGTGTGAGGGGAGGGGTAGCTCCTGCACTTGAATAGGACTGTGCCTGGCAAGGTGACTGCTGGCTCCACCTCCCACTGTGCGTCTGAGGCAGACCCCCTCTTTCTGAAAGGAAGGATGCAGCCTGATCAACAAAGTGCTCCAGGGCTGGGCAGAACTGGTTCTGGCTGGGTTCAGAGACTTGGGACCCCTAAGAACAAAGACTTTGGGGGTATAAATATTTGTGCACAAACCCCTACAATTGGTATTGCTCCTGGATAACAAGAAGAACCTCTGTCCGTGGGACTACAAGGATCTGCAGGAGAAGGACTGTCCGTGTGCTTGTGTGCTGTTTCTGGGACTGGCCTGCAGCTGTTACTACTGGACTTCAAGAAGAGGAAAAGAACTTTGATTGGACTTTTATTTTTGTGCTACAGCAATCACCCAAGGGCTAGGAGAGAGCTAGCCTCCTGCTGGAGTCTCAGGCACATCAGACTCCACCATCAGCCTCCTGTTTCCTCCCAGCGAGGATTACTATCTGCAGGTGAGGCTCGTGTGTGTTCCAGGGCCTCTAGTTCTACTGCTGAGAAGAGAGCGCTGAAAATCGTTGCTAACCTCCGTTAGCGAGCCGCTGCAGCTGGTGAGCGTGAGAAAAATCGTCGCTCCGCTGTCGCCGAGTGCTCGCTAACCCTGAAGATCGTCGCAGCACCTGTCTGCGGGCCTGAAAACGCCCGCTATCCGAAGATCGTCGCAGCACCTGTCTGCGGGCCTGAAAACGCCCGTTATCTGGAAATCATCGCAACAGGATCATCGCAGCCCGGACGCCGAGCGTTCGCCATTTTCCCCGCATGGAATCCGGATCGTCGCTTCCTCGCGGAGCGCCATCTTTGTCAACGCAGTAAGATCGCACACGCAACAGGCTCGGTGCATCATCCTCCCTTCGCGGCAAGGATTTCATCGCATCACCGGCTTAGCGTGAGGAAGTTTGTCGCTTTGTCCTGCCCGCAACCCAGCGCATCATCCTCCCTTGCGGTAAGGATTCAACGCATCGCTGGTTAGCGTGAGGGAATTTATCGCTACAACGCCTTAGCGACATTTTTGTTGCTTTGCTCCAGGAACCAGATACTTTGTGAGTAAAAGGGTCGCAGAGACCCCTGCCTTGAACTAAACATCATTTTGCGCATCCTGAACTATTTTTCCTTGCAGCATTTCTAAAGTAATTATATTTTTATAGTATTGTGGATTTTTACTGTTATTGATCTTGTGATTAAGTCTATATGAAAATACCTATTTTTCATAACTACTTGAGTGGTGTCCATTTGTAGTGTTCCTCATTATATTACTGTGTATGGTCATAAATGCTTCACACACTGCCTCTGAGATAAGCCTAGCTGCTCGTGCTACGTTACCACAGGGTTGAGCAGGGGTTGTCAAAGGGTGTAGGCTGCTTACTCTGACTTAGGAAGAAGGGTCCCTACTTGGACAGTGGCCAGCCATTGCCAACTAGAGACCCCCATTTCTAACAGTGACAAATTAGGATGTGACATTTTGTTTGGTCTTTCAATGGTGAATGTATGAATCAGGATTTCAATACTCACATGTATGTTGATTGTTGCAATTGTGCGACATCAGGCGGGTGCTTATGTTCATGTTTTTGTGCCATTGATGTGCAGTGTCTTTGAGGTGGGGATGCCCGGGGTGGGGCCCGGGGGGTGTGGTCATGGGGGTGGTGGCAGTGGGTGTTGTGGCCCTTTTGGGTGCCAGGCACGCATGTTCAGTGGCTCCATGGCATCTGTTGTTCTTCGGGTGTGGCTCTGGTCTGGGCTGGTGTTGTTGCGGCTTTATGCTCGGGAACGCCTACTCTGCATCTCATTAGCGATAGTTGCCGGGGTCATCTGTGGTGATGTTTTTTGCGGATGCTTACGCAGGAAAACTGGTGGTATGGGCTGTCAACACCAGCTTGTGAATGGGGAGATACATTTATACCAACTTTGGCTGAGATAAAGTGCCGTTAACTCGGCAATAGCTCCTTGAGAATATGGCCCTTAGAGTGGAGTCCATCCATTCCAGGAGTATTTTCCTTGGCAAAATATTTAATGGCCGCCCATATCGACTTGTAATGTGATCTGCTGTCCCAGCATTTTAATCTTTTCATTCAGAACTGTGGGCAGTATTTCCCTATCCAAAAATGCCTCTATGGAGGCATACGTGGCATATTTTGATCCACTCTGTATTTCCTTATAGGGCTGCACAAAAACATTGTGTATATCTATTTGAGAATGCTTTAACTCGCCCCTGATGTTTGTAAGTGCGCGGACATTCCCAGTGTCGTGCTCAGGATTAACCAGCCAAGCTATTAACCTCCCCACCTTGATTCCCTCCAAGAGAGAGGCAGCTACATATTCCTTGTATGTAAACATCCCCAGCTGCTGCACTACCTCTGCATGTTTAGCCTGCATCTCAGGTAATTCTGGCCTGCAAGATGGGTTCACCATACTCGGCCCTCCAGGAGTGGGTGGGGGGGGTTCTCCAACTGAATTAGGTGTGCCCCCAAATCCTTATGGACTCCAATTAGCTTACCCTAACAGTGACCTCTAAACCACCACCTTGAACTACTTTGTACTCACAAGTTCTGTGTTGTTTCTGTTCTGAAAAAACTACTCCCTGACAAGTGCCCACTGGTGAGTCTCGGAAAACAGGGTCTTGTAATAGTTCAGGGAGGAGCCTCCAGGTTGGAATTGGAGCTAGTTTCTTCCCCTGTGCAGGCCACATTAGCAGCTGATTATAGTCTGAAAATATGCGGACTAAGTACTCCACCTGGGTATGACATACAGCTTGTCCAAACGGACATGCAGGCCATAAACCGAGGAGCAATATAAATCCTTCCTTGCCACATTTCTACTTCTCCACACATCTTGGAGTACCCAATTAGCTGCCCAATCCCGAACATTATGTGCACCCTTCTGGTCAGGGAGTTGCACAGTGGGTTGTAAAGTGATCCTGGAAAACATCTGCAACACAATTGAAGTCCCCACCCGACATTCATGCCTCCAGGACGGTATCACTTAATTGCAGCATTAGAGAGTCCAGAAACTGTGTCTGGCCCGCACTGAGGACATATATACTGATGACTAGTGGTGAATCATCTAACATACCCATTAATGAGGTGTACCTGCCCTCTCAGTCTATGGACTGCGTGGTTAACCGTACCTTAAGTATTGCTCCTCGGGCATATGTTGAACAGATCATGGCAAATACCTGTCTCCTTTACCTCCATTGTAATCTGGCAATCTCACTCCCCATCAAGTGTGTTTCCTGGAGGAGTGCAAATTCCACATCTCTGCATTTCAGGTATTTATGAACACTGTACTTCTTACTAGCGGAGTCTATGCCCCTCACAGTCCATATGAAAATGGTGAAATTAGGTACAAGGGAGCCATTTGGTAACCAAAGTAATCTCCATCTGCCAATAAATGGCATGCCCACCCAATGAGCAACATACCAATTCCCTCACCAGCTGTCGCTAGCCATACAGCAGCTTGTGTGAAGTACAATCTATTCAAACATGATTTAAAAGTACGATGCCCACTAAACTCATCCAAACCATCCCCAACTTTCTCTTCCCAGGGCACCATGACAGCGGTCAGATGCTGGCAACTCACACAATCATACATATAGTGCTAATATTGCTCCATTGCCTATAATGCCAAGAGGAGAAAAAGAAGGGCGCATAGGTCTACCACCAGCTGACATTGGGCTCAGCCCCTATGCACACTCCATTCCTTAACCCCAACTCTTTACTAAGCCACCCTGCTTCCCAGCTGGCAGTGGGGGGACACCTTGGTAGGGTCCAAAGCACCTCGAGCTTCCCAAGAGCCCAAAGCAATAATCAACAACATCACATATGCTATTGAATCAGAGGTCATCAGCTGTGTGTAAGTTAATCTCAGCCTGCAGCCAGACCCCATTGAGGCCACGTCTGAATCCGTGTTAGCCCTAGTTGAGTCCAATGCTCAGTTCCTGCTGTTGAGAGCCTCCAAATTCACACACCGCCTCAAATGCGGCCACCCTGCTTTGTCCACCTGCCATTTGGATGGGAGACCCCCTGCAGATTTGTCTTTGTGGCATCATCTGTGTCTATTTGGGCTGGGAAAGTGGTGCTTGAGTGCTCCATTTGCACCATTCCGTTGTCTCTCCAACCAATCACACACACTTGCAGGGTCCTCAAAGAACAGTGAGTGGTCATCTACAACCCATTATAGTCGCTCTGGGAACAAGAGCATGTATTGAAGGCCCAAGAGTGCTATCTTAACTTTTCATGAACAAGGACCTCCTAAATACCAATATGGTATAGTCAGGGAAGATAGCCACAGGAAGGTTCTTCACTTGCAAATGTCCCAGACAGCATGCTCTTCTCAGAAGTGCATCTCTGTCCCTGTAATTCAGTAGGTGGGCCACCACAGGCCTCAGCGCAGCCCCAGTGGTGGATGTCTTGCTGGTACTCTATGCATTCTTTCCAGGACAAAAAATTGAGAAAGGCCCTGGGGGCTACTGTTTCCAGAAACCATTTTTGAGAGGAGCCACCCTATCATTGCCCTGGACTCCTTCAGGCATCCCCACCACTCAGGCGTTCTTGCGTCTTTTCTAGCTGATCTGCTTTGTCTGAAAGATCCGCTATTTTAATGCTCAGCTCATCCACCAGCGGTCCCACAAAGGTCGCAAGCGGTCTCATTGTTTTTTTACTTTATCCAACAATTTGCTGTGGCCATCCAGTAAGATGCCCAGGTCAATCGTCTCCTGGATGATTTTTGCCTTCAAGAACTTCCCTCATGGTGTTTAGGGCCTCCAAAATGCGGTACATCTGTTGTGGCCCCATGCCCGTGTATCTTCCCACCTCCATGCATTGTGTTGTCAGGGCCTGATTGGGGTCCGATCTGGTGCAGCCCATCTCAGGAAGGCACCAAGGGGAAAGGAGCAAGTTCCCTTTCAGAGTCTTATGCATCTGGTATCCAGACAGTAGGGTTTGTCTTGAAGTAGAATTTGCAACAGGTGACCCACTTGTTTTCTGGCTTCCAGGTGACAAGGGAAGCTACAACAGCGGTCCAGCAAGATCAGAGCCATGCTGCCTGCTCCTCACCTCCTCATGGGTATATGGTCTAGGGAACCCTTCTATCAGGGAGATCCCGATAGGCAGGTGTACCTAGCATCTATCCAACCAGATCACCACAAGTATCTTATGTGGGAGGGAGCAGTCAGCGCCTTGAGGAGCTTCCTGTTGCTTGTCTTTAGGCTCCTATCTCTGGCTTCACTACAGGTGCTAGAGGTTGTAGGCAGCCTGTAGTTTGCTGTTTTGGGCCCAGCTCTGAGACAGCTGATTCCACTTTCTCCCACCAAGTACAGGCAAGGCTCATGCCACCAGCCCCTGGTGGTTCTCACAGGCTGTCCCTTCTCACCTCTCGCTGTCTCCCAAAGCAGCTCACAGTGTGGGGGCTCTGAGCTCCATTATACAGCATAGGAATGCACAGGCACTTCCCTGTACAATCAAGTATCTGCCACCAAATCTAAGAGTCCCAAACCTTTGTCTGGGGCCAGTAATCTTTCAAGTCCCCAAGTCGTCACTCCAATGTTTGTGGGGTGGGTCAGCCTCAGGCATCCGCTGCTAGTGTTCCTTTGGCGCCTTAGGCCCCACTACATGTCCTGACAAAGAGCCACCCCTCTCCCGCAGACTTCTCTCTGCTTTGTAGATGTCTGCACCTCAGGTCTTGATTTCCGTCCTGAGATGATCAGGGCGCCATTTATTTGCTTCCACCAATCGTTGGTAGGGGCAGCCACAGGCAGCCACCTTCAGCCACCTGCAGCCACCAGCAGTCTTCTAGCTCACCAGGAGCTCAGGATCTGCTGAACTTCTAGTGGGGGACCACTCTCCTTGCCAGAGGAGTCTGCGCCTCACGGCCTGGGCATCTTGCCCTTTCAGCTTCAAATCTCGGCCACTATCTTGAAGCGATCACAATGCAGCCAAACCATCTTCCTTTGTGTGGATTTCTGCTATCCCTCAGGCCACGAGATTCAGTCACCCATTCCCCTTCATTCTGGGGCTCCTAGTTTGGGTCACCGAGGTACCCACCGGGCCCCATCTGTGTCAGGATTATGCGGGTGCTCCTTGGCAGTGGTAGCTCCCTAAAGAACAGCCTTCTTCCTGTCAGAGGTTAACTTTATTTGGTGCTGGACTTGATATTGTTTCTTTTTGTAGTAGTAACTTACACTCATAAATTTGGCTCCACCTCCTTTTAAGGGGGTGGAGATATGTAAGTCTACACTTTTGATTAATTTATACTAATATTTTGAGACCAGCCAAAAGCATTACAGTTACTCAAAAGTGCAAAAGTAAAGACGCAGGTGTAACTCACTATCAACTGTAGCTTAGTTTTGTGAATAACCCCAACAATCTGGGTGCGAAAGCTTGAACCAAGCTCCCCCTGCACCTGAAAGATGTCTCATCCAGTAACTTTTCAGAAAATCCCTAAGTTCCTTTAGTTCATTAACATTTAGGGGCATATTATCAAGAAACGGCATTAAAATTTTCGCCGCTTTAGCGGCAGAAAACTGCCGCTATAGCGGCGATAATGGGCTTGATAATATGCCCTTGAGAATTCCAATAGAAGCCCATGTTCTGGTGACAACATGGGCTTCTATAGGAATTCTCACGGGCATATTATCAAGCCCATTATCGCCGCTTTTGCGGCAGTTTTCTGCCGCTAAAGCGGCGATCATTTTAACGCCGTGCTTGATAATATGCCCCTGCGTTTCACACTGAGTCCTGATAATTGCTTTTTAATCGTTGATGCATTTTGCACAACCCAAATCTCCATTGACTAGTGACACTCCATTTTCAGAGACATTTTATGGTTCCATTTTTTGTTAATAGCAACATTGCCAAGAAGTATACAGGAACAAATAACAATACTTCATGGGAGGTTGAAGATTTCAAAATTAGAACAACGGACAGTAAAAGACGACAAAAAGTTAGAGTGTAAAGAAATGTTCAACCTCGATGAAAACATTTTCAAAACTATAATTTATTCCCTGTCTCAAAGGCTATATAGGTTTCATGCTATGGAATCAGATGTCACCGCCAACTAGCTGTTAAGGAATCATCCATCCCTTCAGCCTTTCCCAATTTCTTCTTCAGTGAGTCAAAAAATGTCTGAGCTGCTTTTACTCGGGGGAAAATATATGACTTTGCCTCCTTCATGACTTCAATATGTGCGGGGTAACAGATGGAAGCCATGACTCCAAACTTCAGCAGTCCTCTACACACCACCTGCAGCTCTTTATGCCTTGATTGTGTTGTTGAACTCAGATCAGGAAACAGCAGACTGTGATTGCTATTCGCCACTAACTGTGTGCCTAAATGGGCAGTTCCTTGAAAAATCTGTCCTTGAAGGTCCAAGGTCTGCCAGCCCCAATATAATTGTCCCATCAGATTGTTTGCTTATAAACCCCACAGCTTTTGAGAGGGTCCTGTACTCCTTTCATGCCATTCCACTGCCTTTGTGTGTGGGAGGGAGAGCATACTCCTTAGAAATCGCTTCATCGTCTCAGTAATTGATGTGGTAGATTCAATCTTTGGAAATCCCAAAACCAAATTTGGATGATACAGTATGCGTTCTCTAAGGCTTCAAACCTTCTATATAGCATCACAACGCTTCAAATACCCTGTCCCTAAATTTCACTTGTCTCTCCATTGCTTCCTTGATATGGATCACAGGATCCTCTGTTCTCTCACAGATCTCATCATACTGGACATCTTATTTTCAATCCTTTCCAGGTGGGTTTCAACCGCCACTGTCTCTTTTTCCACAGTGCTTAGTTTGCACAAAAGTTTGAATGGTGCTATCATGTTAGCCCCAGAGTCTCTGGGTTAATTCCAGCCAAGGTCCACCTTCTCCATTATAGTTATGACTGTCCTGGAGCTGTCAGTGTGCAGCAGAGTAGCTGTGGCACCCCAAACTCCACCTCTCTCCCTGAGGATATCTTCCAATACTTCTTCTCCTTGGTAGAATCGAATGCCCTATTATCCCATCCCCCACGACCTATACTGTATTGTGTTAGCATTCATGTAGCTATTTGTTGTGTAGTGTCCTTTTTAGTAGTATGATGTTTATATGGAATTCCCTGATGTCAGTAATATGATGTAGGTACATTCTATGTTGCTTGGTTATTGGGAAGAATGCTTTGAGTCACTTCGTGTTCTGTGCTGACCGGTGCTGGAGGGTCTCTGTCATCCGCACTGGTGGGTTTATTTATATGCAACTTATGAATAAACAGCTTGATCCAACCATGGTCTGAGACCCATCTTTACATTGGCGACGACTGGGATCACCCACCGTGAAGGAAGAACCCGAGATTTCCTCTGTACGATTTTTTTTTTAGATCGAAAAAAAAATAAGGGAACACTGAAGGCATTTGGAACTGCTTTGAGACGCTCGGAGGTAGCTGAATTTGTTGGGTGAAAAGCGCTTCATCTTCGAAACATTTTAACAGGTAAAGATTACCTTGAAACTCTGAGTGACAGTTGACGAGTGGAGCCATTTGTGCTCGAGCCTCCATTCTCCCCGTGTGATGTCCGTCACAGCGTGCCTGCTTACGTCGGCTTCTTACGCTTAAGAAAAAAGACCCATCTCCTTATGAAAGCACGCACGTAGTCTGACGTTTGTGGCGGCCATTTTGAGTTGGGCTGTTTTATCGAGTTGAAGATCCAAGCAACTCGGCATCGTCGCAGCTTGTCAAGATTTGATACTACCATATGCCAAAGTACTGTATCGGCATTATTTCTTCCATTTAAGTTTGAATCCAGTTTTACAGAGACTACTAATTTCAAGATCTTACTGGAAAATACTGGTACGATTTATTTTCATTATTATACGTGATACGTATTCTTCTACATTTAAAAGAATTTCTCGTCACCTAGTGGATATTGTTTTTTTTTTTTTGGTAATTTTTCTTCTTTTTGGCATACACATTTTATTTTTCATATCGTCGGTTTTGAACGTTCATCTTTTTACTATGGCATCTTCTCAAATGTGCAATCAACCATCGATATTTTTGAGTGCACCTGGAAATCCTGTTTTAACGTGGAAGAAATGGTACAAAACTTTTGAAAATTACATTGTTGCCATTGATGGAAAAAAAATTCCGGCTAATAGAAAACATGCGCTTCTTTTTACTTATTTAGGTTCAGCTGCCATTGAGATTTTTGAAAATGTACCTCCTATTGCAGCACCTGCTGGAGCAGGTGATTCTTGGGACATTTTCAAAGAAGATGTTGCTAGATTGGAAAAACAGTTTATTGAAGAACCTAGTATTTTAATTGAACGTCATGCTTTCAATAAGAGGAAACAATTTGCTGATGAGACAGTGGAACAATATGTTGTGGCTTTAAGAGTCCTGGCTGCAAATTGTGATTTTGGTGCAGGTGTTGATATTTGCATAAGGGATCAATTTGTTTTTAATTGTGAATCGAAAAAAATACAAGAGAGGTTATTGGCCTGTCGTAATCCCACACTAAATGAGGTTATTGATATTGCCAAAGGCATTGAAAGATCTATACGATCTTCTAAAGTATTATCTTCGGAAGAGAGTCCAGTCAATAGTCCGGTGTGTGCCATTCAAGTTGGTAAAAGAGTATTTAAGCCTAACATTGTGTCAAGGTCTAGTAAACCGTCCTGTTATAGATGTGGATCCAAGTTTCATCTTGCTAATAGTTTGGAATGTCCAGCCATTAAAAGAAGATGCACTAAATGCAATAAGGTTGGCCATTTTCAAACTGTGTGCAAAAATGTAAAGAGTGGTTCCACTGCCAGTAACAACTGTTTAACAGTGAATTCTGTAAATGAGGTGACAAATGAGATTGAGAATATGATTATCACTTTGTATGATCCTTTTTTTGATGTTAATATGATTAATGTTGGTTTCAAAGCACCTCTAGGAGAAGTTCTTATCGGTGATGTCGTTCTGGAAGTAATGGCTGATTCTAGCTCTCCCATTACCGTGCTATCTGATGCTACTTTTGAAGAAAAGTGGACAGGTATACCACTTTGTGCCACGGACGTCAACCCAAAAGCATTTGGTAATTTTGATATTGAAATGTTGGGTTATTTTGAGGAAAAACTTAATTTTCAGGGACGCTGTATTTTCACGCAAATATATGTTGCGGTCAATGGTAAGAATATTGTTGGATGGTTTGATCTGGGCAAATTAGGGATAATGTTATGTCCAGGTACTGATACTCCTATTAGATTACGTGACATTTCTGTAAATCAGATTTCTACACATGATTGTAACACTGATAGCATTTTATCTAAACATAATGCTGTCTTTGCTGATAAAGTTGGTCATGTGAAAGGTTTCATGCATCACATTAAATTTAAAAAAAGTGCTATTCCTGTACAGCACAAAGTACGCATGGTACCTTTAGAGGTTCGTCAAAAACTCAAAGAGCATTTGGATAGTCTGTGTTCTGAAGGCATAATAGAAACCACCAATAGTTCAGAGTGGATTTCGGCTATTGTGATCGCACTTTAAAAAAATGGTGATTTACGGCTATGTATTGACTTGAGATCACTCAATAAGAATATAATTATTGACAGCCATCTGCTTCCAAGGATTCAAGAATTACTCATGGCTGTCAATAATGCTAAATATTTTTCCATCATTGATCTCAAGTCTGCGTATCATCAAGTATTACTGGATGAGGAATCAAAAGACTTGACTGCCTTTGTAACTCCTTTTGGAGTCTATAGATTTTTGCGTATGCCATTCGGACTAGCGTCCACTGCTAGTGTTTTTCAAAAACTAGTGGATGTATTATTTCAAGATCTGTTAGGGGTACAAGCCTTTCAGGATGACATACTTATCTTTGCTAAGTCTCACGAAGAACACGATTCCATATTAGGCAAAGTCCTTACCAAATTGGAAGAAAGAGGGATGACTGTTAGCAAAGAAAAATGCAAATGTTTTGTGAAAGAAATTGATTATTTAGGACACAAAATTTCAGGGGAGGGTATTTCTCCTAAAGTTGATTTGATCAGTGCTCTCAACAATGCTATCAAGCCATATGAAAAAGTTTCTCTGAGGTCTTTTTTAGGACTTGGGGAGTATTATGCCAGATTTATACAAGGTTATGCTTTAGTTGTTGAGCCTTTGAGACAATTGCTTAGGAAAGGTGTGGCTTTTGTTTGGTCTGAAGAGCATGACAAGGCTTTTGTAAAGGTTAAAGAGCTCATTTCTAGAGCTCCTGCTTTAAAAACATTTGATCCCAATGGGGAATCGGTTGTAACTGTTGATGCCAGTTCTATTGGTTTAGGGGCTGTTTTCACCCAATTTGTAGATGGCAAAGAAAGAACCATCTCGTTTATTTCTAGAGCGTTGAAAGGTGCTGAACTCCATTACAGTGCGATTGAAAGAGAGGCGCTTGCTTGTGTGTGGGCTGTAGAAAAGTTCAAGAATTTTTTATGGGGAAAATCCTTTAAGTTAATCACGGATCATAAACCTTTAGTGTTTATGATGGATGGTGTACGATCTGGCAATGCTTCTTCTAGACTCATTAGGCTTATTGCTAGGTTACAAGAATTTAATTTTAAAATTGAGCATATTTCTGGAGGGAAGAACATCACTGCAGATTGTTTGTCTAGATTGCCCGCTGAAGAAGTCACTGAAGATTCCTTTGTTGATAACCATGAGTGTGTAGTTGCTTTGGTGGATGTGTTAAACAGTTGTGAGGGAAACATTTCTGAAGCTGATTGGGTCAAATTTTACAGTGAAGACACTTTGATTAACAAAGTCAAAGAGTTTTTGATCCAAGGTTGGCCTCCTTTCAGGAATCTTGAAGCAGGACTACACAGTTTTGCACAAATTTCTAGTGAACTTAGTATTGAGAATGGCTTTTTGGTCAGACATAGTGTATTAGTTCCTCCTATGGGTCTCAGGTCCAAGCTTATAGAATTAGCTCATCTTGGTCATAATGGTGTATCTGGAACTAAAAGATCTCTTAGACAACATTACTGGTGGCCTGGTATGGATACTTCAGGGGAGAGATTTGTTGATGCTTGTGCTGTTTGTGTTCGTTCTGATACACATTACAAAGTTTCCTGTGAGCCTATTGGTTTACAAGAAGTTCCCAAGGGACCTTGGCAGAAGGTATCCATTGACTTTTCAGGTCCTTATGACGTCTTAGGTAGGCAACACAGATTTCTCATTGTGTTGATTGACAATTTTTCCAAATGGATTTACCATACTTTTGTGGAAAATCCCAACACTGATGAAGTGATCAAATTTTTAGAAAAGGTTTTTATTGTTGAAGGTTTTCCTAGGATACTTATGTCAGACAATGGCGTCCAGTTCATTTCATCTAAAATGGTTTCCTTCTTAAAAAAGTGTGGCATCAGAGCTGAGAGAGCTCCTTTATATTGTCCAACAGCCAATGGTCAAGTGGAGAGGGCTAACAGATTTGTCAAAGATGGCATTCAGTGTGCTTTGGAGAGTAAGAATTGTTTTTTTGATTTTCTTAGTGAGAAGCTTTGGGCATATCATACTATGCCGCATTCAGTGACAGGAGTCTCTCCCTTTTATTTGATGAGAGGAAGAGGGTGTTGTACACTAGTGTCACCGTCATTTGAGTTAGTGGTTCATAAGGATTTTGAGACAACTCTAGATAAGGTGAAAGACAGTTTGGATGAAGCTGCATCTAAAAATAAGGTTTATCATGATGACATACACAGGACCAAGTATACAAATATAAGTGTGGGTGATTGGGTACGCATCATTAATCCAGGTCTGCCACGCAAAGGTTTGTCTAGATTTTCTGCTCCTGTGCAAGTTATTAAAGTCTCTGATACTGCTGTTCTTTTACACAAAAGAGGGTGGTGGAATAAGAGTTCTATAATTCTTCTTAAGCCTGGCCAAGAAAAGTTATTTAATGCACTTGATGCAGATGAGTCCTTTTTGGATATAGGATCTTCCAACGACAAAGGTGCATGTGGTTCCAATCTTAGACACTCTATTGATGGTACACATGTAGCTAGTTCCTCACCTGATAATAGTTCCAAGTTTTGTTCTGATGTGTTGTGACATAGAGCACGACCCCGACCGAGACGCCATCCACCCGGTAAGCACTGACTGTGTGTCCTACTCCCTGTCCCCTCTTTACCTTCAGCACCCTGACTCCCGGGAAGAAAAGGCAGCCTTCAGAAGCACCGGAGAACCAGAGGAGTACTGTTTCTTTAACTGGGATGAACTCGACGCCGAAACGCCCCCATTGATGACGATGAGGAGAGGAAGCGGACATATCCCGGAAGCCGAGCAGAAGGGGTGTGGGTGAACACCAGCGAGGAGCGGAGAGAGAGAGGAGAGAATCGAGTGGAGAACGAAGAGAAAGAGACGGAGGACGAGATTGCCAGACATCGAGCAGCGGTGCCGGTAGCAGAGCCAGGAGGTCAACGACCCGGTGACTCGCCCCACCACGTTTCCGGAGAAGCGTGGCACCAGCAGGTACGGGCTCGTATCGCGGGTTGGGCGGGACGCCATAGTTTGCCTAGAACCTAGGAGCCGTGCCCCTCACTGTACCCTTTCCTCACAACCCTCGTCACTTAGGATAAGAGTACTGAGCACGGTGCAATTCCTCCACTCCCTGGCCCCTGTCGCGTGATTCCGTTTGAGCACTAAACTGACCCTCATCTCCCTTCTGTCCCTTCCCCCCCCCCCCCCCTCATCCATTGGACCGGAGAGCCACCCTTTCCCGGAGAACAAGACACCCTGGAGTGGAGTAGGAGAGGGAAGACGCCTACGATCTGTCGCCCGGCCAAAGACCCCGACGAGGAGAGCACTCTACCCTATTACCGCCCAACGATACAAAGGAAAAGTGTACATAGAACTAATAAAACCTCACTAGAACACTCTCCTGCCTCCGAGCCTCATTACATCCCGCAACATGTGTCTGTTTCTAATACTGATTCTCACAATATCAATTCCTCTGAGGAGTCGATTTCTGGGAAGGCTTCTTCTGAGGTTCTTGTGAGAAGGATTGTGAAATTACCTAAAAAATTCGAAGATTTTGTTTTAAAATGATTCGTTTTTTTTGTTTTGTTTTATTGGTATTGTTAGAAATGGGATTTCTGGTTGGCTAAGGCTTGCGCCAAAGTCAGGCAGAAACCACCACTCTAGTCAGGGCAAGGAAGTTACACGCCAACGATAACCCCTGCTCACCCCCTTGGTAGCTTGGCACGAGCAGACAGGCTTATCCCTGAGGCAATGTGTAAAGCGTTTGCTCGCGCACCCAGCAACAACACCCAAGGCCCACCACAAAGGAAACTCCACACAAGGTATTATATAAAAATAGCCTTTGTATTATACCAAACACATTAGATAAAAACACACACTTTACAATGTGCCAACAGGCACGGGCAGAATTTACAAGGGATTATATATACAGGGGACAGGGCCACATGGACCGCTGTCAGGAATTAGCACTTAGAACATAGCACAAATCACCAATAGTAAACGTAGAACATAACACAAAGTAACTGTAGAGCACAACCAGTCTCTACTGGCGCAATAATGACCTCAGCGTCATCACACTAGCATCAGGTGTAAAACCTATCCTGCATCTATCACAGGGACACAAATCACATTATGCAATTTCTCGCAAGTCTAACGCATTAGACCTAGCCACCTAAGTATACCTACACTAGGGGCGTACATAACACAGGGAAGTACATTCTCCCTACCATCAACCTAAACAAGGTAAAACAACCTCCTAGGCAGAAAAGACCACATTTAGAGGTATAAGACACAGGGTGCGCAAGACATGCTATATACAGTACATTTCCTAGCACCAAAAGCATGAACACAGGGTGCGCCAAACATACTACACAGTACATTTCCTAGCACCCAAAATCACATTATAGTCCAGGTTGCGCCAAAACCTAAACGTAGCAGCTGCCCACTACTTGCTGGGCAGCTGGGGACAAGAACAGGGCCTAAACGCTGCAGCTGGCACTAAGTGCTGCGCAGCTGTGGTAGGCAAATAAGGCATGGGCTCTCACTAGCCCCTGGAACAATATCCACAACGTTGGAGCCACCTAGGCTCGAAAAACAACATGTCCCCCATGGAGCACACGGGCTCCTGAAATCAATATGCGCAAAACGTGGGAGCCATCTCTGGGCTCTACACACATCATGTCCCCAAGAACTACAGTGGCCCGCTTCGGCGGCGCCACTGCCAACACTGGCCCTCTCGTTGGAGCCTCAGGGCTCTATAACAATTATGCCCCTGGTTGGAGCGCACTCGCGCTCTAAAAGCAACACTGCCCCCTCGGTGCAGCTGCCCTCTCCAAGCGGGGCAGCTGAAGTCACAAGTGGAAGCAGGGGGCCTGGCACATCTGTGCCCTTGACGTTAGAACCCCACACAGGCGCTGAAAACAACCCATGCCAGCCTAGTTGGAGCGGCCCCCCTATCAGGCGGGGGCCGCTCAGTAAATCAGCCTGGGCACCGTGCCTCGAACCGGCACCAACATCCGCCCACACGGAGCCCCCACTCACCAGTTTGCAGGATCCCCGGCAGGCTCGGCTTCACTGGAGGCACTCTCCCTCGCTCCAGCGGCCGGGTGCACAGAAGGCTGCGGAGCAGGGAGAACCCTCTGGACTCCTGGTCGACTCCTCTTCGGTTCGGGACTTCTAAGTGGAGCCTCGCAAGCTCCAGGCGACCGCCTCCCATCAAAATGGCGGCACTTCCGCTTCCGTCCCGCGGCCCCGCCCACAACCAGGCGGGCCGCGGACTCGGCGGCGGTTTTTAAATGCAGCTCGGGCCGCGGCGGTGATTTCACGATGTCAGAACATACGGGGTGGGCACCCGCAAATTTCAACCACAGAAGCGGGGTGGCACCCGCCAATTAAAGACATAAGCGGGGTGGGCACCCGCACCAAAGGCACAATATAAGCGGGGTGGGCTCCCACTAGGCATAATCAGAATGCGGGGTGGGCACCCGCTCTCGGCAGCATCAGGGGGGAATCCCTACGACAGGGATTCCCTCTAAACAGACGGCAGCGCCTCGCTTCGGAGCTCCAGCGCTCCTCTGGGGCAAATAAAGCGATGTAGCGCTCCCAGGGCGCTAGCAGGCTGCACCAAGCCTGGGCAGAGACCAAGGACCAGCAAAAAGGTCCAAAAGGTCCTGAAGCCATCCAGGGGGCAAGGTAGGGCCCAGGGGCCAGCACACAGGGCCCTCCAGCAGGGAGGTAGCCCCCATGGCGGTCCCTCCTGGGCCCCCACCAGCAGCAAGCCCCCCTCTGTCAGGATCCAACAAGAGAACAGTTTCTGTGGGGACACAGCCCCATTTTTATACAGCAAACCCCTTTGTTCTGGGTTCAGGGTGAGGGGGAAAACCAGTCGCAGCTGGTTGGGGAGCACCCTTGATGTGCTCAGCCCCTCACTCTATTCATTGGCAGGGCTAGGGTCGTCAGTCGCACCGCAGGGGGCGGGGCCAGCATTGTGTGTGGAAAACCCTGTCCTATTCAGGACCCAGGTGTACTCCTCCCACCCATCTAGCTGCTGATCTCCCCATTCACCACTGGGTGACTCATCCTGACTCTGGGGAATCCCTAGCCCGTCACATGACATGATCAGCCAATCACGCGACAGACACACTGCACACAGAAGTGCCCACTTCTAGAAGTGGCACTTCCACACTAGGTACATGCACGCCGCACACATCATCGCGCAGCATTCACTCCCACGAGTCCGCACATACCAAACTCGGGCCTGCACACCCCACGCATCAGGAACTACTAGGGACACATACATTCCCCATGCATTCCTATGGGAGGGCAGGCCTATCTCACCACATGCACTCAGAGCGCGCACGCACTTTACCCTGGGACACAGGGAAAGTGCGCATAAACCAAAAAATCACCACACCAAGTCACCAATAAAAAGCAAAAAGTTCAGGGGTGAACCTGCCAGAAGGGCCAAGTCCAACACAACCCCCTTCCAGCCAAGACGCAGGGCAGACCAATCACCACCGTGATGGTCTTCCCTGCTTGGGGCGATAGAACACGGACGCAGGCCCGCACTGCAGGGACACTCTCCTGTTCTACGCCATTCTCAATCAACATGGTTCCATCTGAAAAAAAAAACGAAAAGAACTCAGGCCCAACTAGGCTACCCCACTGGTACTACCTAGTTGTCCACGGCCAGGACCAGGCCCTAGGCCACCCAGATACCACTGGTCCTTGCCAAACCCAGAGTGGGGGGTAGTAACCCCTGGCATACAAGCCATTCTCCTCTCTCCCTCTCAGTGTAGTTCCCAACTACCACTGATCCTTCAACCTAGGGTCCGCACCCTCAGGCTGACCAGAGGTCACGGGCAAGAATGCCCCACCCTACCTCTACTTCTGGGGTTCCGCACCCTCCCAGGGAAGCACCCACCAGAACACAACTCTCCCACCAGTTCAGGACCTCTCTCCACCAACTGGTCTACCACCTGGGATCCAAGGGGTCAGAGGCGAGGACTCCCTCCCTCTGCACCCCCTTCCACTGTAGAGCAGGGTCTCTTCACCTAAGATGAGCCCCACCTGCCCTCAGGACTACAGCTGCCCTTACGTCCAGATCCGGAAACACCGACTACTGGCTCCCCAACCGAGGGACGTACCCTTTGGTCAGATGCCTGGCGAACCAGGACTTAAC
The DNA here is from genome assembly GCF_964204655.1 of Triturus cristatus. NCBI lineage: Eukaryota > Metazoa > Chordata > Amphibia > Caudata > Salamandridae > Triturus > Triturus cristatus. The sequence goes on along the minus strand of NC_140593.1, from coordinate 469,944,462 downwards.
GAGGGTGACACATACCTAATGGGTCGTGTGACAGTCTGCCTGGTGCTGATCTCACGACCTCCTGTCCATCTGACAGTGCGTGCAGACCCCCCAGGACAGAAGTGGCGACACCACGGTCACTCAGTGGCGACACAGCCCTCCCGGCTGGTCCCTGACCTACTGGTTCCCACTGGGGAATCCCTCCCCCTCTCACCCCTCCCTCTGGACTTCCGCACCCTCCCAACTGGAGCGGTACCGCCAGACACCAGGACTACTGGAGCTCTGATTACAGACGCTCCACGTCCTCTAGACACTGGGAGATCCTCCTCAAGTGACCTATTGGTACAGCCTAGGCCCCCGACCTGATGTTCCCTAAAGAAACCATCCAGGCCCTGACACTGGGTTTCGGGCACCTGGAGACACGCAGTCCCACCCACTCCTTCTCCGCAGAGACAGGCCGTGAGCCCCTACACCGAGACCTAGCTGGGCTACTCTGAACCTCTTCCACCACACTGGGCTGGAAGACACCTCAGCCACTCCTATTGGAATCACTCCCCAATGCAAGTTCCCTATCCCAGAGAACTCACACCCAAGCAACTAGCAAGCTCCTTATTTCAGAGAACTCACACCAAAGTATTCAGCAAGCTCCTTCTTTCAGAGAACTCACACCATTCATCCACACTCACACACCCCCCAGACTAGTAAGACAGTTTCTACCGCCCCTGATTTCTCAACCTGACCACCACGTGACACAGGTACTATTACTCTGGGAACTGGGAATGGGACATTCACATTCATCCAGCGCATTACACATTCATCCCCAAACCCCTCCCAAGACTGGTAAGACAGTTTCTACCGCCCCTGATTTCTCAACCTGACCACCACGTGACACAGGTACCACTACCCCTGGAACTGGGAATGGGAATACATGCACTGGACACACATCTGCTGCCACCACTGGATCCCACCCTCTGGTGAATCCAGAAAACACAATGCATTAAGGGGGATGATCTACCCTCCCGAGCTAGGGACACCTAACTCACAGTGCACAAGAACACATTTCCAAAGAAATGACATTTAAAAGCAAACTTTAAAACAATAATCCCTATACCATGTGATTTATCTAAATGCAGAGTTTTGTAGTGCGGCCAGTTGCTGCTGCGGTACAGCGCAAACGCAAGTCCAAATCCCACCGCTGCCACCAATGTTAGAAATGGGATTTCTGGTTGGCTAAGGCTTGCGCCAAAGTCAGGCAGAAACCACCACTCTAGTCAGGGCAAGGAAGTTACACGCCAACGATAACCCCTGCTCACCCCCTTGGTAGCTTGGCACGAGCAGACAGGCTTATCCCTGAGGCAATGTGTAAAGCGTTTGCACGCGCACCCAGCAACAACACCCAAGGCCCACCACAAAGGAAACTCCACACAAGGTATTATATAAAAATAGCCTTTGTATTATACCAAACACATTAGATAAAAACACACACTTTACAATGTGCCAACAGGCACGGGCAGAATTTACAAGGGATTATATATACAGGGGACAGGGCCACATGGACCGCTGTCAGGAATTAGCACTTAGAACATAGCACAAATCACCAATAGTAAACGTAGAACATAACACAAAGTAACTGTAGAGCACAACCAGTCTCTACTGGCGCAATAATGACCTCAGCGTCATCACACTAGCATCAGGTGTAAAACCTATCCTGCATCTATCACAGGGACACAAATCACATTATGCAATTTCTCGCAAGTCTAACGCATTAGACCTAGCCACCTAAGTATACCTACACTAGGGGCGTACATAACACAGGGAAGTACATTCTCCCTACCATCAACCTAAACAAGGTAAAACAACCTCCTAGGCAGAAAAGACCACATTTAGAGGTATAAGACACAGGGTGCGCAAGACATGCTATATACAGTACATTTCCTAGCACCAAAAGCATGAACACAGGGTGCGCCAAACATACTACACAGTACATTTCCTAGCACCCAAAATCACATTATAGTCCAGGTTGCGCCAAAACCTAAACGTAGCAGCTGCCCACTACTTGCTGGGCAGCTGGGGACAAGAACAGGGCCTAAACGCTGCAGCTGGCACTAAGTGCTGCGCAGCTGTGGTAGGCAAATAAGGCATGGGCTCTCACTAGCCCCTGGAACAATATCCACAACGTTGGAGCCACCTAGGCTCGAAAAACAACATGTCCCCCATGGAGCACACGGGCTCCTGAAATCAATATGCGCAAAACGTGGGAGCCATCTCTGGGCTCTACACACATCATGTCCCCAAGAACTACAGTGGCCCGCTACGGCGGCGCCACTGCCAACACTGGCCCTCTCGTTGGAGCCTCAGGGCTCTATAACAATTATGCCCCTGGTTGGAGCGCACTCGCGCTCTAAAAGCAACACTGCCCCCTCGGTGCAGCTGCCCTCTCCAAGCAGGGCAGCTGAAGTCACAAGTGGAAGCAGGGGGCCTGGCACATCTGTGCCCTTGACGTTAGAACCCCACACAGGCGCTGAAAACAACCCATGCCAGCCTCGTTGGAGCGGCCCCCCTATCAGGCGGGGGCCGCTCAGGAAATCAGCCTGGGCACCGTGCCTCGAACCGGCACCAACATCCGCCCACACGGAGCCCCCACTCACCAGTTTGCAGGATCCCCGGCAGGCTCGGCTTCACTGGAGGCACTCTCCCTCGCTCCAGCGGCCGGGTGCACAGAAGGCTGCGGAGCAGGGAGAACCCTCTGGACTCCTGGTCGACTCCTCTTCGGTTCGGGACTTCTAAGTGGAGCCTCGCAAGCTCCAGGCGGCCGCCTCCCATCAAAATGGCGGCACTTCCGCTTCCGTCCCGCGGCCCCGCCCACAACCAGGCGGGCCGCGGACTCGGCGGCGGTTTTTAAATGCAGCTCGGGCCGCGGCGGTGATTTCACGATGTCAGAACATACGGGGTGGGCACCCGCAAATTTCAACCACAGAAGCGGGGTGGCACCCGCCAATTAAAGACAGAAGCGGGGTGGGCACCCGCACCAAAGGCACAATATAAGCGGGGTGGGCTCCCGCTAGGCATAATCAGAATGCGGGGTGGGCACCCGCTCTCGGCAGCATCAGGGGGGAATCCCTACGAGGGGATTCCCTCTAAACAGACGGCAGCGCCTCGCTTCGGAGCTCCAGCGCTCCTCTGGGGCAAATAAAGTGATGTAGCGCTCCCAGGGCGCTACCAGGCTGCACCAAGCCTGGGCAGAGACCAAGGACCAGCAAAAAGGTCCAAAAGGTCCTGAAGCCATCCAGGGGGCAAGGTAGGGCCCAGGGGCCAGCACACAGGGCCCTCCAGCAGGGAGGTAGCCCCCATGGCGGTCCCTCCTGGGCCCCCACCAGCAGCAAGCCCCCCTCTGTCAGGATCCAACAAGAGAACAGTTTCTGTGGGGACACAGCCCCATTTTTATACAGCAAACCCCTTTGTTCTGGGTTCAGGGTGAGGGGGAAAACCAGTCGCAGCTGGTTGGGGAGCACCCTTGATGTGCTCAGCCCCTCACTCTATTCATTGGCAGGGCTAGGGTCGTCAGTCGCACCGCAGGGGGCGGGGCCAGCATTGTGTGTGGAAAACCCTGTCCTATTCAGGGCCCAGGTGTACTCCTCCCACCCATCTAGCTGCTGATCTCCCCATTCACCACTGGGTGACTCATCCTGACTCTGGGGAATCCCTAGCCCGTCACATGACATGATCAGCCAATCACGCGACAGACACACTGCACACAGAAGTGCCCACTTCTAGAAGTGGCACTTCCACACTAGGTACATGCACGCCGCACACATCATCGCGCAGCATTCACTCCCACGAGTCCGCACATACCAAACTCGGGCCTGCACACCCCACGCATCAGGAACTACTAGGGACACATACATTCCCCATGCATTCCTATGGGAGGGCAGGCCTATCTCACCACATGCACTCAGAGCGCGCACGCACTTTACCCTGGGACACAGGGAAAGTGCGCATAAACCAAAAAATCACCACACCAAGTCACCAATAAAAAGCAAAAAGTTCAGGGGTGAACCTGCCAGAAGGGCCAAGTCCAACAGGTATCATATGCATACATTTATATTTAAAAAAAAAAAAAAAGAGGGGGATGTTGTGTAGTGTCCTTTTTAGTAGTATTATGTTTATATGGAATTCCCTGATGTCAGTAATATGATGTAGGTACATTCTATGTTGCTTAGTTACTGGGAAGAATGCTTTGAGTCACTTCGTGTTCTGTGCTGACCGGTGCTGGAGGGTCTCTGTTATCCGCACTGGTGGGTTTATTTATATGCAACTTATGAATAAACAGCTTGATCCAACCATGGTCTGAGACCCATGTTTACACTATTGCATATTGATCACTATTGCAAATGTGTGTGTGTGTCCAGACTTCCCGTGTAACTGTGCAGGCTAAAGTTAGCATCTGAGACGCCATTTTCTCTTCTGTAGTAGCCACGTCATGCTGTAGGCAAAACATGGCCTCTGAACCCCCGCTCGCGCCTTGCCTTAGCAGAAGCTGCTGTTCGGAAAGCTTCCTTATCTCCTTCAAAGGTTGAAACTCAGAGGCCTGAAGAGAATAGTTTATTCAGCTTTGCATACCAATCCTTGGACATAGTTATGCTCCCACACTAGAGAGAGCTGACACTGAGTAAGATGGCCTTGGGAGCCTGATAACGTGTACCGATTTCGCAGGTAGTAGCTCATTCCTCAGTGCCTCCTTTGTTCTGTCCTCGGCCCAAGCTGTATTTTTCCACCAGGGGTGAGGTTTTGAGAGGTGTTGGAAGGTTCATTTGGTGCTACCAAGTGTCCTGAAGTCAGCCCCTCGCCAGTCATCCTATGAGGCTGGTCAGACCGGGTTCCACTGCAGTGTATTTTACTAATAAAGGTGTTAGATTGTATTCTCCACTGTTATCCAGACTCTTCATTCTTGGGAAGGCCGAGAGGTAGTCGCGAGTGACCCGGGTGGCCCTTTTCGGGTCACTTCCTTCATCCTCTATGGATGAACTCCAGTCAGACCAATTTTTTACCCACCCTAGTTCAGCCGTAGTCCATTGTGTTTAACTGAGGGCTCCCTCTCACCTTATACCATTCCCTGGTCATCAGGGTTATGGGCAGAGAACAATGTTCAACTCTATCACAGGTTTTCCAGGTGTGTTCTGTCTCCTTCCGCCATCACCGTGTTGGATCCTCTGCAGCGTCAGAGCATGTTCTTCTCACGCGACTTGCATTTGTCTCTAGTGCCATCTCTAGATTTCAGTCAGAGGTGACCAAATCTCAACTGCACCTCGGGGGATTAGGGTGTGTGAGATGGGGGTCTCAGCATGCAGACTGGGGTCAGTGCTTGGAACATCAAGGAGATGCATTCATCTTGATCGCCTACTGCTCCACCCCAACAGAAAGGTTTTAAATATAGAACTACATTTCCCACATTCCTTCATTGAGGATGTTTGGATTATTTAAACTGCAGACCACAAATTCTATCACATAACCAAAGTATTATTACAGTCTGAACGCAAAGCACAGAAAAACTTCAACTCCAATAAGTGTAGTTGTTTTTATCTTAGTTTAGGTAATGTGGGAAAAGTACACAGTACAGGTTTATCCCCAGGACTGCTTTTTAAAGATATATAATGTTTTGCAAGGTCTCCAAACACAGGAAAAGGGCATATATCTACTTAAAATGGTATCCATATTCAGAGATCTACAGGAATGAGCTGACTTTAGCCTGGTCATGTTGCCAGTTTACCTTGTTATGCTGTAAAAATGACCACATACTCTACAGTTCCGGCATCAATACAGTCCTCAAATGAGTTCTAAAGTGAGGGAAAAGAAAGCTGTTTCTGTGTTTGTCTTAGTGATATGGAATGCTTACCACCCTGTAGTTGAACATACTGCCTGTTTCGTCTCCATATGGCCCTTGAAGCACTTCTCATACACAGACGTTGGACAGAAGTGGGTAAAGGTAGATAGTTGGACTTAGTGAAGCCTCCACACACAGCTCCTGGGTGCTTCCTATTAAATTAATGTTTCCCCAGACAACAGTGCAAGTGCACATGCTATAAGTGTTTCTATCAAGTGCTGTGTCCTGGAACCCATGATTGCAGTCTCACTCACCCCTCTTGGTCTGATTGGGCCTAACAGGTGTTTATTATGCCTAGAAGAACTGACTGGCTGTGACCAGGACACTCTCTTCTGTTCTTATGGGACGCTCGGTTCTGCTTCTCCGAAAACATGCAACCGGTGTCTAGGGTTTCACAATATAAACAGAAAAGAGGGTGGTTTCTTTCTGAACCTTCATCTTTCCCCTAGAACAGAATAAGCCTGATGCAGGCTTCCTAATGGACGCAGAAATGTGGCTAATGGTCACATGGCCGCATAACAATCAAGGATGAAGCTCATGGTGTTTAGTAGCAGAGGATGGGATTTTTGTGCTGTTTTGTAATATGAACTGCAGAAGCTGCACAACACATGGCACTGAGAGGTGCCTGTGTATACCTTTCCAATAAATCTAAGGGGAAGTGGAAATGCAGTCTTTGGCAGAATGCATAGGCATGATGTATAGCACACGAACAAAGAAGATTGATAGTTTTTCATTCAAAATCCATCAGCGTTAAGAGAAAACTTGACTTGCCACAAATACCACTCCTAGGCATCATCAGTTGTGTGGTTCACAATTTCAAAATGAACAGTATTGGTTGCTTCTTGAATATATTCCTTAAACTGACATCATAGTCAAAATAGGACGTCTGGATGGATTTATATTTTGTTTTACGTCACCCGTGGTCCTTGGTTTATGTTAACAAATTAATTCACAGCTTTTAATTAAAACCCTACATATGGGTATATGGCACTGTATGTCTTGTTGGGCTTTAAAATACTGTGAAATGCCTTGCAGTACAGCACCAAAAGAAAGCCACACAACTGGCACCCGCTGCACGCTCATAATGGCAGCGAAACAGTCGCTTTCCAGATGTGCTGCACTGTAATTGATTTTGTTCCCGGGAACGTCTGGTTTAATTACATTTGGTTGAGGGATCTTTGCTGCCAGCGTTAAATCAAGTGCATTGTGGTCAGCGACAGGGCACTTGGCTAAGGGTGTAACTGTGGAACGTTCAGCATAAAATGAGGCGTTTTGTCTCGACTGGAACAGCAGACCTATCCATTTATCAATACAAACATTTTCAAACTGCACTCTCTCTATAAGCACGAAGACGGCATGTATGTAAATGCTTAAAATGCTGCCTTCCGGCGACAGCTTTGCTTGTACCGTTATCGAGCTCGAATCTATGTGACCGATTCGCAAAGCACAACTTTAAAAGTTCGGAATTTGGGGGATTTGCAAAGAATAAAAAAAAGAGTAATTATGGAAAGCTTTCATTGTGACAAATCGTGTGTTTATATGACTGTACTTATGAAGATAAGGGAGAGGATGTGGCCTAACGGCTTGGGCGGTCGACCTCAAATCTGGGTAACCGGGTTGAGTCTCGGCAACGACGCTCCACATCCTGTGATTCTGGGCAAATCACTTAATCTCCCAGTGCCTAACAAAAACAAGCATTTGCAATGCAATAGGTCTCGCATTTACGCGAGTTTAAACTATTGGCATTGTAAATGACAATGCGTTTTATTTATGTTTCAAAAACCAAAACATAAATGAAAGGCATTGTCATTTACAATGTCAACAGCTCAAACTCGCAGAAATGCGAGACCTGTTGCATTGCAATGTTTTATTTATTTATTAGAAGCGTTGGAAACACTGCCTGTCAGTCACCCCGCTTCCTGGCTGTGATTGGTCCCTACCTGCAGATGGGGGCGGGGCTCGGGACACCATGTATTCTTCTGAGGCTCGCACAATGAAGAATGGTTTGCTGCTACACAGCGCGTGCGCCGCTTCAATCCGCGGAGCCCCGAACACGACGAGGGGCTCAAGGCCTGCGCGGGTCTTCGAGAGCCACCTGGGAACAGACAAGAGGCAAGTGCGAGGGAAGGGCGATAGAGTGCATGCAACAAGGCAGGCCAGGTTCTAGCGGCGGGGGGCGGGTCAGCCAGGCCCACCCAAACATGAACCTTGGCCCTCGCAGTGAGGACTCGAAGGCCAATAGAACATGGGCTTCATTGTTTAAAACATAGCCCCGAAAAAGTATACTAATCTATGTTTTTATCTTTCTCTCACAAAGAATACACATTTTCATACGTTTACACTTACACACAGCGATACACATTCAGGTGTATTTTCTCAAACTGCATATTCATATTGATCTTTCTTGAACTTCGTACATAGATAGCACATTTGTCGATCTTTTTGAAAATAGGCAGTCTATCCACCCGCGCTGTTAATTGGAGAATGAACACGCTACGTTTCAATATGACAGTCATTTCTCTCAATACAACACTACATCGCCTCGCTTGTGCTCTTTCATTCTAGTTCCGCTGTTTCTATGGCGCTTGCCGCATGGTTACCATGGAGACCCATCAACAAACTTTCTGCGGCACGAGAGTATCGGTGTGCACTGAGAGAGGGGAAACGGGAAAGTGACAGAGGAAAGCAAACCAGCCTAAGCTATGGTAAGATGTGTTTGTGGATGTAAGGTATACCGGTATGGACGCGACAGGCATCGAGGAAGTTCGTAGTTTCAAGCTCGGCTGTATTCGAGGTGGCAAGCAGCCTTCGAACAAAGCCGCTTACCAACCAAGAAAGATCGACGCTCCTCAGAGGTGGGGGTATTCTGCAAGCATGTCATTTGTTTACATACAATTTCCAAATAAGATAACAACGCAATTTAAAGGGCAATGTTTTTCGAATGAGAAACATGTGAAATGTTAGCGTTTCAAAATGTGTTGTGGTGTCGCGAAAAATAACGTCGCACTTCGTTAAATCATGTATGGGAATCTATCTACAAGGCAGCGGTGCAGCTGTGCTGTGACCCCCAACAGTCCTACCATTCACGGTGCCCCGACGAAACAGAGGGGCTTTTATATCTGCGAGGTAATGATCTGCGTAAGCAACATGTGCTATGCGTTTGCAGCTAATGTGTACAGTTAAATTGGTCATCAAAGTACTTGGACCCCCTTGACACGACCCCCAGCGAACTACCCCCATCCATCACTCGGCCACCAGTGACTGGCATTGTAGTAACTGATGACGTCCTCTACTGGCTAAACTCACTTCTGCCTTGATCCCCACTTACTTTGTCTGCAACGGCACATCCAGTAACGTATGCGAAAATATACCGAGACTGCTTGCGCCATGGCAAGTCACCCCTATCAAAAAAACTTTATATCTCAGTAACTAATCGTACATAGCAACCGACCTAATCAATTTCACTTGATTGAAGTCTATCCAAACAATCGACACAGCAGTGAATGATCACCTCCAAGCAATAGACCTCTGCAAATTACTCATGTAACGCAACTGGTGCTATGTAAAGCGCTCTGATACCCGATACTTTCGGGTGAAGTTCGCGCTCCGGAAAAAAAATAACAAGCTTTGGCAACGCGGCCGAAAGTGAAAGTGATCGCAATCGGGATTACGATCTCGTGCAACGGAGGGCGCGCGTGCACGTTCACGTGCACTGTAGCTTTAGGCCGAGGCAGCACTTTGAAAAAGCCTCTTTACAAAATGTCTCGGCCAGATCAGCGCAAGCGCTGAATCAGGCGAGACCTAATGAATGTGTCCGTCTGTAACGAAACCGATGCTCATGTAAAGCCTCTGATATTGGATACCTTCCGGTCAAGTTCGCGCTATATAAGACTACAGAAAAAAGAAAGATTTTACAGTCAGAAGAAAGATTTTACAGTTAGAAAAATATGCAGTAGTAAATGTGAAAATATGAATTTGAACACATACCTTTTCTCCTCTACAGAGAAAATATTTTCCTTCTGAAGAAACCTCTTTCCATGCACCCGAAACAAAGAGATGTGTATTTCATTCTGAATGCCAGCTTCGAATCCAATTACTTCTACCTTTGACAGGAGTCACTGTTTGTGGATTTCCAGGGTGGGAAACTACCTGCAAAATGCTTGCGAACAACCACACAATTATGGGTTTGTACATACTTACAATTTTTTTCAGGGACAGATATCCTTTATAACCCCAAAACTTACAATGGCGCAGATTTTTCATCAGTATATGTGATCTTGAAACTTCAAACATGACACTAAAGGGCATATTTACTAGTAAGTGGCGGAGTGCAGCATTAGCCTCCTTAGCTTAACGCCGCACTCTGCCACTTCCAAAATGCAGGGCTGCACTGTGTTTACAAGGATACGTTGCAGTCCTGTGTTTTCCCATGCGCTAGCGCTAGTTTTAGGTGCCTAGCACCAATGCAGACACCCTTGCACCATAGTTCAAGGGTGCCTGTGTGGTAGGGGGAACTTTTTTATTTGCAGGAAGTTGTCACTTCCAGCACATACACAATCTTTAAATGGCATTTTGTAACTTTTATGTGTGCTGCTTAATGCAGCACACATAGGAGTTGCAATACGTCACTTTTCAAACTTGAATGTTTATGTGCAGGAAGGGACACCTTGCTCACTGTGCCACTGGAATCAAGCTATCCTGGCTGAAGAGGGGTGAAACCCCGAAACCGGTCCTAGGATGCTTGCTTCCGGTCCAGGGAGGACCTGGCTTGGCAGTTCGGGCTGGACTGTTCCCATGAGGCACAGGGTCAAAACTGATTTGCATATGGCCAGATCTAAACTGGGGTTGCATGGTTAGCAAAAGAATGATGGATTTAACCCAGATCTTTTGACTGGGGGTGAATGTTTTGATTTGTTCTGCATTCCGTCCATCAATTGTGTGTCTTTTGCATAAACAATGCATGGCCTTTTGCTGTTTTTATGTGTGCTGCACAACGAAGGGTAAATAGGAAGCTCATCTGGTGAACTGATCTAGCCTTAACCATACACTAAAGTATAACGTTTTAAAATACTGTACGTGCGAGTCATAGAGAAGATATCAGGTACCAGGCCATGTAAGATTAAAAAAAAATATTTAAGTGCCTGAGCTAAATAATCCTGTAATTCCAGTTTCCAGATGCCACACGCCTTCTGGGATGCCATAAGCACTAATTTTGTGATCTGGCAATGCTCACTATTTTCGGTCTTCTGGACTACATGTAAAAGCTCTTGGGAGGGGGTGTGGTTTATGTACAGAACATGGCATATCCCCTGTAAAATCCTTCATCATCTTCATCATCTGGTCTAGAAGTAGTAGCAGTGATTGTTGGCTGACAACAGTTACCAGTCCCAATGTGTAGAGTTGGAGGCGCCTTTGCCTGGTGGTACCTGGGAGGAGATGATACCTGGCCATCATAAGGGGCTTGTTGCCTATGCTGCTGCCAGATAATCCAGAGAAGTGAACTTATAGCCCCTGTTGGCTAGTACTGCCTTGATTGTAGGTCATGACCCCTAGATATTGGTTGATAACTGGTTTGTTTTGAGTGATGAAGGAGACACCCATATGGGGACACCAAGAGTTTTGGGATTTCATGCATCACACCTGGGTCTTGGCACACTGAATGACACAGGTCAGTGGCAAGTGCGCAAATAGAATGAATTCTGGCATCTGACGTGCCCTACAGCCTCCACTGTGTATGATTGGTATCATTGGTTACTCCTGAAGTTCCAGTTGGAATCAGCTCATACTGATTTCTATAAAATATACTGCCTTCTCTTCCCACCTGAAAGTAACGTCTCAGTACTAGTCAAGGAGCTTCTCCAGTGTACTATGGCCCTTCTGAACAACTTCAATCAATGCCCAGAAATCTCATTCCACCCCATGTGAAAGCTTACTTTAATTAGGTCAATGCTGAACACAACCTGAATGAAGGTGGTTTTGCTATTCAGTGGATGTTGATAGTTTGGAGATGATTCTGTATCTCTGATTTATTTTTGTATTTCTGATTTGGAAATGCATTTTTTCTTATTCTAGAATTTCTGGAACAGGCAGCATCCTGCACTAGTGCAGAACTTCGAGATAGATAAGCAAGGGGCTTCAATATGTGGATCTCTTCACCATGGCCCTGAGCAGGAAGTGCCATCAGTTTTGTGCCATGCGCTTCCTTTTGACAGGTTCACCAGGGGACACCTTCAGGTTCTGCTAATCAAAGGAGCTGCTATATGTGTTTTCACCAATTGCACTTCCGTCAAAGGTGCATTAGGACCAAACACAGCTGATTTTCATTGACCCAGATTAGGTGAGGAGGATCTGGTAACCTGATCTGTTGAAACTCAGGGGGATATTCACAAGGAGCTATCGCCGAGTTAACAGCCCTTTATCGCAGCCAAAGTTGCGATAAATCCATCGCCCCATTCACAAGCTGGTGTTAACAGCCCACAGCACCAGTTTACCTGTGATAGCAGCCGCAATAAACATCACCACAGAAGACCCCAACAACTATCGCTAATGAGATGCAGAGTAGGCGTTCCCGTGCCCAAAGCCGCGACAACACCACTCCACAACATTCACAACGACCAGCCAGAACTGCGATAAGAACACAAAACAGGCGATAAGGCGCGTTAGCAGCAGGAAAATAACACCTGCTCTGACCTGGTGCAAAGTCGGACCACAGCCTGCACCACAAAACGGAGCACAGCCCACAGCCACATCGGAAAGGCAAAAGATGCCATGGAGCCACTGCTCATGCGGCGCTGACACCCAAGAGGGCCACAACACCCACCACCACCACCCCAGGACCCCAACCCCCACCCGGAACACCCCCCTGGACCACCACAGAGGTAGCGCAGACAAAGACAGTTGACCCCCAGGAAATGCACGAGCCACACAGACCAAACACCTGACAATGTCATTGCCCACTACAGGCTTAAAAGGACAACCATCGTACGCATCCTAACCAACAACGCCCAACAGGCCGACGGCATCAACACAGCGGACAACCAACATCCCACCCCACACAAAGCTGCTGGCTGTGCTGCACCTGTTGGCCCCTGGTACCCCCCAACCAACACCCGCCACAGTCGGAGGAGTCACACAGCCAGCCACATCCAAGTCCTTCACACCTGACCTGGACATCAGCATCAGCCTGTTACCCCAGTCCCTATACGTCCAACATAATGCGCAGAATCTGCTGGACACCAAGCAAGACCCATACGCCATAGCTGGATGCACGCATGTGTCGGGGGCAATCCACAGCACACGTCATACCTGTGCCCCCTGCCAACACAGCACACAATCACCACAACAGAAAGCACACGTCTCACATCAATGTGCAGGCAACAATCGAACACCGTGGGACCTCCACCAATCTCGCCTCCAAATACCCAGCCACTGTGCACGATTCCTCCATCCTTCGACAGTCCATTAGCAACCAGTGTCCCCAGGATGGCATCAAGGGAAATGCACAGCCTCTTGGCAAGTTCCAAATGAACACCCCACTCACCTCAACTCCACAACCATGCAACTCACAACTCTGGCAATGCACACGTCACAAAATCAAAACAAACATGCTAAACAACATGCCCACCCACCAGACACAACAGAACAACTCACAATGGTAACCTGGGCAAGCCGTGAACATGAGCCATCAACGGCATGGCCCCTCAGCCACACACTAGCCCAATGTCGGGAGAGGTGGCAACTAGGCATGTGTGAAGGAGGCAGGAGAACCATGACTGGGAAAGCACACAATGCCAATAGTGGCGGAGATGTGCTGGACAGACCGCAGTATGCAGAACACACCCATATCCATGGCGACTGTGTATGGAGTGTACTGGACAGTGGACACAACCATGTCACCCCGGCCAGTGGGGGAGTTTGCGGAAATGTTGCCTGTTACATCCCCTCCGTAAGCATGAGCAGAGTGGGATGGCCTGGCATACGCCAGGCCAGCATAGGGGTCTGAATAAAAAGCACGTAGCCCTGGGCGTGGTCCTTTTCCGGAAAGCCCAACGTCTCTGCCAAGGTGGCGCCTCTCACCACGCCATGAGGCCGATGCTGTCCTCGTGAGCGGAGTTGCCTGCAATCCTGTGCGCCTGCCGTACCCTGGCCCACTGGATCCCAAACCCGTCAGGCCCACCCCTGTGCAGCCAGGCCACACTGATCACCTTCCAACACTGGCGTGTGTCAAGGAGGGCCCACCACATGCCTGTGCAAACTCCAAGCCTCCAAGCACCAGTTCCATGACCTCTGCAGCCTCCGCAGAGCATCGCTGGCCCCCGACGCTGGCCCACATTACTCCTTCCTCATTCACATACTACACTGGCATCCTCTTCGGCCCAGTAGGTCCCATATGTGAAACTGTGTCCTGAGACCTGAATGAAAGTGACCCAAAAGCTGGGGCAGACCCCCCCCCCGATCAGTTAGGCATAGTTCCATATGGGCATCTTGCAACACGTGGTGCCACTAATCCTGTTCAACGCCAGCCGGTGACACGTGGTGCCACTAACCCTGTTCAATACCAGCCGGAGACATGTGGTGCCACTAACCCTGTTCAACTCCAGCCGGCGACACGTGGTGCTACTAACCCTGTTCAATGCCAGCTGGCAACACGTGGATGAGGGATCAGGACTATCCTGCGGACCTGTAGGTCCCACATCCAGCACCTAGTCGCGAATCATGAATGGCAGAGTCCACACCAGTGGTCGAATGGAGAGGAGTAAGAGGAAGATGCTGCTCAGTCCGGACAAAAGCCGGGTCACAGTCACGGAGGTACCCGAACACTATCAACAACGGACCAGGTGCCATCAACGCTGTTCATCGCAAGTCCGTATCCCGTGGTGCCACTGAACGTGAACTACGCAGGCCGGTGGGGGATTCCAACCTATGCCGGCGACACTCAGTGAATGGCCCGTGCTGACCGCTGCCTCAGGCCTACACTGCGGTCCATTAGGTCGCACATGTGGAACTGTGTTTTGGGTAGGATGTGGAGGAATCCACACCATTGGACATGCCTCATGGCAGGAGGCATCCCCTAACTGCACTGGTGGCACTAACTCTGTGCGCAATGAGTCATGGGCACCATCTGGTTGGACCTTGGTGGCATCAGAGCCCATGGCCTGATGGTTTTCTGCATCTTCTTCTGGCTGGACCGGACTTGATTTCCAACATGTGTCTGTTCCATTCATCTCCACCATAGTGAATGTATCAGCGTGGGCCTGCCCTCTGCATCCTGCCCTGGGGGTACACCTTCCACTGTCCATCGAGACACTTCGCGACAAGGCCCCTTGTCATCCCGTGAACCTGCTCTGCACCCGTGACCCTGCCCCAGTGCACCGCAAGTCAGCGGCCCGTAGCAGCAGGCCCATGCAGGACACTGTGCATCCGGGGCTACTGACTTTCATGGGGCCTTTATGGTTGTATGGTTGTATGGTTGTGTCCTTTACAATGTACACTGTTGTTGATTTCTGACTGCACCAGGCAGCCCTTGCTGGCTGGTGTGCACACACCCCACACACATCCAACACAGGTGTCACTTGGTAAGTGTGCCTGATAATAAATGTGGCCGAGCGCACATGCCCGTAGCCATTCACACCATCTGAGCAAGTGTGTCCGTGTGATCATTCTGTTAGCTTGATGGGCTCAGGCCCTGCAACAGCAAAGTGTGCTGGCTTCTGAGGACATTGCCATGTCACCTCAGCGAAGGCAGTGACCCTGGCCATGTAGCCCCGCACATGCCCCCTTGCATGCACTGGCTGTGTGTGCTGGTTCGGCAGGGGGGCAGGCTGTGGTCCGGACCTGGCCCAGTGCAGGAAGTGCGGTAAGTGTGTCCCTGTTTTGGGGTGTTGTCGCCACCAGGGCCACAGTACACGATGTTGCAATGTGTCATGTACCAGGATGGCGAGGACATGTAGCAGCGTAAGGACGCTCGTGGTCTTGGTACATGCATGCCAGGTGTGATGTGTATCAGTCTTGCGGATGCATGAGTCTGTTGCCTGGCCACATTCGCAGTGCTATCCCAGCCAGCCATGGGCTGGACACCTGTGTCCGCCCTGTCCGGACCATTGGCCTACACCCAAGTGGGCGCACACCTTCGAAGGCCAACGTCGCGGTGTTGTTTGCATGGCGCTGGACATGCTCGGACAGGCATTGTAATGGTGTCCCGTAGGAGTGCACGTGATGCAAACGTGCAGCGCACACAAGTGTGGGTGCCCGTGGCAGGGAGGAGCAGCTGTGTGGCATCATGACACACAGTGAGTCCGCTCATGTGCATCGTGCTGGGCATACCATCCATGATTCCCAGGGTCGCAGATGTCCCACCAACCCCAAGACCGGCCTCTGTACGTCTCCTGTATGCATGCAGCTGGTGAAGTTACTGTAGGGATGAAAGGTCCTTTGTCTGTACTATCAGGCGGTAGCACATCTGCAGCTCTGAGAAGGAACTTGCATGTGCCCAGCTTTCCCTGACAGATACGACAGCATTTGCTTGCGACTCCCACACTACGCACTGCCCGGCGTGAGACCAACGTGTACACATCCCACACGCAGTAGTCCTTGGTCATAGTTGGCATGCATGATATGGCCTTCACATGTACTCCCACGCCATCCAAGGCCTGCACCCGTTGCACACAGACACTGCTCATTGCACCGAGCTGTGCCATTTCATCCCCAGGTCTGTCTCAGGGCAAGCCAGTGCCGCTTCATGCAAAGCCACTGACGCAATGGCAGACCATCCCGGACGCATGGTCTACTCCAGTCACGTGGAGCTGTACCGTGCACGTCTGCTGCATGTACTGGGGGCACTGCCGTTGACAGTGCTGCGGATTAAGCCTGGGCAAAGCACTACGCTATGCTCGCGTAGTTTGCGAAGTTCGCGCTACTTCGCACTATGCGAATTGCACGTAGCACAGTGCGAACACGCGTAGCGTAGTGCTGCGGTCATTTTTTGCTTGCTCGCGGTCCTCAACATCAAGTTGGCGACCGCGAGCAAGCAAAATGACATCCCGGTGAGACTTTTTCCTTGTTCGCGATCAGCAACATCAAGTTGGCGATCGCGAGCATGGAAAATAAACCTCCCGGCGAGATTCCCAACGCGAGGAGGTCAGGTTTCTCATTGCGAGTTGTCGCGTATGCTCGCGACCGCTCGCGATGAGAAACTTCCAGTTCGCGTTGAGAAAGCTGCCGCTCGAGTAAAAATCTACTCGAGCAGCAGAAAACTACAGCTCGCACTGTGCAAGGTGCCATTTTCAATGATTGCACAGTGCCGATTGCGTGTCCACACTGTGTAATCATTGAAAACGACATCTGGCACAGTGCGAACAAGGTACTACGCAGTTCGCGAAGTGCTACGCGTAGCTCGCGTAGTGCGAACTGCACTTTGCGTAGCTTCGCGAAGTGCTACTTCGTGAACTACGCCCAGGGTTACTGCGGATCAGTTACCGGCTGAGCTTCCGCCTTGCGCACGTCACCTGCATGCAGCCTGTGTTGCATTGCCGCCCGTGCATATTCGAGTGGTCCATGGATGTCTGCCTCTCCAGGTGGCTGACCTGCATTTCGAGGTGTGTGTGCAATCCCTGTTGGCCCACGACCAGGAGTGTCACCAGGATGACCGCTTATGCATGCATGGATGTTTGGCATGCAGGCTGGAAACTGGACCTGGGAGATTGTAAAAATCGTCATGTGAGTGAGCACATTGAGCCACTACCCTATTGGACTTTGGTGCACATTGGGTCCAGTGGATGGAGTCAGCACATCTGTCCGGGTCAGCTGATGGATTACGTTGACGACATGTCAAATGTGGTGGACGACGATCGCTCATTGGTGGTGTTGGCCTATGCAGCTGCACTCGCGTTCATGGACGAGTGACAAGGTACCTGCAGCCACAACTGGATGTGATCCATTGCACTTGTCACGACACATGGTTGCATGTTGTGGATATGGTCACAGGTCCTGAGACGACAGTGGACATGGCTGCTTTGGCCAGGACTCATGTTCCAGGCATTAACAACCAACACGGGTTGACACTGACTGTTGGTGAGGGACTCCCCCGAGGTGGACATGGGCGCTTTCTTATGTTCCTCATTCAGACATGCTGCTGCATTTGTCTGCATATCGTGGCACTTCTAACCCTGGGTGTAGTTTGCATAGTAGGGCTACGCGTAGCTACGCAAAGTGCACTTTGCACTACTCAAGCTACACGTAGCTACGCGAGCTGAGTAGTGCGGTAGGGAAAATGCTGTTCGCACTGATTGCATAGTGCCGGATGCTTGTCCGCACTGTGCAATCATTGCAAACAGCATCTTGCACAGTGCAAGCGGTCATTTTCTGCCGCTCAAGTAGATTTGTACTCGAGCTGCAGTTTTCTCAACGCGGACTGGTAGTTTCTCATCACGAGCGGCCGCGAACATTCGCAACCACTTGCAATGAGAAGCCTGACCTCCCCGCGTTGAGAATCTCGCAGGGAGGTTTATTTTCCACGCTCTCGATCGGCAACTTGATGTTGCTGATCGCGAACGAGGAAAAAGTCTCTCCGGGATGTCATTTTGTTCGCTCGCGGTTGCCAACTTAACGTTGAGGACCGCGAGCAAGCAAAAAATGCCCGCTACGCGTTTTTACTCTGTGCTACGTGCAATTCGCGTAGCGCGTAGTTTCGCAAACTATGCAAGTGTAGCGTAGTCCTTCGCCCAGGGTTAGGCACTTCACTTGTCCATACTGACTCGCACTTATTGATAAAGTTTCCTTACTTTCACTTCTCTCCAACTATGTTGTTTCTTGATTTGTATGCCAATGTGTGTGTCACGGACTCTCTGGCTCCCTGCCACCCGTGCATTGCTACCCCATCAGGACTGTGTGTTTGTACTTGTGCATTATCATGTCCCTGTTTCGTGCTTTGCCAGATGTGTATGGCTGTTTACCGGCCATAGGCGGGTGCACTTGTGTCCTGTGTTTGGTTTTGCACAAGTTGGTGTTTGTACCACATTGTGTTCGATGTAGGGGTGCTCTGCTTCCTATGTGTGTGTGCTGCATTGTGTGTGAGATGTCCCTTCAGCTCTGATTTGGCTCACCCTTCTCCCTTTCAGGTGGTGTTGTCTTCACTTCTGTGCTTGTTCAGTGGTGTGACATTGCCAGGTTGTGTGACTTGTGCTCCTGGTTGGTGTTGTTACTCTTGTGCATGGTTTGTTGTGCTGTGCTTAATTGTGCATGTGTGCTATTGTGCCCATTTCCCCCCATCCACAATTACCTGCTGGTTCCTCTCCCTGTTGCTGTTGTGTCTATTGTTTGGTGCAGTTTCCGGTCCCCGAGTCCTGCCACCATCTCCAGACTGATGTGGTGGAGACCATTTCCTCTATGTCATCCAGCTCCTGGTGTGGCGCTGGACTCCCACCTCCGATGTGCATTGCTGCCTTCTTGTTGTTGGTCTGTTTCTGCTTGTTTGGAGTTCTCGTTTTCTGCCATTGTCCTCCTCCGCTCTCAGGCTGCATTCATCTTGTCCAAGTTGGCCTGCCATGTACAATGTTGCCACTGGGTTTGGTGGGGTTGGCTGCTGGCTTGGGTTGCCTCCATTGTGGTTGGCTGTTGTTTTCTGTTTGGTCTGTCTTACTTTTTCAGGTTTTTGTTGTGCTTATTTCGGTCTGCTGTGTGTTTTGCGGTCCTGGCGGTGCTTATCCCTGCTTTCCTCATCGTGGATGGGCTCATCCCAAGTTTTCTGGTGTTGTGGTTTGTGTTTTTATCTCCGTCAGGGTGGTTGTATCGCGGACATTGGCCGCGTTTTCAGCGGACTATCACATGCTACCGTCGTGTTGTAAATTCCACATTAACACGGGGTTATTTTCCCACACTGGGCTGCGATGTATAAAGTTGCATTAGCATTTTTTGGTGATGTTTAGCACACGTTCTTGTGAATAGACTCCTCAGTTTTCAGCATCCTGTCCTTCACCACACAGAGTGGATCTGCTTCATCATCAGGATGGTTAGGTCCTACACCCCCATCCAAAACCTTTCAGTTACATGTGTGGAGATTGCGAGGTGATGAATGAAGCCCTTTTGTCTGTAATTTGAAGTTTTGAACAGTATCTTTGGTGCCTAGAAACACAACACAAAATCCATTTACTGTGGCTCCTTAATAAAGTTTGTTCATTGGAGCAAGTCAGAGTATCTGAATCGATTTCAGTCTCATTATCAATGTTCTGCTTTTTGCACTGTCACTTATATATCTTAGCATTGGCCTCTGAATTGGTTATTTTACTGCCCTATCCACCTTTATATGTCTCTCCAACCAACTTTCTCCGTTTAAGTCACCATTAGTAGGGCACTTCCTGAAATGTTTTGATTTTTTTCAGCATTCCGTCCATCATCTGTTCTTTTTGCATTTGTTGCTCGAAGTGGAAAGGGTATGCCCAGACATGGGTCCCGTTCTCGCTAAGCCACCGGATTCAAGCTAGCCTGGCTGCTAAAGGGTGTTACCCCAAAAGCGGACCCTGGATGCTTGTTTCTGGTCCTAGGAAGACCTGGCTTGGCAGTTCGGGTGGACTGTTCCCATAAGGATCAGGGTCAAGACTGATTTGCATATCGCTGGGTCTGAACTGGGGTGGCGAAGTGAGCTAAAGGACAATGATGGACTCAACCCAGATCTAAGACTGTGGTTGAGTTTCTTAAAAGTTTCAGCACTCCGTCAATCATCTCTTTGTGATTGCTTTGTTGTGTTTTTTCTCCCACTGTGTTTATTATTTCTTAGGGGGATCTAAATGTTGTTTTGACTTTCATAATAACATCCCCATTTGCGCGGATGCATATTTGCCCCATTCAACTTCTCAGTTTGAAAACAGCTTTCTTGAGTGAAATCACTTGAGCTCACACGATTGTTGAACTTCAGGTTTTTGGTCATATTTACATTTTTTCTTGTAAAGTTGTGATGCTTTCCAACTGGCCAGGCCATCACTCTTCTTTCTTTCTGTGGGAAACATATGCATCAGAAGACAAGTTACTTACCTATAGTAAAAATATTACTAGTGGGTACAACACTTTCCCAAATATTCTCTAACTTATGAACGAATCCTAAAGCAGTACCCTTTAGGATTTGGGATCGAGTACTACAGACTATGCAAGGAAATCATGGACCACATTCCAAGAACCCATTACAGTGTGCTTGGTGAAGGTATGCAAGAAGGACCTTGTGGCTCCATGGCAGATTACAGCTCCCTCCTTCCCTACACATTAGTGCTGTGATTATTATGATACCAAGGTTTGTAACCATATTGGGTGCAGGACTTGTCATTTTCAATGAATCTCTCTTGGTTTAGAGTGCCTCTTGGGGCCTTTTACACTTCACTGTCAGTATACATCTGTCAGTCATGGCTTGAGCTGCGTGGTGCTCTTTTGTGCCACTACATGACAGTTTTGTTCCCAATTGCCTAGCTGAATCAAGCCCACCCC
Source organism: Triturus cristatus (assembly GCF_964204655.1). Taxonomy (NCBI): domain Eukaryota; kingdom Metazoa; phylum Chordata; class Amphibia; order Caudata; family Salamandridae; genus Triturus; species Triturus cristatus. The sequence goes on along the minus strand of NC_140593.1, from coordinate 469,923,134 downwards.
TGGAAAGATATAAAAGTAATACATTCTATGAATACCTCTTCCCCTTCATACTTAGTCATAACGATTGTTCACTAGGTTTACTAGGCTCACAGGACTAAGTATGCCCGAAACACAAATTTCGACATTACATCTTCTATTTTATAATTGTTTTGCACAGTTAGCTATTGTTCGCTGTGGAGAAACACCTTCCACTTCAACTCTGTCATAAGTGGTGGTAATCCCTAATCGTTTGCAGCCTGGAGATACTAATATTCCAAACATTTTGACAGAAGATTTGAGTGGGGTTTGTGAACATAAAAAAAATACTTCTCCATGCATTTGACACCACCAGCACCTGGCGCCCCCACTTTCCGTCTATTTACCTTAACTGTAGTACAGCAAAAAAATCATCATCTTGGCAGCTTTCTGCCATCACATGAACATGTTATGATCTGATAATCATACACATTATGATGCAGCGTAAAAGATAATCATTTTTACACACCATAAAAACTGATTTTGACAATGCAACTCTAATGTGCACTTTGCACATGTTTAGAAAATAACATTGATTCTGTGAAACGCTGAAGCAACAGCACTGTAATTGTGTGCTTGGATGTAGAGAAACAAGATTTTTATAAAGAAATGAATTTAACATGCTTATTGAATGATTACTAATTATTTAATAAAGCCGTTATGAAAGATTAATGATGGAAAACTTCCAATGATGCAAAATAACACACATTTGTTAATGTGAGGCATTATATCTATGTAACAAATGAGTCTTACACACAATTGTACAAAGATTAATGATCAAACTTAGCATCTCTATTACCTTCATTGTAATGTACCATAGTAAATGAAAAACTGGTACAAATCAAAATTGTTACATTGTAGATGATTGAAACTTTCAGCATACATATTTGATATTATTAGAATTTTAGATTTCCCAAAACAATTTTATTATAATGACTTTTAAGAATAGTTTACATGTATGTACTTATAAAATTGTGGTAGTAGGCCATAATTAGAGTTGAACATTTCTATCGAATAATCACTGACAAACATTACAATTATTCCTCAGATGATATGCTTGATTTATTTAATTATGCTTGACCCAAACTATGAGTTAATTTTACTAAATACGTTCTGACTTTAGACTGCATTATATTGCCTCTTTCCTTTGGCTGCATTATTTCATACCCTGATAATGTACTTTTGTTTCGTTTCTTAAAATGTTGATTTGATTGTTCTTTTTATGCAACATTCCTATATTAATAAACACTTTATTGGTACTTTGTTGTGATTGAATTAATGGTAACTTGACCCTTTCACTTAATACATAAAAAGAAAATTAAACAGGCACTTTGTCAACTAACCTGTGAGGACGTAATGGACAGTCGTTTCTCATGATCAACATGGTAAAATATGTTGGAGTATCAGTTTTGTACCTAGTCAGCTGAAGAATGCTCACATGATGATCAGACCACCGTATGGTGACAATTGATGTCATAAATGAACTATTTGGAGTATAATAAGTCACTGTCCAAAGAGGAGAGTTAGAATCTCTCTTGATTTCCCACCTACCCACCATAGTGTCGTACTTTCCATGCCCCTTGCCATTTTTCCCTTTGCTGAAGGACTTGCCTGCTGGTTGATTAGGAGCTGTCTGATGAGAGACCAGACTTGAACTTTCCTTATTATAGCTCCCGTCCCCTTGCCCATGGACTTTTCCATAATGGACTCTAATCTGATCCATTTCCCAAGCTAAGAGAACTCTTTTGAATCATCCTCTCTCCTTTGCTGGTGAAACTCTAATCTGAACCATCCTCTTTATGGATTCTTTTATTCAGCAATAGATGTACTGTACCTAAATGTGTAGCTTATACTGCATGCTGAAAGATTCATGACTGATCTGCTTAAAAGTTTACTTATATGCATTGATTTTGAACCTTTAATGTAAAAACAAAGTAATCTAAAATGTAAAATGTTACTTATATGCATTGATTTTGGATTCTTAATATAATAACAAAATTATTTACAATGTCTCTGAGTCTTTTATTATATATGTCTTAATGTTTTTTTTCCATAGAAACTGTGCTTACAATCATCTGATTTCTTATGCATGATAGACACAGTCATAGATCATTTTCAGAACATCAAGTTCTTTTGCTCGTTCTGTGTAGCCACAGCAGAGCTTCTGGTATGGGCAACTCTTCTTAGATTGAACTTCTTTAGGATGTTTGGACTTCCAATTGCAATACTCTATGTCTATAGCATAGTTCTAAGAGCAGCGTATTTAAATTTGATCACTAATTTGTGAGTTGGCTACTAATTATTAGTCCTCATAAGATGGTCAACATTTCGACATCCTGCTTTCTCACTGCTCACTGCGATGAAGCAAGGTCCATCGGAGGACCAATGCCTCTGTGGGTGAAGTATAGAATTTGAGTAAAGTTACAAAGTTGTAAAGTCATTGCTGGGCTCTGAAACGACAGAGAAAAAGAAAAAAGAAAAGCTTCTGCTGTAACACTAATCTAGCCAATCAGAATATGATATTTTGAATCATATGTCTTTTCTTGCACGCTTAAGGGAATCAAGCTCTAACAATTTTGTCATAATTAAAGTACTGAAGAAATATTTATCATAAGCTAACTCATATACTATGTAATATTTATACTAAGATTTATCAGTAATGTCTAAATTGCTTGTTTGAAGGTAGTTCAAGACAGGGGGATTTAAAGTAACAATGCCAATGCTGATCTCCAATTCAGTTTACTTTCAGCAGTTCATCACAAATGCCTCCAACATTATTTGCTTAAGCGATTTGTAAAATGCAAAAGAACGTGTTGCACTACACATAGCTGAGTCAAATTAATCTCTCATTCTGTTGCATATATTCAGTTGCAAGTATATTACAAATGTCATAGACTAATTTCTTTGTCGCATGGTATTCATAAGCTGCACTACAAATAGAATGTGAATTATTTCTGTCAAACTGCAATCCTCAATTTGATCCAGATGTTTGAAAGGCCATGCTTGTGTGGTGAAGGGCAGAACCGCGCACACAAAAGTAGTCTGTAATATTTTCCAACCCACAAAATCTACCCTTTATATGTTACATACATTTTTGGGGCGAGGAGCACTCATGTAATATATAGCTATGATTAGCTTAATTGAAATTAATCTTTTCATATACATTTTGTTTTGCGCCCTGCTGCACTGCATTTCACATTTCCTAAAGTCCTAGGAATATAATGTGTGTGTGTATGTGAACAAAACCATTATATCGACAGTAGCTCTGTATAACTTTTTCCATGATGTAGTATAATTAGGAAATTAATATAGTCACTCTATATGAATTCTAAATATATAACTATCTTAGCTGTACCATTATTTTCAGAAGGAAACTAAGATGTAGTCACAATTAAATGAGAAACAATCTACTTGAATAGTGTCAATTTTGAACGTCTGGCTTGTTTACTTAAAAATATACAAATACAAATTACTTTACAGAGTTAAGTGTGCTTTTCAATCAATATTGTGCCTTTCAGTCCATCAAGCCAATCATAATCAAAGATACCAATGAAATACATTAGATTGAAGAGGAACTGCCACTGGCACATTAATTCAAATAATAAACCACTGAAATACAATGCATGTGCTGGAGCAGAGTTTTCATTTAGAAAATTCAGGGGCTTTTGAAGCTCTAGCATGTCTATGCGTTTTATTAATTATTAATAATTAACAATTAATTATTTGTCTTGTGCAAGTGTGTTTATATTAATCAATCTGTTTGTCTTAACATAAGAGAAAGTTACACGAGGGTTAGCATGCGTGTGCTGTTTCTGTTTTTTAAAAAATAACGTGCAAGTTTTCATGTTTAAACGTTGCTGTGTGCTGTTTATTTTTGAGCACAAAACGCTTTTCGAATTAATGTTTTTTTTATGTTGCAAGAGCTAGATAAATACATACACATAAGGGTATTAGTGGGGTTAACACTGTTTAATCACTATGCTGTGGTAACGATTGTTTTTGTTTCTTTAATTAAGATGGTCAATTATGGCCTATGGAGGCCTAAACCGAGTTGGCTAGATTGTGAGCCTGCCCGTGATTTGTAATATGAAAGATGTGACGAGGGAGACCCCTGCTGGAAATGGTCCTGAAGTCAACTGACCATAGTCCTCGCCTGAAAACTTTCCATGAGGACAGCAGCAGTTTTGGAGGATCTCCAAAAGAAATGGAACGTCCTTGGCAGCCTTGGGAAACAAAGGAGTTTTAGAAAAGGACAATGAACTATGGCTCGGTTGCTGAGGGAAGTTGAACAAATTAGATACTTTAATAGTTTCTTGGTTCCTGTTCCGTAGTCTTCGTTTTGTGACTTTTCCTGAGCGGAGATTTTCAGATGTAGCAATGTTACATCCCTTCCTTCTCGCTCTGCTCAGTGATTCAGTGAATATTGCAAACTTTTATGTGTGTTTCCTTTGTAATTTTTACTATAAAATGTTAGCCTAGGGAGGGTCTTTGCCTCTTGCCATTTTGCCTTTGCCGCGTGAATCTGCGTTGCTGAGGATCGATGCTGAAGGGACTTCGTCTTGAAAGACTTTACCGAGAGACTTGTCCTGACCCGTTCTGACACTTAGTTAGAATAGGTAACTATGAGAAATGATTTATTCTGATTGATTTACTTTGACTAATTTAGATAAAGCAATATAATTTTAAACATGGTGTTGGATATTCTTTCTTGTCAATTATTGGGTTTATATTTTTGATCATTATTGTATATGTTGTATAGATTATGTTTATTGATCAAGGACAGTCACAAAACCAGATCTTATCGTCCTGATATAGATGCAGGGTGTTTAGGTGTTTTCTTTCCACAGGTTTATTGCTGGTAGAGTATTTGAGCGTGTGTTAGTGAAATGGGCCCTAGCGTATGATGAATGTATGTGCGTGTAACTGTGTGATCACTCTATCCGTGGTAGTGGGCATATTTTAGATACCCTGATCTCCATCAATTTCCTGGTAGCAGAAGTAGGATGGTTTTGATGGTTGTCTTGATCTGATAAGATTGCTTGTACATTAGCTTATTGATTATTGATTTTATTTTGTCGATATTGGTATATGTACTAATACTATATGTTGGAGTCGTCATGTTGAGTTATGTGTAGTGCTTCTGGAATTTGGAAGCTGGTAGCAGTTCCGTAGTAGGGCAGAGGAAGGTATATGCTGCTCTCGGGAAAGACGGGATTGTAAGGAATAACGTGTGACAATTGAAGTTGCGCGTCACATTGTCTGGGTTCGGAATCAGTGACATTGTTGTATGTTACTATTAGAATAATTCTGGTATATAAGGAGTGTGTATCGTAGTGAAGGTTATCTGTGAAACTCTGGTCTTAAGTCCCAGGGATCCGTAAGGATTTCCGTTAAAGCTTATTGCGGGAGGAGTAATAGGTATTCTCTGAGCTTGTTTGAGGAACTAGGCAAAGTTGCTTAGTTAATGTATGTTATAATTCTGTAGTAGGACAGATTGTGCGCTGTTCTCGGGAAGCAGGATTCTGTGTGTATGTACTATATTTTTCTTGTATGAATGTGCGTGAATGTATATACATTTATTGATTGTAAGACTCTTTGGATAAGTCCTAGAGGAAACAGTTATGAGATGTATGAAAGTTTGTTGACTCTTGAGAAATAGACTCTCTTTTACTATTCTGTGGTTAGCGAAGCGGACAATGGAGATGTTTTTATGTTGTAACTAATAGATTTTGTAAAAATTTCGACACGTCTACTGAGAGATTTTGTAAAGGAGGGGTAGACGAGTGACAGAAGACAGGAGACAAGCGACTGCAGCGACTGTTGACGTCAGAAAGTCCGCGCTCTGATTGGATAGTGAATCAGAATAGGGTTTGCGCTAGGATTGGTGCGTTAGTGTGAGTCGCGCAGGGATTGGAAGAGCTGTTTAGTGAAACCTCTTTCCATGCACCCGAAACAAAGAGATGTGTATTTCATTCTGAATGCCAGCTTCGAATCCAATTACTTCTACCTTTGACAGGAGTCACTGTTTGTGGATTTCCAGGGTGGGAAACTACCTGCAAAATGCTTGCGAACAACCACACAATTATGGGTTTGTACATACTTACAATTTTTTTCAGGGACAGATATCCTTTATAACCCCAAAACTTACAATGGCGCAGATTTTTCATCAGTATATGTGATCTTGAAACTTCAAACATGACACTAAAGGGCATATTTACTAGTAAGTGGCGGAGTGCAGCATTAGCCTCCTTAGCTTAACGCCGCACTCTGCCACTTCCAAAATGCAGGGCTGCACTGTGTTTACAAGGATACGTTGCAGTCCTGTGTTTTCCCATGCGCTAGCGCTAGTTTTAGGTGCCTAGCACCAATGCAGACACCCTTGCACCATAGTTCAAGGGTGCCTGTGTGGTAGGGGGAACTTTTTTATTTGCAGGAAGTTGTCACTTCCAGCACATACACAATCTTTAAATGGCATTTTGTAACTTTTATGTGTGCTGCTTAATGCAGCACACATAGGAGTTGCAATACGTCACTTTTCAAACTTGAATGTTTATGTGCAGGAAGGGACACCTTGCTCACTGTGCCACTGGAATCAAGCTATCCTGGCTGAAGAGGGGTGAAACCCCGAAACCGGTCCTAGGATGCTTGCTTCCGGTCCAGGGAGGACCTGGCTTGGCAGTTCGGGCTGGACTGTTCCCATGAGGCACAGGGTCAAAACTGATTTGCATATGGCCAGATCTAAACTGGGGTTGCATGGTTAGCAAAAGAATGATGGATTTAACCCAGATCTTTTGACTGGGGGTGAATGTTTTGATTTGTTCTGCATTCCGTCCATCAATTGTGTGTCTTTTGCATAAACAATGCATGGCCTTTTGCTGTTTTTATGTGTGCTGCACAACGAAGGGTAAATAGGAAGCTCATCTGGTGAACTGATCTAGCCTTAACCATACACTAAAGTATAACGTTTTAAAATACTGTACGTGCGAGTCATAGAGAAGATATCAGGTACCAGGCCATGTAAGATTAAAAAAAATATTTAAGTGCCTGAGCTAAATAATCCTGTAATTCCAGTTTCCAGATGCCACACGCCTTCTGGGATGCCATAAGCACTAATTTTGTGATCTGGCAATGCTCACTATTTTCGGTCTTCTGGACTACATGTAAAAGCTCTTGGGAGGGGGTGTGGTTTATGTACAGAACATGGCATATCCCCTGTAAAATCCTTCATCATCTTCATCATCTGGTCTAGAAGTAGTAGCAGTGATTGTTGGCTGACAACAGTTACCAGTCCCAATGTGTAGAGTTGGAGGCGCCTTTGCCTGGTGGTACCTGGGAGGAGATGATACCTGGCCATCATAAGGGGCTTGTTGCCTATGCTGCTGCCAGATAATCCAGAGAAGTGAACTTATAGCCCCTGTTGGCTAGTACTGCCTTGATTGTAGGTCATGACCCCTAGATATTGGTTGATAACTGGTTTGTTTTGAGTGATGAAGGAGACACCCATATGGGGACACCAAGAGTTTTGGGATTTCATGCATCACACCTGGGTCTTGGCACACTGAATGACACAGGTCAGTGGCAAGTGCGCAAATAGAATGAATTCTGGCATCTGATGTGCCCTACAGCCTCCACTGTGTATGATTGGTATCATTGGTTACTCCTGAAGTTCCAGTTGGAATCAGCTCATACTGATTTCTATAAAATATACTGCCTTCTCTTCGCACCTGAAAGTAACGTCTCAGTACTAGTCAAGGAGCTTCTCCAGTGTACTATGGCCCTTCTGAACAACTTCAATCAATGCCCAGAAATCTCATTCCACCCCATGTGAAAGCTTACTTTAATTAGGTCAATGCTGAACACAACCTGAATGAAGGTGGTTTTACTATTCAGTGGATGTTCATAGTTTGGAGATGATTCTGTATCTCTGATTTATTTTTGTATTTCTGATTTGGAAATGCATTTTTTCTTATTCTAGAATTTCTGGAACAGGCAGCATCCTGCACTAGTGCAGAACTTCGAGATAGATAAGCAAGGGGCTTCAATATGTGGATCTCTTCACCATGGCCCTGAGCAGGAAGTGCCATCAGTTTTGTGCCATGCGCTTCCTTTTGACAGGTTCACCAGGGGACACCTTCAGGTTCTGCTAATCAAAGGAGCTGCTATATGTGTTTTCACCAATTGCACTTCCGTCAAAGGTGCATTAGGACCAAACACAGCTGATTTTCATTGACCCAGATTAGGTGAGGAGGATCTGGTAACCTGATCTGTTGAAACTCAGGGGGATATTCACAAGGAGCTATCGCCGAGTTAACAGCCCTTTATCGCAGCCAAAGTTGCGATAAATCCATCGCCCCATTCACAAGCTGGTGTTAACAGCCCACAGCACCAGTTTACCTGTGATAGCAGCCGCAATAAACATCACCACAGAAGACCCCAACAACTATCGCTAATGAGATGCAGAGTAGGCGTTCCCGTGCCCAAAGCCGCGACAACACCACTCCACAACATTCACAACGACCAGCCAGAACTGCGATAAGAACACAAAACAGGCGATAAGGCGCGTTAGCAGCAGGAAAATAACACCTGCTCTGACCTGGTGCAAAGTCGGACCACAGCCTGCACCACAAAACGGAGCACAGCCCACAGCCACATCGGAAAGGCAAAAGATGCCATGGAGCCACTGGTCATGCGGCGCTGACACCCAAGAGGGCCACAACACCCACCACCACCACCCCAGGACCCCAACCCCCACCCGGAACACCCCCCTGGACCACCACAGAGGTAGCGCAGACAAAGACAGTTGACCCCCAGGAAATGCACCAGCCACACAGACCAAACACCTGACAATGTCATTGCCCACTACAGGCTTAAAAGGACAACCATCGTACGCATCCTAACCAACAACGCCCAACAGGCCGACGGCATCAACACAGCGGACAACCAACATCCCACCCCACACAAAGCTGCTGGCTGTGCTGCACCTGTTGGCCCCTGGTACCCCCCAACCAACACCCGCCACAGTCGGAGGAGTCACACAGCCAGCCACATCCAAGTCCTTCACACCTGACCTGGACATCAGCATCAGCCTGTTACCCCAGTCCCTATACGTCCAACATAATGCGCAGAATCTGCTGGACACCAAGCAAGACCCATACGCCATAGCTGGATGCACGCATGTGTCGGGGGCAATCCACAGCACACGTCATACCTGTGCCCCCTGCCAACACAGCACACAATCACCACAACAGAAAGCACACGTCTCACATCAATGTGCAGGCAACAATCGAACACCGTGGGACCTCCACCAATCTCGCCTCCAAATACCCAGCCACTGTGCACGATTCCTCCATCCTTCGACAGTCCATTAGCAACCAGTGTCCCCAGGATGGCATCAAGGGAAATGCACAGCCTCTTGGCAAGTTCCAAATGAACACCCCACTCACCTCAACTCCACAACCATGCAACTCACAACTCTGGCAATGCACACGTCACAAAATCAAAACAAACATGCTAAACAACATGCCCACCCACCAGACACAACAGAACAACTCACAATGGTAACCTGGGCAAGCCGTGAACATGAGCCATCAACGGCATGGCCCCTCAGCCACACACTAGCCCAATGTCGGGAGAGGTGGCAACTAGGCATGTGTGAAGGAGGCAGGAGAACCATGACTGGGAAAGCACACAATGCCAATAGTGGCGGAGATGTGCTGGACAGACCGCAGTATGCAGAACACACCCATATCCATGGCGACTGTGTATGGAGTGTACTGGACAGTGGACACAACCATGTCACCCCGGCCAGTGGGGGAGTTTGCGGAAATGTTGCCTGTTACATCCCCTCCGTAAGCATGAGCAGAGTGGGATGGCCTGGCGTACGCCAGGCCAGCATAGGGGTCTGAATAAAAAGCACGTAGCCCTGGGCGTGGTCCTTTTCCGGAAAGCCCAACGTCTCTGCCAAGGTGGCGCCTCTCACCACGCCATGAGGCCGATGCTGTCCTCGTGAGCGGAGTTGCCTGCAATCCTGTGCGCCTGCCGTACCCTGGCCCACTGGATCCCAAACCCGTCAGGCCCACCCCTGTGCAGCCAGGCCACACTGATCACCTTCCAACACTGGCGTGTGTCAAGGAGGGCCCACCACATGCCTGTGCAAACTCCAAGCACCAGTTCCATGACCTCTGCAGCCTCCGCAGAGCATCGCTGGCCCCCGACGCTGGCCCACATTACTCCTTCCTCATTCACATACTACACTGGCATCCTCTTCGGCCCAGTAGGTCCCATATGTGAAACTGTGTCCTGAGACCTGAATGAAAGTGACCCAAAAGCTGGGGCAGACCCCCCCCCGATCAGTTAGGCATAGTTCCATATGGGCATCTTGCAACACGTGGTGCCACTAATCCTGTTCAACGCCAGCCGGTGACACGTGGTGCCACTAACCCTGTTCAATACCAGCCGGAGACATGTGGTGCCACTAACCCTGTTCAACTCCAGCCGGCGACACGTGGTGCTACTAACCCTGTTCAATGCCAGCTGGCAACACGTGGATGAGGGATCAGGACTATCCTGCGGACCTGTAGGTCCCACATCCAGCACCTAGTCGCGAATCATGAATGGCAGAGTCCACACCAGTGGTCGAATGGAGAGGAGTAAGAGGAAGATGCTGCTCAGTCCGGACAAAAGCCGGGTCACAGTCACGGAGGTACCCGAACACTATCAACAACGGACCTGGTGCCATCAACCCTGTTCATCGCAAGTCCGTATCCCGTGGTGCCACTGAACATGAACTACGCAGGCCGGTGGGGGATTCCAACCTATGCCGGCGACACTCAGTGAATGGCCCGTGCTGACCGCTGCCTCAGGCCTACACTGCGGTCCATTAGGTCGCACATGTGGAACTGTGTTTTGGGTAGGATGTGGAGGAATCCACACCATTGGACATGCCTCATGGCAGGAGGCATCCCCTAACTGCACTGGTGGCACTAACTCTGTGCGCAATGAGTCATGGGCACCATCTGGTTGGACCTTGGTGGCATCAGAGCCCATGGCCTGATGGTTTTCTGCATCTTCTTCTGGCTGGACCGGACTTGATTTCCAACATGTGTCTGTTCCATTCATCTCCACCATAGTGAATGTATCAGCGTGGGCCTGCCCTCTGCATCCTGCCCTGGGGGTACACCTTCCACTGTCCATCGAGACACTTCGCGACAAGGCCCCTTGTCATCCCGTGAACCTGCTCTGCACCCGTGACCCTGCCCCAGTGCACCGCAAGTCAGCGGCCCGTAGCAGCAGGCCCATGCAGGACACTGTGCATCCGGGGCTACTGACTTTCATGGGGCCTTTATGGTTGTATGGTTGTATGGTTGTGTCCTTTACAATGTACACTGTTGTTGATTTCTGACTGCACCAGGCAGCCCTTGCTGGCTGGTGTGCACACACCCCACACACATCCAACACATGTGTCACTTGGTAAGTGTGCCTGATAATAAATGTGGCCGAGCGCACATGCCCGTAGCCATTCACACCATCTGAGCAAGTGTGTCCGTGTGATCATTCTGTTAGCTTGATGGGCTCAGGCCCTGCAACAGCAAAGTGTGCTGGCTTCTGAGGACATTGCCATGTCACCTCAGCGAAGGCAGTGACCCTGGCCATGTAGCCCCGCACATGCCCCCTTGCATGCACTGGCTGTGTGTGCTGGTTCGGCAGGGGGGCAGGCTGTGGTCCGGACCTGGCCCAGTGCAGGAAGTGCGGTAAGTGTGTCCCTGTTTTGGGGTGTTGTCGCCACCAGGGCCACAGTACACGATGTTGCAATGTGTCATGTACCAGGATGGCGAGGACATGTAGCAGCGTAAGGACGCTCGTGGTCTTGGTACATGCATGCCAGGTGTGATGTGTATCAGTCTTGCGGATGCATGAGTCTGTTGCCTGGCCACATTCGCAGTGCTATCCCAGCCAGCCATGGGCTGGACACCTGTGTCCGCCCTGTCCGGACCATTGGCCTACACCCAAGTGGGCGCACACCTTCGAAGGCCAACGTCGCGGTGTTGTTTGCATGGCGCTGGACATGCTCGGACAGGCATTGTAATGGTGTCCCGTAGGAGTGCACGTGATGCAAACGTGCAGCGCACACAAGTGTGGGTGCCCGTGGCAGGGAGGAGCAGCTGTGTGGCATCATGACACACAGTGAGTCCGCTCATGTGCATCGTGCTGGGCATACCATCCATGATTCCCAGGGTCGCAGATGTCCCACCAACCCCAAGACCGGCCTCTGTACGTCTCCTGTATGCATGCAGCTGGTGAAGTTACTGTAGGGATGAAAGGTCCTTTGTCTGTACTATCAGGCGGTAGCACATCTGCAGCTCTGAGAAGGAACTTGCATGTGCCCAGCTTTCCCTGACAGATACGACAGCATTTGCTTGCGACTCCCACACTACGCACTGCCCGGCGTGAGACCAACGTGTACACATCCCACACGCAGTAGTCCTTGGTCATAGTTGGCATGCATGATATGGCCTTCACATGTACTCCCACGCCACCCAAGGCCTGCACCCGTTGCACACAGACACTGCTCATTGCACCGAGCTGTGCCATTTCATCCCCAGGTCTGTCTCAGGGCAAGCCAGTGCCGCTTCATGCAAAGCCACTGACGCAATGGCAGACCATCCCGGACGCATGGTCTACTCCAGTCACGTGGAGCTGTACCGTGCACGTCTGCTGCATGTACTGGGGGCACTGCCGTTGACAGTGCTGCGGATTAAGCCTGGGCAAAGCACTACGCTATGCTCGCGTAGTTTGCGAAGTTCGCGCTACTTCGCACTATGCGAATTGCACGTAGCACAGTGCGAACACGCGTAGCGTAGTGTTGCGTAGTGCTGCGGTCATTTTTTGCTTGCTCGCGGTCCTCAACATCAAGTTGGCGACCGCGAGCAAGCAAAATGACATCCCGGTGAGACTTTTTCCTTGTTCGCGATCAGCAACATCAAGTTGGCGATCGCGAGCATGCAAAATAAACCTCCCGGCGAGATTCCCAACGCGAGGAGGTCAGGTTTCTCATTGCGAGTTGTCGCGTATGCTCGCGACCGCTCGCGATGAGAAACTTCCAGTTCGCGTTGAGAAAGCTGCCGCTCGAGTAAAAATCTACTCGAGCAGCAGAAAACTACAGCTCGCACTGTGCAAGGTGCCATTTTCAATGATTGCACAGTGCCGATTGCGTGTCCACACTGTGTAATCATTGAAAACGACATCTGGCACAGTGCGAACAAGGTACTACGCAGTTCGCGAAGTGCTACGCGTAGCTCGCGTAGTGCGAACTGCACTTTGCGTAGCTTCGCGAAGTGCTACTTCGTGAACTACGCCCAGGGTTACTGCGGATCAGTTACCGGCTGAGCTTCCGCCTTGCGCACGTCACCTGCATGCAGCCTGTGTTGCATTGCCGCCCGTGCATATTCGAGTGGTCCATGGATGTCTGCCTCTCCAGGTGGCTGACCTGCATTTCGAGGTGTGTGTGCAATCCCTGTTGGCCCACGACCAGGAGTGTCACCAGGATGACCGCTTATGCATGCATGGATGTTTGGCATGCAGGCTGGAAACTGGACCTGGGAGATTGTAAAAATCGTCATGTGAGTGAGCACATTGAGCCACTACCCTATTGGACTTTGGTGCACATTGGGTCCAGTGGATGGAGTCAGCACATCTGTCCGGGTCAGCTGATGGATTACGTTGACGACATGTCAGATGTGGTGGACGACGATCGCTCATTGGTGGTGTTGGCCTATGCAGCTGCACTCGCGTTCATGGACGAGTGACAAGGTACCTGCAGCCACAACTGGATGTGATCCATTGCACTTGTCACGACACATGGTTGCATGTTGTGGATATGGTCACAGGTCCTGAGACGACAGTGGACATGGCTGCTTTGGCCAGGACTCATGTTCCAGGCATTAACAACCAACACGGGTTGACACTGACTGTTGGTGAGGGACTCCCCCGAGGTGGACATGGGCGCTTTCTTATGTTCCTCATTCAGACATGCTGCTGCATTTGTCTGCATATCGTGGCACTTCTAACCCTGGGTGTAGTTTGCATAGTAGGGCTACGCGTAGCTACGCAAAGTGCACTTTGCACTACTCAAGCTACACGTAGCTACGCGAGCTGAGTAGTGCGGTAGGGAAAATGCTGTTCGCACTGATTGCATAGTGCCGGATGCTTGTCCGCACTGTGCAATCATTGCAAACAGCATCTTGCACAGTGCAAGCGGTCATTTTCTGCCGCTCAAGTAGATTTGTACTCGAGCTGCAGTTTTCTCAACGCGGACTGGTAGTTTCTCATCACGAGCGGCCGCGAACATTCGCAACCACTTGCAATGAGAAGCCTGACCTCCCCGCGTTGAGAATCTCGCAGGGAGGTTTATTTTCCACGCTCTCGATCGGCAACTTGATGTTGCTGATCGCGAACGAGGAAAAAGTCTCTCCGGGATGTCATTTTGTTCGCTCGCGGTTGCCAACTTAACGTTGAGGACCGCGAGCAAGCAAAAAATGCCCGCTACGCGTTTTTACTCTGTGCTACGTGCAATTCGCGTAGCGCGTAGTTTCGCAAACTACGCAAGTGTAGCGTAGTCCTTCGCCCAGGGTTAGGCACTTCACTTGTCCATACTGACTCGCACTTATTGATAAAGTTTCCTTACTTTCACTTCTCTCCAACTATGTTGTTTCTTGATTTGTATGCCAATGTGTGTGTCACGGACTCTCTGGCTCCCTGCCACCCGTGCATTGCTACCCCATCAGGACTGTGTGTTTGTACTTGTGCATTATCATGTCCCTGTTTCGTGCTTTGCCAGATGTGTATGGCCGTTTACCGGCCATAGGCGGGTGCACTTGTGTCCTGTGTTTGGTTTTGCACAAGTTGGTGTTTGTACCACATTGTGTTCGATGTAGGGGTGCTCTGCTTCCTATGTGTGTGTGCTGCATTGTGTGTGAGATGTCCCTTCAGCTCTGATTTGGCTCACCCTTCTCCCTTTCAGGTGGTGTTGTCTTCACTTCTGTGCTTGTTCAGTGGTGTGACATTGCCAGGTTGTGTGACTTGTGCTCCTGGTTGGTGTTGTTACTCTTGTGCATGGTTTGTTGTGCTGTGCTTAATTGTGCATGTGTGCTATTGTGCCCATTTCCCCCCATCCACAATTACCTGCTGGTTCCTCTCCCTGTTGCTGTTGTGTCTATTGTTTGGTGCAGTTTCCGGTCCCCGAGTCCTGCCACCATCTCCAGACTGATGTGGTGGAGACCATTTCCTCTATGTCATCCAGCTCCTGGTGTGGCGCTGGACTCCCACCTCCGATGTGCATTGCTGCCTTCTTGTTGTTGGTCTGTTTCTGCTTGTTTGGAGTTCTCGTTTTCTGCCATTGTCCTCCTCCGCTCTCAGGCTGCATTCATCTTGTCCAAGTTGGCCTGCCATGTACAATGTTGCCACTGGGTTTGGTGGGGTTGGCTGCTGGCTTGGGTTGCCTCCATTGTGGTTGGCTGTTGTTTTCTGTTTGGTCTGTCTTACTTTTTCAGGTTTTTGTTGTGCTTATTTCGGTCTGCTGTGTGTTTTGCGGTCCTGGCGGTGCTTATCCCTGCTTTCCTCATCGTGGATGGGCTCATCGCAAGTTTTCTGGTTTTGTGGTTTGTGTTTTTATCTCCGTCAGGGTGGTTGTATCGCGGACATTGGCCGCGTTTTCAGCGGACTATCACATGCTACCGTCGTGTTGTAAATTCCACATTAACACGGGGTTATTTTCCCACACTGGGCTGCGATGTATAAAGTTGCATTAGCATTTTTTGGTGATGTTTAGCACACGTTCTTGTGAATAGACTCCTCAGTTTTCAGCATCCTGTCCTTCACCACACAGAGTGGATCTGCTTCATCATCAGGATGGTTAGGTCCTACACCCCCATCCAAAACCTTTCAGTTACATGTGTGGAGATTGCGAGGTGATGAATGAAGCCCTTTTGTCTGTAATTTGAAGTTTTGAACAGTATCTTTGGTGCCTAGAAACACAACACAAAATCCATTTACTGTGGCTCCTTAATAAAGTTTGTTCATTGGAGCAAGTCAGAGTATCTGAATCGATTTCAGTCTCATTATCAATGTTCTGCTTTTTGCACTGTCACTTATATATCTTAGCATTGGCCTCTGAATTGGTTATTTTACTGCCCTATCCACCTTTATATGTCTCTCCAACCAACTTTCTCCGTTTAAGTCACCATTAGTAGGGCACTTCCTGAAATGTTTTGATTTTTTTCAGCATTCCGTCCATCATCTGTTCTTTTTGCATTTGTTGCTCGAAGTGGAAAGGGTATGCCCAGACATGGGTCCCGTTCTCGCTAAGCCACCGGATTCAAGCTAGCCTGGCTGATAAAGGGTGTTACCCCAAAAGCGGACCCTGGATGCTTGTTTCTGGTCCTAGGAAGACCTGGCTTGGCAGTTCGGGTGGACTGTTCCCATAAGGATCAGGGTCAAGACTGATTTGCATATCGCTGGGTCTGAACTGGGGTGGCGAAGTGAGCTAAAGGACAATGATGGATTCAACCCAGATCTAAGACTGTGGTTGAGTTTCTTAAAAGTTTCAGCACTCCGTCAATCATCTCTTTGTGATTGCTTTGTTGTGTTTTTTCTCCCACTGTGTTTATTATTTCTTAGGGGGATCTAAATGTTGTTTTGACTTTCATAATAACATCCCCATTTGCGCGGATGCATATTTGCCCCATTCAACTTCTCAGTTTGAAAACAGCTTTCTTGAGTGAAATCACTTGAGCTCACACGATTGTTGAACTTCAGGTTTTTGGTCATATTTACATTTTTTCTTGTAAAGTTGTGATGCTTTCCCACTGGCCAGGCCATCACTCTTCTTTCTTTCTGTGGGAAACATATGCATCAGAAGACAAGTTACTTACCTATAGTAAAAATATTACTAGTGGGTACAACACTTTCCCAAATATTCTCTAACTTATGAACGAATCCTAAAGCAGTACCCTTTAGGATTTGGGATCGAGTACTACAGACTATGCAAGGAAATCATGGACCACATTCCAAGAACCCATTACAGTGTGCTTGGTGAAGGTATGCAAGAAGGACCTTGTGGCTCCATGGCAGATTACAGCTCCCTCCTTCCCTACACATTAGTGCTGTGATTATTATGATACCAAGGTTTGTAACCATATTGGGTGCAGGACTTGTCATTTTCAATGAATCTCTCTTGGTTTAGAGTGCCTCTTGGGGCCTTTTACACTTCACTGTCAGTATACATCTGTCAGTCATGGCTTGAGCTGCGTGGTGCTCTTTTGTGCCACTACATGACAGTTTTGTTCCCAATTGCCTAGCTGAATCAAGCCCACCCCTGGAAAGATATAAAAGTAATACATTCTATGAATACCTCTTCCCCTTCATACTTAGTCATAACGATTGTTCACTAGGTTTACTAGGCTCACAGGACTAAGTATGCCC
This sequence comes from Triturus cristatus, assembly GCF_964204655.1. Taxonomy (NCBI): domain Eukaryota; kingdom Metazoa; phylum Chordata; class Amphibia; order Caudata; family Salamandridae; genus Triturus; species Triturus cristatus. The sequence continues at coordinate 469,905,641 of NC_140593.1, read as the reverse complement.
GAAACACAAATTTCGACATTACATCTTCTATTTTATAATTGTTTTGCACAGTTAGCTATTGTTCGCTGTGGAGAAACACCTTCCACTTCAACTCTGTCATAAGTGGTGGTAATCCCTAATCGTTTGCAGCCTGGAGATACTAATATTCCAAACATTTTGACAGAAGATTTGAGTGGGGTTTGTGAACATAAAAAAAATACTTCTCCATGCATTTGACACCACCAGCACCTGGCGCCCCCACTTTCCGTCTATTTACCTTAACTGTAGTACAGCAAAAAAATCATCATCTTGGCAGCTTTCTGCCATCACATGAACATGTTATGATCTGATAATCATACACATTATGATGCAGCGTAAAAGATAATCATTTTTACACACCATAAAAACTGATTTTGACAATGCAACTCTAATGTGCACTTTGCACATGTTTAGAAAATAACATTGATTCTGTGAAACGCTGAAGCAACAGCACTGTAATTGTGTGCTTGGATGTAGAGAAACAAGATTTTTATAAAGAAATGAATTTAACATGCTTATTGAATGATTACTAATTATTTAATAAAGCCGTTATGAAAGATTAATGATGGAAAACTTCCAATGATGCAAAATAACACACATTTGTTAATGTGAAGCATTATATCTATGTAACAAATGAGTCTTACACACAATTGTACAAAGATTAATGATCAAACTTAGCATCTCTATTACCTTCATTGTAATGTACCATAGTAAATGAAAAACTGGTACAAATCAAAATTGTTACATTGTAGATGATTGAAACTTTCAGCATACATATTTGATATTATTAGAATTTTAGATTTCCCAAAACAATTTTATTATAATGACTTTTAAGAATAGTTTACATGTATGTACTTATAAAATTGTGGTAGTAGGCCATAATTAGAGTTGAACATTTCTATCGAATAATCACTGACAAACATTACAATTATTCCTCAGATGATATGCTTGATTTATTTAATTATGCTTGACCCAAACTATGAGTTAATTTTACTAAATACGTTCTGACTTTAGACTGCATTATATTGCCTCTTTCCTTTGGCTGCATTATTTCATACCCTGATAATGTACTTTTGTTTCGTTTCTTAAAATGTTGATTTGATTGTTCTTTTTATGCAACATTCCTATATTAATAAACACTTTATTGGTACTTTGTTGTGATTGAATTAATGGTAACTTGACCCTTTCACTTAATACATAAAAAGAAAATTAAACAGGCACTTTGTCAACTAACCTGTGAGGACGTAATGGACAGTCGTTTCTCATGATCAACATGGTAAAATATGTTGGAGTATCAGTTTTGTACCTAGTCAGCTGAAGAATGCTCACATGATGATCAGACCACCGTATGGTGACAATTGATGTCATAAATGAACTATTTGGAGTATAATAAGTCACTGTCCAAAGAGGAGAGTTAGAATCTCTCTTGATTTCCCACCTACCCACCATAGTGTCGTACTTTCCATGCCCCTTGCCATTTTTCCCTTTGCTGAAGGACTTGTCTGCTGGTTGATTAGGAGCTGTCTGATGAGAGACCAGACTTGAACTTTCCTTATTATAGCTCCCGTCCCCTTGCCCATGGACTTTTCCATAATGGACTCTAATCTGATCCATTTCCCAAGCTAAGAGAACTCTTTTGAATCATCCTCTCTCCTTTGCTGGTGAAACTCTAATCTGAACCATCCTCTTTATGGATTCTTTTATTCAGCAATAGATGTACTGTACCTAAATGTGTAGCTTATACTGCATGCTGAAAGATTCATGACTGATCTGCTTAAAAGTTTACTTATATGCATTGATTTTGAACCTTTAATGAAAAAACAAAGTAATCTAAAATGTAAAATGTTACTTATATGCATTGATTTTGGATCCTTAATATAATAACAAAATTATTTACAATGTCTCTGAGTCTTTTATTATATATGTCTTAATGTTTTTTTCCATAGAAACTGTGCTTACAATCATCTGATTTCTTATGCATGATAGACACAGTCATAGATCATTTTCAGAACATCAAGTTCTTTTGCTCGTTCTGTGTAGCCACAGCAGAGCTTCTGGTATGGGCAACTCTTCTTAGATTGAACTTCTTTAGGATGTTTGGACTTCCAATTGCAATACTCTATGTCTATAGCATAGTTCTAAGAGCAGCGTATTTAAATTTGATCACTAATTTGTGAGTTGGCTACTAATTATTAGTCCTCATAAGATGGTCAACATTTCGACATCCTGCTTACTCACTGCTCACTGCGATGAAGCAAGGTCCATCGGAGGACCAATGCCTCTGTGGGTGAAGTATAGAATTTGAGTAAAGTTACAAAGTTGTAAAGTCATTGCTGGGCTCTGAAACGACAGAGAAAAAGAAAAAAGAAAAGCTTCTGCTGTAACACTAATCTAGTCAATCAGAATATGATATTTTGAATCATATGTCTTTTCTTGCACACTTAAGGGAATCAAGCTCTAACAATTTTGTCATAATTAAAGTACTGAAGAAATATTTATCATAAGCTAACTCATATACTATGTAATATTTATACTAAGATTTATCAGTAATGTCTAAATTGCTTGTTTGAAGGTAGTTCAAGACAGGGGGATTTAAAGTAACAATGCCAATGCTGATCTCCAATTCAGTTTACTTTCAGCAGTTCATCACAAATGCCTCCAACATTATTTGCTTAAGCGATTTGTAAAATGCAAAAGAACGTGTTGCACTACACATAGCTGAGTCAAATTAATCTCTCATTCTGTTGCATATATTCAGTTGCAAGTATATTACAAATGTCATAGACTAATTTCTTTGTCGCATGGTATTCATAAGCTGCACTACAAATAGAATGTGAATTATTTCTGTCAAACTGCAATCCTCAATTTGATCCAGATGTTTGAAAGGCCATGCTTGTGTGGTGAAGGGCAGAACCGCGCACACAAAAGTAGTCTGTAATATTTTCCAACCCACAAAATCTACCCTTTATATGTTACATACATTTTTGGGGCGAGGAGCACTCATGTAATATGTAGCTATGATTAGCTTAATTGAAATTTATCTTTTCATATACATTTTGTTTTGCGCCCTGCTGCACTGCATTTCACATTTCCTAAAGTCCTAGGAATATAATGTGTGTGTGTATGTGAACAAAACCATTATATCGACAGTAGCTCTGTATAACTTTTTCCATGATGTAGTATAATTAGGAAATTAATATAGTCACTCTATATGAATTCTAAATATATAACTATCTTAGCTGTACCATTATTTTCAGAAGGAAACTAAGATGTAGTCACAATTAAATGAGAAACAATCTACTTGAATAGTGTCAATTTTGAACGTCTGGCTTGTTTACTTAAAAATATACAAATACAAATTACTTTACAGAGTTAAGTGTGCTTTTCAATCAATATTGTGCCTTTCAGTCCATCAAGCCAATCATAATCAAAGATACCAATGAAATACATTAGATTGAAGAGGAACTGCCACTGGCACATTAATTCAAATAATAAACCACTGAAATACAATGCATGTGCTGGAGCAGAGTTTTCATTTAGAAAATTCAGGGGCTTTTGAAGCTCTAGCATGTCTATGCGTTTTATTAATTATTAATAATTAACAATTAATTATTTGTCTTGTGCAAGTGTGTTTATATTAATCAATCTGTTTGTCTTAACATAAGAGAAAGTTACACGAGGGTTAGCATGCGTGTGCTGTTTCTGTTTTTTAAAAAATAACGTGCAAGTTTTCATGTTTAAACGTTGCTGTGTGCTGTTTATTTTTGAGCACAAAACGCTTTTCGAATTAATGTTTTTTTTATGTTGCAAGAGCTAGATAAATACATACACATAAGGGTATTAGTGGGGTTAACACTGTTTAATCACTATGCTGTGGTAACGATTGTTTTTGTTTCTTTAATTAAGATGGTCAATTATGGCCTATGGAGGCCTAAACCGAGTTGGCTAGATTGTGAGCCTGCCCGTGATTTGTAATATGAAAGATGTGACGAGGGAGACCCCTGCTGGAAATGGTCCTGAAGTCAACTGACCATAGTCCTCGCCTGAAAACTTTCCATGAGGACAGCAGCCGTTTTGGAGGATCTCCAAAAGAAATGGAACGTCCTTGGCAGCCTTGGGAAACAAAGGAGTTTTAGAAAAGGACAATGAACTATGGCTCGGTGGCTGAGGGAAGTTGAACAAATTAGATACTTTAATAGTTTCTTGGTTCCTGTTCCGTAGTCTTCGTTTTGTGACTTTTCCTGAGCGGAGATTTTCAGATGTAGCAATGTTACATCCCTTCCTTCTCGCTCTGCTCAGTGATTCAGTGAATATTGCAAACTTTTATGTGTGTTTCCTTTGTAATTTTTACTATAAAAATGTTAGCCTAGGGAGGGTCTTTGCCTCTTGCCATTTTGCCTTTGCCGCGTGAATCTGCGTTGCTGAGGATCGATGCTGAAGGGACTTCGTCTTGAAAGACTTTACCGAGAGACTTGTCCTGACCCGTTCTGACACTTATTTAGAATAGGTAACTATGAGAAATGATTTATTCTGATTGATTTACTTTGACTAATTTAGATAAAGCAATATAATTTTAAACATGGTGTTGGATATTCTTTCTTGTCAATTATTGGGTTCATATTTTTGATCATTATTGTATATGTTGTATAGATTATGTTTATTGATCAAGGACAGTCACAAAACCAGATCTTATCGACCTGATATAGATGCAGGGTGTTTAGGTGTTTTCTTTCCACAGGTTTATTGCTGGTAGAGTATTTGAGCGTGTGTTAGTGAAATGGGCCCTAGCGTATGATGAATGTATGTGCGTGTAACTGTGTGATCACTCTATCCGTGGTAGTGGGCATATTTTAGATACCCTGATCTCCATCAATTTCCTGGTAGCAGAAGTAGGATGGTTTTGATGGTTGTCTTGATCTGATAAGATTGCTTGTACATTAGCTTATTGATTATTGATTTTATTTTGTCGATATTGGTATATGTACTAATACTATATGTTGGAGTCGTCATGTTGAGTTATGTGTAGTGCTTCTGGAATTTGGAAGCTGGTAGCAGTTCCGTAGTAGGGCAGAGGAAGGTATATGCTGCTCTCGGGAAAGACGGGATTGTAAGGAATAACGTGTGACAATTGAAGTTGCGCGTCACATTGTCTGGGTTCGGAATCAGTGACATTGTTGTATGTTACTATTAGAATATTTCTGGTATATAAGGAGTGTGTATCGTAGTGAAGGTTATCTGTGAAACTCTGGTCTTAAGTCCCAGGGATCCGTAAGGATTTCCGTTAAAGCTTATTGCGGGAGGAGTAATAGGTATTCTCTGAGCTTGTTTGAGGAACTAGGCAAAGTTGCTTAGTTAATGTATGTTATAATTCTGTAGTAGGACAGATTGTGCGCTGTTCTCGGGAAGCAGGATTCTGTGTGTATGTACTATATTTTTCTTGTATGAATGTGCGTGAATGTATATACATTTATTGATTGTAAGACTCTTTGGATAAGTCCTAGAGGAAACAGTTATGAGATGTATGAAAGTTTGTTGACTCTTGAGAAATAGACTCTCTTTTACTATTCTGTGGTTAGCGAAGCGGACAATGGAGATGTTTTTATGTTGTAACTAATAGATTTTGTAAAAATTTCGACACGTCTACTGAGAGATTTTGTAAAGGAGGGGTAGACGAGTGACAGAAGACAGGAGACAAGCGACTGCAGCGACTGTTGACGTCAGAAAGTCCGCGCTCTGATTGGATAGTGAATCAGAATAGGGTTCGCGCTAGGATTGGTGCGTTAGTGTGAGTCGCGCAGGGATTGGAAGAGCTGTTTAGTGACGTAGACGCTCCAGGATTGGTGCGTTAGTGTGAGTCGCGCTGCTATTGGTTGAAAAGCTCGTATTGTATATTTGTAATACGGAAAGAGTAGAGAGTTTTGGTAAGCGCTAAAATGTATTACCAAGAAGAGAAAAAGAAGAAAACATTCTTTGGAAAAGTTAAAAAGTGGTTTAGCAAGGATAAAGAGGTTAAAACGAGAGAGGGTGAGTTGCTACCTCCAGCGAAAACACCTGCATCCTTCATGGCTGCGAAATATGGGTATCATCCCTGTATATGGTTGGAGAACTGGGTTAGGTATACTAAAGAAGATGGTGTTCTAGCATTTCCAGAACATGGTTCATTTAATTTGGCCGTGTTGAGAAATTTACGGGAAAAGATGGTATGTCTGGACCCGAAGCCAAGACCTACACAGTTCGAGGCTTTAGTGGAATGGGAAGAGGAAGTTCATGAGCGAGAAAAGCAAAGATCTGGAGGGTACTACAGGCATATGTTTGGGAGGAGACATGATCGTGAGACTCATCATGATCGAATGAAAAGATGGCGAGATGCTAGTATGTCAGAGGGATTTATATCCAATGAGAACAGTTGAAGAAGGAGCAGAAAGGATTCCTGAGTCAGAAATGAGAAGATATGGGGAGTATGAGGATGAGGTCTTGAATGACATGATTTACAAGAGACCACCTCCATATAGACCAGAACCAGATGAGAGTACACCAGTTGTTTCTCCGATAAGAGATACAGTCTGTATTATTGAGAAAGAAAAAGTGACACCTGAATCAAGAGGTAGTAATTCTTTCAGGGAGAGAGAGAATCGAGGTAATGAGGAAAATGCCAGACAATTAGCAAAGACGACAACAGAACTGACTGAGAAAATTAGGGAGTTAACGAAGAATCTGGAAGCTGTTACGGTGCCTGTAACTATAGGTCCGGTTATTCCTGTGTTTGATAAACAGAGGACAGGTGAAAATGGACTGGTAGTTCCATATGTTGCGAATGATTTGACAAATTCAGTTGGTCCATCAGGAGATTCAGGTAAAAGAACAGGGAGAAGTGACCTGAGACAAACCAGACATGACACATGTAGTGAAATATTGGATGCTAGTGAACCTAGTTGTTCAGGGATGCCAATTTTAGAACCACAGAAAAGAGTGGTTCCAGTGAGAAAAACTGCTGAAATAACAGTTGATGATTTAAATGATTGGATGAAAGTTCTTCAGAAAAAAGATAAAGATTCACAAGTTATTGATGTGGCTAGGTTACGTATAGAATTAGAAGAGCTTGTGACAGGAACAGTTCCAACAGAAATCCTGAAGAGTCATCATGATGGTGAGCTGATGTTTATGTGTAAAAGTATTACCTGGAGAGCAAGACATACACATGACAGGCTGAGAACAATAGCAAATGAGCTGGGAGTTGACATTGATAAAGTAAAGGCTTTACAGAAAACCTACAGGATGGATTTTACTGAGAAGGATATAGAAAATTTGAATGCTTCTGGTAGAACAGGACAGATTAAAGAAATGGTAGCATTATGGCGAAGATGGGGTGATGTAGAAAAATGGAAGGATAGGTGGTATAAGAAAAGAGATGAATCTGAAGATAGAACAACTTATTCAGCATTTCCAGTGAGAGAAAAGGAGAAACCAGTGGAGCATTATCCTATGAGAGAAATACCTGGAGGAGGATATGTACATGTTCCTTGGACCAGACAGGATATTTTATCATTTACGAATGATTTCCCTCGATTGAGAGAAAAGCCCGTCGAGTGGTATAGGCAGGTAGACAGGTTTGTGAAATTGTCAAAAGTGTTGTGGGTTGACCTGAATAGTCTGTTTGATATAATTGTTCCAGCAGACTTGTGGACTGAGTGTAAAATAGTTGTGAGTTGGCCTACTGAGGAGTATCCAAGAGATCCAAGAACAGGGGCACCAGATCCAGAAGTAATGAGAAAATATGATCAGGTGATGGTATACCTGAAGAGTAAAGTTCCTCCAAAAGAGACAGACTGGGTTAAGATAGATCGAACACAACAGGAAGCAAAAGAATCAGTTCATGCTTTTTATGAAAGGTTGATACTGGCTTTTAAACAATTCAGTGGAGATGAACACCTGGGTGACAAAGATTTGAGTCATTTTGTATACAGATTTGTATATGGTCTAAGACCTGAAATTGGTGAGAGAATTCGTGAGCACACAGTGGATTGGCAGAGTAAGAAAGTAGATGAGATTCTGAGACATGCAAAATACTTCAGTGATGAAATTGAAGCAAAACAAAGAAAGCTGAAAGAGAAAGCGATGTGGGCACAAGTGAAAGTTGCAGAAAGACAGGAAGCACAGTTGGTGGAACAGGCAAATAATCCAGGAAATAATGTGGGGAATAGACCTAGGTATGCAGGAAAAGGAAAGGGAAGTCTTGAGGAAGCAAAGAAAAAGTTCCCGTGTCACAACTGTGGCCAACTGGGACATTGGAGATCTGAATGTCCTAATCCACCATTAGTGAATAATGAGGGTAAATCCTTAAATCAACAGGTGCAGAATGAAGGAAATAACCAACAGCAACAACAACAGAAAGTTGTGAGACAGCAGAGTCAAGAGCCAAAACCGCCCTTGCCGCAGAATAGAGGGGTACAAAAATATAATCAGGATTCAGGATTCTACAATGATGAACAGGTAAACAAACCAAGACGTTCTAACAAAGTACAACAGTACTTGTTAAAGAGTGAAGGGAGTGAGTCTGAGGGTGATTATTGACGGTGCCGAAGAGAGGAGGAAGAGTGCATACTTGGTGCAACTCTAGAAATAGACCAGGCAGGACCATTTGTGGATGGGAAAATAAATGAGGAGAGTGTTACTTTTTTGGTAGACACAGGTGCGACAAGATCAACTGTCAGGTCAACAGATGTTAGAAATCTTCCTCTCTCGGATGAAGCAATCCAAGTAGTTGGTGTAGCCAATACACAAATCAGAACACGTCTTACTGAACCAGTAAGAGTACAGATAGGGAAATTTTCAGACATGCACAGATTTATTGTCTGTGACACGAGTCCAGTGAACCTGTTAGGTAGGGACTTGTTGTGCAAGATGAACTGCACAATTTTCTGTACACCAGATGGAATAGCTTTTGAGACACCAGATGATGATGTATTGTACCGAATGGCTCTAGAAAATAGAGAAAGTGAGTTAATTGGTGCATTTGCTGTGTTTAATCCGGAGGATTTGCCTCGAGAGCTGAGAGACACAGTGAAAAGAGCAGTTTGGGATTTTACTGGAGAGGATGTGGGATTGATGAATAATGTAGATCCAGTGAAAATTGCAGTGAAAGAAGGAATTACATATCCTAACATTCCTCAGTACAAAATGACACCAGAAATAATTGAAGGGATAACTCCTATAATTGAGAAAAGGATTCAGCAAGGAGTCCTGAGAGAACTACTGAGTAGTCCGTGTAATTCACCGATAATGGGACTGAAAAAGCCTAATGGCAAATTTAGGATCGTGCAAGATCTGAGAAAAGTTAATCAAATTGTGGTGGCATGTTGTCCTATTGTGCCAAATCCATCAGTGATTCTGTATCAAATACCACATGATGCTGAGTGGTATACAGTGATTGATTTGTGTCATGCGTTCTTTTCAATTCCATTGCATCATGACAGCCAGCCGATTTTTGCATTTAGGTTTGGCCAGCGTATTTTAGCATGGTGTCGTATCCCACAGGGGTATACGGAGAGTCCTTCGATATTCAATCGGTTATTGAAAAGATCGTTGGAAAGTCTGATCATGCCCGAGAGTTCAGTGCTAGTACAGTATATTGATGACCTACTTGTGGCGTCAAAGACACGTGAAGCTTGTGAAGTAGATACCATAGCTTTACTGAATCATCTGGCAGATGGAGGGTTAAAGGTATCTCCAGCCAAATTGCAATTTTGCAAGAAAGAGGTGCATTATCTTGGACACAATATTGAAAAAGGTCTGAGAAAAGTGACTAATGACAGGATCAGAATAATCAGAGAAATGAAAGCTCCAAAAACCCAGAGAGAAGTGAGAATGTTCCTGGGTATGGTGGGATATTGTCGTCAGTGGATAATTAATTTTTCGCTGATAGCAAAGCCACTGATTAAATTGACAAAAAGTGAAATGACAGATCCATTGGATCTGGATGCAGAACAATTGGCAGCATTTGAAGAGCTCAAAAGTAAAATGTGTGAAGCTCCAGCTTTGGGTATGCCTGACTATGAGAAAGAATTCGAGCTGTACTGCAGTGAGAGAAATGGATGTGCACTTTCAGTGTTAATCCAGAAACATGGACAATTGAGAAGGCCTATTGCATACTTCTCATCGACACTTGACCCTATAGCTGTGGGTTTACCAGGTTGTCTAAAATCTGTGGCTGCAACATGCAGAAGCCTGGAACAGAGTGAGGGAATCATAATGGGATATCCTGTAAGGGTATTCGTACCTCACAATGTGGCAATTCTTTTGACAAGAAGCAGAACTCAGTACATGTCACATAGTCGGTTGACTAAGTATGAAAAGGTGATTCTGGGAGCATCAAATGTGACTCTTGAGAGATGTGTGAATGTGAATCCAGCGACACTCTTGCCGGATATTGAAAATGTGGGTATAAAGATGGAAGATGATCATGATTGTTTGGATGTGCTTGAGTACTGTACAAAACCGAGACCAGACATAAGGGATCTTCCCTTACCTGAGAATGACCATGTGTTGTTTGTGGATGGATCATGCCTGAGAAATGATAATGGTGTGCTATGTGCAGCATATGCGGTGTGCAAAGTTTCAGAGGTCATGGAAGCATCACCATTGAAAGGAGTGAAATCTGCGCAAGTTGCTGAATTGGTGGCATTGACAAAAGCTTGTGAAATTGGGAAAGATTTGAGGACAACTGTGATGACTGATAGTCAGTATGGATTTGGAGTGGTGCATGATTTTGGCCAACTTTGGCTACAAAGAGGTTTCTTGACGTCAGGTGGAACTCCAATAAAGAATGCTGAAATGATTGGTAAATTGCTTGAGGCGATACAGCTGCCGAAGGAGTTAGCAGTTGTAAAATGTGCTGCCCATGGTCAGGGGGAGGATTTCATAACGGTCGGAAACAGATACGCAAATGATGTTGCACAATATTGTGCAAAAACAAATCAGTCCATTAATCGGGACAGAGAGGGGGAAATGTCTTTTCTCTCTGTGATGTTTACTAATGTCTTAGAAACATGGGATGAAGTGAAGCAGTTACAGGATGAGGCAGGAGAAGAAGAGAAACAAGATTGGATTAAGGCAGGATGTGCTCCAAGAGAAACAGACCATGTTTGGGTCTACAGAGATGGCAGACCAGTAATGCCCAACTCAATCTTGTCGTCAATGGCAAGGATGTATCATGGCCAGGGACATTTGGGGAGGGACGCAATGGTCCGGTCATTCAAACAGACCTGGTACAATGCAAAGTTCAGGACAATTGCAGAGAGCATCTGTCAAAGGTGTTTAATTTGTCAGCAATTTAACACTGGGAAAAAGACAGTGGTGAGTCTAGGGACAATAGGCAGAGAAGGAGGTCCTTTTACAAGAATGCAAATTGATTTCATTGAAATGCCCCAAGTGAACAGACTGAAGTAGGTTCTAGTGGTAGTCTGTTTGTTTTCAAGGTGGGTGGAAGCTTACCCGACTAGAAGAAATGATGGATTAACAGTGGCAAAATTACTGTTGAGGGAGTTGATTTCTAGGTACGGGTTTCCAGTTACAGTTGAGTCTGATAGAGGTAGACATTTTCAAAATGAACTCATAGGTTTGATTTGTGAAGCATTGAAAATACAGCAGAAGCTACATTGTGCATACCGACCAGAGGCTTCTGGTGTGGTTGAACAGATTAATGGCACAATCAAAAATAGGATTGGAAAGATGTGTTTAGCCACTGGCATGAAATGGCCAGATGTGTTACCTCTAGTTCTGATGACTATGAGATCTACTCCAGATAGAACTACAGGTTTGAGCCCGCATGAGATAATCATGGGACGTGCAATGCGCCATGCATTCGTGCCTGTAAATAAGTTGGTGACAATAACTGATGACATGATTTTGGATTACTGTAAAGGCCTGGCTGACGCAGTTCATTCTGTGTTTCACCAGGTTGGAGAAGAAGCTACCACACTTGAGAAGAAGCAAGCCCATGATCTGAGTCCAGGAGACTGGGTGAGGATTAAGGTGCACAGAAGAAGAAATTGCTTGATTCCAAGGTGGGGAAGGCCGAGACAAGTTATTCTGACTACGACGACTGCAGTAAAGTGTGCTGGAGTGAAGCACTGGGTACATGCAAGTCATACTCTGAGAGTTCCAAACCCAAAAGAAGGGACTGGTGAAGAGTATTTTGAAGAGTCAGATTCTAGTGATGGTGAAGATACTGAAGATACGGAATCAGTGAGAAAAGAAGCAGAGAGAGCTTCAAGAGAATCACTGCGAGTATCAGAGAGAAGATCGGATTCTGTAAAAAAGCCTGAAGTTTCAAGTAGCAGTGGAGGAAAAAGAAAAGAAAAGAAAAATCACACAGAAACTACTCCTGAATCAGAAGAGGAGGAGATTGAAGAACCACTTGAGATTATACTTGAAGAAACAGGGTCAGAAGAAGATAGAGAGGGACAGATTGCGGAAGACCCCCGAGGAGGTGTAGGGAACATTCATGACGAGCTAGGTGAAGGCACAAGTAGACAGCAAGAAGATTGCGTGTCGGAGACCCGAGGAGGGACAGAAGTAGGGAAGTCTCAAATAGTGGTGAAAGAATCTGTGGAAGAGAAGAAAACTGCTAGAAAACGAAAACAGAAGGCACTTGAAACAGAATCGGATGATGAAAATGAACAAACAGAGGGTCGAGTTCTGAGAAAGAGAACTTGGATTGGAGAAAGGAGTGATAAAGAATTAAGGCCGAAAAAGGTTGTGAAAGGAGATCGTTGGCCTAACAACAGAGTTAAAAGGGTGAGATACAGAGTAATAAGAGCAAATACATCGAAAGCTGAACAAGTGAATGAAGTATCGAGTCAAAGTTCAAAAGCTGAAGGAGAAGAATCAAAGAAATCAAAAGAACCAGTAGAAATAAAAAGAGTAAGAAGAACCAACCAAAAGTACAGATCACCGGAATGGTCTTATGTGACACTGTCTGAAAAAGGAAAAGAAGAAACAGTGACTCGAGATAATCCGGAAGTGGTCTTGAGAAAAGTGGTTGAGAAAGATACTGGTGAAATCCTGAAAGTACTCTTGACTGACATTGGAGAAGAGTCAGATACTGAGGATTTGGATTTGAGTGTTGGAGATCTAATACAATTTGATGTTGAAGAAATTGGAGTGAAAAATGACAAGTATCCAAACTGAATAAAAGAAGGATTCACTTGGACTGAGTGAACGAAAAGATCTTTTGGAGAAGCTGAAGAGTTTGGAACAAACGTGGAAAATTTGAAAAGTTCTAATTTCAGTAGTGGAGTAGTAGAGGTTAAAGCAAAAATAGTAATATGGCTAACATAGAGAATAATCAAAATAGATGTGCCTTCTTTAAAAGGTGGTGTAGGATGTGCTGCTGCTGTACTGGATTATTAATGCTTCTATGGGGTATTTTAATTTTATTAGTTAATTTTAAAATTGAATTTGAGATAAACACAGAGAATATGACAAATGTAGAGAAGGATTCACAAAAAGTAGTTCCAATTAGAAGTAGTAGTTACATACACAAAGATAGGTCAATTAATAATTTTTCTAGTAATGTTTTTTCTAAACTGTTATTTGAATATGTGAAGACAATGGAAGTGAGGGATTGCTACGTTTGTATGCAATTACCTGCATCTGTTTCAGAGGGTGTTACTTATCACCATTTACCAGCTACATATGGTATTTCTTGTAGTATTTTAAGTAGTGTTTTTTATTTGTTAGGGAAAATAGATTATAAGATGTCTAACAGAGATAGTATTTTTGGGCACTTGCCAATGAACAAAGAGCTGAATCCAGCTAAAGAAGCTAACACTTTTGGTGAGATTTTTATTGAAGAAAAAGGATTAACATTAGATTACATTTTTAAGAATAATTTAACTTGCAGTCTGAAAGAAGAGGAGAAAGCTTTCCTGGATATGGTAGAGGAAAGGAGAGTGAACATGCATGAGAAAGCGGGAAAATATGAAGTGAGTGAGACAATTTGGGACATTGAGATGGGAAAAGAGTTGAAAAATGGGGCTAGTCCAACTTTAGCTCTAGATGCACCGCAGAAGGGTAAACTATGCATTACCAGAAGGAAATCCCAATATGATACATATTTTGTGGGGACTAGTGAGTGCCATGATACATACTTCGTTGCGACAGGTTGGGGTTTCAGAGGTGGAGAAGAGACAATTTTTCCAGGAGTGTACTATGTGTGTGGGAATAAAGCTTAGATTTGCATGAAGAATTAGTACCACTTGAAGCTGGGAGTTTGTGGACTAAAATAGCTAATAAGATGATAGCTGTTAAGAATTTTATTGCAAAAATAGGTAGTACTATTATAGGTAGAATATTGTTTCCTCTGTCTTGTATAATTGTTGCTTTATTGATACTAAGATTATTGTGTGTGTGTTGTAAAAACAGGAGAGGGAAAAGAAATTGAATAAGGAAAAGAAAAACAAGAGGTCGAAAAGAGAACCACAAGAGATTGAATTAGAAGAATTGAGGGAGAGTGTTTATTTAGAGACAAAGAAAGATGATGAAAGAGTGACTGGTGTGTAATGTTGTGTAAGGGGAAAAGACATTTCTGATTTCTCCTAAAATGGGATTAAATTTTCACTAATTTTTTTTTTGGGTTTATTTGGTGATAAAATCACCAAAGGGGGGATTGCTGGAGCAGAGTTTTCATTTAGAAAATTCAGGGGCTTTTGAAGCTCTAGCATGTCTATGCGTTTTATTAATTATTAATAATTAACAATTAATTATTTGTCTTGTGCAAGTGTGTTTATATTAATCAATCTGTTTGTCTTAACATAAGAGAAAGTTACACGAGGGTTAGCATGCGTGTGCTGTTTCTGTTTTTAAAAAATAACGTGCAAGTTTTCATGTTTAAACGTTGCTGTGTGCTGTTTATTTTTGAGCACAAAACGCTTTTCGAATTAATGTTTTTTTTATGTTGCAAGAGCTAGATAAATACATACACATAAGGGTATTAGTGGGGTTAACACTGTTTAATCACTATGCTGTGGTAACGATTGTTTTTGTTTCTTTAATTAAGATGGTCAATTATGGCCTATGGAGGCCTAAACCGAGTTGGCTAGATTGTGAGCCTGCCCGTGATTTGTAATATGAAAGATGTGACGAGGGAGACCCCTGCTGGAAATGGTCCTGAAGTCAAGTTCAAGTTCAAAAGCTTTATTCGGTATGTAAAATACAACCATAAAAGCAGAACAAACAATTAAAATACATATCAAACTAGGATGTCATATACACAGGACATTACAGAAAAAACAATATTTAACACATAGTTAAAGTGCATAATGCTTCATTAAATAGTCCAGTATTAAACTTAATTTCCAACGAGCATTCACATTGCATTTATAACAAAGTGCAAATTCCAGGTGAATTGTCTAGTATGTGCAAATAAGCAAGAATAATAAGTGTAGTACAATCCTATAAATACTAAATTCATCTGGAGTTTTCTTGTGCTACCAGGTACATATCATAATCTGGAGGGTACCTATAAGTACGGAGTATATAACAAAAGAAACTAATCGATGCAGATTAATGATTTCCTTATACTCATACATTTAAGCACATAGGATGCCACAAAAAAACAGGTATCCGGACTTTCTAGAGTTGTAAGGAACTTCATTGCTGATTCAGTAGTGCGTATCTTATTATTTAAAAGAATAGGTTTTAGATAAAATTTCCTAAAATGACAATAAAACTTGCAAAACAATAAAAAGTGACAACAGCTTTGTTTTGAAATGTTATCACAAGGACAGAGCATATTGGATTTGATCTTTATGTCCGGGAATGAGACTAAGTGATGCACAATCCCGAGCCTTAATCGGGTTAGGACAAATCTATGTTGGTTATAAGTCACGATCTCTAAATATGTCTGAAAACCTCTCCTTAGATTCAGATCTAAGTAAGAAGCAACTGTTTTTAGTTTTTTGGACTGATTTTCTCTAGCCGCATTCTTAAATGCTAGGAACCTCGATTTTATGTCTTTCTTTGGTATCAGTGCTGCTGCTTCAGGGTTCAGACGAATATTGCATTCAAACAGAAGATTGAACCAGTAGTAGATATAACTAAGCCAAGGTATACGAGATAAGTTATCAAGTTTCAGACAGTCTTTAATAATTGATTGTGTAAATACTGTCTCTGCCTTAGACCAGATGGATCGCCAAAGCAGCAATGGGCGTAATGCGGCTAAGTCCGCAATAAAGTCAATACCGGCTTCCAGGTGGGTTAAAACATTGGGGGCCGAGGATGGGGCGCATAGCAGTTTCTTTAGGAATTTATTTTCATCACTCTGTAAACCCTCAACAGGATGATGGCCCCAAACTCCTGCCCCATACAAGGCAGATGAAATACACCTAGCTTTGTAAATAGCCAACATGTCCTTCACTCTCCTTTGCCCTAACTTTGCCGCAAATCTAAAAATACTGCTGGTATTTCTGTTCAATTTTAACCTCACAGTGTCGTCCTCTTTAGACCATTTCCCATCGCCTGAAAATGTTATCCCCAGATAGCAGAAACTGCTGACCGATTGTATTTTCACTTTGTCAATGAAGAAAGAGGAGTTAGATTTCCCCCTCTTTCCACAGGTCATAACAAAAGTCTTACTTTTATTAATAATCAGTTTCCTCTCTTTGGTAAACAAAACAAATCTGTCTATAAGGCGTTGCAAACCATTCTGTGTTCGTGATAAAAGGACTGCGTCATCTGCGTATAATAAAATAGGGGTGGCGCTACCATCTATCGATGGGGCGTCTGAGGATAATTTGCTTAAAATCATATCAATTTCATTTATAAATAATGAGAATAAAAACGGGGCCAAAACGCACCCCTGGCGAATCCCTCGTGCAACTTTAAAAAAAGGTGTACATTCTCCCAAAGGACCATAGCGTACTTTACATGATAGGCCGGAATATAACCGGGTCAGGAAGAAAATGCACTCTTTGGGGGCACCGAGGTTTAACAGGGTGTCCCAAAGAATGTTATGGTCTACAAGGTCAAAGGCACTGCTGAGGTCAGCGAAACAAAGGAAAAGGTTCCCCTCCTTAGCAACAGTGTATTTATGTATGAGGAGGTCTAAATTAACACACTGTTCCAGTGTCCCCAGACCTTTCCTGAATCCATACTGTGCCTTTGAGATTATCAAATTGTCCTCGGCCCATGTCTCCAACCTATTTAAAATTATTCTGCTCAATATTTTTATTGATGCATCTAAAAGAGAAATGGGACGGTAATTACTTGCCTCAGATCTGGAACCCTTCTTAAACAGGGGAATAATTATAGACTGGCCCCAGGAAATTGGCATTTGACCCACCACTGTTGCATTAAAAAACCTGGTCAGGATGGGGGCCCACATATCTAACTCGGATTTGTACAAGTCCAGCGGGACTCCATCCGGGCCTGGCGCCTTTCCGCCCTTACTATTACGTATGCCTTCGTACACTTCATCAAGGCCGATATCTAGAGGCAATCTAGGCCAGGTGTACACAATCTCCATACGGGAATTTAAAATCAACCTATCCGGATTAAAAATATTAGAAAAATGAAGCATCCATGATTGACAATCGACATGAGAGGTTATTTCTGGCATTGAATCGTTTTTTAGGAAAGGACTATTTATTGTTTGCCAATATAGCTTACTATTATTTGTTTCAGCCGCGCAGCTAAGGTTGTCCCAGGCCTCTTCTTGGAGAACTTTTTTCCTTGTCTTAAGTGATGTTTTATAAGCAAGACGACAAGTTTTAATTATGATACAATCACGTGGTTTAGAGCTCATCGCATGTTTTAAAGCATGAAGAGCCTGTGTACAATTTTTGTCAAACCACCCGGTGTTAATTTCTCTTTTCCCCTTGCATGGTCTGGTAAGTAGGTTGTCGATTGCTTCGTTAATAGTACATAGGTGGTTTAATACAACTTGCGGGTGTACCTCATCACTAAGACAATAATTTATCTCCATAGTACATTTGCTTAAAACCTCCGCCAGCAGCTCATGTGGGACAACCTTGGTCCATTTGATCCTGAACCCATTGGGTCGTATGGCCTCAATAAAATTAATGCTATTGCTAGCATCCATATTTTTGGGTCCCCAACAGTGCAATGATAAAGAAATGCTATTATGATCACTTAAGATCTGTTCATTAACACTCAAGTTGGTGTATGCACAATCATTAGATAATAAAATGTGGTCAATATATGAATTAGCTCCTCTTCCAATAAATGTTGGACAGTTAACGTTGGAGCTATTCTTTGTGCAATTTAGCATATCCAGATCAAACTTTGCTAGCATCATATTAAGATTAGTGCCATACTTACAGTGTGGGAAGTGTAAACAATCATATCCCTCCGAGATACCACTTTCCCTTGTTAAGCCACATGAGTTACTAGAGGCATAAGGGCAAGGACTTATATTAAAATCACCCAACCAGAGGATTATAGATTGGTGACCTATAGCTGCCATTGTCCTCTCAATCTCGTTTTCAAGCTGAATCAGAATTTTACCTCTGTCGGCAGTGAATACATTATTAAAATTTATCAGCAACAAATCTTTACCTTTTTCAAACTCTAGACATAAAATCTGGGAATAGACATCCACTGAAACGCAGCTTTTAACCTTACAAAATCTAAGTTTAGTTGATATTAAAAGCAAGAGACCACCTTTAGCTCTTCCAACATTTGAGCTCACTGCATTCAAGCTGTGTGCTAGGTATCCCTCGATAAAGATAGGTTCCTCACACCACGTTTCTTGAAGACATATTATGTCATACCCCTTGTTAATAAAGTCCTTCCACAGAGGGGAATCTAACTTCTTTTTCAACCCAGCGATATTCCACGTAACAACGCGATAGGCTGTATCAGGATCACACTTGCCCGCTGTGTGGACATTTACAGAAATCTAGGTTAAAAGGGGTGTCTGCGATAATACAGCAATTCTGATTATTTTTCCTAATTCCTGTGTTCTCCATAACAGCATCCACCATAACAGGTTCGAGTGGGGGCGATAAGGGAACAGTTACTACTTTATCAGTAAGGTCACCCCTCGCTATGATCTTATTCGTATTCCTGGTATTAACGGGCAGTCAATCGTTTTCCTCCAGAGAGGACAGGGCAGAGTAATGATTAAAAAGGGGGATGATAAAATCCCTTTGCCAACTTAATTCCTCATTAAGCTGCATGTTCCTTCTATTAAAGTACTGGGGGGCTTTTAGTGGGAAAAAGGAGGGGTAACTACCCCCACCCCTAATTAAACCAGATTCAAACGGCTGTGTGCTTTTCAATCAATATTGTGCCTTTCAGTCCATCAAGCCAATCATAATCAAAGATACCAATGAAATACATTAGATTGAAGAGGAACTGCCACTGGCACATTAATTCAAATAATAAACCACTGAAATACAATGCATGTGCTGGAGCAGAGTTTTCATTTAGAAAATTCAGGGGCTTTTGAAGCTCTAGCATGTCTATGCGTTTTATTAATTATTAATAATTAACAATTAATTATTTGTCTTGTGCAAGTGTGTTTATATTAATCAATCTGTTTGTCTTAACATAAGAGAAAGTTACACGAGGGTTAGCATGCGTGTGCTGTTTCTGTTTTTTAAAAAATAACGTGCAAGTTTTCATGTTTAAACGTTGCTGTGTGCTGTTTATTTTTGAGCACAAAACGCTTTTCGAATTAATGTTTTTTTTATGTTGCAAGAGCTAGATAAATACATACACATAAGGGTATTAGTGGGGTTAACACTGTTTAATCACTATGCTGTGGTAACGATTGTTTTTGTTTCTTTAATTAAGATGGTCAATTATGGCCTATGGAGGCCTAAACCGAGTTGGCTAGATTGTGAGCCTGCCCGTGATTTGTAATATGAAAGATGTGACGAGGGAGACCCCTGCTGGAAATGGTCCTGAAGTCAACTGACCATAGTCCTCGCCTGAAAACTTTCCATGAGGACAGCAGCAGTTTTGGAGGATCTCCAAAAGAAATGGAATGTCCTTGGCAGCCTTGGGAAACAAAGGAGTTTTAGAAAAGGACAATGAACTATGGCTCGGTTGCTGAGGGAAGTTGAACAAATTAGATACTTTAATAGTTTCTTGGTTCCTGTTCCGTAGTCTTCGTTTTGTGACTTTTCCTGAGCGGAGATTTTCAGATGTAGCAATGTTACATCCCTTCCTTCTCGCTCTGCTCAGTGATTCAGTGAATATTGCAAACTTTTATGTGTGTTTCCTTTGTAATTTTTACTATAAAAATGTTAGCCTAGGGAGGGTCTTTGCCTCTTGCCATTTTGCCTTTGCCGCGTGAATCTGCGTTGCTGAGGATCGATGCTGAAGGGACTTCGTCTTGAAAGACTTTACCGAGAGACTTGTCCTGACCCGTTCTGACACTTAGTTAGAATAGGTAACTATGAGAAATTATTTATTCTGATTGATTTACTTTGACTAATTTAGATAAAGCAATATAATTTTAAACATGGTGTTGGATATTCTTTCTTGTCAATTATTGGGTTTATATTTTTGATCATTATTGTATATGTTGTATAGATTATGTTTATTGATCAAGGACAGTCACAAAACCAGATCTTATCGACCTGATATAGATGCAGGGTGTTTAGGTGTTTTCTTTCCACAGGTTTATTGCTGGTAGAGTATTTGAGCGTGTGTTAGTGAAATGGGCCCTAGCGTATGATGAATGTATGTGCGTGTAACTGTGTGATCACTCTATCCGTGGTAGTGGGCATATTTTAGATACCCTGATCTCCATCACATGCATGCTATATATTTTTTTTAAAAAATTGCCTTTAAAGCAAATGAGATCATCTGTTTGCAGCCTGCCTACTGAACATTAACATGGACCCCCAACCGACTCATTATGTGAACAGGCATATTAGTACAAAGTAAATCATTGGACACCAAGGGGCCGATTAGGATGGCGGGCGGACGTTCGTCAGCCTGCCACCCTAGCGGTGCTGTGACTGGCCGCAAGTGGTGCGGCGGTCCTGCACCTGCAATTAGGATGCCACCGTGGCGGTGGCATCCTCCATTTCCAGCATTGTGATGCACAAGGTGACAGGCACCGCGCGGTGCTTGCCACCTTGTCCATGACAATGTAGGGGGGTACCATAGGTACCCCCCATGTGCATCCCCCACCCCCCAATACCCTGGGGGCCCGCAACAGGCCCCTGACAACAAAATCCGCATGCCTTTCTGCCGCCATGGAAAGGCTGCTTCCCACACCCACGCTAATATGGATGGCGGTGTCTGGCAGATACGGCCACCATATCTAGCCCCATTTCCACCCGGTCGACTGGCAGGAAACCAGCGGACGGTCTTAATATTGCAGGGGGAAATGGGTGGTGGGCGGAGGGAAATGTAGGGCGGATCGCCACCGCCATGCGGGCGATGGCGATCCGTCCTACATTGTAATCAGCCCCCAAATGTTGGAGCACAACTTGCAACTGTTTTTTGTGACCAGGACAATAGTACATTTGGTCCATAACTGCTAGGATTTTTGAAGTAGGGATTACCCCTACATGTTTTATTTTGTATATGGGAGTTTCCATTTGATATTGAAAAACTGATCTTGAGATCACCATACTAATTATTACAAAAAGATTGCTACAAAATTGGTGCATAGAAAACAGAGCAATTCCATCTTCAATTCTTCTATTGCTTATGTTATATGAAATGAAACCAACAGATTTTCCTTCAGTCCACAGAAAGATTTTTTCACAGGGCACCAATGGAGAAAAATTGATAAAGAAACCATGTGTAAATCGGGTTTTGGAACAGGGCTCAACCAGCAGGGCAGGTCTCTGAGGGTTCAAGGCAGGCTCCAGGCAGCAAAGCAGTCTTTCCAGGTGCATCACAGCAGGCCACTGCAGCAGGCAGTTCTCTGAGAGTCCTTCCACAGGCCCAGAAAGTGAAATGAAGAGTGGGTCTGAGGGTACTACATTTATACCTGGTGCCTTCTTTGAAGTTGCAGTAGTTTCTAGAGAATGTTCTTTGAAGACTTTGAAGGTTCCTGCTTCTGCTGCCCTGGCTTCTAACGTTCGGCATTAACAATGCAGGAGGGATAAGTCTTTTGTGTGAAGGCAGTGCATAACCTATTTAGTTGCAAGTGGGGCTGTGTCCAGCTCCGCCCCCATTCTGCAAGTTGATGGCCCATCCAGGCACATCTAATGCCTTTATTGTGGAGATGTTTGGGAGGAATAATCAAAGTCCAGCTGATAACTTTACCAAGTCAATTGACCCAGGAACAGGCTCCAGGCACCAAATAGTTAGGGCAGGAAAGTGCCAACTTTCTAATTAGCATTTTCAAAATTGTAACCTGAAACATGATACTACCATCAAAGAGGATTTTTTAGTTACAACTTCTCAGATGCCAACCATGCAGTGGTTACCTGTTCCCAATCAGCATTTAGCACTTATTAAATGTAATATGGCAAACAAATCTTATCCTATGAGAGAGCTAGGCCTTGTAGTGGTGAAAAATGATTCTCAAGAGTTTTTCACTACCTGCACATGTCCAACCTTTCAATTAGAATGCATCTTGCCCTATGGGCTACTTAGGACCTACCAGAGGGGGTCACTTTTATGAGGGTGGCACAATAAGTGCTGCAGGTCCACTAGTAGCATTTCATTCACAGGCCTTGTGTACATTGCACCACTATACAAGGGACTTATAAGTAAATCAAATATGCCAATCAGGCGTAGGCCAATTGTGCCATATGTAAGGCAGAGGGCGCATGTACTATATCACTGGTCAGTAGTGATAAAGTCCACTGAGTCCTAGAGCCAGCAAAAACTAATTTCAGCAAAAAGTGGAGGTTAACGGCAAAACATTTGGGGGAAGACCACCCTAAGGATGACAAGTCTAACACTATCCAATAAAGTTAAGAAGCTAATTTAGTCAAATCAATTACCCCTTAAGAGTACACAAACGATGATTTATGTTGATAAAAAATATTAATGAAGAAACCAAATCAGATAAAGTAGCGCTCGCACTAAACTTTAATTGAATTGCTATTTAGCTAATGTTTTAGATCCTTTCAATATATTTCACCCCTTATTATACATAAAGATTGAATTATTACATTCACACAATAAAACTTATTTGTTAATTATTAACTTTTGTATTCCTGTACATACATTACAATGCCACTTAGATGTTTGTATGTATTTTAAATCAAGCATAATAGTAGGAAGTATAACATTTTGAACATCAATAAAGAAGTAGGTGTTTAAACAAGAAAACCTTTAAATTAGTTCTATAGGAAACAATTCAAATATAAAACCATTTTACAAATGCTCTGTATAGTACTAGCTCTTGATTTTGTCTGCCAAAAACCATAGAATTTATATCAGAATCAGAATCCAAGCATTCTTTGATGTTGTTTAACAAGTGTGTTGAAAATTGCTGAGCAGACGTCCTTACGCAAGCAGGATAAAAACATTTCAGTATATGTTTCAAGATGTATTCCTGTCAAATCAATGCATTGAAAAGAAATAGCAAATAAAAAATGAATGGAGGTAGGGTATCATCTTCATGAGAAAATATTTTGATAAGAAATAGACTATCAAATCAACTGGGCTGAAATTTCTCATCTCCAGGACTACCAACCCCCACCAGATTATACGGGATACTGGGACATATACGGCTGGGCCCCAGGGGGATGGGGTCCCTGGGGCCTAATTTGGCACAAAGAGGGTGGACGCGCGGCAACCTAGCCCATTGTGTTTTGGCTGGACCATGGGGGAAAAGGTTCCTGAGGCTGAAATTAGGGGTGGGCGGAATTTGCGTAATTGCGTTACGCAAATCTCCGCGAAACGGTAAAAAATCTCCGCGAACACGCAGAAATTCCGCGAACGCGCGGAATTGCTTGTTCGCGATGCTTTTTTCCTGTTCACAATCCCCTGTTTGCGTGCTCGGGGAGAAATATCTCGCGAACACGCATTTTGAAAACGCGAACAAGCAAAAAGTACGCGAAATCGCGGAAAGCAGACTTTTGAGCAATTTCGCGTTCTCCGCGGAACGCGAAATTACGCGAATTCCGCGAGCGGAACGGAATTTGCCGCCCAGGCCTAGCTGAAATCGCCCCAGGAAGGCAGGCTGTGTGGCCCCTGTCCCCCACTAAATATATATATTATATTATATGTATATTAACCGAAAATAGAAAACAATGGAAGTGAGGGCTGAAACCAGATGTGCACTGGTGTTTTTATAAGGAAAATTCGATTTTCACTCTCCCACGCTCAACTTTCAGTTGCCCCACCACCCCATGGCAACATACATAAAAAGTCCAATCTTTGTGGAAAGGAGCATGTCCAAATCCGTCATTAAGTATTTCTTTAATTTTATAGTCTCCGATTTGTTCTTGTTATTTCTTAATTTTCTCCTCCTAAAAATCACACAGGAGTCTTGTGTTTTGTATCAATTCTGATGTTTATTTATTCAATTTCATCACTAGTAGTCAACTCAGCCCAGCCAATGCATTTCGTCCAATAGAAATTCATCAGGGCCCATATGACCATTCACTGCCTCCCAGTGTCCAAGAGCATGGGCAGCTCTGTAAAAGATTCTGGTCCTTGTGGCCGATTCTCAGAACCTGACGATTCTTGGAACTGTATAGGGTTGTCAACGCGTGGTCTGCTTTGCGGTTCTATTCTCTCCCGTTCCTGGGACATCATTGCATTATGCGGTCACGGTTCTGAGAATTGGCCACGAGGAACAGAATCCTGAAGCTGTAGTGCGGAATGCATACTGGACATTTACCCAAGTAGATAGCACTTAGTAATTAACCAGTAGAAAGTACTGCACTTGGGTAGATATTTTGTGCAAAACTGTGGACTCTTTATGAATAAAGGGGCAGGTGTCATTGTGTTGAGGCCCAGTCACTGACACACCCACGCAGACACATAGACACCCACTAACACACTCAGGTACTCACACACCCACTGACAGACCTACTCAGATAGTGATACAACCACTTACAAACCCACTCACACACCTTCTCAGACACTCTCATACTTACTTACAAACTCACACAGGCACTCATGTACCCACTCACTGACCCACTCAGACATGTACACTCTCTCACAGACCCCCACAGATGCTCATGCACCCACATACAGACCCACTCATACTCTCTCACATCCACTCACAGACCTAATCAGCGATTAATGTACTGACTCACAGACCCACTCAAAGACCCCCACATCCACTCACGGACCCACTCAGAGACTCATGCACCCATGCACAGACTTACTCTGACACTTGTGCACTCACTCACAGACTGACCCACACACATATGGAGGCACTCACAAACCCATTCAGACACTCTCACACCCACTCACAGACCCAGCCAGACACGCATGCACCCACTCAGACACCTGTTCAGACACTCACGCTCCCTTTCACATATCCATGAGACATTTATGCAGCCAATCTCAGGGCCACCCAGACACTCACACACCTACTGAGACACTCATGCACTCACTCACACACTCACTCTCAAAGGTTACAGGCTACAGTTAGGAAATACCAAAAATCAAAGGTTACAGGGAAGTTATAGTTAGGAAATAGACTTTAAAAAACCTTAGAAATTCACTGAAAAAACTGAAGATTACAAGGGCGTCATAGTTAGGCTCAGATTTCAAATGAACAAAACCTTAGAAATTCAGCAGTTATAGTTACATGAGCTAAATATTTCTTACCCACAATGCACTGCTTATGACCTCCCATATTACATCACTCATGACATGGTCAGTGACATCACTGATGACATCGCAAATAACATCACTGATTACTTCATCCACAGAACCACTCACTCCCCATAGAACCTCTTATATACCCACTCCTACTCCCACCCCACACAACCCTTCACATACCCATTCACACACCCATACCAGTACCCACACAACCAATCACTCATTCATAAAGCCACTCACATATCCACTGACTCATACAGCCACTCACACACCCACTAAGTCAACCATACAGCTGCTCATGTACCCACTCACTCAGCAATACAGCCACTCACAAATCCAGTCATAAAGACATACAGACACTTTCACACCCTCTCACACACTCTTACAGCCACTCATCCTCCCAATCAATCAACCTTACAGAAATTCACACAGCCACTCACCCATACAGGTACTCATATACCCACACACTCACCCATACAGCCACTCACACTGCCACTCACTCACCAATTTATCTACTCACATATCCAAGCACTTACCCATAAAGCCACTGACATAACTACTCACTCACCCATAAAACCACTCACACACACAGAACCACTTACATACCCATACACACATCATACAACAACTCACACGCCCACTCACTCACCCTTACAGCCACTCACACAGACATTCACTCTCCAATGCAGCCACTCACACTCACTCACTATACACATGGTGTGCAGACAAAATATTGAGTTTTAAATATCGACCTACAGAAATATTGAATCCTAAATATCGTGAGTGGGAAATGTTGACAGCAAGAATATCGTGGTCAAGAGTATCGATTTACGGTAAGAAGTATTGATTTTAAAAATATAGAAGTATTTAATATCATTTGCAAAATTATAGTTGTTTAAAACATTGATTGTTTAATTAGTGTTATATATATATTTTGTATTGTATATATTTTAAATGTATGTGATGTATTATTTGTATTAGAATTGTTAATGTTTTTTAATACATGTGTTAAATTATTAGTAGTTAGTAATTATATTTTAATTGAATTTTGTTTTTTTTAGTTCCATAGCGGGTTGTGAGTTTATGGGGGAATAGGGTGGGAAGTAATTTAATTATATCAAATTAATGATTATTTTTATTTTTTAATATTTATTTAATTGAGATTTTATAGTGTTAATTGTGTAAAGTAATTTATTATGAACTAATATTAATAAAATATTTGGTAATTAATTATGGTAATTGTGTAAATTTATTTTTTTCATTTTAGGTGTGCGTTTTAGGGTTTTTAGGGGTAACGGGTGGGAAGCAATTTATTTTTATTAATTAATAATTTGTTGTTAATTGATATTAATTAATTTATTAAAAATGAATTATGGGAATTGTTTAATTAATTGTGGGTGTGGGTTGTGGGGTTCATAGGGGTAAAGGGTGGGAAGTAATTTAATTGTGATTAATTAATAATTTGTTGTTAAATGATATTAAGTAATTAATTTAAAATGAAATATGGAAATTCTGTAATTACTTTTAAGTGTTTGTTGTGGGGTTTATGGTGGTAAAGGTTGTGAAGTAACTTGTATTTAATTAATTAAAAATTGGTTGTTAATTAATATTAATAAATTATTAGATATTAATTTTGGGTAATTGTTTATTTTTGTGGGTGTGGTTTTTACTTTTAAAGGGGTAAAGTGTTGGTATTAAATACATTTTACTCAGTTTATAATTAGTAGTTTAATAGTAATAGTTTATTTTTTAAATAAGTTTTAGTTGGGTAAATATTTTTTTTACAGTTTAATTTTAGCTGTGTGTTGTGGGGATTATAGGGTTAAAGTGTGGGAAGTTAATTAATTGTTATTAGTTTTATTTTTTAATTAATAATATTTGTTTAATTTATAATTAATTATGTTAAATATGAAAATACATTTTTTTAAATTTTATTTAGATGTGAGTTGTGATTTGTGTAGTGTTATAGGTTAGGAAATACAATAAATAAATGTATGTAACAATTAATATTTGTGTTTGTAAATATTTTCTAGTAAAAAATATGTATTTGTTTGAAGTTTATTTTTTATTTTATTTTGTATAATATTTGTAGGTATATGTCATATGTAAGTATCATTTTAATATGATTTAGTTTTTTTTATCTTTAATAAATATATTTGAATTTCAATTTTTAACATATTTGTATATTTATTTTGTTCTTTTAATATTTTTTTACTTTCTAAATATTTTTTTATGTTCTTTTTGAACTGACTGGAGTGTGAATAGTAAATTTTCACCCTTCAACTATCAAACACTTTCCCTACTGTTACATTCACTGGAGTTGGAATAGTAATTTTTACCCCTCCGCTATCCAACACTTTCTCTACCGTTGCACTCACTGGAAAGGGAATAGTGATTTTTACCCCCCCGCTATTCAACGCTTTTCCTACTGTTGCACTGAATGGAGTTGGAATAGTAAATTTAATCCCTCCGCTATCCAACACTTTCCCTACTGTTGCACTCATTGGAGTTGGAATAGTCAATTTTACTCTTTCGCTCTCCAACACATTCCCTACTGTTGCACTCATTGGAGTGTGAGTAATAGTTTTTACCCCTCCACTATCCAACAGTTTCCCTACTGTTGCACTAACTGTATTGGGAAATGTAAGTTCTCTCACCCATACAGCCACTCACACAGACCTCAGTTACCCATACAGCCATTCAAACACCCACTCTTACACCTATGCAGCCACTCACACACCCACTAACTCACCCATATTGCCACTCACACAGCCACTCACTCTCCAATACAGCCACTCACTCATCTATACAGCCACCCACACACCCACTACCACATTCATGAAGCCATTCACACATTGACTCACACACCCATACAGCCACTCAGACATCCACTCAAGCACTGATGCAGGTAGTCAAACAGCCGCTCAGATGAGATAAGTTAGAAATAGTATGCCTAATTTCTAGTACACTAAGAATATTTATTTAGCTGTAGCTTAGTAAATATCTTCAAATGGTTATGAAACTCACACCTATGGGATGATGTCATCAGTGATCTCATTTGAGATGTCATCAGTGATGTCATTGAATGTGTCATGTGGGATGTAATATGTGAGGCCCTAATTAGTGCATTGCAGGGGCGTAGGTGATAGTGACCTTCGGTACACATTACTGTGGAATTTCAGTGATGTTTTACAAGCGAAATGTGAGTGTTACTATAACATCCCTGTAACCTTTGTTTTATTTAGTGCATTTCTAGATGTTTTAAAATTCTATTTCCTAACTATAATGCCCTTGTAACCTTTGTTTTTTCAGTGAATTTCTGAGGTTTTTAAATTCTAATTCCTAACTAAAATGTCCCTGTAACCTTTGTTTTTTTCAGTGAATTTCGAACTCAAAAAATATATATTTCCTAACTATAACATTGCTTATATAAGTAATACTCTAAATTTAGTACATTAAACTGTCACTCATAGCTGACTATCAATCTATCTATCTATCTATCTATCTATCTATCTATCTATCTATCTATCTATCTATCTATCCATCCATCCATCCATCCATCCATCCATCCATCCATCCATCCATCCATCCATCCATCCATCCATCCATCCATCTATCTATCTATCTATCTATCTATCTATCTATCTATCTATCTATCTATCCACACACACACATATATATATATATATATATATATATATATATATATCACTTAAAAAACCATAGGTTTCACACATATTATAGTTAGCTGGATATTTCACTCGTGAAAAACCATTGAAATTCCCCCGTTATAGTTAGTGCAGGCAACTATAACTCACGCGACCGCAATCCTCTGCTGATGACGTCAGATCACTGTATTTAGACACTTATTTACCCATGTCTTCTTCCATTAATTTTTAGCTATACATATATTACAAATATTTTTTTTTCAGAAAGACACATATGTCATCAGTGATGTAATATCTGACGTCATCAGCAGAGGATTGCGGTCGCGTGAGTTATAGTTGCCTGCACTAACTATAACGGGGGAATTTCAATGGTTTTGCACGAGTGAAATGTCCAGCTAACTATAACATGTGTGAAACCTATGGTTTTTTAAGTGAATTTGCAAGGTTTTTTTAATGATAATTCCTAACTATAACGTGTGTGAAACCTATGTTTTTTTCAGTGAATTTGTATGGTTTTTTAAATGCTAAGTTATGTATTTATTATTTTTTTTTTTTAAGGTTTTTCACCGTGCGCTCCGCTCCTACCCTGAAAGTGTCGTGGTGATTCACCAAGCGGGGGCCGAGAAAAAAGGGGGGTCCCAAAACGCTTTTTTCCCATGCAATTTCCCATAGGATCTGTTGTCGCAGCTACAGCCCGAACCGCTGAACGGAATGACACCAAATTTGGCAAAGAGGTAGAGTTAAAAGTACATATATATCTATGGCCGGGGAGGATCCGCGCACCCTACCCGCACTGTAAGCGCACCCTCCTCGAACCGAGCGCCACCCTCCCGATCGCGCGCTGAATGCTAATTGGCTGTCGATTGTCTGTCTACATTCGAAGCCAGGAACTGTTGGCGGCCATTTTCTGCCTCGGTAGAAGCGAGGCTGAAGAAGCAAGGGGAATAAGTGTGTAAAACATATAAAGGGGGCAGAGTGGAAATACTCTGACCCTGTAGAGGTGCTTAGGGGGTCCCAGAAGGACCCACTGGGGCCACTTTTTTTTTTTTTTTAAACGGCGAAATGCGCGCATGGTGCATGGATCCTCTCGCGTTGGGTGCGCGGATCCAAGGAATCTTTTTTTTTTTAAAAAGACAAGAAATCATTGGTTGTATGACAACTTTCTACACTGAAAGGTAGGGTGTATATTTCTGTTTTTTAAAGGCATGATTCTTATTGGTTAACAAAAACTGATTGTAAGGAACATTATATATGATAAACTGATATGTTGAAAAGTCAAGCACACTTGCTGTCTTGTTTAACAACATTGGTGCCGATTACGATCCGGTAAAAACCGTGTACGAACCGTCGGTCGGAGCGTTTTCCCCGTCCGACTCGTACCCGGTCGTAAAACTTTACAAACATGGAATTACGATTCGCACGGAAACACCATTTCCGTACGAATCGTAAAAAACACCGACCGACGAAAATATACATACGAATGTGATCCGGGAATGCTGCGACGTGACGTCGGGACGCTTTCAGGCAGCGTTTCACGACCCAGGAATTACGATTCGAACCGACAGCAGTCCGGACGCCAATATTTCCACGGCACCCAAAAAGTGCCGCAAAAGCGAAGTACGGCGCGAATCGACCAGAGTAGGTGGCCCGGTACGCACCGTACCCCCCCAGCCCCCGTAGGTACACGCCGACCCCCCCCAGCCCCCGTAGGTACGCGCCGACCCCCCCCAGCCCCCGTAGGTACGCGCCGACCCCCCCCAGCCCCCGTAGGTACGCGCCGACCCCACCCCCAGCCCCCGTAGGTACGCGCCGACCCCCCCCAGCCCCCGTAGGTACGCGCCGACCCCACCCCCAGCCCCCGTAGGTACGCGCCGACCCCCCCCAGCACCCGTAGGTACGCGCCGACCCCACCCCCAGCCCCCGTAGGTACGCGCCGACCCCCCCAGCCCCCGTAGGTACGTGCCGACCCCCCCCCCCGCCCCCGTAGGTACGCGCCGACCCCCCCTGTATGTACACCCGTGTATGTACGGTGCGTACCCCCCGTGTACGTTCGAGTCGAACCCCCCGTGTACGTTCGAGTCGTACCCCCCCGTGTACGTTCGAGTCGTACCCCCCCGTGTACGTTCGAGTCGAACCCCCCGTGTACGTTCGAGTCGAACCCCCCCGTGTACGTTCGAGTCGTACCCCCCCGTGTACGTTCGAGTCGTACCCCCCATGTATGTTCGAGTCGTACCACCACCCGAGTATGTACGGTGCGTACCCCCAGCCGTGTATGTACGGTGCATACCCCCCCGTGTACGTTCGAGTCGTACCCCCCCGTGTACATTCGAGTCGTACCCCCACCCGTGTATGTACGGTGCGTACCCCCACCGTACATACACGGGTGGGGGTACGACTCGAACGTACACGGGGGGTACGACTCGAACGTACATGGGGGGGGGTTCGACTCGAACGTACACGGGGGGGTTCGACTCGAACGTACACGGGGGGTTTGACTCGAACGTACACGGGGGGGTACGACTCGAACGTACATGGGGGGTTCGACTCGAACGTACATGGGGGGGTTCGACTCGAACGTACACGGGGGGGTTCGACTCGAACGTACACGGGGGGTATGACTCGAACGTACACGGGGGGTACGACTCGAACGTACACGGGGGGGTTCGACTCGAACGTACACGGGGGGGTTCGACTCGAACGTACACGGGGGGGTTTGACTCGAACGTACACGGGGGTACGCACCGTACATACACGGGGGGTACGCACCATACATACACGGGTGGGGGTACGACTCGAACGTACACGGGGGGGTTCGACACGTACACGGGTGTACATACAGGGGGGTTCGACACGTACACGGGTGTACATACAGGGGGGTTCGACACGTACACGGGTGTACATACAGGGGGGTTCGGCGCGTACCTACGGGGGCTGGGGGGGGTCGGCGCGTACCTACGGGGGCTGGGGGGGGTCGGCGCGTACCTACAGGGGCTGGGGGGGTCGGCACGTACCTACGGGGGCTGGGGGGGGTCGGCGCGTACCTACGGGGGCTGGGGGGGTCGGCGCGTACCTACGGGGCTGGGGGGGGTCGGCGCGTTTGCGGGCACGTCTCCATGGTTGCAATGGGAGTTCGGTGCGGACGGTGATTTTTCCATCCGGTTGTAACCTCGGACGCACGGGATGGATCGTGATTCCTCGGTCGGACTTCACCTTTCACGTTTGTACGGTAATTCGTACGAGGACGTGTCGGACACATTTTCCGACCCGAGGACGTGTGGGGAATGATTCCCAATGCGGTTCGTATGGACTTTTTACCATGCGAATCGTGATTGCCAGTTCGTACGGCACTTGTACGATTCGTACGGTAAAAAGACCGGATACGAGTCGCACGGGGATATTTTTTACCGGATCGTGATCGGCACCATAGTGTGCTGAACTTGTGACCTGTGTGCTCAGTGCAGTGTTCCATGACCTGTTTCTATGGTAACAGGCAGAAGGCAGATTGGGGGAAGGTTTGAAATGTATTTCATTTGGAAAGGGTTGAAATGTTTAACCAATAGAAATGTGTGTTTGCTTTTGAATTTCTGTGTGAAGGATTGTGATTTGATGTTTACATGTATATGTGTGGAAAATGAAAGGGAAACTTTTCCATTCTTTGTTTCTGCTGAGAGGTGCACAGTGCAGAGATTCTGTAAAAGAAAATCTGGTGTGTGACTGATATACTTCTTAATCTACAAAAAAACTTGAAAGGTGAGTTATTTAATTGTGAGGGGATGTATGTAGACTATTTTGATTTTAATCAGACTAATGTATTTCTCCTGCTAAAGTGTAGGGAGTACTTTTTTCTCTACAATCTTATTGACAGTGTGTGTGCATGTGGAAACCATTCTGTGATAAGCATTTGTGTTTTTCATGCGTTTGCAGACAGATAACTGTGCTGTTTTTATATTTTGGTAGAATTAGAAACCAGTCATTGTTTATGAATTTGTGAAATGAGTTATGTTTCTATACTAAAATGTGGTACTCCTTCTAGATGAAGAAATGTGTTTTGGTATAGTGCAAGGGATAGTGTTGTTTGTCTAGAATCACACAGTGAGCATGTGTGCATTTGGGAACCACTGTGAGAGAAGCATTTGGTAACATCGTGTATTTGCTGACAGATAACTGTTTTAAAACCTGTCATGTTGTCAAGTTTTAGTAGGATTAGAAGCCAGTCTTTGCTTATGCATTGATAAAATAAGTCATGCTTTGACACTAATGTGCTGTATTTTAATATGTAGATTGTGTGTAGTCTCCTTACCCCTTGCACAGTAGTGAATGAGTTTTGGTAAGCTGCTAGGGATAGTGTTGCTTGTCTAGAATCACCCTGTGAGTCTGTGTGCATTTGGGAACCACTGTGATAGAAGTATGTGGTAACATCGTGTAGTTGCGCACAGATAACTGTTTTAAAACCTGTCTTGTTGTCAAGTTTTAGTAGCATTAGAAGGAAGTTTTTGCTTATGCTTTGATTAAATGAGTCAGGCTTTGACACAAAAGTGCAGTCCTGAAATATGTAGATTGTGTGCAGTTCCCTTACCACTTCCACTGTAGTGAATGAGTTTTGGTAAACTCCTAGGGATAGTGGTGCTTGTCTAGAATCACACTGTGAGTCTGTGTGCATTTGGGAACCACTGTGAGAGAAGCATTTGGTAACATTGTGTATTTTCTGACAGATAACTTTTTTAAAACCTGTCATGTTGTCAAGTTTTAGTAACATTAGAAGCCAGTCTTTGCTTATGCGTTGATTAAATGAGTTAGGCTTTGACACAAAAAGTGCAGTCCTGAAATATGTAGATTGTGTGCAGTTCCCTTACCACTTCCACAGTAGTGAATGATTTTTGGTAAACTCCTAGGTATAGTGGTTGTTGTCTAGAATCACACTGTGAGTCTGTGAGCATTTGGGAACCACTGTGAGAGAAGCATTTGGTAACATTGTGTATTTGGTGACAGATAACTGTTTTAAAACCTGTCATGTTGTCAAGTTTTAGTAGCATTAGAAGCCAGTCTTTGCTTATGCATTGATAAAATGATTCATGCTTTGACACTAATGTGCTGTACTTTAATATGTAGATTGTGTGTAGTCTCCTTACCCCTTGCACAGTAGTGAATGTGTTTTGGTAAGCTGCTAGGGATAGTGGTGCTTGTCTAGAATCACACTGTGAGTCTGTGTGCATTTGGGAACCACTGTGAGAGAAGCATTTGGTAACATTGTGTATTTGCTGACAGATAATTGTTTTAAAACCTGTCTTGTTGTCAAGTTTTAGTAGCGTTAGAAGCCAGTTTTTGCTTATGCTTTGATTAAATGAGTCAGGCTTTGACACAAAAGTGCAGTCCTGAAATATGTAGATTGTGTGCAGTTCCCTTATCACTTCCACAGTAGTGAATGATTTTTGGTAAACTCCTAGGTATAGTGGTTGTTGTCTAGAATCACACTGTGAGTCTGTGTCCGTTTGGGAACCACTGTGAGAGAAGCATTTGGTCACATCGTGTATTTTCTGGCAGATAACTCTTTTACAACCAGTCATTTTGTCAAGTTTTAGTAGCATTAGAAGCCAGTCTTTGCTTATGCGTTGATTAAATGAGTCATGCTTTGACACTAATGTGCTGTACTTAAATATGTAGATTGTGTGCAGTACCCTTACCTCTTCTAGACTAGTGAATGAGTTTTGGTAAACTCCTAGGATAGTGTTGCTTGTCGAAAATCACACTGTGAGTCTGTGTGCATTTGGGTAAGGATTGTGATAGAAGCATTTGGTAACATCGTGTATTTGCTGACAGATAACTGTTTTAAAACCGGTCATGTTGTCAAGTTTTAGTAGCTTTAGAAGCTATTCTTTGCTTATGCATTGATAAAATGAGTCAGGGTTTGACATTAAAGTGCAGTACCATGTACTATTCTCTTCACTGTGCCAAAACTGAAAATGTAAAAGTTTTACCCTGGCACTGTCCTAGCAGTAGTCTGATGATTTAGTCAGTTTCCAAGTACTCATGTTGTGAACCATACATTACCACATAGACTGCTTCAAATGTGTATGCAGTATGCATGCAGTCTTCTAACATACTATACACTTGTCTTTCACATCTTCAATTCCCTAGTCAGTATCCATACAGTCCAGCAAACATCCTGTCACTCCCTTTGCACTCCTCTAGTGACCCATTCAGTACCAAGTACTAATCCATTAACTGTGCCAAAAGCCAACCACTTATAAATTCACCCAGGCACTCTCTTTGCTGTACCCTAATCAGTCCGTCAGTTCCCAAGTACTCATGCAGTGAGCCAGGCCTTAGCACATAGACTGCTTCAAATGCCTATTCACTATGCATGCAGGTCTCTAACCACCTACACAGTTGTCTTTCACACCTTCAATTCCCCAGTCAGTATTCATACACTTCTAGCAAACACCCTGTTACTCACCCAGTGTGTCTCCTTATAGTACTGTAATCATTCAGTCAGTTAGCATGTAGTCTTTAAGTGAGGTAGGCTTTAGGGCATGAACTGCTTCAAAGTAGTATGCACTATGCATGTAGTGTTTTAACCATTGTCACACTTGTGGTTCAGGGCTATAGTTTCTTAGTCAGTTTTTATATAAAATGTGTTTGTACAGTAATGGAATAGTATAAATGTGAAAGTTATTAATATACATTTATTTGTGATTCTTTTTTACAGATACAGAACAGGAGTGTTTCTCATCCGTTTGCACTCTTCTCGTGCAAGATTGTTTGGATGAAGGGTTCTTCGGTGTTTCATCATACTTGCCGTGCCGTACGAGTATTTCTTGTTAGGATCCCCTCGCAACAGAACTCTTTTGCAAATCTTGCACGTGACCAAGGTGGCATTGATCTTTGTTTGCTCCTCGGGAAAAGTAAAAAATTTCCACAGCACTGAAGAAAAATGTTGTGGGCGTGGTGCCTCCTCACAAAATTCATCCTTAGATTCGGTGAATATTTTAAAGCGACAACATTTACAGTTTTTGTAAGTTAAACTTATAAAATTTTGTTAGCTCTAAGCATTTTATATATCTGTGATTTGTATCTTGTGGTATTTTGCTGAGAATAGCATGTTGTTGTTTTTTTAACAATCTTTCTGATTGTTTTTTTTGCCCGTTGTTAAGTGATGAGTACGATTGAAATCACTATTTTTAATTAAATTCAATATATTCTGAGAACAGCAAAAAAGACAAACAAATTACTTAGTGGAAATTATGCTGTGTTGTAAAAAATTTATTATTACATGTTATAATTTTTTTTTCCTTTTCTTTCACAGATCCAAATTTAAAAATAAGCAATTTATATGAATTTAGATTGCAATGAAAATCTGAAAAAAATGTATACCATTTTTTATTGCTATTACTGTGAAGGTAAGTTTAACTAATATGCAGAATGAGGAGGTCTGCAAGAAGCTACAAAGTTGAAACACGTTTCTAAAAACACTGTGTTTATACCTATGTAGTTTTGAAATCTGACCATAATCAGATATCATGTGACCTGCAGAAAAAGAGATTTGAGGGGTTCATAATATTTCCCATTGTAGCTATTGAAGGACCGCAATCATTTCAATCATTCTTCTTTGAACATCTTTGCAGACAAAACTCTATGCTTACCTTCTATCATTTGCAAGGAATTTTTAAACTGGAAATATGTCACTTTTTGTAACATAGTTATTGCCCAAGACACTCTTTCATATTTACAAAGAGAGGAAAAGGCACTCTGTGCACTTTTTATACTCCTTGTAAATACAACCTCATTATGCACACCAGTTTGCGTAGAAAGGGTGTTCTTTAAGTGTTGTTGTGCATGATTGCACTGAATACTCATAGAACAAGACACATGTCTAGATTTGTCAGAAATAATAAATCTCGATATGTGTGTGAATGCTGCACCATTCTAAAATGGGTTTAGGAAAGCACAACAAGGAGAAATATTTTGATTTCTCCATATTTTTATATCTTCAATGCATGCTACAATGCTCAGCATACATTTAAGGAGAAAAATGCCTTTACTGACTGTTTTTGTGCAGGAAGGTGTGTCTTCCTGCACAAAAACAAACAGCACATGACACAGATATCCTTGCACTATTGTGCAAGGGTGCCTGTGTCACCACATGGCTGCAGTTTAGGCAACCGTGCAGAGAGAAGCATAGATTTGCAACATATTTATGTACATATGTTGCATTCCTGTGCTTCGGAAGTACTACAGCACACTGCAGTTAAAGAGGTTACTGTGGAATGCTGCAGCACTTCCTCATAGTTCTGCACTAATACATTCACCATACGCTACTAATACATTCATTCAGTCAATTAAGTACTACACATACATTCATCTAAACTTTCACACACTAACAAAGGAATTTAGCTCTTTTTTTAAACCAGGAAAGTTAGTTCTTACAAGAACTTTTTTCTTCTTCTTTCTTCTTTTATATTTTTTTGGGGGTTTTCTGAACAATGTTTTAATTTTTTGGGTTTTTCTGCAAAAAAACCCCCCCCAAAAAATAGCAAATGTGACTTTCTTGCCGGCGGCAGATCAGATCGATCGACTGCTCACCGTAGCACAAAGTCGCATTGCACTTAGTGCAGAGCACTTTTAAATATTGAAATTGAGGACGGATGTCCAAATTTTGGGCTTATGGATGCACTCTTGAAGTGCTCGGCTGCGATGAGGTGGAAGGCGCAGGAGCAGCAGTGTTTCTCATCCGTTTGCACTCTTCTCGTGCAAGATTGTTTGGATGAAGGGTCCTTATGTGCTTCATCATACTAGCCGTGCCGCACGAGCATTTCTTGTTAGGATCCCCTCGTGACAGCACTCTTTTGCATATCTTGCATGTGACCAAGGTGGCATTGGTCTTATTCTGCCCCTCGGGAAAAGTAAAAAATTTCCACACCACTGAAGAAAAACGTTCTTTGCGTGGTGCCTCCTCCAAAAATTCATCCTCAGATGTATGAGGAGGTGCAGGTGATGCCTGCTGCCCTGAAGCCATTTTTAGTTGAAAAAAGTTAGAGCTAAGTGTAAACTTAGTCTAAAAACATCTTCTTCTCTGCAAAGAGATGCTCCTCCAAAGAAGGTCAAAGAAGAATGACTGAATTGGGTGGGGTCTTTCAATAGTTACAAGAGGAAGTGTAATGAACCAATCAAATCTCTTTTTTTGCAGGTCACAAGAGATCCGCGCACCCTGCGCATAGGCAGCACGCACCCAGCGCGCATCCGCGAAATTAAATTAAAAAAATTATAGGATTAGATGTAAAAATATATTAGTTTTAAGACTAGTTTAGAGTTTGTCTTCAATTAATATTCACATGAAATACATATATATATATGTGTTTTTAAATGTTAAATATTTTGCGGGATCCGCGCACCTACCGCATCATAGACGCAGATGACGCATCGCAGAAACGCGGAAACGTCGCGTTACGTACATCGAACGTGTCGCGTATAGGCTGGGAGTCGCGTACCGGTCGTATTGCGATCGCGCACTAAACACGTACCCAACGCATACCATGCGCGGATGCTAACGCGTAGGGATCGAGAACGGTGTGCATAGGGTGCGCGGATCTAAAAACATTGAAAAACATATATATAAAATAAAGATTTGAACATATAGATAACAAAATATTTTTAAAAATATACAAAAATATGTTTGAAAAACCCAATAAAAACAAATATTATTTTTTAATTTGTAAAAGAATGAATTAAAAAAAGAAATTTAAAAAATGGTGATAAAAAAGTATTTAAAAAAAACATAATTAATGAAATTGACACACTGAATTTGAAAAATATAGAAGTCCAATCAAAATCATTAGACATGATATCTTTAGAGATAAGTTATAGATAGGAATTAGCATTTAAAAAACCTTTGAAATTCACTGAAAAAACCATAGGTTTCATGCACGTTATAGTTAGGAATTGGCATTTAAAAAACCTTTGAAATTCACTGAAAAAAACAAAGGTTCCAGGGGCGTTATAGTTAGGAATTGGCATTTAAAAAACCTGCAGATGACGTCACATATTACATCACTCATGACATGATCAGTGACATCACTGATGACATCACTGATGACATCTCAAATTACATCACTGATGACGTCATCCATGTGATAAATTAGTGCATCTTCTCACACCCTAATATAACCTTTGATACACCGACTCAAAATTTCAGACGGCCATTTTGAAAACCATAGATACTCCAATACCAATAACTACATACCCACTCATTAACTCTTGGATCTACATACACCTCCACTCACTCACCTGTACAGTCACTCATACTTACAGTCAATCCGTACAAGACTATCATATGCATTTATACACCTCTATAGACACTTACACACCGCCAATCATCCCTTGAGGTACTGACACACCTAGTCAGTCGTGCAAATAATTAAACACAGTCCAATTTACTCACCTATACAGTTAAACACACTCAAGATCACTAACTCATAAAAATAGTACCACATTCTTATGCTCTTATACAATCATTGATACAAACACACACTCATCCATACAGCCACTCTCACAATCACACACTCTCACATATACCCACTTATATACCCTTAGACACATATATACTGCCTTTCACATATGTAGTTAGTCACACATGTACCACTGAGATATACTTTCAATCCCTAACACACCCATACATACACTTACCCAACCATACAGTCCATCACAGATGCACTCTTAAAACCATGCACCCATAGAATCACCCACTCACACATCTATGCATAGAGTCTCACACACCCTACCCACACAAACACTCAGGCACCCATACAGATACTCAGACAACCAATCAATAACCCATATAGACACTCATATAGCTATTCACAAATCCATGCAGCCACTTATACACCAACACACAGACACATACAGACATTCACACAGTTTAGTCACTAGTCTGCAGTAAAATACATTTAATGACTCACTTATAGAGTCAGTTACGCACCTAGAAAATCAACCATTCACACACTTGTACACCCACTCATTCTTCAACAGACCTTTCCCTATATATATTAAACATATTAAAACTGTACAGAAACACATACTCACTGGATGATGTCATCAGTGATGTCATCAGTGATGTCATTTGAGATGTCATCAGTGATGCCACTGACCATGTCATGAGTGATGTAATAGGTGACGTCATCAGCAGTGCATTGCGGGGGCGCGAGTTATAGTTAGCTGAACTAACTATAACAGGGGAATTCCTAGGGTTTTGTACGAGGGAAATGTCCAGCTAACTATAATGCCCCTGAAACCTATGGTTTTTTCAGTGGATTTCTAAGGTTTTTTAAATGCCAATTCCTAACTATAACGCCCCTGAAACCTTTGGTTTTTTCAGTGAATATATATCTATATATATATATATATATATATATATATATATATATATATATATATATATATATATATATATATATATATGAAAAGAACTTCGCCACTGCTGCCACATACTCTGGAAGGACGAACACGGACCCAAGCAATTCAGTGTGTGAAGATTTATTAATCCATAAGTGCAACCATGACGCGTTTCGGCCTCAACACGGAGTTTCCCATAGGATCTGTTGTCGCAGCTACAGCCCGAACCGCTGAACGGAATGACACCAAATTTGGCAAAGAGGTAGAGTTAAAAGTACATATATATCTATGGCCGGGGAGGATCCGCGCACCCTACCCGCACTGTAAGCGCACCCTCCTCGAACCGAGCGCCACCCTCCCGATCGCGCGCTGAATGCTAATTGGCTGTCGATTGTCTGTCTACATTCGAAGCCAGGAACTGTTGGCGGCCATTTTCTGCCTCGGTAGAAGCGAGGCTGAAGAAGCAAGGGGAATAAGTGTGTAAAACATATAAAGGGGGCAGAGTGGAAATACTCTGACCCTGTAGAGGTGCTTAGGGGGTCCCAGAAGGACCCACTGGGGCCACTTTTTTTTTTTTTTTAAACGGCGAAATGCGCGCATGGTGCATGGATCCTCTCGCGTTGGGTGCGCGGATCCAAGGAATCTTTTTTTTTTTAAAAAGACAAGAAATCATTGGTTGTATGACAACTTTCTACACTGAAAGGTAGGGTGTATATTTCTGTTTTTTAAAGGCATGATTCTTATTGGTTAACAAAAACTGATTGTAAGGAACATTATATATGATAAACTGATATGTTGAAAAGTCAAGCACACTTGCTGTCTTGTTTAACAACATTGGTGCCGATTACGATCCGGTAAAAACCGTGTACGAACCGTCGGTCGGAGCGTTTTCCCCGTCCGACTCGTACCCGGTCGTAAAACTTTACAAACATGGAATTACGATTCGCACGGAAACACCATTTCCGTACGAATCGTAAAAAACACCGACCGACGAAAATATACATACGAATGTGATCCGGGAATGCTGCGACGTGACGTCGGGACGCTTTCAGGCAGCGTTTCACGACCCAGGAATTACGATTCGAACCGACAGCAGTCCGGACGCCAATATTTCCACGGCACCCAGAAAGTGCCGCAAAAGCGAAGTACGGCGCGAATCGACCAGAGTAGGTGGCCCGGTACGCACCGTACCCCCCCAGCCCCCGTAGGTACGCGCCGACCCCCCCCAGCCCCTGTAGGTACACGCCGACCCCCCCCCAGCCCCCGTAGGTACGCGCCGACCCCCCCCCAGCCCCCGTAGGTACGCGCCGACCCCCCCCAGCCCCCGTAGGTACACGCCGACCCCCCCCAGCCCCCGTAGGTACGCGCCGACCCCCCCCAGCCCCCGTAGGTACGCGCCGACCCCCCCCAGCCCCCGTAGGTACGCGCCGACCCCACCCCCAGCCCCCGTAGGTACGCGCCGACCCCCCCCAGCCCCCGTAGGTACGCGCCGACCCCACCCCCAGCCCCCGTAGGTACGCGCCGACCCCCCCCAGCACCCGTAGGTACGCGCCGACCCCACCCCCAGCCCCCGTAGGTACGCGCCGACCCCCCCCAGCCCCCGTAGGTACGTGACAACCCCCCCCGCCCCCGTAGGTACGCGCCGACCCCCCCTGTATGTACACCCGTGTATGTACGGTGCGTACCCCCCGTGTACGTTTGAGTCGAACCCCCCGTGTACCGTCGAGTCGTACCCCCCCGTGTACGTTCGAGTCGTACCCCCCCGTGTACGTTCGAGTCGAACCCCCCGTGTACGTTCGAGTCGAACCCCCCCGTGTACGTTCGAGTCGTACCCCCCCGTGTACGTTCGAGTCGTACCCCCCATGTATGTTCGAGTCGTACCACCACCCGAGTATGTACGGTGCGTACCCCCAGCCGTGTATGTACGGTGCGTACCCCCCCGTGTACGTTCGAGTCGTACCCCCCCGTGTACGTTCGAGTCGTACCCCCCATGTATGTTCGAGTCGTACCACCACCCGAGTATGTACGGTGCGTACCCCCAGCCGTGTATGTACGGTGCGTACCCCCCCGTGTACGTTCGAGTCGTACCCCCCCGTGTACATTCGAGTCGTACCCCCACCCGTGTATGTACGGTGCGTACCCCCAGCGCGTAGCGCTGGGGGTACGCACCGTACATACACGGGTGGGGGTACGACTCGAAAGTACACGGGGGGTACGACTCGAACGTACATGGGGGGGGTTCGACTCGAACGTACACGGGGGGGTTCGACTCGAACGTACACGGGGGGTTTGACTCGAACGTACACGGGGGGGTACGACTCGAACGTACATGGGGGGTTCGACTCGAACGTACACGGGGGGGTTCGACTCGAACGTACACGGGGGGGTTCGACTCGAACGTACACGGGGGGGTATGACTCGAACGTACACGGGGGGTACGACTCGAACGTACACGGGGGGGTTCGACTCGAACGTACACGGGGGGGTTCGACTCGAACGTACACGGGGGGGTTTGACTCGAACGTACACAGGGGTACGCACCGTACATACACGGGGGGTACGCACCATACATACACGGGTGGGGGTACGACTCGAACGTACACGGGGGGGTTCGACACGTACACGGGTGTACATACAGGGGGGTTCGACACGTACACGGGTGTACATACAGGGGGGTTCGACACGTACACGGGTGTACATACAGGGGGGTTCGGCGCGTACCTACGGGGGCTGGGGGGGGGTCGGCGCGTACCTACGGGGGCTGGGGGGGGTCGGCGCGTACCTACAGGGGCTGGGGGGGTCGGCACGTACCTACGGGGGCTGGGGGGGGTCGGCGCGTACCTACGGGGGCTGGGGGGGGTCGGCGCGTACCTACGGGGCTGGGGGGGGTCGGCGCGTATGCGGGCACGTCTCCATGGTTGCAATGGGAGTTCGGTGCGGACGGTGATTTTTCCATCCGGTTGTAACCTCGGACGCACGGGATGGATCGTGATTCCTCGGTCGGACTTCACCTTTCACGTTTGTACGGTAATTCGTACGAGGACGTGTCGGACACATTTTCCGACCCGAGGACGTGTGGGGAATGATTCCCAATGCGGTTCGTATGGACTTTTTACCATGCGAATCGTGATTGCCAGTTCGTACGGCACTTGTACGATTCGTACGGTAAAAAGACCGGATACGAGTCGCACGGGGATATTTTTTACCGGATCGTGATCGGCACCATAGTGTGCTGAACTTGTGACCTGTGTGCTCAGTGCAGTGTTCCATGACCTGTTTCTATGGTAACAGGCAGAAGGCAGATTGGGGGAAGGTTTGAAATGTATTTCATTTGGAAAGGGTTGAAATGTTTAACCAATAGAAATGTGTGTTTGCTTTTGAATTTCTGTGTGAAGGATTGTGATTTGATGTTTACATGTATATGTGTGGAAAATGAAAGGGAAACTTTTCCATTCTTTGTTTCTGCTGAGAGGTGCACAGTGCAGAGATTCTGTAAAAGAAAATCTGGTGTGTGACTGATATACTTCTTAATCTACAAAAAAACTTGAAAGGTGAGTTATTTAATTGTGAGGGGATGTATGTAGACTATTTTGATTTTAATCAGACTAATGTATTTCTCCTGCTAAAGTGTAGGGAGTACTTTTTTCTCTACAATCTTATTGACAGTGTGTGTGCATGTGGAAACCATTCTGTGATAAGCATTTGTGTTTTTCATGCATTTGCAGACAGATAACTGTGCTGTTTTTATATTTTGGTAGAATTAGAAACCAGTCATTGTTTATGAATTTGTGAAATGAGTTATGTTTCTATACTAAAATGTGGTACTCCTTCTAGATGAAGAAATGTGTTTTGGTATAGTGCAAGGGATAGTGTTGTTTGTCTAGAATCACACAGTGAGCATGTGTGCATTTGGGAACCACTGTGAGAGAAGCATTTGGTAACATCGTG
Source organism: Triturus cristatus (assembly GCF_964204655.1). Classification (NCBI taxonomy): domain Eukaryota; kingdom Metazoa; phylum Chordata; class Amphibia; order Caudata; family Salamandridae; genus Triturus; species Triturus cristatus. Next base: position 469,860,894 of record NC_140593.1, on the reverse strand, counting down.
TATTTGCTGACAGATAACTGTTTTAAAACCTGTCATGTTGTCAAGTTTTAGTAGGATTAGAAGCCAGTCTTTGCTTATGCATTGATAAAATAAGTCATGCTTTGACACTAATGTGCTGTATTTTAATATGTAGATTGTGTGTAGTCTCCTTACCCCTTGCACAGTAGTGAATGAGTTTTGGTAAGCTGCTAGGGATAGTGTTGCTTGTCTAGAATCACCCTGTGAGTCTGTGTGCATTTGGGAACCACTGTGATAGAAGTATGTGGTAACATCGTGTAGTTGCGCACAGATAACTGTTTTAAAACCTGTCTTGTTGTCAAGTTTTAGTAGCATTAGAAGGAAGTTTTTGCTTATGCTTTGATTAAATGAGTCAGGCTTTGACACAAAAGTGCAGTCCTGAAATATGTAGATTGTGTGCAGTTCCCTTACCACTTCCACTGTAGTGAATGAGTTTTGGTAAACTCCTAGGGATAGTGGTGCTTGTCTAGAATCACACTGTGAGTCTGTGTGCATTTGGGAACCACTGTGAGAGAAGCATTTGGTAACATTGTGTATTTTCTGACAGATAACTTTTTTAAAACCTGTCATGTTGTCAAGTTTTAGTAACATTAGAAGCCAGTCTTTGCTTATGCGTTGATTAAATGAGTTAGGCTTTGACACAAAAAGTGCAGTCCTGAAATATGTAGATTGTGTGCAGTTCCCTTACCACTTCCACAGTAGTGAATGATTTTTGGTAAACTCCTAGGTATAGTGGTTGTTGTCTAGAATCACACTGTGAGTCTGTGAGCATTTGGGAACCACTGTGAGAGAAGCATTTGGTAACATTGTGTATTTGGTGACAGATAACTGTTTTAAAACCTGTCATGTTGTCAAGTTTTAGTAGCATTAGAAGCCAGTCTTTGCTTATGCATTGATAAAATGATTCATGCTTTGACACTAATGTGCTGTACTTTAATATGTAGATTGTGTGTAGTCTCCTTACCCCTTGCACAGTAGTGAATGTGTTTTGGTAAGCTGCTAGGGATAGTGGTGCTTGTCTAGAATCACACTGTGAGTCTGTGTGCATTTGGGAACCACTGTGAGAGAAGCATTTGGTAACATTGTGTATTTGCTGACAGATAATTGTTTTAAAACCTGTCTTGTTGTCAAGTTTTAGTAGCGTTAGAAGCCAGTTTTTGCTTATGCTTTGATTAAATGAGTCAGGCTTTGACACAAAAGTGCAGTCCTGAAATATGTAGATTGTGTGCAGTTCCCTTATCACTTCCACAGTAGTGAATGATTTTTGGTAAACTCCTAGGTATAGTGGTTGTTGTCTAGAATCACACTGTGAGTCTGTGTCCGTTTGGGAACCACTGTGAGAGAAGCATTTGGTCACATCGTGTATTTTCTGGCAGATAACTCTTTTACAACCAGTCATTTTGTCAAGTTTTAGTAGCATTAGAAGCCAGTCTTTGCTTATGCGTTGATTAAATGAGTCATGCTTTGACACTAATGTGCTGTACTTAAATATGTAGATTGTGTGCAGTACCCTTACCTCTTCTAGACTAGTGAATGAGTTTTGGTAAACTCCTAGGATAGTGTTGCTTGTCGAAAATCACACTGTGAGTCTGTGTGCATTTGGGTAAGGATTGTGATAGAAGCATTTGGTAACATCGTGTATTTGCTGACAGATAACTGTTTTAAAACCGGTCATGTTGTCAAGTTTTAGTAGCTTTAGAAGCTATTCTTTGCTTATGCATTGATAAAATGAGTCAGGGTTTGACATTAAAGTGCAGTACCATGTACTATTCTCTTCACTGTGCCAAAACTGAAAATGTAAAAGTTTTACCCTGGCACTGTCCTAGCAGTAGTCTGATGATTTAGTCAGTTTCCAAGTACTCATGTTGTGAACCATACATTACCACATAGACTGCTTCAAATGTGTATGCAGTATGCATGCAGTCTTCTAACATACTATACACTTGTCTTTCACATCTTCAATTCCCTAGTCAGTATCCATACAGTCCAGCAAACATCCTGTCACTCCCTTTGCACTCCTCTAGTGACCCATTCAGTACCAAGTACTAATCCATTAACTGTGCCAAAAGCCAACCACTTATAAATTCACCCAGGCACTCTCTTTGCTGTACCCTAATCAGTCCGTCAGTTCCCAAGTACTCATGCAGTGAGCCAGGCCTTAGCACATAGACTGCTTCAAATGCCTATTCACTATGCATGCAGGTCTCTAACCACCTACACAGTTGTCTTTCACACCTTCAATTCCCCAGTCAGTATTCATACACTTCTAGCAAACACCCTGTTACTCACCCAGTGTGTCTCCTTATAGTACTGTAATCATTCAGTCAGTTAGCATGTAGTCTTTAAGTGAGGTAGGCTTTAGGGCATGAACTGCTTCAAAGTAGTATGCACTATGCATGTAGTGTTTTAACCATTGTCACACTTGTGGTTCAGGGCTATAGTTTCTTAGTCAGTTTTTATATAAAATGTGTTTGTACAGTAATGGAATAGTATAAATGTGAAAGTTATTAATATACATTTATTTGTGATTCTTTTTTACAGATACAGAACAGGAGTGTTTCTCATCCGTTTGCACTCTTCTCGTGCAAGATTGTTTGGATGAAGGGTTCTTCGGTGTTTCATCATACTTGCCGTGCCGTACGAGTATTTCTTGTTAGGATCCCCTCGCAACAGAACTCTTTTGCAAATCTTGCACGTGACCAAGGTGGCATTGATCTTTGTTTGCTCCTCGGGAAAAGTAAAAAATTTCCACAGCACTGAAGAAAAATGTTGTGGGCGTGGTGCCTCCTCACAAAATTCATCCTTAGATTCGGTGAATATTTTAAAGCGACAACATTTACAGTTTTTGTAAGTTAAACTTATAAAATTTTGTTAGCTCTAAGCATTTTATATATCTGTGATTTGTATCTTGTGGTATTTTGCTGAGAATAGCATGTTGTTGTTTTTTTAACAATCTTTCTGATTGTTTTTTTTTGCCCGTTGTTAAGTGATGAGTACGATTGAAATCACTATTTTTAATGAAATTCAATATATTCTGAGAACAGCAAAAAAGACAAACAAATTACTTAGTGGAAATTATGCTGTGTTGTAAAAAATTTATTATTACATGTTATAATTTTTTTTTCCTTTTCTTTCACAGATCCAAATTTAAAAATAAGCAATTTATATGAATTTAGATTGCAATGAAAATCTGAAAAAAATGTATACCATTTTTTATTGCTATTACTGTGAAGGTAAGTTTAACTAATATGCAGAATGAGGAGGTCTGCAAGAAGCTACAAAGTTGAAACACGTTTCTAAAAACACTGTGTTTATACCTATGTAGTTTTGAAATCTGACCATAATCAGATATCATGTGACCTGCAGAAAAAGAGATTTGAGGGGTTCATAATATTTCCCATTGTAGCTATTGAAGGACCGCAATCATTTCAATCATTCTTCTTTGAACATCTTTGCAGACAAAACTCTATGCTTACCTTCTATCATTTGCAAGGAATCTTTAAACTGGAAATATGTCACTTTTTGTAACATAGTTATTGCCCAAGACACTCTTTCATATTTACAAAGAGAGGAAAAGGCACTCTGTGCACTTTTTATACTCCTTGTAAATACAACCTCATTATGCACACCAGTTTGCGTAGAAAGGGTGTTCTTTAAGTGTTGTTGTGCATGATTGCACTGAATACTCATAGAACAAGACACATGTCTAGATTTGTCAGAAATAATAAATCTCGATATGTGTGTGAATGCTGCACCATTCTAAAATGGGTTTAGGAAAGCACAACAAGGAGAAATATTTTGATTTCTCCATATTTTTATATCTTCAATGCATGCTACAATGCTCAGCATACATTTAAGGAGAAAAATGCCTTTACTGACTGTTTTTGTGCAGGAAGGTGTGTCTTCCTGCACAAAAACAAACAGCACATGACACAGATATCCTTGCACTATTGTGCAAGGGTGCCTGTGTCACCACATGGCTGCAGTTTAGGCAACCGTGCAGAGAGAAGCATAGATTTGCAACATATTTATGTACATATGTTGCATTCCTGTGCTTCGGAAGTACTACAGCACACTGCAGTTAAAGAGGTTACTGTGGAATGCTGCAGCACTTCCTCATAGTTCTGCACTAATACATTCACCATACGCTACTAATACATTCATTCAGTCAATTAAGTACTACACATACATTCATCTAAACTTTCACACACTAACAAAGGAATTTAGCTCTTTTTTTAAACCAGGAAAGTTAGTTCTTACAAGAACTTTTTTCTTCTTCTTTCTTCTTTTATATTTTTTTGGGGGTTTTCTGAACAATGTTTTAATTTTTTGGGTTTTTCTGCAAAAAAAACCCCCCAAAAAAATAGCAAATGTGACTTTCTTGCCGGCGGCAGATCAGATCGATCGACTGCTCACCGTAGCACAAAGTCGCATTGCACTTAGTGCAGAGCACTTTTAAATATTGAAATTGAGGACGGATGTCCAAATTTTGGGCTTATGGATGCACTCTTGAAGTGCTCGGCTGCGATGAGGTGGAAGGCGCAGGAGCAGCAGTGTTTCTCATCCGTTTGCACTCTTCTCGTGCAAGATTGTTTGGATGAAGGGTCCTTATGTGCTTCATCATACTAGCCGTGCCGCACGAGCATTTCTTGTTAGGATCCCCTCGTGACAGCACTCTTTTGCATATCTTGCATGTGACCAAGGTGGCATTGGTCTTATTCTGCCCCTCGGGAAAAGTAAAAAATTTCCACACCACTGAAGAAAAACGTTCTTTGCGTGGTGCCTCCTCCAAAAATTCATCCTCAGATGTATGAGGAGGTGCAGGTGATGCCTGCTGCCCTGAAGCCATTTTTAGTTGAAAAAAGTTAGAGCTAAGTGTAAACTTAGTCTAAAAACATCTTCTTCTCTGCAAAGAGATGCTCCTCCAAAGAAGGTCAAAGAAGAATGACTGAATTGGGTGGGGTCTTTCAATAGTTACAAGAGGAAGTGTAATGAACCAATCAAATCTCTTTTTTTGCAGGTCACAAGAGATCCGCGCACCCTGCGCATAGGCAGCACGCACCCAGCGCGCATCCGCGAAATTAAATTAAAAAAATTATAGGATTAGATGTAAAAATATATTAGTTTTAAGACTAGTTTAGAGTTTGTCTTCAATTAATATTCACATGAAATACATATATATATATGTGTTTTTAAATGTTAAATATTTTGCGGGATCCGCGCACCTACCGCATCATAGACGCAGATGACGCATCGCAGAAACGCGGAAACGTCGCGTTACGTACATCGAACGTGTCGCGTATAGGCTGGGAGTCGCGTACCGGTCGTATTGCGATCGCGCACTAAACACGTACCCAACGCATACCATGCGCGGATGCTAACGCGTAGGGATCGAGAACGGTGTGCATAGGGTGCGCGGATCTAAAAACATTGAAAAACATATATATAAAATAAAGATTTGAACATATAGATAACAAAATATTTTTAAAAATATACAAAAAAATGTTTGAAAAACCCAATAAAAACAAATATTATTTTTTAATTTGTAAAAGAATGAATTAAAAAAAGAAATTTAAAAAATGGTGATAAAAAAGTATTTAAAAAAAACATAATTAATGAAATTGACACACTGAATTTGAAAAATATAGAAGTCCAATCAAAATCATTAGACATGATATCTTTAGAGATAAGTTATAGATAGGAATTAGCATTTAAAAAACCTTTGAAATTCACTGAAAAAACCATAGGTTTCATGCACGTTATAGTTAGGAATTGGCATTTAAAAAACCTTTGAAATTCACTGAAAAAAACAAAGGTTCCAGGGGCGTTATAGTTAGGAATTGGCATTTAAAAAACCTGCAGATGACGTCACATATTACATCACTCATGACATGATCAGTGACATCACTGATGACATCACTGATGACATCTCAAATTACATCACTGATGACGTCATCCATGTGATAAATTAGTGCATCTTCTCACACCCTAATATAACCTTTGATACACCGACTCAAAATTTCAGACGGCCATTTTGAAAACCATAGATACTCCAATACCAATAACTACATACCCACTCATTAACTCTTGGATCTACATACACCTCCACTCACTCACCTGTACAGTCACTCATACTTACAGTCAATCCGTACAAGACTATCATATGCATTTATACACCTCTATAGACACTTACACACCGCCAATCATCCCTTGAGGTACTGACACACCTAGTCAGTCGTGCAAATAATTAAACACAGTCCAATTTACTCACCTATACAGTTAAACACACTCGAGATCACTAACTCATAAAAATAGTACCACATTCTTATGCTCTTATACAATCATTGATACAAACACACACTCATCCATACAGCCACTCTCACAATCACACACTCTCACATATACCCACTTATATACCCTTAGACACATATATACTGCCTTTCACATATGTAGTTAGTCACACATGTACCACTGAGATATACTTTCAATCCCTAACACACCCATACATACACTTACCCAACCATACAGTCCATCACAGATGCACTCTTAAAACCATGCACCCATAGAATCACCCACTCACACATCTATGCATAGAGTCTCACACACCCTACCCACACAAACACTCAGGCACCCATACAGATACTCAGACAACCAATCAATAACCCATATAGACACTCATATAGCTATTCACAAATCCATGCAGCCACTTATACACCAACACACAGACACATACAGACATTCACACAGTTTAGTCACTAGTCTGCAGTAAAATACATTTAATGACTCACTTATAGAGTCAGTTACGCACCTAGAAAATCAACCATTCACACACTTGTACACCCACTCATTCTTCAACAGACCTTTCCCTATATATATTAAACATATTAAAACTGTACAGAAACACATTCTCACTGGATGATGTCATCAGTGATGTCATCAGTGATGTCATTTGAGATGTCATCAGTGATGCCACTGACCATGTCATGAGTGATGTAATAGGTGACGTCATCAGCAGTGCATTGCGGGGGCGCGAGTTATAGTTAGCTGAACTAACTATAACAGGGGAATTCCTAGGGTTTTGTACGAGGGAAATGTCCAGCTAACTATAATGCCCCTGAAACCTATGGTTTTTTCAGTGGATTTCTAAGGTTTTTTAAATGCCAATTCCTAACTATAACGCCCCTGAAACCTTTGGTTTTTTCAGTGAATATATATATATATATATATATATATATATATATATATATATATATATATATATATATATATATATATATATATATATATATATATATATATATATATATATATATATATATATATATATATATATATATATATATATATATATATATATATATATATATATATATATATATGAAAAGAACTTCGCCACTGCTGCCACATACTCTGGAAGGACGAACACGGACCCAAGCAATTCAGTGTGTGAAGATTTATTAATCCATAAGTGCAACCATGACGCGTTTCGGCCTCAACACGGAGGCCTTCATCACATGACGTCTGAGGTAAAAGCCAAATTAGAGAGGAACAGTACTTACTGGATGGATTTCTCTTTGTCCTCTCTCGATGACTACATCAGCCATCCAATAGGGTTCCCTGCCACAGACATTTAATATCGTCCCGCCAAGAGCCTCATTTCGAACCATTTGGCTGTCAACCGGCATTGATAAAGGCAACCGCCGAAACGCGTCTGCCAGGAGCAGTCTCTGAGGACTTTGTTTTCTCTTTATTGTGCGTACTGGTGGCATTAAACTTACCGCTGAACAACTCCGGCATGTGTCTGACCCGTTTTTGAGGCAAAGCGGGACTGGTGGTGTATTTGTAGCGGAAGTCGGCTCCGCTTTCAGGCACGCCTCTCGTTCTGGAGCTCCACGTATTACCGACAAAACTCTGTGGATTAGTGTACGGACTACACAACGTGGCGCCCCCCCAGCCTGGACTGTGTTAAAGGTACTGGGGAGAGAGCAGCAGATGGTCTGCTGATAGAGTTGTTCAGCGGTGATGGAATCCGCCATGGATCATGCTGATATGAGGGGGCAAACACTTCAAATAGCTGACGAGGTCAGGGCATAACTGTATGCACGGGCGGGTTATTATACCTTGCTCGCTAAATTGGATGTGCGTGTCCCTTTCTGTCGGATCGTTGCACAGGGCGGAGTGAGGGGAACCTTGGACGGACACATTGAGAGAGGAACAGTACTTACTGGATGGATTTCTCTTTGTCCTCTCTCGATGACTACATCAGCCATCCAATAGGGTTCCCTGCCACAGACATTTAATATCGTCCCGTCAAGAGCCTCATTTCGAACCATTTGGCTGTCAACCGGCATTGATAAAGGCAACCGCCGAAACGCGTCTGCCAGGAGCAGTCTCTGAGGACTTTGTTTTCTCTTTATTGTGCGTTCTGGTGGCATTAAACTTACCGCTGAACAACTCCGGCATGTGTCTGACCCGTTTTTGAGGCAAAGCGGGACTGGTGGTGTATTTGTAGCGGAAGTCGGCTCCGCTTTCAGGCACGCCGCTCGTTCTGGAGCTCCACGTATTACCGACAAAACTCTGTGGATTAGTGTACGGACTACACAACGTGGCGCCCCCCCAGCCTGGACTGTGTTAAAGGTACTGGGGAGAGAGCAGCAGATGGTCTGCTGATAGAGTTGTTCAGCAGTGATGGAATCCGCCATGGATCATGCTGATATGAGGGGGCAAACACTTCAAATAGCTGACGAGGTCAGGGCATAACTGTATGCACGGGCGGGTTATTATACCTTGCTCGCTAAATTGGATGTGCGTGTCCCTTTCTGTCGGATCGTTGCACAGGGCGGAGTGAGGGGAACCTTGGACGGACACATTGAGAGAGGAACAGTACTTACTGGATGGATTTCTCTTTGTCCTCTCTCGATGACTACATCAGCCATCCAATAGGGTTCCCTGCCACAGACATTTAATATCGTCCCGCCAAGAGCCTCATTTCGAACCATTTGGCTGTCAACCGGCATTGATAAAGGCAACCGCCGAAACGCGTCTGCCAGGAGCAGTCTCTGAGGACTTTGTTTTCTCTTTATTGTGCGTACTGGTGGCATTAAACTTACCGCTGAACAACTCCGGCATGTGTCTGACCCGTTTTTGAGGCAAAGCGGGACTGGTGGTATATATATATATATATATATATATATATATATATATATATATATATATATATATATATATATATATATATATATATATATATATATGAAAAGAACTTCGCCACTGCTGCCACATACTCTGGAAGGACGAACACGGACCCAAGCAATTCAGTGTGTGAAGATTTATTAATCCATAAGTGCAACCATGACGCGTTTCGGCCTCAACACGGAGGCCTTCATCACATGAAGTCTGAGGTAAAAGCCAAATTATTTAAAATTGCCAGTGTCTGTAACACGTGATTTCTGGGCCAATAGACATAAAGGACATATCAATGTAAAATACAGATTATGGCCATGAGACAGTGAGATCAGAATACGATAATATAAATACTTCGCATTGTACAACATAACATAATGTGCAAAATAGCAAGATTGGCGAGATATAAAAATGCAGCAACATTTGTAAACACAGACTGTAGGCCAATTTGTCGAGTAGCGGTATTAGGGATTTGTTAATGCAAAATGGTAATTGGTCGTTGCTTAATTTATAAAAAAAACAACATGCCAGCTACTCGAATAAAAACAAATGTGCAAATTGAGCAAAGTGCAAATTGCTGTAAGTGCAAAGAAATATATAGCATGTCAAAGATGCTCCTCATAGTGAGGTGATGCCATCAAATTGTGCAACATGCTAAAGTGCAAATGCCAACATTTTATAGTGCAAAAAACAGTTACAGTACAATGTCCAAAATCATAATGATCACAAGTTTAGTCAAAAAAGTTCTCAAAATGCCCAACCAATAATCGATTGCTTTTCAAAAAAACTGAAATATAACCACATATTCAATGATTGTGCATCGTGAATGGCTCCCTACTTCATGTGTTTCGATACTGAGTTGGTTGAAAATTATATCAACCTTACCCGCTAGGGGAACCAGATTCCTAAACATGCGGAATAACTTATACTAAATATCTATTACATCATAAATATTTAAAAGATATTACCAACCATTAAAAAAGCCTGCGATTATATTGTATTGGACAATCTATGGAGTATCTAATCTGCCCAGAGAGAATCACGCATCTGTGAAATGTGTATGTATAAAAAGAGGAGGGGAAGAAATAGTAATAATAATATAAAGATTATTACACAGAAATATATGTTACAAACGCAACTCAGATGTTTGATGTTTCAGATAGCAAAGCTATGTGCTTAACAATAGACGACAGGGATGAACTGCGTTCGGACAAAATTGGGCATCGTAACTGAATCCAATTGTAGCCATTGTATTGAAACACAGTGGTCCACTGTCTCCTAGGGTGCTGGCTGTTGTTATAGACAGGTAAAGAGATCTTCACTAGAATTAAGACCATTGGGGGTTCTAGAGTCCAACATGAGGATATATCTAGTCTCTAACTGTCTAAACAGGGATTCCCGACCGCCTCCTCGCCGGAGCCGTGGGACTGTGTCTACTACAAAGTAGCTCAAAAAATCTAGGCAACTGTCATGGATCTCTTTAAAGTGTCTGGCGACAGGGTATGCTGCATCATTGTTACTGATAGCCCGCATGTGCTGGAGGATACGTTTGTGAACCTGCAGCTTGGTGCTACCAACATACTGCAGGCCGCACGCACACTCCAGCACATACACGGCAAATTCAGTTTTACATGTTAATTTCTTTGAAATCAAAACAGGAACATCACTAAAAGGAGTCATATAGGATGTCCTGTTCCGACCATGTTTGCAGGCTTTGCAGCTAGCGCACTTAAAAAAACCCTTAGAGCTCTGTAGCCAAGAGTTATTCGTGCTGATCTCTGGACTGCTTTGCACCAGCATATCATTCATAGAACGAGGTCTGCGGAATGTAACAGCTGGGGATTTAGGCAACAACTCCCCAATATACATACATACATTATCGATCTCCTCACCATTAAAATTCCTGTTAATTTGTATTTTTGATTCTCAAAAACTAGCACTCTTTCACTTCAAATTTATTTTCATGGAAAATGAGTAGTGCCACTCTCTGTAAGTAAGAACCTGTAATGGCAAAGTTTCCCTCCCTTTTTCCAGTGATACTGATGTAGTTAGCAAATGAAAATGTTTGCCTAATTTTTCACTTTTTTAACTCCAGTTTTCATTGGTCATTTTATTTTAACCACTTATTTTTCCCCTCATAGGAAGTCAAATTTGTTCCCAGCTGTGAGTGGATCTTCGACCCTGCGCGGCCCCCTGGTGTAACTTTGCGGCTGGGTCGCAAATCCACACGGTAGTCCATAAAACCAATTATAATAAATCTCCTACCATTTTTCAACTACATTTCAGATGCAATAGCAATACATAATTGAAAAATTGATATTTTCAAATATATAGTATCTCTAAACTACTATACTTAGCAACTTCAAACTGCACTATATTTGGAACCCCTCTCCCACACTGCTTTCCCTTAGTTGTCATAACAACCTGTTTTGAAACACTCAACTGTACCAGTAAGTCAAAAGTTCATACACTTTCTAACCAAATCCTACCAGCTTCAACTGTAGCAGGTGTGGTTGAGTGCATGCAAATGTAAGCTTATCCACAATAGCATAACGTTTGTAAGATTTATCTGCAGCCAATCACACATGAACTTACTTTAGTAATTAAATCACTACCTATTTTTAGTTATCACATAATTTTCACCACCTAGTCAAATATGTCATTTTGTTTAAGCAGATCCACTCCTCCATTTCAACTACTGTTCATTCTACCAAGTGTCACACTCAACTGCAGCCTTCTCTTGTATGCTACTGCTCCTTCCTTCAAAATGGTTAGAGTGTGGATTGTGCATCACAGCTATATCTACTGGGCCAAAGACTCTGCTAGAAAGAGTGGTATTGACAGGGACTTGGGTTTACCTAATGTGGACATTAAATGGATTTTTCAGAAAGTGTTAAAGTGGCAGAAATTGCTGCCTTTGGTTGAGATTATTACAGATTGCCAACTTCCAGACCTCTTAATTGAGCACTGTGGTGGCAATGACCTAGACATTCTTACTGGGGTTCGTTTGGAAATCGCAATGAAGGAGACCTTTGGCCAATTAATGGCACTTTTCCCTGACGTGGTCAAGTCAATTCTGCTTTCCGACAGGCTTTCCATGTCAGAAAGTCCAGCATGTGAGGCCTGCCAGTAAATCAGCATCTGAATCTGGACGGTGTAAAACGCCGTCCATATTAATTACCGGCCAGTATCCAACTGACGACTGGCTCCTTGAACCTGTCAGAATCCAGCTGGAATGACAGGCCGGTTTCAATTCCAACCGCCTGAATTGTAATTAGGCACTCGGAAGTGAAACCGATGATCTCGGCCTAATCGGGCCCTAAGTTTGTGTCTGAGTGGGAGCATAAGTATGCGTGCTCTGTAAGTACATTTATCAGTTCCTGAATGAATGTGTGAGTGGGGGCAAGAGTGTCTAAGTGGGTCTGAGAGTGGTTGCATCAGTGCTTGACTAGGCATGTGAGTGAGTGCATGAGTATTGTGTGTCTGAGTGGGTCTGTGCGTGGGTGCATGACTCTCTGAATGGAATGTGACTGGGTGCATGAGACAATGAATGGGACTGTGAGTGGGTACCTGTGTCTCACAGTGGGTCTGTATGTGACTGCATGAGAGGGTCTTTCAGTCGCTGAGTGAGTATATGAGTGGGTCTCTGAGTGGGTACATTAGTCTCTCAGAGGGTATGTGAGTGGTTGTGTGAGTATCTGCATGGGTGTGTGAGTGGTTGTGTGAGTGTCTGAGTGGGTCTGTGAGTCGATCTGTAAGTCTCTGAGTATGTCTGTGAGTGGGTGCATAAGTCTTTCCATGGGTGCTAACATTTCTGAGAGGGTGAGCTAGCCTATCAGTGGGTCTGGGAGTGAGTGTGTGACTCTCTGAGTGGGTCTGTGAGTGGACGCATGACTGTCAGTTTGGGTGAGTGAGTGTGTGCTTGAGTGTCTGAGTAGGTCTGTCAGTCAGGGCATATGTCTCTGACTGGCTGTGTGACTCTGTATAGGCCTGTGAGTGCATACATTACTCTGCGACTGAGTATTTATGTATTTTTTGTTTTTCGCATACTGGGAGGCCACACCGAGCATTGTGACAGGTCTGTGACTACGACCACATAAGCAAAATAAGTTTGTGGCACATTAAACTCATAAGAGGTCCCTCAGACACCCCTACAATGCTCTCATGGGGTCAGTGTACCCCTACCCTGATACCATATAGCCTATCTAATGTTTGTTTTCATCCCCCAGGACCACTCCTGCTTCATAAAATGGTGGCCACAACTTTTTACACAGGTTGCGGTCAGCCAAGACAGTACTGCTCCTGGTTCATGGGTTCATGTACCTCCTCGTATGCATCGCACGTATCTACAAAGCACAAATTCAATGCACAACAACACATATAAGATTTATAACTCTTATTTTCCTTCCATACATGTTACAAAGACTTTGTGAGTAATTTTGTCATTGTGTAAGTGGTCTGTGAGTACATATATCAGTTCCTAAGTGAATGTGTGAGTAGGGGCAATAATGTCTCAGTGGGTCCGAGAGTGGCTGCATCAGTGGCTGAGTGACTCTGTGATTGGGTGCATGAGTATCTGAGTGGCTCTTTGACTGGGTGTATGCGTCTGACTGAGTGTGGGTGTATGAGTCTCTGAGTGGGCTTGTGAGTGGGAGTGGGAGTGTCTGAGTGATTCTCTGACTGGGTGCATGAATATCTAAGTGGGTCTGTGAGTAGGTGCATGAGTCTCTAAGTGGGCATGTGAGTGGGAGCATGAGTGTCTGAGTACATCGGTGAGTAGGTGTACAAGTGTTTGAGTGGGTCTGTAGGTACATGAGTGTCTGAGTGGGTCTGTGAGTGAGTGCATGAGTGTCTGAGTACATCTGTGAGTAGGTGTACAAGTGTCTGAGTTGGTCTGTGAGTAGGTACATGAGTGTCTGAGTGGGTCTGTGAGTGGGTGCATGAGTGTCTGACTGGGACATTTGAGATGTCATTAGTGTTGTCATCAGTGATGTCACGGACAATGTCTTCAGTGCTGTAATATGCGAGGCCATAAGCAGTGCATTGCAGGGCGTAAGTTATACTAAAGTCAGGTAACTATTACTGCTGAATTTCACTGGTTTTGTATGAGGGAAATGTGACCCTAACTATAATGTCTCTGTAACTTTCGTTTTTTTCAGTGAATTTGTAAGGATTTATTTTCCATTTCCTAACTATAAAGTCCCTGTAACCTTTGATTTTATCAATGAACTTCTAAGGTTTTTTAAATTCAATTTCCTGACTAAAATTTAGGGGTGGGCAGAATTTGCGTAGTCGCGCTACTCAAAGCTCCGCGAAACGGTAAAAAATCTCCGCGAGCACGCAGAAGTTCCACGAACACGTGGAATTGCTTGTTCGCAATGCTTTTTCCCTGTTCGCGAACGCGGTTTGTGTGCTCGGGGGGAAATATCTCGCAAACACGCATTTTGAGCACGCGAAGGAGCAAAAAATTCCGCGAAGCCGCAGAATGCAGAATTTCAGGCAATTCCGCGTTCTCCGCGGAACGCGTAATTACCCAAATTCCGCAAATTCCGCGAGCGGAACGGTATTTGCCACCCAGGCCCACTAAAATGTCCCTGTAACCTTTAGTTTTTTCTAGGTCTGGGCATAAAATTCTACTCCAATTGTGGAGTTTGTGGCATCCAGCAACTCTGCATTCCACGGAGTTCTCTATAAACTCTGAACTCTTTAACGGAGCAGAATTTTTTTTCTGTTAGTGCGCTCGTCACATCATTTAGAGCATGCGGGTTTTGCAAAGGGTGCTTGCCAGCAGCTGGGCAACCCCCAGCAGACAAGGGGAGTTCATCCTTCAACCAGTATTGCACCAGGAGGCTCCAGAATGGTTCAAAAGGGGGAAGGGCCTCAGATTAGGTATCAGCAATCTGGTTGTGGGGCACTTACTTGTCACAAAAATAGGGGTTCTTGGCCCCCAACAATGCTCAGCAACCAAAGGGGAGCTCTTCTGCCAACTTGTAGTTTGCCAGGGGGCCCCTGTGCAGAGTGGGTGAGAAAGTGGGTGGGGCCTCAGATGACGTCTCAGCAATTTGGCTATGGAGGACTTACTTGTAGAAACAAATGGCGTTCTTGGCCCCCAACAACCCTTAGCAGCCAAGGGGAGTTCATCCCCCAACCAGTAGTACGTCAGGAGGCCCCTGAGCAGAGTGGTTGAGAGAGGGGGCAAGCCTCTGACAACGTCTCAGCAATCAAGCTGTGGGAGACTTACTTATCACAACAATAGTTTTTTTTGCCTCCAATGACCCTCAGACACCAAGGGGAGCTGATCCCTGAACAAGCAGTGCACCATGAGTCCCCTTGGGCAGAGTGGTTGAAAAAGGGGGCAGTACCTGCGATGACATCTAAGCAATCCGACTGTGGGGGACTTACATGAAGCATCAAATGGGGTCCTTGGCCCCCAACGACCCTTAGCAGCCAAGGGGAGTTCATCCCCCAACTAGTAGTATGCTAGGAGGCCCTGAGCACAGTGGTTGAGAAAGGGGCGAGCCTTTGATAACATCTCAGCAATCCTGCTGTGGGGGACTTACTTATCACAACAATAGAGGTTTTTGGCCTTCAACGAACCTCAGCTACCAAGGGGAGTTGATCCCTGAAAAAGTAGTGCACCATGAGGCCCCTTGTGCAGAGTGGTTGAGAAAGGGGGCAGAGCCCCTGACGACATCTAAGATGGTGTTTCCGCCATTGGGATTATGATGCTTGGTTTCCCACAGGCTTTCCATGCTGGGCTTTTCAAAATAAAAAGCCTGTCGCAAAGCAGGTTTGGGGGTCCCTTGCAGGGACCCTTCCTCTTAGCGGCCTCTGGTTGGGGGCTGAGGGGACACCATAGTGACCACCTGTTGACCCCTGCATAGTATGGCAGGGACCCTGAGGTGCCTGCCATGCGGTGCAGGGATGAACACAACCTCCCATTTCCCTATGGGAGCTTGTGCTACGGCGGTTTACAGCCGTAGCACAAGCTCCCATAGGGAAATGTGAGTATGCAACTGCATCATGTGTGGTCGCAATGAAATTAGGAGGTCGGTACCGAATCCACAATGATGTCGCTTGTAGGCAACTCTGACTGACATCATAATCTGCCTCAAAGATGCAGTGTCTGAGAGATGGTCCATGGGATGTTTGCTTCACTTGATGTGGGAGGAAACATTATTACATAACATATTTTACATAAATGTACACATTCTGATGGAAAAATATTTGTGTTACCAAATAAAAGAAAATGCTAAGTTATGAGCAAATTCCTAAAACTAAGTTAAGGCACTCCAGCACCACTACTGTCTATCCTGATAGCATTACATTCAGATACTCAAGTTCAAATACAGCCAACAGTAATGGAAATATTAATGAAATAATCCAAATGCAAAATATTTTAGGCCAGGGTACATTCTTTGTTTCCCTGGTCTGTCCCCATTGTCTAGCAGATTCACTCATTACATTGAGAGATTCAAACACCTTCCCCTCAAAATGAAATGGCATTTATATTCATATTCACTGAAAAAAACATAGGTTTCAGGCACCTTATAGTTAGAAATTAGCATTTAAAAAACCTTAGAAATTCACTGAAAAAACCATAGGTTTTAGGGAAAGTTATAGTTAGTTGGAAATTTCACTCGTACAAAACCGTAGAAATTACCCCGTTATAGTTAGTTCAGCTAACTATAACTCGCGCCCCCGCAATGCACTGCTGATGACGTCACATATTACATTACTCATGACATGGTCAGTGACATCACTGATGACATCACTGATGACATCTCAAATTTCAAAGGTTTTTTAAATGCTAGTTTCTAACTATGCCTACAGAGGTAGGACATGTGACGAAAGAAGACAAAACGCACAGAAAGAAGCAAAAGAAATGCATAAAGAAGCAACAGAAGTACACAAAGACGAAGAAAAGTGCAGGAAGAAACAAGACAAGTGCAGAAAGAACCAACAGAGGAGCAGAAAGAGGCATTGTTGCAAAATCATCCTGTGCCCACAACTTTTTCAGACGGGTACTGGTGGTAACTGACTCTGACTTACAAGGCCGAGAGCCAGTGCTATGCTAAAAGACACATAGAATACAGTGAAAACACCTACATACACTAGGGAACACTGTGTGTTGGGGTACCCCTGTGATTAGCACGACCTTCTCTGTAAGGCCCTAGTACATAATAGGGCAGGGTATTAAAACAACCTCTAAGTCAGAGGTGCAGAAATATGCTACTTTAACTAGTAGTCGCGTTTGCAGAGTGGTGGAGAAAGGGTGCTGGGCGTCCAACCAATGCTGCGTAGGACTTACAGGAGGTACCAGAAGGGATTCTTGACCCCCAAACTCCCTCAGGACTAAATTGGACTTCATCCCCCAGACTGTAGTCTGCCACGAGGCACGTATGCAGAGTGGTAGAGAAAGGGGGCCATGGCCTCCGAAGACATCTTAGCAATCCCACTGTGTGGGACTTACTGGAGGTAACAAGAGGGGTAGTTGGCCCCCAAGGACATCCTTGGGGGCCAACTTCACAAACTATTACCTCCAGTCAGTCCCACACAGCAACACTGGCAAGTACTCGTACCAGGCCACGCCCACTTTGCCCACCACTCTACAAACATGCTCCCTGGCACGCTCTTGGATGGGGATTGAAGTCCTCTTCACTGCTGGGGGTACTTTAGGGGCCAACTAGCCTACCTTTTACCTCCAGTAAGCCCCACTCAGTGGGATTGGTGAGAGGTAGACAAAGGCCATGCCCCCTTTTTCCACAATCTACAAACACGCCCCCTGGTGCGTTGTTTTTTGAGGGATTAAGTCCCCTTGAATCCTGAGGGTCCCTGGGATCCAACTAGCCCACCAGGTACCTCCAGTAAGCGCCACAGAGGTGCGTTGCAGAGAGGTGTTAAAAGGGGCGTGGCCTGGCCCAACTATCTGCAACGCAGCCCTGTGGCGCTTACTGGAGGTACCTGGTGGGCTAGTTGGCCCCCAGGCACCCCCAGTATTGAAGGGGAATTAATTCCCAAACTTAAAACGCTCCACAGGGTGCGTTTGCAGAGTGATCCTGGGAGGGCGCGGGGCCTCGGCGATGCCGGTCATTTTTTATTTATTTTTTCTTTTAAGAAGGGGAGCTGTGTGCCCCCCCTTCCTTTTCTATTTTATGGGCCCTGGGGACCCCATACCCCAGGACCTGACCCCAATTTTATTTTTTAAATAGAAGGGGGCCGCGTGGCCCCTCTCCCGAGGCCATATTCGGCCCCGGGGACCCCATCCCCCGGGGCATTGCCAGTGTTGTTTTTTAATTTATTTGGAGGGGGGCTGCGGGCCCCCCTCCTCAGGCCATTTATGGCCCCGGGGACTCCATCCCCCGGGGCCGGCCTTTGCATTTTTTTAATATTAATTTTATTATGGGGGAGGGGGGTCGAGTGGCCCCCCTCCCTGGCCACTTCTGGCCTCGGGGATGCCATCCCCCGGGACCTGGAATCTCGTTGGGGACCATGGGGGAGCCCCAATGCCCCCACGGTCCCTGCCGGCTCTCCCCATCCTGCAGGAGCCGGCATTGCTTTTCCACATGGGGAGCTGCCAACATGCAGCAATGTTTGCTATGACGGGGTGGGAGCCGCACGGCTCCCGCCCTGCCATAGCAAACAGCAGTGTCCCGGGGTGGGCACCCCGGGACACTGCAGGAGCTGGCCATGGGGGGTGGCGGTCCCCAGGGCCATCACATGCTCCAGGAGGGGGGCCGCGTGACCCCCCTCTCAACTAATGCACAGCCCCAGGGAGGTGGTGGTCCCCGGGGCTCGGGGGTCCGTTACATACCCCCAAATTTGCTTTAAAGTTCCCCAGGGAGGTGGCGGTCCCCGGGGCATGTGGGGGGCTCGAGCCCCCCCACACAGGTATATTTGTTTTTTAAAAAGAAGCCCCGGGGGGTGGCGGTCTCCGGGGCTGCGGGGGTCCCCCTGGGCCCCTGCAATTTAATTTCAGCATGCCCCGGGACCTGGCCCACCCGGGGGCTCAATTAAACGAAGCGTGGAGCCCGCGCTTCATTTTTTAAAATTTTCTCAGCCGGATTCGCGCACCCAGCACAAATTTGGCCGATTTTGTTTTAAAGAAAATGCTTTTTTGGGCCCTGGGGGTCCTTGTGGGACCCCCTGTGCAGGCCTAGGGGGTCAGAGTGTTTCTACCCTGCCCCCTTTTCTTGTTTTTTGCGTATCTTTTTCGGTAACCGAGGCACAAGATGGCTGCCAACACTTCCTGGTTTGGAGTGTTGACAGCCAATTAGAATAAAGCTCATGATCGGGAGGGTGCGCGGATCAACCGCGCCTCTAAATATCGAAACTTTCATTTTTTGATTTTCACAGCAACTACTGAACAGATTTACACCATTTAAAAAAGGTCTCTTTGTGAGCCAAGGGCTACCTTTGTACCAAATTTGGTGTAATTCCGTTCAGCAGTTCGGGCTGTAGCCGTGTCTAAAGTTTCCTATGGAAATTAACATGGAGAAAACACGTTTTGGGACCCCCCTTTTCTCTCGGCCCCCGCTTGCCGAATCACCGCAAAACTTTCAAGACAGGAGCTGACCGGAGCGCCCCACTAGTTTTGAAAATTTCACGATGATTCGTCAACCGGCGCAAAAGTTATTGGGAAAAGAAATAATGCTTTTGAATAGAAACTAGGTCCTAGCTATAACTACCTACTGGCGACTGCCAGTACGTAATGTGCATGTAGAACCAGGGCGTCGTGTTACAGGAGATTACTGATGGTAACCTCTCGTGCATCAGAAATTCCCAATTTTCACCAGTATTTCACCCAGGGATGGCACCTGTATGCATCACTTGGAGTCTCCGGTTGAAACACCACAGAATAGCTACAAGAGGCCGGATTGGGTTTACTGGTGCCTTCAGAATGAGGATCATACATAAACCATGGGCTCCATGATTTAACTGTATAAATCTATAACGGTAACAGTTATGACCGTTTAACGTGTATGTGCTATGAAGAGTTGTATTATAGGTATTGCAATAGGTGACATTTTATTTGATTCTATATGATAGAGCATTACCACCTTATTACTAGAGTTACTTTTTTACAGCGCTTATGGCTTAGTGGCTCTACACTTCTTTCAGGCGTTTAGAGCCAACCCTAACTGGGCTTTGTTTAACTGGAGTTTTATGTAGTTTTAAATTATTTTGGTTAAGAAAGTGCAGATATTTCTATATATAGTTACGTGGACCCAGTCAGCATTCCTTTTCTCTCTGTAACTGTCAAATGATATTTCACTTTCATCATAAACTCTGGTTTGGCAAAGCGATTTACTCACATCCTCCCAAGGGTTTTTTTTCTGATGTAGTTTCGATGGGAAAATGTCATTCTGATGTGTTCTCGCTGGAAAGGAAATGCATGGGAACAAGTCCGCTGTCCTCTGGGGTTTTAAGTGAAAAGAAACAGATTTCGACATCGCTCAAAGTACTTGTTAAAACCTTTTTACGAGGTGATGTTTTTCGTGTTTCAGGCAGTCCTGTAATCCTCCCACGTCAGTCTCGTTACACATATACATTACATGCATCGTTCACCTTTCAACAGATTGGGTTCTTACATTTTCAGAATTCACAGGCATGCTCAGAATGCATTTGCATAAAATGTGTCTCGCTCCAAATCAATCTGTGCCTAAATGTATGAGTTTCAATGCTTCCTTCGCAATGGTCTCATTCCAAATCTGTTCATTTAGAAGTGCTCTAGAGAATTTTTTTTTTTTAATTATTATCATTATTTCAACATCACCATATGGGTAAAATAGTGCTTTGTGAATACGATTTTGAGGGAGCCTGTATGAGAAATCAGAGAGAGGGCTGGGAGTATATAGATAGAGAGAGGAGAAGGGGCAGAGGGATGCGAATATGACAAAGGAACAGATACAGTGAGAGAGAAAGGTGCAAAGAACGACACAACAAGTCACTAAGGGACGGATGACTGTATTAGTGCTAGGTCTGTGTCAGGGTTTGGAATTAGGGCTAGGTCTGTGTCAGGGTTTGCAATACATTCTGTTACATAAAGATGAAGCGCTGAAGGAAACTAAAGTAAAGCATAGCAACATCACAACAGCAGTAAACAGCAGCGACAGAAGGAAAACAACACCAGCACTACAAAAGAACTGTACAGCCTAATAGACACCACCAGCAACAAAACGCATGTTGGTTTCGCATTGCTAAGATGTTTTTCTATTTTGTTGTGTTATTACGGTATTGTGTTGTGGTTTGTATATGGTAATGTATTAGGTTACAGTATATGGCTTGTTTGTGAGTTTTTTGGTGTGTTTTCTGTTTTTTGGCTTAATGATGTTCATGCAGTTTTGCTTGTTGTTGTATTGTGATTTTGTGCTGTTCTTGCCTTCATTTATTTATTGTATTGTTGTCTTGTATGGTATTTTTGTTTTTGTGGTGCTGTGTTATTTTGGAGTTTGTATTGATGCGTTCATATTTTGGTATAGTGTGTCATTGTTCTGTTGTATTATTGTTGTGTTCTCTTTTCTGTGCTCCATTGTTGTCTTATTGCATGATTGTATTGTTTTGTTCCGTTGGTGTGTTTCAAAGTGTATTGTTTTTGTTGTTTTGCAAAAGTCATGCTGATTTATTGTTGCTTTATTGATACGTCGTGCTGCATTGCTGCATTGTTTTCTAGTGTTTTATTGTTTCGGTTGAATCATTCTGCTTTATTTACTTAATTGTGTAGCGAAAATCTAGAGCACGTCACATGAAACAAGAAATCTATTGTTGCAGTAAGTTCCCTTTAGGGCCCTTTTGGTTCTTCCTTGTTTTAGCCTAACTGCACGTTGTAGGCTGCTTTGCTTTGCCCAGTCACACATTTTATTGTGTGCCAGGATATTATTTTGGAAATACGCTGCACATGCTTTTGTCATTCATTTCTTCTTGGGAGTCAGTCTGAATATTCCATACAATGTCAA
Organism: Triturus cristatus; assembly: GCF_964204655.1. Lineage (NCBI taxonomy): Eukaryota > Metazoa > Chordata > Amphibia > Caudata > Salamandridae > Triturus > Triturus cristatus. The sequence continues at coordinate 469,838,737 of NC_140593.1, read as the reverse complement.
ACAACATGGTGCCTGCCCTATTTTTATGTGATCAATCAGCAACATATCCTATCATTTAGAAACAACACAGAGGCACAGCTGCGGTCTTCCAACATGGCACTTCTTATGATATAAACCGACACTTACCCTTTCGAAAACAGAGAGGACAATTCTAGCAGAGGGTAATGGTTCTGTAATGTGTGCTCCAGCCTCCCTCAATCTGAGATGCAGACCACCAAACTACAAGTGCCAGTTATAAGGTCCAGTGCTAATGCCAGGGATCACTGATATATCCCTGTGCTCACCTTAGTGAGAGTAGGCTTAGGCACCTATATCATTCACCATGATAGGGCTTTTTATTGTATATAGTTTGCTCGTAATGCTACTTAGTTTGGCCAGTTGTATATGTTTTGTAATCACAGCAGAGTTGCTTCACAATAGAGCATGATAGTTTCAATAAATATTGTACACTTTCCTTTTGCTTATTGTGGACATGCATGAGTGAGGAAATGAAAAGTGAGGATCCGTTTCCACAGTTCCCTTGGGGACTAAAGTGTTGCGAGGTTCCCTGGGGGACTAGAGTGTTGTGTGTGCTAGGTTGCCAATTTACCTATTACTCTGGAAGGTTAGGAGGGCAGGTAAGGCACTATGAGCTAGTTGGATTTGGCTCTTAGGTTTTAATGTGGTAATGTGACCTAGTCCCTACAACCTGAAGTCATTTGATCCCAGTCACAGTTCTGTTTTCAAACAGAATCCCTGCAACATTGTGAATTAATTAGTTGTTAGAGCAAGTAGGGGGTACAGCAAAAAAATTGTAACAGCATAGAACAAGAGTAGAAATAATAAGATAAAAGGTGATAAAGTATATCTTGTTGTAGTTTTATTTTGTTGTGTTTTTGTTAATGTTTTTGTGTTGTTCTAATGTGTTGCTGTTGCTCAACTTCAGTGAATCAGCCAAAAAATGCACATATGGTCTTGTCACACAATACCACCTCCACTATCACAAATCAATCATACAGCAGTAAGCAGTCACTGCACTAAATACTGTCACAAACACAGTGGATGGATTACAAGTGCATTATAACCTTCTGCAATTGTAATATGCCAGACAGGGTATTTAACACTTTTTGATGGAAGATCTCATACACCAAGCTCTAAACATGGCCATAAGTTTATAAAGCACCTACTTTCTTTTTTTAAGTTATGATTAGCTTCTCAAAATGAAACTTGTCCAATAGCTGTGTCTTTTATACTATGGGGCCAATTCACAAAGGGCTTCTGCGCTCATGGTGGAGACCTTGTAGCCGTGGCGGGGGCCCACACTGGTGGTGAGACCCCCTCAATGAGTAACTGCCATGCTTAGGTCCCACCACGAATGCCAAGGGCCCCCTACCACGACTCTGGGGATCCTGCCACAAATACTTAGGCCCTTTGTGAATCGGCCCCAAAATATCTAGGAACTTAAGGTGTATGAGTGAGCCTTGGTATACATGGGTTTTAAAATAAAAATCTCAGTTACTAGAGTTTCTAGAAATCACTTTAATGGTGCAGGTGGAGCATACACATATATTCTTCATATTGCGAAACTAGGAAGAGACATTGTAATAAGGTTTAAGCTTCCCTGTAGATGTGATTATGTTCTAGATAGCCACAGATAAGATGTCATATTTCTGTGTCAGTGATTGATATTCCTTAAAATATCACATGGTAAATTGATGACAAGCCTAATATGTTTTCAGAAATCTACACTCTAGTGGCTGTTGAAGAAACTCCGGTCACAGTAATTTTGCTGCATGAGCATAGAACACTAATTATCCCTATTGTATAGCATATTGCATATGTACCTCATCAAGGGCCATATGTAGGTAGCCTAATACCGGTCGGTAACGGCCGATTTTCAGTAAATATCCCGTTACCGACCGGTATTTAGGCTTGTGCTATGTAGGGGGAACATTTCAGGATTCGGTAATTTACCGAATCGGTAAAATTACCGAATCGATAATTTTACCGATTCGGTAAATACCGAATCCTGAAATGAGATGTAGGTGACACTCAAATGAGTGATGTGTTGGGAAAATAATTCGGTATTTAGCACCAAATATATGTTGGTGCTAAATACCGAATTCATTGCAAAAAGCAATATTTTGCTGGACTAACAGTGCCATGTGGCAGACATACATGCCCTTAGGGCATGTATGTGCGCCACATGTGCACACATGCAGGAATCAGGGGTGCAACAGGGTGTCAATGTGACACCCTGCCACCCTTGAATGTGCTCCTCCCATTACCGAATCGGTATTTACCGATTCGGTAATGAGGCATACCTTCCCATTGATTCCTATGGGCCTCCAGGCCCATAGGAATCAATGGGAAGGTATGCCTCATTACCGAATCGGTAAATACCGATTCGGTAATTACCGAATGTCTCCGATTCGGTAATATTTACCGAATGATTACCTACATACGAGTTACCACTTCTTAAATACCGAATCGGTAAAGTTCGGTGTTTAAGAAGTGGTAACTTGTATGCTACCTACATATGGCCCCAAGTGTTTTAAACAAACTACCGTCAAACACAGGGCCAATATTAGAGCAGCTCCTCTGAATTCTGTGAGCAATTGCCGACCCTGACTGCAGCTCAGAAAAAAGGGGTAAGGATCACAGATGTGCCTGATAAAATGGTATGTGTGCTTCTATTTTATTTTTTTGTATACCTATTATTTATTCTGTTTGCACATCTACCCACCATTGAGTCATGTATTGTAAGAGGGACACAAGTTGATATATCGCCAGATCTAGGAAAGCAAGAGCACCTTGATCATCGAGTCTTTTCAACTGTGACAGCTAAATCCTTGTGCACCAGTTCCACCTTTCTGATAAGGTCTTTTGATTTAGGCTCGCTTAATACTAGGACTCAATCCTGCCCATGTCACAGAAGACATGAAACTATTTAACTCAGGGAAAATATTATGGAAGACCATGCTCATCATACTTTGCAGTACATACATATGTAGCCCTATCATCTTAATGCAGGACAGTCATCTCATTAACAAGTGCGGTGACTTGAGCCCAACCCTCTGATGTATTCAGCCCTTCTATTACTCTATTGATGTTGTATCTCAGGCTGGTCCAAACTATTATGCACTATCCTCACACTCAAATATTTAAGGGTATCTATTTGTCAAGTTACTCTTCTGTCTAGTGTTACAATACCTTCCTCTTGTGTCAGTGAAGCCTGTGAGAATAGCCTAGATTTTTGACAGTTTGTAACAAGGCCCGACTCTGTTCCAAATTGTGCACGTGGAGTAGCAGTTTAACAGTCAACTGTTCTAGTTCTCTCTGAAATCAGCATACCTTGACCCCACATGTGCAGTGTCTACTGACTCAAACCCTAATTCCCCAGTCACTCATCTTGTAATGGAAAATTATCACCAATATTGTTACTAGAGCAAACAGAAGTGGTGATGTTAGGCACCTCTACCAGGTGCCACATCTCAGAAACTACTACTAAGGTACTCTGATTTCAGTTTTGACTCCAACAGTTGGCCCGATGTCCTGCAGCATTAGTCATGTCACTTAGGACAGGCTTATGTTATAAACCTCCATAGTCATAAAGAATTATTGCCAATTCACCATGGCAAAGGCCTTTTTAAATATAAACAGGTCACCATATAATTCCCTTGCAGTACATTTACAAAACCATTACTGACTTAGGTAGATTAATCAATGATTACTCTTCACAGATCTAGTTGTAATCATTTTATTCACATGTTTTGCATCCATGTTAATCATAAAAAACTGCAAATAGAACTTACAGTCTGTAGGGTCTTTGTCAGACTTATACACAATCACTGTCAGAGCTTCTCTCAAAGTTGGCATACTTTGTCTAAAACCAGTTCATCATGGTCCTTATACAACTCTAATAGAGGGCCATCAATGCCCATAGTATTGCCAAAATTCATACATTTATTAGCTTCATCTAATTCTTCCCTACCGTAGGGGTTTCAAATACCTCTCTTTGCTGTATGGTTAGACACAGCAGCTGCCCTGGCATTAGGGACTCACTAATATCAGCATCTTCAGAATCCCACAATTGTGAATCGAGTCTCGACATGTATGACTGTACATGTATGGTTGGAATATGTTATGCATGTCCTTATATATAAAGGGCGATACCATAAAAAGCATTCTGAGTATCCTTTGGCATTAACTTTTCTCATTGGACCACAAGTGGCAAATCTGATTATGTCACCTTTGAGATGTATATCAGGTGATCAATTGAGACTGGCAGACTAGAATTACTACATTAGGTGCTGAACAGCATTGGCCTCTCATCTGTTCTTAAAGCATGCAAGGTCCAAGCTATAAGCTGCAATTCCCATATTGTTGAATTCCAATCGCATTATTTGCTGCTGATGGGGGTGGGTTGCACATTCTAGGATATTCAGTTATCAGTGTTTCACTTTGAACTGGCACACATTTATAGAATGCTGGTAAAGGGTAGCAACTGAACAAAAGTAGCAGTTTTACTTCAAATCCTGTACCCTTCCTCAATCATCTGAGTCTGTGATAGTGCTTTTACTGTGCCCTATATATATTCTCTGTGCATGTTGTTCAGGATCTACAATATTGGACAGCAGTTGAATGTATTACTAATGTCAAATCTTGATCTGCCTTTAGTGCTGATATTTGTGGGTAAGTCACTGGCAACATCTCAATTTAAAAGAGATCAATTGCACACTTTTATATTAAACACTTGCCAAAAACCATAGAACGTGAACTGTCCACACCCTTCAGCCAATTATGTCCCTATACAATCTTGATGAACTTTAATTACAGACTGCACAATTGACTGATATTCTGGAATGACATGGTTACATTGAGAAAAATGGAAATTCCAGCATACAAGATGAAGGACTTGTTTCCTTTATGTGCATGCTGTACCAGTATATGAAAAATGTTATCCTCATAAACAGGTAAATCACATGGTTTCTCTATTATACAAATTACCAAAACCCCAGAAGCTAGTGCCAGTCTTGATAGCCTAGCTTCCCTAGGTACTCTGGACATATTCCAGCAAAGAAATAGGCTGAAACACTGGCTGCATTGGAAGCTAATTTTACATGTTGTCAGTTTAAGCATTGTTTTTGTCCTAAGGCACATGCCTATGGATCAGGAACAGCAGGTAATTTCACTGAAAGTTAACAAGAAAATAAAAAACAAATAACTGGGAATATTTATGATCAATCTCTTTTCAGAGCTTGTAGAGATAACTCACCTCTTATGTTCCAGTGAGGCTACAGTGCCAAATAAGCACAATGACAATGGCTGGTTAGCATTTGACATTTGGCATACACATTTTCCAGAAGAAGCAACTCATTTTTTTTTTTACATTTTTGGTCAAAACTATGCATATATTTTCACATGAGTCTAACTAGTATACTCTCCTAAATATTTTCTCCTGCAGTAATGAATTTTGAGACATATTTTGTACAAAAACAATTAACCAATGATTATTTTTTGTAATTTTAAAAAGTACCTAAAAGATCTAATGAGGCTTTTGAAAGGACTTCTTTCTCAATAATCATATTTTAAGCAAGCATGAGTCCAAGATACGTACATTGATCAGCCATATTTTTAGGACTCATCTACACACACCTTAGATGTTGGCTCACAGCTATAGCTGTATCCAAGATAGACTTACACTAGTCTATCAGTCCCTCCCTTGATCATGATTCAGTGGCTTTCTTGTCTACATCACTTTTCTGCTCTTGATTTGATGGCTTTCCTCCCTTTCTTGTCTTTGTCCCATCAAAGATAATTCGGTCTCACCATGCTGTGACTGGATGAATACTGCTAACGTCAGCGCCATGGATTGAGGTCTGAGAGACTATTTTCTCCCTTCCACTCTCCTGTATGCCCATTCATGACAGCCATATTGATCTCTTATTCTCAATCTTGATTAAAAAACTATTCTAAGATGGACCCTTACGATATAAAGAAGAAAAATAGAGGAATACACATTTGATTTTCTTATAACGTACACAATACTCTTTACAAATGATGCAGTACTTCATTCATCAGCACACTTGAATTGATGCAGTTATCTTGCAAAACATTACTTTCAAACACGACCATGATACTCCAATTCATATCACTGAACCCATTTCAGTGCCTTTGAGAAAGTAAACTAGACCACTGCTGTTCTCCAGTTGAATAATATTTTTTATGTCATATGGATTTTCAGCGGGCATTCTTAACTTTGCTTTCGTGGCATCATTTACAACCTATTGCCATAGCTTTTTAAAAAATATGCTTGAATAGATGCATAAGCTACTTTATATGCTGAACCAGACTCCTTAGTTTTCCCAATAGAGTATTAAAAATGAATTGCCATAAGCTGAAAAATATCATCCCAATTACATTTCGACATTTAATAATCTTATTTTGTGGATCTAATTATGCCTCTATTGTGATTTATTATTGCAGTTGCTTTTTTGTATGCAGTTACAGATTTTCCTTTTCAATCTACGGAGAAAGGATAAAGGTAATAATAACAAAACTTCCTTATATATTGAAGGAAGGCAAGTAGAAAAATAATCAGATCTTTTTCTTATTATGAGTAAATCTGTATTTTCTTGTAGCAAATATATTTGGCAAGCACCATATAGCAGCCTACAGATAAGACCTGACAGTTGGAGTAATGATATAGAGAAAAGATTCATAAACATCCTTACTATAGAAAAAAATGAAATATATGTGACACCTTAAATCTGCTTTTCATCATGTAGTTAACCAATAAGTTGTAAAAATTGATGGATGAGCCTAGGTGTTTTCAACGCTAATGTTCAGGTGTAAAGGAAAGTAATATTATTTGTGACAGTATCAAACCTTGTCTTACCTGGCAATGTTATCTTAAATATATGAAGACAAATATTTAAAGATTCTGTACAGCGTTGCAAAGTGTTATTACAAGGGGGTGGGATTCCAAATATGGAAGACGTAGAACGCAGAAAAGGTGATAGGAAGAAGGGTGAAAAATCATATAACCACTGACATACTCTTGAGGTAGACGTCCACCTATAATTTACTCCCATTATGCCCCTCGAGGCAGAGGCCCATCTTATTTAGATCAGTACTGATCCTGCTCCTCGCTGGAACAGGCCTTCCCATCACTAGGTCAAGCCACCTCCAGAAGAAACTACAGTAAATAGGACCAGTTTCAGCATTGTCAGTCCTCCGCAACGAGGTATAGCTTGGAACCTGTGGCACTGTGAGTAAGGGTCTCAAGTTGGTGTAAACCCTGGGCAAACCCTGGGCAACCCAGGTTTCTTTCAAACATACAAAACACCCAAAAGGTAAATTAGGAGGGAAGTAGCCGTACAAAGCAGCACTGTCAAGTCAACTCCTACCCCTCTATCGGCTATGCAGGAGAATTCCATGCACAGGTTGTACCATAATTATTGGCCCTGCTTCTTGGCTGGAACTGAGAGAAAGGCGTGAGGGTAACAATGCCTCTCCTTCTCTAGCAATGCAAAGCCTAGACTCTGCCTACTGGCTGGAGGCTACACAATCATTTGTGATGGATTGTAAAGATTAATAATGGCTGCCTCTATCAATTCTCAAGATTAAATGAGATTTACAACAATTATTTTGATAAAATTGTGCAAAATGGTTGAAGACAAAAATCTTGAGATTTTCAACTGCATCGTAAAAGCATGCAGAAATGTCCTGAAACATAAAAATGTGAAAGACGTAAATAAAGAGAGAGAAAAAGTTATTTGCTTATGCGATGTAGTCATGTGTTTAAGAATTTAAACATAGTTAATCTATAAAATGCACTGCTAATGATTACTGAATGTGACAAATAAACTAATGCTTACGTAATGAAACACTTCAAAATGATTTCAATGTTTAGTTAAAAGATGCTTGCAGTTTAATTTAGCATTATGTGATACAAACGTGAATAACAGGAATGAGACATATATTATTCTGTGTTGAGAATAAAAACGTGTGAGATATTTTTTTAGTGGTACCTAATATTGACATGTAACTTCTGAAGAAAAGAATAATGAGTGAATTAACTAGGAAAACTGAATTATTCATATTAATGTGTGTTTTTATATTAATCATAACGTGATAATGATTCAGAAAGTTTACAAGTAGGCCTCAAATGCTTCTTTTTCCTCATTTGAAAAGCATAATCTAGCTGAAGTAGTCATTTCAGATGCTATGAGAACTTTTCATGAAGTTTCTTCTACACTTGTGAACACTAGACTCTTTCTGATTCAGCGACACTTTTGACAGAAATTTATCAATACAATTGCAAACCTAGAGAGAGTGTCTAGGAACAGACATACAGTGAACAAAGTGAATTTTCTTACTTCTGAGGAAAGGACGGAATTATAAGGTTGTTGAATTTGATGATTTTGCAAAAGGGTTACTTAATGCTTCCGGATTTCTTAGTGAGGTATTGATCACACCATGAGCTGCCCACTGTGGACAACCAATGGAAACCATATTAAATGATGGAAAGGGTACTTTGTGGCCATAAACTGAGAACTTTTGGAAGTATAATTGCCCACACGGAGGAGGGGATGCTGGTTGTCATTTTCATTTTCCCTGCCTGGCATGCTGTCGGACTGAACTCTGATTTTCTTTCCTCTGCCAAACCCATTTGAACTGAACTTTCCGAACTGACTCAACCTGTACTTTGCTGGCTAGTAAAGAGTGCAGGTATAACTCTTCGGCTGAAGAGTTCATGATCTCATACCTGTGACTCCTTATGCTTCAAATTTGCATATTTGGTTTGAATAACCTGAATGCTGAAACTTGCCTTTTCCCATGTTCTCTCACTCTCTTCTTTCCCTAGGTAATCAGCAAATGTCAACTTCATTAAATCTGTATGACATTTTGTGATTAATTGTACTAAATTATTTCTACTAAATTGAAAAATAGATGTGATTTGTGTTCTTGACCATTCAAATTGAGGCTTACATAAATGGTTTACATGAGCAAACTTTATTATATTTGGGTCATTCTTGGTGAGTACCTTCATGTCGTAAGTCTTATCATTAAAATGTCTACAGAAAAGGTTGTTTGTTGTTAGCTTGAATTTGGCATCTTCCCATTCCAAGTCCTCATAAGAATTTATCCCACATTCTCTAAATATCCATGGCCCTGTTAGCTCACAAATAATGATCCATTGGAAGACCAATGGCAGTTTTGTGTTTTTTTATGGGCCTAGAGAGGAAATAGATCAAGATATGATGAAAATTATGTAAGTATACATGAAAGAAAATTTTTGCCCAGCTTTCCGCTGCAATATCTGTATAGTTCATTTTTGCCCTTCTGAAATAGGTAAAATTATTATTGGTGAGCAGTACTCGTGTCTACCATGAGCCTTGCTTGACTGCTCGAAAATGAAAGGTGTCTAAATTTTTTTGCTGCCCCCCTCTCCCAGTGAAATTTGAAAATTTACTGTCATTATGAATTCAAGGAAGCCACCCTTGTTAGGTCAAACCTCTGTTCCGAGAGAATCTATGCTCAACCTTGGGCATTTATGGCACAGGAAGCAGGTGACACCCGGCATCGTGTCTGCTAAGTTCAAGTAGTACCAACAAAATAAAAGTAAAGAACAAAACACAATAACGTTTCTTAACCAATTTACAAAAATAGAGAAAATTAAATAAGAAAAATCACATCATTAAAATAGGTTAAGAGAAACTGGAAATATGATTTTATAAATGTTTTAATTTTAAGGCAAAAAGTACTTCAGAAATATCAGGCGCTAAAGTAAAACAGTAGTTTGTGGTGGACTTGGACCTGCGACCAATTTCAGGCTGACTGCGCTGGAACGGAGGTTGTTAACACCAAGCTGGTTGTCCTGATCAAGAACTGTCCCTTCAGACATTCAAGTCTATTCATAAACTGCATTTTATAGAATGTTTAGTAGTACTACAACAGTACTACTCACATACTACAAAATGCTACTGACCCACTTACTTGCAGAGGTCTGTCTCTCCCACTACTCTTATCTGTTATTTGTGGATATCTTTGCCCAACTGCAGATATCTCTACACCTATTTTTTCATATTAAATGTGGGTGGGATGGGGGAGTGGGTGCAATATGGGGAAATGTACAACCAAATCAGAGAAGTTTAAGGATCGGTAAGGAGGGTTTAAGGGGAGGTTAAGGAGTTGTTTTGGGAGGGACATGCATCCATTCACAAAAGAGTGAGCTCATTGCTAGTCACAAACTGCACTTCTATAGATACTACAGCCAAAAATGTTTGCAACCTGGAATAAGTCCAGCTCCAGACATAGCCAACCATCGATAGTGCAACACTCTCCCATAGAAAATAATAGAGACAGGCACCTAAAATAGAACCCCAAAAGAATTAATGGAAAAAATATATATATTGACTTTTTAAACAAATATTCAAATTTAATGATATGTTGTGTTTTGTTATGTTATGTTATATGTTATGTTATTTATATTTGAATAGCGAGCATTTTATCCTGGCAAATATCAAGGCACTGAAAGAAATAGGCTGTAACACCTCTAATAGGGTCTTAATGGAAAACACACAGGTTTTCAGTTTCTTGTGGAATTCAGGGACTGAGCTAGCAGCTGTGATGTGCTGCAAGAGGTCGTTACAGGCTTTTTGAGCTATGTATGAGAAAGCACACCAGCCAGCTCTGCCTCCTCAAATATGAGGGACATGGGCGAGCAGGTGGCTTGGAGAGCTGAGATTTCTGGTTATGGTATAGAAGTTGACACAACAGTTAAAGTATGTGGGACCTAGATTGTACAGGGCATTGTATGTGTGTGAAGATCTTGAAAAGTGCATGTTGGAGGACAGGTAGCCAGTAGAGGACTTTGAGATGTGTGCGTGTGTTGGTTGGGAGCCTGAACGTGAGTCTGTCTGCTGCATTCCGGATTCATGCAGGTGTTGATCTGGAACCATTTGAAAATGTTCCTGTGGATCTTCATGGTGGGGAAGCTGGAAAAGGCAATGGTTCTGAATTGGCTGATCATCAATAATTGGTTGTCCACCGCTATCCCTAGGCTCCCAGCTTCACTGGCTGGGATGGGTGCAAATCTCAGTTTAGCTGGCCACTGGGCTAATTTCTACATGGAAGTGTCTCTTTCACAGAGCACCTCCTCAGTCTTGTCTGAGTTGAGCTTCAGATCTTTGGTCTTCATCCAGCTGGTGACTTCAGACAAGCAGATGGTGAATTTAGTCCAGGTGTTGAGGGTGTCATTGTAGAGGTGTTACAAAACAAGTTTTATGCCGTTCCTCTCATGTGAGAAAGCTAGAAATACAGAGTCAGAGAAGACAAGGAGTCCCACTAGCCCGAGAGTTGGGGTCTGTGTGGGAAATCCATATTCCGGATAGTAATGCCCTCACACACCCTTGCAGGTGTCATGCTTCATCATATGGGCTGCTCCTCGTCGGGTCGGCGGTGCAATACCCGACGGGCTCCCTGTAATAGGGGCTCTTTATCGGAGATCTTCTTATCCGGATGCCGTATGGTGAAGTGCAGGTGTGGGGGCTAAGGGGTGTAGAATAGTATAGTGAATTAAAATAGGGAAAGGAGTACCTGACATGAACGAGATTTATTCTGGGGGTCTCCTACCCTAGTTTAAAAGTGAGGGACAGAAAACAAGGCACTAGCCCGAGAATAACGTCTCGTATAGTGTAAGTCCATGTTTTACTCAGTGTGGGTCAACATGTTTCTCGCTGTAGGAAGGGTATCCTTGCGATTCTTCAGGACCTAGACAAGACTAATGTTCTACACCTAAAGCATATGTGGTGAATTTATCTACTCACGGACAAAGGGTGTCAGATGGTTAAAGTACCTGGATCTACCCTATTCGGTAGAACCCCAGGCTTCAACAGTACCCGGTGGTATAAGCATAGCGCCTGGTGCCTAAAGAATTTTTAGGGAGTTAGTGTGCAGTATGCCCTGTAGTAGACCTGCCCTGTTCACCGGGTCCGGGAGGTCATTGTAGAGGAACAAGATGAACTAGGTGCTCGAAGTATGAGATGATGCTGATTCCGTGGGTTCGGATGATATTCGTGAGTAGTTCCAAATAGGCGTTCAACGGCATGGGATTGAGTGATTATCCTTGGAGGACTATGCAAATTAGGTTGGGGACAGCAGAGGTGTATGGTGCTAGGCTAATCAACTGAGTGCACCTGGTGAGGAATGAGCTAATCCATCAGAGAAGAGTTCCTCGTATGCTAGTTTCATGGAGGCGTTCAATGAAGATAGGCAGAGAGACGTGTTGAACGCAGCTGTGAAGTCAAGTAGGATGGATGCTGTGCTGGCCCCTCTAACCATAATCAGTCAGATGCCATTGGCTGTGACAATGAGGGTGGTCTTGGTGCTGTGATTGAGGCTAAATCTGGATTGAGAGGGGGTCGAGGAGGTGATTGTTGTTGAAGTGGTTGGCCAGTCATTTGTTGATGAGTTTTTTCAGAAGTTTAGCAAGTAAGAAAGTAAGGAGATCAGTCGGTAAGTTGCAAAAGGCTTCAGGTTTGCTGAGGGTTTCTTCAGAAGAGGTAGTAGGGTGGCATGTTTTCAGGTTTCCGGGAAGGTAGCTGTATCCAGTATCCTCTCTTTCAACATGACAGGACACAACTGCAGGCCTTACTTCAGCTTCTTGACATCTCCCTTACTTGAAAGGGTCAAAACTGTTTTTCCTTACTAAAATGACTGGGACCTGAGTGTCTAGGAGGGCCCTGTTGATGAATAGGAGAATCCCTTCCTGGCATCTGCAAGCCAAAACAGGTAGGGCTAAAGCTGTACCTTGTTCTACTGATTGTTCTTGTCTCCTACCAGAGAGCTAACCCCTCCTAGGGTGTCAGGTATTAACACTCATTGACTTATCTGGGGCTAAGAGGTAAGCAATTGTCTCCAGAGCTAGACTGGGTAGCACTCCTAGCCAAGTATGTGTATTCCCTCTCTGGAGGTGCGATAAATGGCAAAACTGGTTTTCTTTTTAGCCACTTCTGGCACAGGTAGCCTAACAAACATTTGTACAACATTACTTATCTGTTTAAGTTGCCAAAAAACAGATTTCATAATTAATTTGAATTTTATAAACTAAGCAGGAAATAACTTTAAAGCATGTGTTTTGACATTTCTTAAGCGGATTTGGAAAATAAAGATTTTAATTCCACCTAGGCTTATTAGGGAAATATCTGGCCTGCCTATGCAGTGAAATAGCTTTTGGGGTTTATATCACTGTAAGGACAGATTAACCCTAATATGCAGTATGCCTCTATTTTCATATTGAGCCCCGGGTTCTACCCAGGGCAGTGTGAGTACTCTACCCGCCTGACCGGAGTGACCCGGACCAGCACGGGTCCTTGGACGCAGGATGACCGAGTCCACTTGTTAGATGGTGCCACCACCCATGCTACGGGCAAGCGGCTCATCAGTAGAGCCAGTAGAGCAGGAGGTAGGTGACGGTGCCACCTAAGTGAGCCCACTAACTCTCAGCCCGTGATGATCCACGCAGCTTATTAAGTTCAGTAATTGCAGCGGCTTGGAGAAAGGCATTTCAATCAGTGCAGAGTATATCCCAGGTGCTCTCACCGATCTCTTCCCTTGATCAATCAATCAATCAATCAATCATGACATTTGTATAGCGCACTACTCACCCGGAAGGGTCTCAAGTGCGCTGGGGGAGAGGGGTCCGTTACTGCTTGAAAAGCCAGGTCTTGAGTTGCTTCCTGAAGGAGAGGTGGTCCTGGGTTAGCCGAATGTGGATGGGGAGGGAGTTCCATGTCTTGGCTGCCAGGTAGGAGAAGGATCTTCCTCCGGCGGTGGCTCTGCGGATGCGTGGGACGGCGGCGAGGGCGAGGCTGGTCGACCGTAGCTGGCGGGTGGGCGTGTAGAAGGTCAGGCGGCTGTTGAGGTACTTGGGGCCCAAGTCGTGGAGAGCCTTGTGTGCGTGGGTGAGGAGTCTGAACGTGATCCTCTTGCTGACGGGGAGCCAGTGCAGGTCTCTCAGGTGGCCGGTGATGTGGCTGTTTCGGGGGATGTCCAGGACGCGTCGTGCGGAGGCGTTCTGGATGCGTTGGAGTCTTTTTTGAAGTTTGGCTGTTGTTCCGGCATAGAGGGTGTTTCCGTAGTCCAGTCGGCTGGTGACGAGTGCCTGGGTAACCGTCTTCCTGGTTTCGGTGGGGATCCATCGGAAAATCTTTCGGAGCATGCGCAGGGTGTTGAAGCACGATGATGAGACGGCGATGACTTGTCTGGTCATCGAGAGGGAGGAGTCCAGGATGAAGCCCAGGTTACATGCGTGGTCCGTTGGCTTGGGGGTGGTGCCCAGGGCAGGGGGCCACCAGGAGTCGTCCCAGGCAGAGGGCGATTATCCCAGGATGAGGACTTCCATCTTGTCTGAGTTCAGTTTCAGGTGGCTGTTCTTCATCCACTCGGCGACGTCCTTCATCCCTTCGTGTAGGCTTGTTCTGGCGGTGGCTGGGTTGTTGGTGAGGGAGAGGATCAGCTGGGTGTCGTCGGCGTAGGAGATGATGTTGAGGTTGTGTTGGCGTGCGATGGATGCGAGGGGGCTCATGTAGACGTTGAAGAGGGTGGGGCTGAGCGAAGATCCCTGTGGTACGCCGCAGATGACTTCGGTGGCCTCGGATCTGAACGGGGGGAGGCGGACTCTCTGGGTTCTTCCGGCGAGGAACGAGATGATCCACTCCAGTGCCTTCTCTTGGATTCCGATGTCGCTGAGGCGCTGCACTAGGGTGCAGTGGCAGACCGTGTCGAACGCTGCGGAGAGGTCCAGGAGGATGAGGGCCGCTGTTTCCCCGTTGTCGAGCAGGGATCTGATGTCATCAGTGGCTGCGATGAGGGCTGTCTCGGTGCTGTGGTTGGCTCGGAAGCCGGACTGCGAGTTGTCGAGGGATCCGTTCATCTCGAGGAAGGCGGCAAGCTGTCTGTTGACGGTCTTCTCGATGACTTTGGCAGGAAAAGGGAGGAACGAGATGGGGCGAAAGTTCTTGAGGTCGGAGGGGTCCGCTGTTGGTTTCTTCAGGAGGGCGCTGATCTCGGCGTGCTTCCAGCTTTCTGGGAAGGTGGCGGTGTTGAAGGAGGCGTTGATGATGTCCGGAGTTGGGGTGCAATGATGGTGTCGGCCTTGTTGAAGACGTGGTGGGGGCAGGGGTCGGTAGGGGATCAGGAGTGGATGGTGTTCATCGTGCGGGTGGTGTCTTCGGTGCTGACCGGGGTCCAGGCGCAGAGGGTGGTGGTGGGGGGCGTTGGTTCAGTGGTTGGGTGCGAGGTTGGTGCGCCGAAGCTGTTGTGTATTTCGGTGATCTTGCAGTGGAAGAACGAGGCGAGTGAGCCGCAGAGGACTTGAGAGGTCTTGTTGCCCCCGCTCCCAGGGCATGTTCCCTGGACAGGGGTCAAGGGTCCTCTGTACCGCCCTACCCTGCTGTGCTCCGGGAGTAGGATTGCTCCACCACCGATGTTTGCTGACTCATCATCCAGTGTCCTCAGCAGCCACAGAGACACTGCTGACTGAGGAACACACCCCCAGCAGCACCCATAACACGGAAACCTGTAACCTCCCACGTTGTTATCGCAGTGCCATAATTGCCGCCATTTTGAACAGTTCAAGCTCGCCCGGCTCCATAACGAAGGTTAACAGGGGAAAGGAAAACCCTCACAGGAATTAACAGTAGAAAGTGAAAGAGGACTCAATCCACCCACTCAGCAAACATTTACACTACCCCCACAACACTAAAAAGGGACAAAAGACACACATTTTCCAACCTCACAATCTACTCACTGGTATCATAACAGACCCATCCTCTCCCAAGCTGTGAAGGCTGAAACAAAATGAAGATTTAAAGAGTACTGGTTAAGCACCCAGATTCTCAGCCAGTTGGGATTGGGCTGATTCCAGTCCACCTCAAGCATTGCTATGTCCTGCTCCTCATACATCAATATCTAGGGCATACCTCCCAGTTGGAGTCCACTTGATTTCGCTCTTAAACAACATGAGGGTGCTCCCTTGAGGTGTTGCCTGCCTCCTCAAAATCCCTCCGCCCTTCAGTACCCAACTGCATGAAACCTCATGGTCCGAACTCTTCTCCATAAGCATCACCCCTATTCTCTCAGCTAAGCCGGCTAAAAGCTTCAAACACAGGCTGATTAAAGAACACCCTGAAACACTCTTTGCTGAAATATATTACAACACCTCCAAACAGCAACAGAAAATGAATCTCATCTTCCAAACCTCTGACCAGTAAAATGGAATGCAATACTAAAGAACTACCTTAATATATCAAAAACAACAAACACCCCACACAGCCGCAAACTGACAATCACTAACTCTCCTATGTTCAAAGGCAATGCCTCTGCAACCATCTACAGAAATGGTATAGTCACGGTTCAAGCTAACAATACCATCCTACATTCATTTGAGTCCTTATTCCCTATGCTACAGAACGACATTACTCATTTGCACAACTCACCCTTCCTTAACCAACCTTCCACTCAAGTAACAACACAAAAAAACTCACAACTCACACCAACACCTTTAACTGTACCCACTCCTCCACCACTCTCTCTGCCCACCGTGCCCCCTCAGCATCCACGATACCGCTTACTCACTGTACCACACCACTACTAACCCTGGGCGTAGTTCGCGAAGTGGTACTTCGCGAAGCTACGCAAAGTGCAGTTCGCACTACGCGAGCTACGCGTAGCACTTCGCGAACTGCGTAGTACCTTGTTCGCACTGTGCCAGATGTCGTTTACAATGATTGCACAGTGCGGACAAGCAACCGGCAATGTGCAATCATTGAAAATGGCATCTTGCACAGTGCGAGCTGTAGTTTTCTGCTGCTCGAGTAGATTTTTACTCGAGCGGCAGCTTTCTCAACGCGAACTGGTAGTTTCTCATCGCGAGCGGTCGCGAGCATACGCGACCACTCGCAATGAGAAACCTGACCTCCTCGCGTTGGCAATCTTGCCGGGAGGTTTATTTTCCATGCTCGCGATCGCCAACTTGATGTTGCTGATCGCGAACAAGGAAAAAGTCTCGCCGGGATGTCATTTTGCTTGCTCGCGGTCGCCAACTTGACGTTGAGCACCGCGAGCAAGCAAAAAATGACCGCAGCACTATGCAACACTACGCTACGCGTGTCGCACTGTGCTACGTGCGCAAACTACGCGAGCGTAGCGTAGTGCTTTGCCCAGGCTTAACCACTACCCCTCGCTTGCACACTAAGGATGTGTTAACCAGACTAGCTCTGAGACAAGTTGCTCATTCGATCTCCAACCTTCTCCCATCCATCCAATCCTGCAGTCTTCTTCCCCCAGGCGATTCTTTAGGTAGATCTATTAACAAATGCACCTGACTCTCACAACCTGCCATCACCACTCACCAATCTGCTGACTGAATAATACAAGGGTGCCCACACCACTCGCCTACCATACCCATCATTAACAGTATAGAAACTAATGACACTGTGAGCAATGCACTTACTGGCAGACACTTTCCCTCTCCGGACTGCCTCACACCAGGCAGTTTGAGATTTTTCTCTTATGGAAAGCCAAGCCAATTAGAGAAATTAATACAGGATATAAACAAAGCACGTATCCAGACCCTGCCCGCCGCTCACACCTCCCACCCACCTGCACCAACAATCAACACCCTAGACTTTTTTGGTCTTATTCTCAGAGACCAAAAAAGAACAAGTGCCACAATGTCTCGGAGGGAGGAGACGGATCTTGCCAAAGCTTATGGCTTGCCATCAACCAGAGACAACCTCACCTCCAATATCCAGTTTATCACTGGATTTGGAAGAGTCTACATCCCATCGAGAGCAACAAGGCAACTAGCTCACCTCATCAATATACCCATGGCCCCTACCCCTAAGAAACTCAACAACAATGGAATGACCAACTGGATGCTCATAAACTGCTGATTCACAGCCAAACACGCAATGTAATGGTAGGAACCCTTCCTGAACCAAAACATGTCTGAATGAATCCTCCTACCCAATCATTGACATACTAGTGCCCCACGGCTTTTTGATCATTAAAAAAAGACAGAAAGAACAATTGTGGTGGTGGCATTCCAATCATCCACAAGAACAGTATTACCATTGCTGAAACAGACACCTTCACCAACAACACATTTGAATATCTAACCTCCACCATAGCGATGGACAACAAAACGTTGAACTGTCACCTCCAATACTACCCTCTTGAACTCCAATAACATAATCCTAGGTGACCTCACCCTTCATTGGAGCAACAAGAACAATACTCTATCCAATCCTTAAATTAACTTTTACTCAGTAATAACCTTATTCAGCACTGCAAAGATCAAACTCACAACAGAGGCTCAATCCTTGATGCCATTATAGCTCATGAAGAAACAGTAACTATTGACCACAACCTTCCTGCTCACTGCTCAGATCGCCACATCTTTCTATTTCACATTACCCAAACGATTCCTCACCTATCCCGTACACAGAAATCCCTTAATTGGGCAGAAAGCATAAGACAGATTCTCCTAGCTGATCTTGAAGAAAGGAAGGTGTCACTACTTCTCCCCACTTCAGATAACTTCTCTACAACCGAACTTACAACACACTACAATGCAACGA
Organism: Triturus cristatus; assembly: GCF_964204655.1. Classification (NCBI taxonomy): domain Eukaryota; kingdom Metazoa; phylum Chordata; class Amphibia; order Caudata; family Salamandridae; genus Triturus; species Triturus cristatus. The sequence continues at coordinate 469,820,105 of NC_140593.1, read as the reverse complement.
TGACAGCCATCCTAGACCAAGAAACCCATTTGAAACAAAAAGGGTTAAATACACCACTTCGAGATCCTGGTTCAATAAAGACCTCAATTCTGAAAGAAGACAGCTCAGAGCTGCTGAAAGACTTTTGTGAACAAGCCCATCCATAACCCTCGACCAGTTCAAAAAGGAACACAGGAAATATATAAAAACACATCAGGAATGAAAAAGACGCCTTCTTCCGCAGCGCATCAGACAATGCCAAAAAACGTTCCAAAGAGCTTTTCAATATCATCAAACAACAAACCTCCAAGACTCCCATAGGGTGTACGAAGTAATACTGATCCAAAACTCAGTATTTTGTATGCGTTTCAGAAATGCATACATTTCCATCATACCCATTTTTCAGTTTTTATGTTTTATCATTTGAATGGCTGTATGGTAATTGCACAATAAAGAGTCAGTGTGAGGTGCAGCTCAGTTGTCAACTCTGGGTATCACATGTTAGTAAGAGCTTTTTCTTTTCTTTTTAGCAGGTTCCAAGAGGAGTGGGTTAGCTGATGAACCAACACCAGGACTCCCCGAAGATTTGAAGACAAGGAGGGAGGTGAAAAACAGGAGTTCATGAAAACGGAAGTCAGCATGGTAAGTCATACAAGGACAACAATAGCAGCAAGTGTTGGCCTACGAACATGGCTATTATTTCTGCTGTGTCTGAACGCAGCGACTGCAAGGGCACATAGACCTTCTGCATGGACATAGCTTCTGATATGCATAACGCGGTCTGCGGGACTAAACCACGTCCCAAGTGACATGTTACTCCCTAATCATGACTGCTTCGGTGTGCTTCCAGAAAAGTTGCGGATGCCATTACAGTTTTGATCCATTATGGGCCTCACTTATACTCCCCGCACCTTTTGCCTTTGGGTCCCATATTAATTTATGTGCCTGTCCATATACCAATAACCGCGGTATTGCATGATTAGTACTTTGTACTGTTTAAGAAACCCTCATTCACGTTTGGTGAAGGATCGAGATTAGCGGTATATCTTGATTCTCCGCTAGATTTTTCATTAACGTGATCGCATAATCATTGGGTTAATCCAATGCTTCCTCCACCCGGAGGCTTTTACCACTGGTGGTCACAGTAGTGATCGTGAATAAAAAAGGTGAGGTGATTGTGGTGAAAAGGTGTTGTTTAAAAATCTCGTAAAGCCAGTACATTTCTTTATTGGTACTGGATTCGGGATAGGTTTAAAAAAATTCTTGTAATTGTGCACACATCAGACTTATTATGGTCTAGTGCACTTTTAAAATTAGTGTCCAAAAAAGGTCGACATGTTTCAGCCCTCGTCAGCCCCGAGGGGTCAAGTGGGCTTTCTTCAGGACCTGGTGCAGAATAGAGTGGCCTTAAGTTCAGGCACCCTTGTGGAAGTGCGGGAAAATATTGTTTCCTTTTTGGTCGCACATTCAATCTGGTCCCCTTGGTTTCAGGCCACAACGGGTACTCTAGGGGGGTCGCTTCACGCTCTCTTCGGCGTCGGTCTGGGACCTGTGCTGACTCTGCCTCCTAGGACCGGGCGAGACTTTTTCCTTGTTCGCGATGTACCGTCTGGGGTAGCTAAAAGAAATTTCAAAAAGCTATTCTCTGTTAGCTGAATACTAGCTACATTTGAATAACCCCAAATTCCTGCACCATAAGTTGCCACGGCCACACAGCTGGATTTATAAATACACAATAACTCTTTCAATGGTTTCTTTCCCATCTTTTTACTAAAAAGTTTAAGGGCCATTATGGACTTAGTGTCATCAAACTGCCCACATCCATTAGCAAATCCTTCAAACTTTCTCACCCTTAGCTTGCCAATTTAGTTTTCATCAACCTAATCACTTCCAATCAAAGCCCTACTCATGACGTGTTTCCATACTTAAGGAATAGTTTTTATCTTTAAACAGCAACTTCATCCTCCCAGATCTGCTCACTGCCTATGACGTTTCTACTTACTTCCCTAAAATGTCTTACTTTTACCTGTGACTTTCCTCAAGCCTCCAGCTTTCTCAGTTTGTTTTTTTATTATCTGTTTTAGTATTCAGAATATCCCAAAAAGCTAAGCCTAAATACTACCTCTGATCATGAACCTGTTTACAAATCTATCCTTTTCTTCTTTCCTTAATGTTCTTTTCAATGTTTGCAATTAACTCTCAATTAGTATTAGTCCTTCTGCTGGGCTGATTCCTTCTCTATCCAATCCATTTGGGGAATTCATTGGATCAGTTCTGAGTTTCCTGCTTTTCCAATGCACACTTTCCCTCACCCAGAAATAATATTCTCGTTTCACTTGTCATTCAATGTTTTTGCGATTCTGAATTAGCAATCTCTCTGTTCCTCCAAATGGCTCTCCACAATGCCATTTTAAACATGCTGTTACTATTCTTTTACAAGCCCTTGTCAATTGGCCCCAAAATATCTAAAATGGGAATAAAATGGCAATATTCATGGAATATTCATATACAGTTGGGTCTGATAGGAATGATTGTGCACTCTTTTACTTATAGGGAGTTGGGCATTTCGACGCCGGGTCACGAATGCACGTAAAAATATACAAAGGTATTACTTCCCATACTCATAAATGCTTTTGTAAATGAGCCGGGAGGGTGGGTAGGTCTGCTGGAGGGCAGGGGAGGAATTGCTAGCCCAATGCTGCGGGCCCACTGTTTGGTCGGCCTTCTGGGTACGGTAGGTGTTGGAGCATAGTGCACCCAAAGAAACCCCCGTTACAGTGCGGACGAACACACGATAGCCTATGAAGCGATCACAAATTTAAAAATAGGTCGCATCAAGAGCGCTCACTCTTTGAGCCTATGCCACCTTGTAGTTTTCACAAGGGGGACCGCTCATCTTTCTACATTAGGGTTCTTTACCTATTCACATTTTACACTTTTTTGCAATCAACTCTATTGGCCCTCAGGAAGCTCCAGGGATCATTATGACCACTGAAGGGTGCGAAACATGTCGAGTGAAGAGTTACTGAGGCACATTATCGCCTAGCCAGTAACAAACAACCTAAGGGTTTTTTAACCTGTCAGGGGAACCCACACATTAAAAAGTATTTTTCGGTATCCCCTAACCAGTTTTAGTAATTCACTCACTAACTCACGAACCCTCTTTCTCACTGCAAATCTCACACCCTCACTCATCATACGGCATTACTAAAAGATCTCCACCAAAGCGACCTTTCGGGGGACCCATAGGGCATTGCAGCACTGGACCTACGAGGAGCAACACCCAATGATGAAGCATGACATCCCTTGGGATGTGTGAGGGCAACAAGAGACAAGATCTGAGATTGTCTCTGTCTTATGACCTAGTCTCTTCTCTCTTTCTGTGGACAACAAGAGTGTCCATATAGGAACAGGGACCCACCAGTTTGGTTCTATACCTCCTTGAACATGAACAAAAGCAACCCAGGACTGGTTGTACAATGATTGGGGCTCATCAGTCCGGTGTACCTTGTCTCCAGTGGCACAGTGCGCACTGGACCGACGTCTGAGCATATCCTGGCCACTTAGAGCATTACATAAAACACACAAAAGTTAGAGGAATGCTTATAATATGTCTAACCACTGGTAATCACTCAGGGTAGCATTCCAACCCTTTGAACAGACCAGCACAAAATACCAGGCCAGGTCCTTCCGAACACCAGCAACCCAATACCAGTTTAACCCTTGCTGGGGATCCTCAGCAGGGTGTAAATCGATGACCATGTGAAACTGGTTAACTGGTTGACCGGGGTGTGAGCCCTGGTCAAGCGGAAACCACAATCCTTGTCAGGTTAAGGCACAAACCAACCCCAAAATAACCTGTGTTCAACCCCCTGGTAGCTTGGCAGAGAGCAGTCAGGCTTAACTTAGAGGCAAAGTGTAAAGTGTTTGTGAAAAATTCCAAACAGTAAACTGTGGAAACTCATCACAAAAACATCCCACACCAAGTTAGATAAATAGAGAAAAATTAAACTAAAAAAACAAGACCGAAACAACAAAACTCCAATCAGTAGAACCAGAATTAAACATTTTTAATGAATACAGTGTAAGTTAGCACCTAAATGAAGAAAGCGCCAACCACGGCTATCTGGTCACACTGGACTGGGTCAAAGTCAACAGATCAGGTGAACAGTGATGGAGCACCGGTCTGACACAGACCCCCTGAGGTCCTACCTTCTCGGGTTTTGAGCCAAGAGTCCCATTCATGTTGAAAAGGATTGTGGAGTGCAAGGAGAACATTCCAGGTGGTTTTTGGCGTGACACAAAGAGCAGGCTCGGTTTCGCAGGTGGGTGAGCTGGAGCTTCACATTGGCAGTCCCCCACAGGCAGTCGAGGCTGCTGTGCTGCTGGTGGCTCTCGCTGACTTTCGGTGTGAGCAGTGCAGTCTCTGTTCGAACAGGTCCATTTGCAGTCGCGAAGAGCTCAAAAGCTTGATTTAAGAACCTGCGAGCCGCACCAAGGGTGCAGCATCTGAGAGGCACCACTTGGAAGCAGAAACGTGCTGCAGCTGGATTCAGGAGCCAGTTGGGGAGCCTTTTTCGGTCCCTGAGGCTCAGATCAGGAGGCCAGCAGACTTGCCCTTTAAGTCGTTCTGGGGTCCTGGGTTCAAGATGAAGTTGCAGATCCAGGTTGTTTTCCCCAGGCAAGAGGGCTGAAAAACAACACAGCAGGACAGCAGTTCCTTTAGAGCAGCAGTTCAGTAGAGTGGGAGTCCTTGTAGCAGCACAGCAGTACCTCTTTGTGGCAGAGTATTCATATGTCCACAAATGTACTGGAGAGTTGGTGTCTAAGGTTATTCTGTTAAACACAGTTGTGTCTTTGCCATGGGGATGTTCTACATATTCATGTTTGGCAATGGCTATAGTGAAAGTGGACTATCTCTTGGTGCACTTGGCTTGATAATACTCAGTGGGCCATCCATTTGTAAGAGTGTAATACTCAGTGGGCCATCCATTTATAAGTGTAAAAGGATAGTACGACAAGGATAGTACAAGAAGTACAAGAAGTACAGTACAAGAAGTACAAGAAGTACCGACACAATAAACTGTTGATGTATAGTAACACTAAAGGAGGCATCTTGATTGAAAGTTTAATAAATGCATTGCACAAATGAAGGTGTTGTCCAATATTAATTGACATGTTATTGTTGACTAAAGAAATTAAATGTATCCAACTAGAGTTACTGTTGTCCCTTTTCTACATTGGTTGAAATGCATTGGATATCTCTACATCTTTTGTAACCTTGCATGATTAAATGATTTAGCAAGCTTTAGAAACTTGCAAGTGTAGAATATATATACATATATATACATATATAAATATATGAAACTAGGATCCCAACGAATGACCACGGTGGGCCAAACAAGGGCACAGACTCCAGTTGAAGATGCAATCAAGAAGATTTATTGTCTTAGCATGTCAGGATATATATATAGTCACCCATACAGTCACTCACACACCTATGCAGACACCCAGTCACTCTCCAATACAGCTACTCACAACAAGAGTAGCTCACACAGCCACACACTCAACCATGCAGCTACTCACATACCCACTAGCATATCCATACAGCCACTCACACACCCATACTCAGATATCCACTCACACACTGATACAGTCACACAGCCACTCAGATGAGATATGCCCAATCCTCGTATGATGGCTGAGTGGGCAGAGTGCAACCTGGACTCCTCGCGTAGGTTAGTCCAAATTTTGGTAAAGAATGCAGAGGTGGATCGCGGCGAACTCCAGACCAAAACACATGCCCTTAACGTAGAAATCGAACTACAGGGAGATCCACAACAGAGGCAAAAATTACAGGAGGACATGATGACATGTCTGAATAAAGAAGAAGACAAGATAAAACAACGAAAGATATATACATTTCAAAGAGATAATGATGACTACGCCAATGGACAAATCATTACGTTTGCTAGAAAATTAGACTCTTTCAGGAACAAAATGGCAAAAAATACTAGGTCCACACAAGGACGCAATGAGGAACAAGGTGGCGCAACTTCTACATCAGCGTCGGACCTTAGTTCTGCCCTGGAGAGCGAATCTGAGGCAGAAATGACAAGGGGAAGATTGGATTTAGGAGTAGCAAAACCATCGCTGGGAGAGGAATTAGATTATCTTAGGAGAAGTCGACGAGAAACTCTCAGACCACGAACAACTAAACCGGCAAAAAACGAAGGACAGAGAGCAGGCAACAGCGAAGACGTGCTGCCAGAAAAAGGAGACAGCAGTGGCAATCACAAACCAGTGAGAGGACAGGGACAATGGAGACGCAAATAGATACATCCCCCATTTCCCTGCAGACAACCAATATAGACAACACTATCATCAACCTAACGGAAATAAATCTGGATGCAGCAGAACAACAGCTGTTAGCACTGGGATTGTCATACTCCCCTGAAACTAACTTCGACTACACAAACACACGAGCAGATATTTATAAGTTTATTAGGAAGTTAAAACTCAAAAAGTTCCATAAACCAAAAGTTAAACCAGTGGAGGTCACAGATTATAAGACCAAATATCAATCGCAGGAGATCAACAGAACTTAATGGTATCAGATCTGGGTGCTTTAAAGGACCTCTTCAATCTAGGAGATGAAGCTATGATAACAGAAAACCCCAGTATGACCCAAGGGGAACATTCAGAAATGTCAACACAAGTTCTTTTGTCTCCAATATATGCAACATGTGCTAAACCTAAGACCGGATTCAAAGAGAGATCCAAATTCACACCCATTATGCCACGTGACTCAATAGATTTGTTCAGTGAACATGTGGTGGCGGAAATAAAAAAGCTACACAAAGATACTAACATGACCAAACGTAAAATCACAAACCATGAAAGAAAGTACCAACAACAGATGGATAAATTAAATAAAGAGAAGCAGGTTGTTGTGAGAAATGCGGACAAAGGGGGAAACGTGGTTCTATGGCCCCTGAAAGATTGTATGGAGGAGGCAGCAAAACAGTTAAATGACACTGACTGTTATCGCAAAAGTTCCATGCTAAAATGTAAGAATGCGCAAGGCAGCTTTTTAAAAAAAACTATTAGCATGGAAAAGTCTGGGCATATTAGATCTACAAGAATATAAATACTTGAAAAAGGAGAACCCTACAATTCCAATAATCTGTTTTGTCCCCAAAATCAACAAATCAATGAACAAGCCACCAGGGAGGCTGATCATTTCAGCTTGTGATGGGCCCCTTGAGAATATGTCTATTTACATCGACTTGTTTTACAAGAACACGTCAGGAACCTTAAATCATACGTGCAGGACACTAGTGATTTTATAAAAAAAATTGATAACATCAAATCACAAGAAGGCTATCTGCTCATATCACTTGACGTATCTGCTTTATATACTTGCATAAGAAACAATGATGGGATCAAAGCAGCAGAGCACTTCCTAACTAATAGACCAATGAGATTTGCCAAAGACAACCAAATGTTGATTGATTTGTTGATATTTCGTCTTGAGAATAATTTATTTATGTACAAAAATCAAATGTATCAACAAATCCAAGGCGCGGCAATGGGGGCCAGCTATGCCTGTCTGTTTATGGGATGGTGGGAGGAGCTGGTCCTCATGAAACAATTTGCCCACATATTCATATTGTGTGGAACGGCTCGGAACAAAGTGCACATGATTTTATTTCAGACATAAATGTTAACAACTTGAATCTTAAATTTACTTATTCCATCAGCAGCGTACACATAACTTTTTTAGATGTGAAAGTGTACATTACAAACAACCACCTGGCATCATCACTGTTTAGAAAGCAAACAGCAGGTAATGCAGTTCTTCATGCATCAAGTTCTCACCCACTGCATCTTATACATAGCATCCCCTATGGGGAGATGCTACGAATCAGGCGGATATGCAGTGAAGAAAAGGATACACAGCAAAAACAGATGGAGTGTTAGATCAGATTCCTCCAAAGAGGCTACAAATCGACAACTATTGATGCAGCGATATCCAAGTCAAGAAGGAGAGCCAGGTAAGATCTATTACAATATAGATCTAAACCCCAGGGAGCCACAATGACTACACCAAATGAGCCAACAAGACTCATTTTGGCGTATTCTAGACAAGAAGGGCAGATCAGATCTATAATAAGACGAAACTGGCAAACAGTACTAGGAGATCCAGTTATAGGAGTGTTACTTCCTAAAAAACCTGCAATTACTTTCAGGAGAACTGCGTCAATGGGAAATAGTTTGGTCAAAAATAGTCCGGAAGACTTAGAATCAGGCACCTGGCTTACAGCTAGGAACGGTTTTTACAAATGTTCCAGTCGTAAAGCCTGCCAGTATGGAGTAAACACAAAGTCCTACAAAACAGCGTTCAGTGACCAGACCCATTTGATCAATCAGTATCTGTCGTGTAAAACAGAATTTGCCACATACGTACTTGTTTGTAGCTGCAACTTGTATTACATAGGCATCACAAAACTGGCGGTACATAAAAGAATTCTGCAACACACACGCGCCATTTTAAATAACAATCCAAGCTATCAAGTTGCCAGACATTTTGAAGATCAAGACGGTAGCAATGTTAAACATTTTAATTATTATGTTTTAGACGCAGTACCACCAAATAAGAGAGGAGACAACAGGGAGGCAAAGCTCAGGTGCTTAGAAACAAGTTATATCCTTGAAATGGATACTAAGCATCCTGGAGGGTTAAATACCAGCGAAGATATGTACACTTACCTCTAAGAAACGTAGCAAAGGGGAGAGAAAAAACTTTTGGTACACTGAGTAAATCCATGTTTCATCATTGTGATTTAATTTTACCTTAATATATTTAATATTTAAGCTTATATTTCCATATTATATTTTAGGTGTCTAATAGGATAGTTTCAACTCAATTGATTAGATCAGTACTCTTGGAATGAATTTCGATTTTAGGAATCGTTAAAATAGCTCTTTCTTTCTCTTCTTTTTTTGATTGTCAAAATAGCCCTGTTTTAACCTATTTATCTGATTTTATTTGGTTGAAATGATTTTATATATATTATCTTTTATACTATATATCCTCATTTGTGGGAATCAACCATATAGAACAGATATTTACCATCTAATTAAGGCTTTGAAACTTTGAGGACACAGTATGTCATAACTTGTCGACTGGCACAGATCATGATAAGGTATTGAACCTAAAACAGCGAAATGGTATTAGTCGAGACTATTTATGCTGCTAAGATGTTCAATAATTGCACTGAATTTTTTGCACTTTAATTGCACAATTTGCACATATATATATGTGTTTGACTTGCACTCAGGGAAGGGTGGTATGTTTACACCAGTTACTTTAGCATGGAACAATGGACTGGACTTATACTAGGATGCCAATATGTGAGGTAAAGGGTGGTATTTAATGTATCCATACAAATAATATTTTTCCTCAATAAGTTGGATTTTATCCAAGATGAAATTATCATTGTGCATCCTAGTATGTGAAGGAAAACGGAAATTATATCTGTGAAATAATGCATTTAAGCAGTTATTAATGAAAACAGTGAAGTTTTTTTACTATGTCCATTGCTGCTAAGAGTATGCACTAGCACTTTAAAAGGGGAATCTCCACCCCAGGGCGCTGACATGTGATCAAAGCCGTCGATCGGCCGAAACGCGTCATGGCGACATGGTGATTGCTAAAATAAAATAATCAGTACAATACCGGGTCTGCTCTTGTCTTCTTCAAGCAATCGAAAATGTCAGACGAGTTCCCAAAATATATATATATATATACACTGGCTGCTTCTTGCTTCCCACAAGTATCTCCCAAGCAAAGCAGATGCAGACCCACGATTATGTGCTTAAAGTTGCAGTTTAATGTCGGCCATTACGCGTTTCAGTCCGGAACAGACCTTGATCACATGACAACGCTGTTGGATATCGACAGACCATTTACAGTGCTACATGCGAACATGTGATTGATGATGCATCATAGACATAGAAGAAACATTCTTAATGTTCATTACATAAGTCGAATCCTCACATTTAGTATCATAAAAGAGAAAAAATTATAAAACAATCCAACTCTGTTAATTAAGTGTCTTGAACACATTTCATAATCAAAAGGAATTGGCACATTTGATAATGGTATAATAAATAGCCTATAGAAACTTTCAAAAAGATTATCCAAAAATAAATAATGATACTATATTGAACAATATATAAAATATATAAATACATGTCAAAAATTAAAAAGTTTCTAAAAAGATATATATTATTTTTATAAAAGACATCTTAAAGTTGTATTCCTGGGCAAGAAATATTGGAATAAATCCCCGATTTGACTTTAATAAAATTATGGCATGAATGCATTCTTGTATACCATAAATTGTAACTGAATGTGTTGTTTCTCTATTCTATGTAAATTTTATATAGAAAGTGCTGTGTGCTACCTAAAATAAATATGTGTTTCTCGAAAACCTTTCACTCTTAAATAACAATAATACAAAACTCCAGTGCTAAACATAAAAGTGCATCTGTGTGTAGCTTTTAAAAAACCATGATGTTTACTGGTTCTGGTGATTTGGCAGCCTCCAATTTCAACAATAGTGAGATTCCCATGTAACTCTATTACATTTATTAAGTGCACTTCAGTTAGGAAAACATGGAATAAATAGAATAATTATGAGATAATGTATGATGTTTTAAAAAAAATATATATGGATCTGTAAAACGTAAGAATTATTTTTTTCCTGGAAAAGGACGCACGGTGATTTAGGATGGGCAGGACCTTATTATAAGCAGGTATACAAATCTGTGTTATATAACCCTCCTGGGGACTTACTATCCATATTGAGAATGTAGCGTGTCTCAAGTTTTCTGAGCTGGTGATCCCTATCGCCACCTCTTTTGGTTTTAGGTATGGCATCTATGACAAAATACGAGAAGTCTTTTAAATTGTTGGTATGGACTTCCCGAAAATGTCTGGCGACAGGGTAAGTAGGGTCGCAGTTGTTAATGGCTGCAGAATTCTTTTGCTCACCGGTAGCTTAGTGCTACCCACGTATTTGAGTTGCCATTTACATTCCAGTACGTAAATTGCATATTCAGTTTTGCAATGGAGCGGTTTGTTAATTTTACCTCCTTGTTGCAAAAAGCAGTAACATAGCTTTTTTTATTTGTGCCTTGCTGGCATGCCTTGCATGTCTTGCATGTGGTAAATCCATTAGGTACAGTCAACCAGTTGGTGGTGTTGGATGACTCTGGGCTGCTAGAAACTAAGCTATTGTACATTGAGGGAGCTTTTTTATAAGTAATGTTAGGTTTGGGTGAAAGCTCGTGACCTATTATAGGATCAATTTTGACAATTGCCCAGTTTCTCTGTATGATTTTCTTTATGGATTTTTCTTGAGCACTGTAAGTGATAATAAGTCTCAACTCGTCAGGATTTTGACTTGTTTTTTGTGTCACTATTCTATTCTTTTTGGGGATTAGCAATTCATTCCTGACCAAGTTATGCATTTTAGTAATGGCCTCTTGTATAGTTTAATAGGGTACCCTCTGGATAAAAATCTCCTCTTAGTTTGCTGTTGGGCTATCGCTAGGTCTTCTTGGCTGCTACAGATTCTTTTGAGACGTAGCATTTCCCCATAGGGAATGCTATGTATTAGGTGTCGAGGATGGAAACTGGAAAAGTGTAACACGGCGTTGCCGGCAGTTTCCTTTCTATATACACTGGTTTCTATTTTATTTCTGTTGGAATATATTTCTACATCTAGAAAATTGATGTTAGTGTTGCTGATGGTAGAGGTGAAACTCCAGTTGATTCCATTCTCATTGATATCTGAGACAAAATTCAGGGCTTGCTCTTGGGTCCCCTCCCACACAATAACTAGATCATCGATATATCTATAGTACAGCTTGACATGATCATCCATATATCTTTTTTGTGTTTCCCTGAGAACCAGCTCCTCCCACCAGCACGTGAATAAACAGGTGTAGCTGGGGGAGAAGCTGGCTCCCATTGCGACTCCTCGCATTTGTTGATAGTGTGTTTTTATTGTTGTTTAAACAAAAGCTGATCATGCCTAACAACATTGCATTGTGTTGGGGCAAAGTTGCCTTGTTTTTGCTTAGATAAATTCAACAGCACGCAGACCATCTTTGTGATTAATGCATGTATATAGGGAAACAACGTCCAAAGTTAAAAGATGAAAATTGCTGTTCCATTTAAAATCTTTTAGTTTGGAAATAAAATCACTTGTGTCCCTTATATAGGAAGGTAATCCTTAAACCCATTCCTGAAGGAAGAAGTCTATATATTTAGAGGAATTTTATAGTAGACTAGATCTGGCGGAAATTATGGGCCTGCCTGGGGGCTTGGAGGCATTTGTATTGATTTTTGGAATGAAATAAATGTTCTGGACGGTTGGATGGTCTTTTCTGATGAACTGATATTCATCCATTGTTAACAGTCCTGCACTTTTCCAAGCCACCAGTTTAGCATAAAAATCATTGGATGTCTCCCTTAAGGCCACAGAGTTACTGAGTCTTTAACAAGATCTGTCGTTCAACTGTGACATTGCTTCCTCCACATAATCTTTTCTCGCCCACAAAACTACATTTCCTCCTTTGTCCGAATTTCTGATGATGACATATATATATATATATATATTACCTTGCATGATTAAATGATTTAGCAAGCTTTTCAAACTTGCAAGTGCAGAATATATATATATACATTGAAAAAAACAAAAGTTACAGGCATGTTATAGTTAGGAAATAGAATTTTAAAAACCATAGAAAATCTAACTATAACTTAACACTCTGCAGTGCACTGCTTATGACCTCACATAATATATCACTCATAACATGGTTGGTGACATCTCGAATTACATCACTGATTACATCATCCCGTGAGTGTAAGTTTTTCATAATCATTTTTGAGACTTAAAGATATATCCTAAGCTAAAGCATAAGTTATATAACTATTCTTTTTGTACTAGTCATACTATTTCTAACATATCTCATCTGAGTGGCTGTGTGACTGTATCAGTGTGTGCGTGGATATCTGAGTATGGGTGTGTGAGTGGCTGTATGGATATACTAGTGGGTATGTGAGTAGCTGCATGGTTGAGTAAGTGGCTGTGTAAGTAGCTGTATTGGAGAGTGAGTGGGTGTGTTAGTGGCTGCATAGGTGAGTTAGTGACTGTGTGGGTGTATGCATAGGTGTGGGAGTGACTGTATGGGTGACTGAGTGGTTGTATGGGTGAGGGAGTGGGTGTATGAGTGTCTGTATGGGTGAGTCAGTAGCTGTTTGAGTCTGTGTATAGGTAAGTGAGTGGGTGTGAGTAGCTGTAATAGAGAGTGAACATATGTGTGAGTGGGCGTGTGAGTGATTGTATGGATGTGTGAATGGGTATGTAAGTGTTTCTGTGGGTATGTGAGTAGCTGCATGGGTGAATGTATGGCTATGTTAGGGGCTGTATGGGTAAGTGAGTGGGTGGTTGAGTAGCTGTATTGGTGAGTGAGTGCAGTATGAGTAGCTATTTGGGTGAGTGTGTGGGTGTGTGAGTATCCATATAGGTGAGTGAGTGGCTTGTGAGTTTCTGTGAGAGTGATTGAGTGGGTGTGTGAGTGGCTGCAAGGGTGTATGAGAGGGTGTGTAAGCATCTGTATGTCTGTATGCTTGAATGTGTGAGTGACTGTATTGGTGAGTGATTGGATGCATGAGCGGCTGTATGGGTGAGGTAATAGTGATGAGTGATTGGCTGTGTGAGTTCTGGTATGGGTCTGTGAATGTGTATGTGAGTGGTTTGCGTGCCAGTGGGAGTGGGTGTATGAGAGGTTCTATGGGGTATAAGTGGATGTCTGAGTGGTTCTGTGGATGTCATCAGTGATGTCATCTGAGTTGTCATCAGTGATGTCATCAGTGATGTCACTGACCATGTCATCAGTGATGTAATATGTGGGGTTCTAAGCAGTGCATTGTGGGGGCGTAGCTTGGTAACTATAACTGCTGAATTGCACTGGTTTTGTTTCAGTAAAATGTGACCCTAACTATAACGTCTCTGTAACCTTTGTTTTTTTCAGTGACTTTCTAAGGTCTTTTCAATTCTATTTCCCAATGATAATGTCCCTTGAACCTTCATTTTTTTCAGTGAATTTCCACAATTTCTTAATAAATGTACTTCCTAACTATAATGTCCAACGTTTAGTTTTTTAAGTGTATTTCTAAAATTTTTAAATTGTATATCCTAAGTGCAACCTATAACCTTTGAGAGTGAGTGTGTGAGTGAATGCATGAGTGTCTCAGTGGGTCTGTCAGTAGATGTGTGAGTGTCTTAGGGGCTGCATAAGTTTCTCACTCGGGTCGGTGAGTGAGTATGTAAGTCTCTTAGTGGGTCTGTAAGTGGGTGTGTGAATTTGAGTGGGTCTGTGAGGGGGTGCTTGAGTGTCTGAGTAGGTCTGTGAGTGTGTGTGTGTGTGTGTTTGTCTTTGAGTGGGCCTGTGTGAGGTAAGAGGGTCTGTGAGTGGGTTTGTGAGTTGCCACACCACATTTGAATGGGTTGTGGAGCTACATGTGCCCCCTCCCATGCCAATTTCATCCCCAGTAAATCCATCCACTGGGGCCCAGACATAATTAAAAGGTTGAGGAAGGACTACAGGGCCCCTCTTCCCGGGCCCATTTTGTCCCCTGGGATCCCATCTCCCGAGGCCGGGCCTTCTAAATAAATAAATAATTTAAAATAGGGAAGTTGAGCTGTGCAGCCCCCTCCCAGGGCTTGATTTCAGCCCTGGTGACCCCATCCCCCATTGCCCGACCATTATACTATGGGAAGGGAGGCCACACAGTCCCTCTCCCCTAGCCATTGTTGGCCCTGGGGCCCCATCTCCCAGGGCTGGGCATATTTTTACTTTTATTTATATCAGAGGCGGGGAGCTGCATGGCTCCCTCTCGAGGCTGATTTTGGCCAATGAGACCCCACCCCCTGGGGCCCAGCCTTTTAAATCATTAATTTAAAATAGGTGAGGGGGATGCACAGCCACCTTCCAGTGGCCGATTTGATACCTGGGGACCCGATCCCAGCCATTATACTATGGGGAGAGGGTCTGCGCATTCCCCCTCCCGAGTCCGATTTCAGTCCCAAATCAGAAAAAGGCACTTCTCTGGACCAATATCTACCTTTCTATCAAATTGGGGGGAATTCCATCCTGTGGTTTAGGCTGCAGGCGTGTCTATAGACTCAAATCACCATGGGAAATGCACATTTTTGGACCCCTCTTGACGATCACCAAAAAACTTTCCATTCACAACAAGAATCACAGGGGTACTTTTTTGGGAAATTTTCATGAAGATTCTTCAACCAGCTCCAAAGATATAGGCAAGCCAAAAAATGCTTTTCCATTGGAAACATGGTCTTAACTTTGACTACCTACTGATGACCGCCAGTAATGTCATTTGAGATGTCATCAGTGATATCATCAGTGATGTCACTGACTATATCAAAAGTGATGTACTATATGATGTCATCAGCAGTGCACTGCAGGTGTACAAGTTATAGTTAGCTCAACTAACTATAATGGCCAAATTTCTCTGGTTTTGTATGAGTGAAATGTCAGCCTAACTATAACATCCCTGAAACCTGTGGTTTTTCCAGGGAATTTCTAAGGTTTTTCAAATGCTAGTTCCTAACTATAACGTCCCTGAAACCTATGGTTTTTTCAATGAATTTCTAAGTTTTTTTTAATGATAAATCTTAAGTATAAAATTATCTTAATCTTACCTTTTTTACGATATTTGTAAGTGTTTTATAGAATTCCTTTTATTTAAAAATGATTGGAAGTATATTTTTTAACATTTCTTTTTTAAATTATTCTTAGTTTCTCTAAAATCTTCAACAATTAAAATCACTCTTTTAAAATACATATATCATACAGTACTAAAAATATACTCTGATATTTATGTGAACAACTTAAATTCATTATTTACTTGAAATGCTTTAAATTCTGTGAAAGTTTTTTTATTGTATTGTTATGCTTTCTTTTTTCTTTTTTTAAAAAATGTTTCCAAACGAGTTGCATGCCCTGTATGAATCCACATGATGGGTACGCGGATTCAGTTACAGAATGAGGCAAGAGAGGTGCAGAAACAGGAAAGAAAACTGCAGAAAGAGGCAAGAGGGTTACAGAAACAGGCAAGGGAGGTGCAGAAAGAGGGAACAGGGGTGCAGAAAGAGACAAGAGGGGAAACAACCTTTACAACGCAACTATTACATCGCACTACACTTACAACGCAGGCATTACAACGGAACATCCTTTACAACGCATGACACTACAACGCATACCATTACAACGCATACCATTACAATGCATGACACTACATCGCATGTCACTACAACGCAGGCATTACAACGCATACCATTACAATGCATACCATTGGAGTTAGAATAGTAACTTTTAACCCCTACACTATCCAACACTTACCCTACTGTTGCACCCTCTGGAGTTAGAATAGTATTTTTTACCCCTATACTATCCAACACTTACCCTACTGTTGCACCCCCTGGAGTTAGAATAGTAATTTTTACCCCTATACTATCCAACACTTACCCTACTGTTGCACCCCCTGGAGTTAGAATAGTAATTTGTACCCCTATACTATCCAACACTTACCCTACTGTTGCACCCCCTGGAGTTAGAATAGTAATTTTTACCCCTATACTATCCAACACTTACCCTACTGTTGCACCCCCTGGAGTTAGAATAGTAATTTTTACCCCTATACTATCCAACACTTACCCTACTGTTGCACCCCCTGGAGTTAGAATAGTAATTTTTACCCCTATACTATCCAATACTTACCATAAATGCAATGTAACAGTATGCGTTGTAATGGTATGCGTTGTAAAGATAGTATGCGATGTAATGGAATGCGTTGTAAAGGTAGTTTTTTAAAATGCGTTGTAGTGTCAGGCGATGTAATGGAATGCGTTGTAGTGGATGTTGCGATGTAAAAATTGCGTTGTAAGTGCATGCGTTGTAAAAGTATGCGTTGTAACGTCATACATACGACAAGAGAAGTGCTGAAAGAAGGAACAGAAATGCAGAAATAGGCAAGAGGCAAGAGAAGTACAGAAAGAAGCAACACAGGTGCCGGAAAAAGCAAAAGAAGTGCAGAAAGAGGCAAAGAGGTACAGAAAGAGACAACAGAGGTGCATAAAGAGACAAGAGAGGTGCAGAAAGAGAAAAGATGAGTGCAGAAAGAGGCAACAGGGGTGCAGAAAAAAGCAATAGAGGAGCAGATATAATCAAGTGAAGTGCATAAAGAAGCAACAGAGGTGCAGAAAATGCAAGAGTGGTGCAGAAAGAGACAAGAGAACTGCAAAGAGAACCACCATTGGTGCAGACAGAGGCAAGCAGGGGGTGAAAAACGGCAAGAGAAGTGCAGAAACAAGCAACAGAGGTACAGAAAGAAGCAAGAGAACTATAGAAAGAGGCAAGATAGGTACAGAAGGAGGTGTGAGAGGTACAGAAAGAGGGAAGAGGGGTGTAGAAATATGCAAGAAAGGTGCAAAAAGAAGCAAGAAAGGTGCAGAGAGAGGCAAGAGAAGTCCAGAAACAAGCAACAGAAATGTAGAAAGAGGCAGGAGAAGTGCAGAACGTGGGAGGAGGGATGTAGAAAGAAAGAAGAGGAGTGCAGAAAGAGGCAACAGAGGTGCAGAAAGAAGCAAGAGAAGTACAGAAAGAAGCAAAATGGGTGCAGAAATAGGCAAGAGGGGTGCAGAAAGAGGAAAGAGAAGTGCACAAAGAAGCAACAGAGGTACAGAAGGAGGCAAGAGAACTGCAGAAAGATGCAAGAAAGTTGCACAAACAGGCAAACAAGGTGCAGCAAGATGAAACACGGGTGCAGACATAGGCAAGAGAGGTGCAGAAATAGGGAAAAGGGGTGCGGAAAGAGGCAAGAGGGGTACAGATATTTGCAAGAGAGGTGCCGAAAAAACAAACAGAGGTGCAGAAAGAGGCAAGAGAACTGCATAAAGAGGGAAGAGGGGTGCATAAAGAGGCAAGAGAACTGCATAAAGAGGGAAGAGGGGTGCATAAAGAGGCAAGAGAGGTGCAGAAAGAGGGAAGAGAGGTACAGATAGAGGGAAGAGGGGTGCTGAAAGAGGTAAGAGGGGTGCAGAAAGAGGCAAGAGGGGTGCAGAAAGAAGCAACAGGGGTGCAGAAAGAAGCAAGAGAAGTGATGAAAGAGACAAGAGAGTTGCAAAAGCAGGCAAAAGAAGTGCAGAAAGAGGCAAGTGAGATGCAGAGAGAGGCAAGACTGGTGCAGAAAGAGGCAAAAGAGGTGCAGAAAGAGGGAAGTGAGGCGCAGAAAGAGGCAAGAGGGGTGCAGAAAGAGTGAAGAGAAGTGCAGAAAGAGGGAAGAGATGTGCAAAAGAAGCAACAGGGGTACAGAAAGAGGCAAGGGGGTGCAGAAAGAAGCAACAGAGGTGCAGAAAAAGGCAAGAGAAGTACAGAAAGACGCAAGAGAGGTACAGAAACAAGCAGGAGAGGTGCAGAAAGTGGGAACCGGGGTGCAGATAGAAGCAACACAGGTGAAGAAAGAGGCAAGAGAAGTGCAGAAGGAGGCAAGAGAGGTGCAGAAACAGGTGGGAGAGGTACTGAAAGAGGGAACAGGGGTACAGAAAGTGGCAAGAGAGGTACAGAAAAATGGAAGAGGGGAGCAGTAAGAGGTGAGAGGGAACAAAAAGAAGCAACGGAGGTACAGAAAGAAGCAAGAGATGTGATGAAAGAGACAAGAGAGTTGCAAAAGCAGGCAAAAGAAGTGCAGAAAGAGGCAAGAGAAGTGCTGAAAGAAGCAACAGAGGTGCTAATAGAAGCAAGAGAAGTGATGAAACAGACAAGAAAGTTGCAGAAAGAAACAAGAAAGGTGCAAAAAAAGGAAGAGAAGTGCAGAAAGAGGCAAGTGAGATGCAGAAAGAGGCAAGACAGGTGCGGTAAGAGGCAAGTGCAGCACAGAAAGAGCCAAGAGGGGTGCAGAAAGAGGGAAGAGAAGTGCAGGTAGAGGGAATAGACGTGCAGAAAGAGGGAACAGGAATACAGAAAGAAACAAGAGGGTTATGAAAGAAGCAAGAGAAGGGCAGAAAGAAGCATTCAGAGGTGCAGAAAGAGTCAAGAGATGTGCAGAAAGAGGCAGGAGAAGTGCAGAAACTGGGAACAGGGATGCAGAAAGAGGCAAGAGCGGTGCAGAAAGAAGCAAGAGAAGCGAAGAAAAAGAGAAGAGAGTTGCAGAAACAGGCAAAACAAGTGCAGAAAGAGGCAAGACACGTGCTGAAAGAAGCAACAGAGGTGCAGAAAGAAGCAAGAGAAGTGATGAACTAAACAAGAGAGTTGCAGAAAGAAACAAGAATGGTGCAGAAAAAAGGAAGAAAAGTGCAGAAAGTGGCAAGTGGGATGCAGAAAAATACAAGACGGGTGTAGAAAGAGGCAAGAGAGGTACTGAGAGAGGCAATTGAAGTGCAGAAAGAGGCAAGAGAGTTGCAGAAATAGGAAAGAGAGGTGCAGAAAGAGGCAAGTGAGGTGCAGAAAGAGGCAAGAGGTGGGCAGAAAGAGGGAAGAGAAGTGCAAAAAGAGGGACAGGACGTGTAGAAAGAGGGAACAGGGGTATGGAAAAAGGCAAGAGGGGTGCAGAAAGAAGCAACACAGGTGAAGAAAGAAGCAAGAGTAGTGCAGAAAGAACCAACAGAGGTGCAGAAACAGGCTGGAGAGGTGCAGAACGAGGGAACAGAGGAGCAGAGAGAGGCAAGAGAGGTAGAGAAAGACGGGAGAGGGGTGCAGAAAGAGGCAAGAGGGGTGCAGAAAGAAGCAACAGAGGTACAGAAAGAGGCAAGAGAGGTACAGAAGAAAGAAGTAAGAAAGGTGCAGAAAGAGGCAGGAGAAGTGCTGAAAAAGGAAGAAAGGTGCACAAAGAAGCAAGAGAAATGCAGAAAGAGGCAAGAGAGGCGCAGAAAGAAGCAAGAGTGATTTGCGCACCATTAGTACCGATTTAACACCCACATTTAGCAATAAGTAACAGGTGACCATTCCAGGTTTGCAAAGAACCTTCCACCACGCTGTAACACTTGTTGCTGCATTTTTGGTAACGTTTGAGCCACTTGAGCTAAAAACAAGGTTTTTTTGTTCAAATCTGCAGCTTGTGCAGCACATGATGGATTATGTGGCAAATGCGGAAAATGTCTAATTATGCGAAAATTGGTGCAGCTGAACAGTCACATAATTCCAGTGGCCCTGCTCATAATTCTGACTTGGTCCAGAAGTGCTCCTCAGTTGTTCCTTCTTTTTTTGTCTCAATGAGTTTATAGTTTAGCTTCTATGGGAATGAGGAAGACTAAACCTGAGGTTACCACTCCACAACACAGACTAGTATACCACATAATTACTCTACATAACACATAATTTCCCTCTAGATAATTCCTATACACTAAATACCACCTATTTTCTATCCACATAATTTCACTGCACAACATACCGCATAATTGCACTGCACACAACTTTCATCCACTCCACTCCAAAAAACATTAGTAAAAATCTTTTACATTTACAATTGCAATGGCCGTAACTTTCGCGAATGCGACACCTATTACATTCCAAATGCTTCTTTAACTAGTAGTTACGTTTGCAGAGTGGTGAAGAAAGGGGTCTTGGCCTCCCACCAGAGCTCAGGATTTCTGCTGCGTAGGACTTATAGGATGTACCAGGAAGGCTTTTTGGCCCCCAAAGTTCTTCAGGAGTAAAGTGGATTTCATCCCCCAACCAATAGTGTGCCAGGAGGTGGTTTGCAGAGTGGTGGATAAAGGGGGGTGTGGCCTCTGAAGACCTCTTAGCAATCACGCTGTATCTGACTTACTGGAGGTAACAGGAGGGGTAGTTGGCCCCCAAGGACATTCTTGGGGGCCAACTACCCCTTCTATTACCTCCAGTAAGTCCCACACGGCAGGATTGCTAAGTTCTCATATCAGGCCATGTCCACCTTGCTCACCACTCTGCAAACGCGATCCCTGGCATTCTCTTGGATGTGGATTGAAGTCCCCTTCACTGCTGGGGGTCCTTAGGGGCCAACTAGCTTACCTGCTACCTCCAGTAAGCCCCACATAGTGGGATTGTTGAGAGGTGGACACAAGCCATGCCCCCTTTCTCCACCACTCTGCAAACATGCCTCCTGGCATGCTCTTGGTTGGGGAATGAAGTCCTCTTGCCTACTGAGGGTCCCTGGTTGCCAACTAGCCCTCCTGTTATCTCTAGTAAGCCCCCCACAGCTGGATTGCTGAGAGGTGGTCCAAGGCCACACACCCTTTTTACACCACTCTGCAAACACAGCTCCTGGTGCACTGCTGCTTGGGGGATGAAGTTCACTTTAGTCCTGAAGTCCTCAGGACACAAGGGTACCTCATCACCCCACCAGCAGTGCTCCACGAGGTGCATTTGCAGAGTGGTGTAAAAAGTGGCGTGGCCTCAGACTACCTCTCAGCAATTCCACTGTGTTGGGCTTACTGGAGGTACCTAGTTGGCTAGTTGGCCCCTAAGGACCTTTAGTATTCAAGGGGGTTTAATCCCTCAATCCAAAATGCGCCAGGAGGCACGTTTGCTCAGTGGTGCAAGGAGGGGGTGGGGCCTCCGGCTAGATGCCGGCTTCTGTTTTTTTCATTATTGTTAGAAGGGGGCTGTGTGCCCCCCCTTCTCTTAATATGTTGTGGGCCCTGGGGGCCCCATCCCCCAAGGCCTGACTCATTGAGAGAAAATAAACGGATAGGGGACCGTGTGGTCCCCCTCCCGAAGCCAATTTCAGCCCTGGGGATCACATCCCCAGGGCATGGCCTAGTTCATATTTTTTTACATGTATTTACATGGGAGGGGGCCGTGTGGCCCCCCTTCAATGGGTCACTTTTGGCCCTGGGGACCCCATCCCCCAAGGCCAGTCTCATGTTGGGTAACGTGGGGGGATCCCCAATGCCCCTGTGGTCCCTGCCGGCTCCCTGCATCCTGCGGGGTCCGGCATTGCTTTTGGACAAGGGGAGCTGCTCACATGCAGCTCCCCTTGTCCAAAAGCAATTCTGCTTTGCTTTGTGGAAGCAAGAGCAAACTGCAATGTCCCTGGGGTGGGCACCCAGGGACATTGCTGGAGTTGGCCCCGGGGAGGTGGTGGTCCCCGGGGACAGGGGTCCACAACAGACCCCCTGAACTTAATGTGTGTATGCCCCAGGGAGGTGGTGGTCCCCAGGGCTGTGTGGGGGCATGAGCCCCCAACATATTTTTAATTGGAAAAAAACCCTGGGGTGCTGGCAGGCCCCGGGGCTGCGGGGGTATGAGTGCCACCCGCATGTAATCAGCATAGACCCGTGAAGGTGGAGGTCCCGGGGCTGAGGGGGCCCCGCACTATATTTTTTGATTGCCCATGGGACCTGGCCCACCCGTGTACTGATTGAAACAAAGCGTGAATCCTGCATTTTTTGGGACCTGGAGGTCCCTGTGGGACCCCCTGACCAGGCCTAGGGGTCAGGGTGTTTCTACCCTTCCCCCTTTTCTTTTTTAAAAATAATTTTGTTCCCTTTTTGCTTGTGACTCAGTTTTACGGAGTCACAAGATGGCTTGGTTGGGAAGTGTTGGTAGCCAATCAGGATGAAGCTCGTGATCGTGAGGGTTCGCGGATCCACCGCGGTGACCAGATATCGATATTTTTTATTTTTACATTTCTCAAAACTACTTATCGGATTTCCACCACTTGAAGCAAGGAGTGCACACTGGACCAAGAGCTACCTCTCTGCTAAATTTGGTGTAATTACATTCCGCAGTTCGGGCTGTAGCCGCAACAAATGTTCCTATGGAAATTAACATTGAGAAAACGTGTTTTGGGACAAACCTTTTTTCTGGGCCCCAGCGTGACGAATCACCGCAAAACTTTCAGCACAATAGGCATCCTGTCACAGGGAGGTGTGACCACCTCCCAGACAGGGTTTAGTATATTGGGGCTGGGTGGGTACACTCTGCACGGGGGCACATTTGGTGTCCCTGTGTATAGTCCAGATCAAACCAGTTCTGGGAGCCATTGTCTCCTGCTCTGGCACGAAACTGGACGAAGGACACAGGTGTAGCCACCCCTCTGTCCTGCCCCTCCCCTAGGAGGGTCTTCTGAATCTGTCCAACCCTCTCCCGTGGGTACAAAAAGGACTTACCTGGCTGTAAGATTTTAGATTTTGCACAGACAAGATTCTACAAGAAGAAACCACTGAACTTCGACCATCTGGACACCTTGGACTTCGCTGGACCTCGACTGGGCTGGACTTCGTCCCCCTTTCTGTCCGCAGCTTAGTTTGTGCCTTTGCTCCTTACAGGCTCAATGAAGGACCTGTGGTGCACTAAAGACAACAGACGAATCTCCCTTGGAGTGAAGGAGTCACTTCCCTGCTTTGCAGGCACCTAACCGCAACTGACTGGTCTGCTGCTCCTGAGTTCCTGTGGATTTCAGCAACACTAGAGGTGGGTTTCTGATGGTCCCTGAGATTCATCCACCCTCTCACCGAGTTTGAGGCCAGTATCCCTCGTGGGGACTGCATAACCCGTACCCCTGAGCACCGCGTCCATTTGCAGTTACATATGCTTTTTGACAATTCCCGAGCTTGTGCATACGACTCCGTATTGTCCTGACCCTGAGCAGTATTTGCACCAAAGAACTCCGGCCTCCTCGCCCTGAGTGCTCAGTGGGCTGTGCTTTGCAATCTTGTTCGAGGTCCCCTCGCGACTTCTGATCATTCGGCCTGTGGGTCCTCCTGAGGGTCATCTTGATTGTTCTTGGGCTTTCCTAGTTGCTCCAGATGTGCCCTGACTCCCCATTGCTTGGTGTGTCACCTGGACCTTGCTGGTCCACATCGTAACCTGCTTGCCCTTCCTGCGTGGGTTTCCTTTTTTCACAGCTTGTTGGTGCTGCCACCGGACACGACCACTCAGCACTCGACATCCTTCGTGGGACAGCTTGCATCTGGCTCCTGGTCATGCTTGACATCCCCTGGTTCTTGTGTCTGCAGAGTCAAGCATCCCTTCTTCGTGCCTGAAGCACCCCACATCGGTGGGCATTCGTCTACCGAGCCCCTGGTCACTCTGAAGTAAACCAGACTCTGTCCCCTCTGTTTTCATTTTCCTTTCTTCTAGAATCCAGGCTTGGATTTCACCAGACCCTTTTCACCTTCACGGCAGCAGTACTTCTTCACTTGCTTCCATAGAGAATGATGGAGGTTTCCAATACCACTTCAGACCTATGCACCCGGCTTCCCTGGGATAGGTAACTCTGGTACTACAGAATCCATGGGTGGGTTGGCACTCCAACCTCTTAAGTTCCAAAGGGTTTGCTCGAAGTCCTCCCAGAAGGGTCCTTAAACATTAACTTTCCAACCGTGACTTTCCCACAGAGTTGTACAGAGCACGCAGTCGTGTATCCTCACTGCACCCGTCCTCCATGGTCTCCCTGTGTCATCACCTTGGGTGGTTGCTTGGGGTCCCAGCGATTCTACATGCACTAGGCACTGTGTCTTGTCAAGTCGTGATTGTTATACCACTATTTTAGTATATGGTTTGGTCTCCCCCTGGAGCTCACTGTGTATTGTGCTACTTAAAACTGTTCTATTGATCTCGTATTGTGTGCTTTGTGTTCTATCCTCATGTAGAGGATAGTAGAGCGTGCTATATTAATAAATACATATTTTATATAACTACTGTGTGGTTCTCCTTCATTTAGTCATTCAGGAGGGGATGTGCTGGTAAAACAAGCTGCTTTACATTTCTTCAAGATTAAGCCTGAAGACTGCTCTCCACAGTTACCACTAGGATAGCTTTCTAAAGGTTATCTTTGACCTCATACATCATAAGGGTCATGTGGACTGGTACAGGGTGCCCACTTTAATTAGTGAACAGCATATACAAGGCCACTTTCTCACAACTAGTATGTCTCACAGAACACAATGAAGCCCAAGAGGGGTGACATCCTCACATCTTGTGCCTGATTTTTTTAAAATTATCTTTCAGCTCAGCCTTTTTTGCCCTCTCATGAGATACTACTGCATGTTCTCATGTCAGTAATACTATACTTTAACTCCCAAAAGTAAAAATGAATACAAATCTTAATGTTTAAAATTTACTTTAAAGTGTATTTTGTCCCTAATGAAAGTGCTAGTGCCAAGTATAATATAATACACCTACTCAAACCCTCGAAAGAGGACTAATATATTATGACATAATTGCAAACGGTGCCTAAAGGCCATATCCATCTAACCAGACTAGACAGATCCTTTAAATTCGACCCTGTTAATGTGTCTACAAATGTAAAAACAGATCTTCTTCAATATTAAGCCCCGTGGGCATTCTGGTGTTGAGCTTGAGGATGTACCTTGAATCCAGTCTCCTTAATCGCTGTTCCCTGTTACCTCCCCTCACATTGGTAGGTACAGCATCAAGGGCAAAATAACTCAGATCCATATCTCTACCCTCATAGACCTCCTCATAATTTCCTGAATTCTGGACAACCAGCCAGCCATCAGTTGTGGCCATTCCTGGATTGCTGACCACTAGATGTGACCTCAGGGATCAGGCCTTTTTGAATTTCATAAGTGTCTTGCGCCGCATTACACACCCAATAGTGGGGTCACTTTTTATAAGGTGCCAATGTGTGTTTGATCACGTCTAACTTCTTTATCATTTGTGCAGAAGCCTGTCATCATTCTTATGTCAAATTCCCCTGATTTCTGTCCAGCATTTTGGACAACAATAGCTCATCTCGATCCTTCCTATTGGGCCTTACTCCTAGGAGCTTGTTTCACCCCTTGTTTGTATCCCCTTTCCTGGAACTTACTGTTTAGTTGATTTTGCGCCTCCCTCAGTTGCTGCTGGTTGCTGCGATTTCTATGCATGCACACATTTTCACCATTGAGGATGCTATGCTTAAGTTTATTGTAGTGAAGCCTGCGCAAATGACGAGTGGTGTTGCCAGCTGTCGATTTTCTATGGGCCATTGTGTGGTTTCTGCCTTGCTGGACATATACTTTAAGATCCAAGAATTCCACCCCCAGCTTGCTTATAGTGGTGGTAAAGTGCAAGCTCAAATTATTGATGTTCAATTTCTCAAAGAAGGACCACGCAGAGAGTTCTGTTTCCTTCCAGATTATGAATAAATCATCAATAAAGCATGTCAACAGAATCATGTTTTCTGTGCAATCATGTGCATACTCCTGCACGACCACCTGCTCCTCGCACAAGCCCATTTGCAAATTTGCATAGCTGGGGCAAAGCAGGTGCCTATAGATGTCCCCCTGATGTCCTGTTTGTAGATGTGTTTCCCATATAGGAAGAAGTTATGTAAATACACCAACGCATCATTGTCAATAGCATCTGTTTGTGCCTGTATAGGGATATCGGTCTTGTGCTCAAGAAGTACTCTACAGCTTTAAATCCATTTTCAAATGAAATGCTTGTATAGAGAGACGTTACCATCGTGATGAGGGCATAACCCTCTTCCCATTCAATGTTATAGATCCTTCTTAAAACATCCCCAGTATGATAGATATATGAGGATAGGTTTTGGACATAGCTTTGTAGAAAAAAATCAATATACCTAGAGGTACTTAAGTCCTCAAATGGCAGAAGTTATTGGCCTGCCCGGGGGTACATTCATATTTTTATGGACCTTAAGTATAAGGTAATAAATGTGTACCAGGGAGTCTGTTCTCAGAAACTGATATTCCTCTTGACTGATTAATCCTGAAGCCTGCCACTGTGACAACTCCAGATGATAGGCCACCCTCACGCTGACCACCTCTGTTCTATCAATTTTACAATAACACTAAATATCTTTCAATTGTTTAAGTGCCTCCATAGTATACATCGCCAGCGACCAAAGGACAGTGTTTCAGCCCCTGCCTGATTGCCACACAACTACATCCTTCCTACTACTTAATTTGTCCATCAATTTAACATATTGGTCATCTGTGCGTCCATAGGTCTCTTCACCCTTCGATCGACGGCAGCCTGCAGGCACTTAAGTTCTTGCACAACTAGTTCTGCAAAAATGTCTATCCAGTTGGTGGGTAGCACTGAGACAAATGTAGAGTGGGATCTAAAGGGTGTGAGAGGGCTATCATACACATCAAGACCATGTTCAGTTAACAGCTCATCTTCAGAGACAACCACTGACATTCCTGTACCTTTTCTCTCGAGTCTTTACAGTTCCAA
This sequence comes from Triturus cristatus, assembly GCF_964204655.1. Lineage (NCBI taxonomy): Eukaryota > Metazoa > Chordata > Amphibia > Caudata > Salamandridae > Triturus > Triturus cristatus. Next base: position 469,792,832 of record NC_140593.1, on the reverse strand, counting down.
CAGTAGCCTAATGTTTGAACTTGTAGATTGCCCATTTCTCTCTGCAGTCCCATTCTTTGGTTTCTTTGGGTTGGTGGCTTGTTCAGATAATATTTGCACAACTTGAGGTTTCTAATGTATTTGAATGGATCAATATGCATCTGTGCATAATTCCGCTTGGTGGGTGAACAATAGTGAGACCCAATGATAAAATAATGTGTTTCCACTTCCGAATATTCAATATCAGAAAGGTTCACAATACTCAAAGCATTTCTCCTGAACATTTCTTCACTGGTTTATTCTGTTGTGGCTTGTGGGCTCCTTGTTCAGTGCTTCCTGTTTTTTCTTTGTCACCCCCTTTCAGATTTCTTTCTCAATTCGAGCATGGTCTGAGGTTGATTGTCCAATCTAAGCATAAAAACGCAGCTCTTCTTCCACAGAGGTAATGTCTTGACCTGATTTGCACTCAACATGTACAAGATTCTACTTTTGCCCAGTGTGCAGCATGAGTGATGAAAAAGAAACACACATAATGTTCTTTTGTTCTGAGTACCAAATTTCCCATCGCAAATGGATCCATCCATTATATCGAGACATGGCAACAATCGGATATCTGGTACCTTTTAGGATTTTCAAAAGCGATACTTCTCCAAAAATTGTATTTGCTGTGAGTAAATTTCTACAGGCAATCTGGTACACAAGAAGTAAAATTCTAAAAGCCGCTACTAAGTGACCTTGCCCATTATTCCAGCTACTTTATAACTTTCCATATATTTTATACATATTATTATAACTTTCTAAATTGATTGACTTTTATGATGAGATTGTTCTTGTAGTTTCTGTTATGTGCACATGATTGCTGGCTGAAATTGCACTGACCCCATTAGGGCACTATTTTTAAATGTATACTCTGATACTTCCTACTGTCATGGTCGTGTTGTTGTCCTAAAACCATTGTGGATGCTGCTATTGATGTACCTATACTATCTTGGGGCTGTGATGTAGTATGAACTGAATTGAATTGCACACCAGCTGTTTTTATGTACTATTTTAATATTTTCTTTACATTTTTATTGTGAATGTATGCTTTGATGGTTTACGACAAACTGAATAATGTTATTATTATATTAATAAAAATGTTGCAAATCATCTGACATTTCAAATTTCATATCACATTACATTTACCATTTTGCCAGACATGACAAGGAAGGTAGTAACATTCATTATTTTGATTACATGGCGTTTTGTAATCACTTTTCACTATTTTAAGGCCATAACTATTGCATTTTGACAGTGAGTTATGTTTTGCTGACTGTTGAATAAGCAAATAGATAGTGCTGCGAACCATACCTTGCAACTCTCCATGCTCTTTTAGTTTTAATTCAGAACCACGTTTGCACGTGAACTGGGTTTTTTCAGTTGAATTTCTCAAGGTTTTTTAAATTGATATTGAGGTGTTATTTGTAACCAAAATTAACCATAGCTTCACTTTTAAACTTATTTTTTTCAGTAAATAGTTATATATACTTTCTGAGCCTCTGCGCTGTTTCACTTGCCCTGGTAGCTCCAAAGCAACGCTCTCCTGATGCCAAGTCTTCCGGACCTCCTGACACCACTGCAGCCACTATTTTCAGTGCTGGGTGGTGGAAAAGCCTATATCGCATCCTACAAGGTCGCCATCTTGACCAAGCCCCAAGCACTAACTGTTTAAACATAAATAGGATGTGCTGGTCTTGATAACCTTCCTGTAAATAGGTTGCCCAACTGATGGCCTCCTGAAATTGGCCACTAACCTTAGCCATCTCTGACTGTAAAAAATCTGGGTTCAATTCTAATCTCTCTTTCAATAACCAAGGCTCTAAGCCACCTGCAGTCTGTTTTGGTCTCCGAGAAGCAATTAGGCAAACTTTTTTTAAACTCTGACCTCTTCTAGAAAAACTATGATCCAGGCATTGGTTACTTCTCACCTGGACTATGGCAATTCACAGCATCTGTGCTTGCCATACTACCTTCTTTATCGGCTTCAGATAGTTCAATACACACCGTCTAGACTCCTTCTAAATATTCCTCGTTAGCCCATTACAATTCATTTTAAAAGAGCTGCACTGGTGATGAGTCATAAAATGCTCTAAATTTAAGGCACTTTGTTCTGTTTACCGAGCCTTTTAAATAAACAACTAAAAAATAAGCTCAATAAAGTCAGAGTGTTAAGAAAGACTCCACCACAGTAAGGTATGACTATCTGTCCAAGTTTTAGTCATCAGTTCCAGGTTTCTCATAGAGGGAGGGCAACGCTAGCAAGCACTGACCCAACTGATGCTACTGGCCAAATGTCAATATCAATGTTTGCATTCTCATGCGCGATTATGTCCCTCACCAACCTTCCAATTACTTCCAATATTCCAATGTCCCACACAGAGATTAACTATTACTGGAGCAGATTAACAAAGCAAACAAAATTAAAGGGCTTTGCCGTTAGGTTGATTCCAATGTACACTAAAGACTCTAATAACAGAAGGAAGCTGCTCCAGATAGACTCATACTTCATAAAAGAGAATCCAAATATTGGTTCAATATTAGGAAACAAACTAATCCTTGGTACGAATTTCTTCACAGCACGTGATTTTGACTTGGATTATTGGCCACTACATTGGCTTTGGAACATCCAGGACGCTGAGAATTATCATCCTGCACGTGACTGCATTCGTGTGGATGTGGAGGATTGGGCCAATTTTTTGGAGCTTGCGATTTGGATGATTGTTGGATTTTTAAGAATTACAACTTGTGCCAATACTTTAAGGCCACCGAGTTTCGAGTATTATACTATTGATACGTCGAACATTTCTAAAACTAGCGGACCCTGTATTACCTGTTGTTGACCTTGGGAACCCTTGACCCACGTACTTAGAACGTTTGGATTGAAATTACTATATCCAAGCCCTGACGAAGTTCCATTGGAATGAAACGCGTTGGCTGATGTCCGATTTTAACAACTACAATAAAGGAAAACCATTTTTTGGATACATTTGAAGCTCTTTTGACTTTGCCTCTGGTGCACCTTCCTTCTTCTTATAAACAAACCAATCCTAACTTCCAGGAAAAACAATTAATTACTGAACCACGTCATGCACAGTCATTTCCATAGTGAGGAAGGAAAATGCAATGAACTTACAAAATACACCAAACGATTTACTGTTTCTCATCACTGAAAAGCCTGCAAGAATGGGAAAAATATCAAAACCTATCAGATGAGGAATGGGAAAGGTCATGAAATCAGAACATGTATGAACTGTAACAACAATATACTTACTTTGGGGACCATGTGGCTTGACTTATGTCGGTAGCATCATGTGTAGTCTAAAAGAAAAGAAAGTTGGAAAACATCAATGCTATCAAGAAAATATTTCATATATGTGAGTGTGATACACCGCACTATTGGACTCAATAATATAAAACCCCCCCATGGGCCTAAAAAATTATTGAATCAATTTAAGGCTTTCTGTGATGAGAGGGTCTTGGTTATTAACACCACTAAAACTAAGCTAATGATGCTGAACCCTCACAAGTCCTTCAAGGGAAGTTTGCTCCTGGACAATGTTCCACTTGAGAGGGACAGCCCATTTGACTATCTGGGCATTAAGCTGTCTGAGGGAATAGAGCAAAGAACACATGTCCATGTGAAATAAGAAAAACTGTCATGTGTGTTTGTAAAACATGCATATGTTTAATCATCAAAATATCACCTACAATACACCCTTCAAACGTTTCCCACTGACTATCATTAAATCAACTTTATATTTGCGGAAGGCTAACAAAATCTGGGCATTTTAATTGCAATCATTGTTAGCTGTAATTTGCAGAGAAAAGTTTCGACAATCTTTTACTTCTACAGAGAGAATGATCTTAAAAAAAAGAAAAGGGTGTTTTATTCTAAAATTTCTCTTTATAATTACATTCTTGCTTGATTTGGCATTTTTCAACTGACTAAAAAGCAGTCTTTTTCATTTTTTCTTTTCGTTGTACATGCAATTCTTTTGATTATTTACCAATATTTAAATTTCAATGATTCGAATTTCTTGTAAGTGATTTGGAGTTTAGTATCCAAAGTTAGCACCTCTGAAATCTTTGACAATTTTCCTTATATTTCCTGCTTGATTATTGAGCATGCTGATGAATGTGATCTATTAGGCCACTTGCTACTTCTGTATGCATCTTCTATGGCTATTTTAGCAGCACATCTCTGTTCGACTCTGCTCTCTTCGTGGTTCCCTGTATCACACTCATTGGGGGCGTATCATCAACTAGGCGATAAAAAATTATCGCCGCTTTTGCATCCGTTTTCTGACGAAAAGCGTCGATAATTTTATCGCCTAATCAGCAAGGTCACGCTATCGGGTGAAACCTTGCATTAGCGCCTGTATTCTGAACGCCCATTTTTGCATCTCTAATGAGATGCAAAGTGGGCGTTCCTGCCCTGACATAACTGGAGAAATGTCGCTAAGCGACATTTCTCCAATTATCAATGGGCAGGCTAACCTGCAGAGCGACAAGCCTGCTTCAAGACTGACTTAGCCATGATATCCTATGTAAGGTGGATATCATGGCTAAGTATGCCTTGCCCTATCATCAAGCTATCGCCAAACTTTGTGAGATTATCGTTGGATTTCCAGCGATAATCTCACATTTGGCAGTTAGCGCTTGGAATTTTATCGCTTTTGAGATAATCGTTGCTAATAGCACGCTACCTCAGTGATAAAATTCCACGTTACCCAGCGATAATTATCCTAGCGCTAAGTGCGCTTAGCGATAATTACTGCCGGTCCTTGATGATATGCCCCATTGGTTCGCCCCTCTCTTCAAACCAGTCAGGGAACAGTTGAATTTCCTTATTAAACTATTCTTGCTTCAAACACTTTCACCTGGCACCAAGAAATTCCACAGAGGTATATACTCATACTCATCTTGCTTAGAAAACACTAGTTCAACTGTTTAGGAGCTCATGTGGTGGCTACGTGGGACCAGCAGTTTCAATCTGGCAACACACATCAGACTCCTAAGAAAAAGCAGAGCCAGGCTGAGCTACTTGTATCAATGCTTAAAATAGGCATACATTTGAAGCAAAACAATGGTATTTATAATAGGTGTGGTTTTCATCCTTCATAGCAAGGAATTGTGAATTGACTCATGTCAAAGAATTGCACACTGATATACTTAACCATTACATTAATTCGTATTTGCCCTAGAATCATATAAAATAGCTAGACAAAATGTGTAATTTTAGGCACAGTGCTGAAGCTATTAACATCTTTCAGAAAGGCGCATAAAACTGGACACATCACAGTTTTAGCATTCTCTACGGCATGAAAGAAAATGTATCTATTTCAGAGAAACAATGACATGCTGTGAAAAAACAGAAACCTCCCTAATCTAAAGCAGAGTACAAGAGACACCCAACGTGGAAGCTCCTTTTGAAGATGCATTTGTTGCTAGAGATTCTTTATGAAGTTTCAAAGCAAATACGAGGGATCCCCTGCAGTATCAAACGCCAATGAAAACACTGACTCAGGCATTTTCCATGCGAACAGGAGAGTGACAATGTATGAAAGTATAATGAAACATGCAGGCATTACTCAAGTGGCAGTGTTACACTAAAGAGTGTGTTACTAAGGCCTTTGTTACTTAGGAATCAATTGAGCATAGCTAATAAGAGATATTGGAAGGTATCTTTTCATGATTAAAACAATGGTGAATGGATATATATATATATTTTTTAAATGTTTTATATTGTCAAGATTTTAGTTAACCATATAATATAATTTCTTTGACTGACTGACTGAATGTATAATTAATTCACTGTATAATGTAACCTTATTAAATTTTTCAGCTGGATTGTGGGATCGGGCATGTTTCGGTTCTGGGAAGTCTCCTAAAAAATGTGATCTTTGCCACACGCAGCCATGACCCGTACTTAATTTGTGAACAATTAGTACCAGTGCCCAAAATGTTGCCCATTGTCGGGGTAATCAAAGATCTGGGAGCTGAATGTTAGGGCTGCAAGTCTTCGTTCCACCTCATTCCTCTTTTTTTTCCACCAGATGCTCTCTGTCCCTTTATCTCACTCTTGCAGATTCTTTTTCCCTCCTACTTTCTTCCTGTGTTAGTGTTTTTCAATCTTTCCCTTCCTCTGGCATGTGTAGTCAGACCTATTTTCAGAGACAGTGTGTAAAGCATTTACACATAACCAACAGTAATACAGTTAAAACAATACAAACACCAGTTTAGAAAAATATCCAATAATTCTATATATCCAAAACAAGAACAAAATGAGAAAAAAATACAACATACAGTACTTCAAAAATATATATTTTGCAAGATATTCTTAAAATGCAGAAATACCTCAAAAACACAGTTGGTACGAGTCGGTAGCTTCGTCTAGGGCTACTGCAATGCTGAAAACAACAGAGTCTGACAGTTCCAGCCAATCGCGTTTGTACGGACCGGTGAAAGCGTTGACAGACTCGGTAAGAATACCTTTCTCGTTGCGGCTGGCACATTGGTGCAAGCCGTTCGCGGCAACCCGTTGCGGTTGCATTGCAAAATGGAAGCGGTGCAGGGTGCAGTGCCCTCTCAATGCGGTGCAGGCAGTGGCTTGGTGACGATCATCCAGGTGGTGTCAGTGAGACCAAGGCTTATGGTGCAGGGTGAGGCAGTGCTCGATGCAGTGTTGACAGGTTACGGTGCAAGCTACAGAGCCGGTTAGCACGAGCTGGCGTCAGTTGGCACAGACTGCTGTGGGACAAGGCAGTGCTTTGTGAAACTTATGAGTGCTGCCCCCTGCCACGATGTGGTCATGGGTGTCAAAGTCAGCAGCAGCGACGGTGTCGGTGAGACAAAGGATGGCAAAGTGAAGCAGGGCGGTGCGGAGTGTGGTGCCCACAGGTCACGGGTCAAGCAGCGGCTCGGTGGTGGTGGCGGCGGTCGTCGTCGTCAGAGAGACCAGGGTTGCAGTGCAAGATGAGGACGGTGCCTTCTGCGGTGCCGTCATGACACCGAACCAGCAATGAAGTCGGTTGTGTTTGCCTTCTCTGGGGCAACTGAAACAGTGGTTTCAGAAGTAGTACTCAGAGGTTGGTGAAGTCTTTGCCGTCCCTGAGACTTCAGAACAGGAGGCAAGCTCTACTTCAAGCCCTTGGAGATACTCAGCACAAGTAAAAGAAAGTTTAGTCCAGTCCTTTCACTGCCCGAGGCAGAAGAAGCAACTGCAGGCCAATCCAACAAAGCAACAACACAGCAAAGGGGCAGTTCTCCTCCTGGCAGCTCTTCCAGCTCTTCTTCTTGGCAGGTTCCTTGATTCCAGCGAGTTCTAAAATTCTGGGGTCTGGGCCCCAATATTTATACTCAAATTCCTTTGTCCTCTTAGGCAGAGAGTGTCTGTGCTTAGTCCAAACCAGTTGGTCCTCTCTGGCCCAGCTTCCCTGCAGGAGGCGGAGACAGCATTGTCTACAGCAGACCAGGCCCATTCAGGTGCAAGGAAATCTCCTCCCACTACTGTAAATGCAGCCCAGGTCTATTCAGCCCAGCCCTGACTCATTCAGACTCTCTGGATCCCCTGTATATCCCCAGCCCCTGTCATTCCAAAGCCAGCCAGTCAATACACATCCTATCAGAGGAACACAGGATGGCTAAGCAAGAAAATACCTACTTTCTAAAATTGGTATTTTCCAACACAGAATCTAAAAATCACCATCACTAAAGGATGCATCTTTAGATTCTGAGTTCAGGCATACTAAACTTTATTTTCCTATCTGGTCCCGATGGAAGTTATATTTATAAGATGTTAGAAAATAACTCCAATGCTTTCCTATTGGCCAGATAGCCTTTTAATAGTTAAAACAAAATTGGCAGTATTTCACTATTAGACCATGCCACATGCACCAGGGCATGTCCTACCTCTCACATACACTGCCCACAGGGGTACCTTGGGACCTACCTTCGGTGTGACTAACATGTAGGAAAAGGGAAGGTTAGGTCCTGGCAAGTGGGTTCACTTGCCAAGTTGACATGGCAGTACCAGACTGCAGACAGGCTCTGCAATGGCAGGCCTGAGTTACATTTTCCAGGCTACTCGTGTGGGTGGCACAATAGTGGTGCAGGCCCACTAGTACCATTTGATTTACAGGCCCTGACACTCTCAGTGCACTTTACTATGGACTCACCAGTAAATCAAATATGCCAATCAGGGAAACACCAATCCATAATACCTTGTAAAAGAGGGCATATGCATTTTAGCACTGATCAGCAATGGTTAAGTGCCCAGAGCCCTAAAACCAACAAAGACAGGTCAGGAAAAAATAGGAGGAAGAAGCTAAAGGTTTGGGGATAACCCTGAAAAAGGGCCATTTCCAACAGTACCCTTTCAAGTAATTTTAAATATTCAACAGTAGCTATGCAAGACTCTTGGGCACCTACCACAGTTATTGCAGTTCCAAATCAGAGGGGACATCATGATGGATTTCAATCAGATAGCTCCAGGAATCACAGCCCTAATTGCACGGCTCAAATTAACCCGGCAGATGGTCTGTCTAGAATACAAACAGATTCTGTCAGGAGGCTTGGTAGCGGCTCCAGTATGTCCACAAACAAAGCACCAGTTATCTCAAGCCAACAGGCAGAACCGCCCACTCCTGGTGCACTAAGAACTTTGCAACTCTCCCCAGAGGCGACACCCTTAGTAAATGAAGACTCCAGCCAGTTAAAAAAAAAGGTCGTCCACTGGCTTCTAAACTCTGTAGATTGTTTTAGTGGTGAGGAACTTTTCAGACGCATAAATAAGGTACAACGAGTGTCCTGGGTTGGGCATCACCCAAAGGAGGTTGCACGTGACTGCATTGTGGTCAACTTTAGAAACTGGGACATGGCAGGTCGTCTCTTGGACATAGTATCCAGGTTGCCTTTACTGGGAGGAAGGATTTAGGCAGTACCTCTTTGTTACTTTTATAGCCCTATCAAGCAAAATTTCTCAAAGCCACTTTTTTCCAAAATCGGTGCCTCGGAGCTATCTGCCATTTCAACATATCCTCGTTTCTCTCCTCTCGAGCAAATTGATTGACTACACATACAGAGACTAGACTCTGTCCTAGGCCATGTGAAAGAGTCCAGGAGGTTATCTCTACTGCCCCCAGTATCTACATGTACAGACACAGTTATTGAAAATACAAGTAGCAAAGAAACGACTAGTCAGGCCTTAATAGTTGTGATCTAAGTGCTCCTCCTAGAGAGAGTATAGTTATTACACATAAGGGCAACAGGGTCAGTTGTTTGTTTTGGAATGTAGCCGGAATCGCGTCCAGGGTTAGACATTATGACTGGATAGATTTTATAAATGGGCACGATATTATTTGTCTTCAAGAGACCTGGGTTCGCAACAAGATTTACATAGACTGCTTCATATCCATCGAAACACCTGATGTCTGATCGAATGGAGGTCATGATCACGGAGGCATGCTTACGTTAATATCAACAACCCTGCATAACAAAGTTAGTTCCTTTAACCTGGATTCCTAACACTTTCAATTTATTAATGTTTTATATCAAGTAAATGTAACACTTATTATTGTAAATTTGTATCATAATTTTATTTCTTCTAATACTGAATTAGTGGCTGGTCTTGAATCCTCATTAGGCAAACACATTATGGAGTCGAATACTGATTATATAATATTATGGGGTGGGGATTTCAACTGTAGACCCTGTGCTTTTTCACAGGAGTCTGCATGTACATACATGGAAGTATCCCCTGAGGTACAATGTCATTTTGAACATACCCCCTGTGGCATAATTTTTAATGCTATGTTATTTAAATTTTCTTTTTTTAACCTTAGATTTGATTACAGGGGCAGCTCAGGAGGAGTTCACACATATTAGTAGTAGGAGGGGCAGCCTTATTGATTGTAATGCACTTTCTGACCACTTTAAACCCAAGTCAGTAAAGTTCTCGATTTTAAAAATATTCTTTAGTGATCATCTTCCTGGATTAATTCAGTTTGAAACACTTATCAGGCAAAGGAGCCTAGTAGTGCCCCCCTTATCCCATAATAGAAACAAGGGCCTAATATGTAAATGGGGGTCCATGAATCCTGAGTTGGTTTTGGAAAAACTAATGAACATTTGTAGACCACAATTCATGATGTGTCTTGAAAGTGATGTAACTCCAAAGAGCATGTTAGAATCCTTCACTGCCATTACACGTACACTAAATGAGATTTTAAAGAAAACTGACAGAAGGCATAGTGCATGTAAACAATTTAAATTGTTGAATAGTGATTGTTCAAAGTCACACTCTAAGTTATAGGAAACTTTAAAACAAAAGCCCAGGGATCTTGAACAGTTATGAGCCTGTAGACACCAGTATAAAAAGACTTTAGCGGAATGGAGGGAGACTATGAGGGAGGAGGCTTGGGAGAGGCTGTACGAAGCTAGTGTCACCAAAAAATGCAGTCTCTTTTGAAGGACCAATAATGCCTCATTCTTCCACGACAGTCATAATAACACCATTCATGTCACAATCCCCCCACTCGGATGGGTTGCCCATTTCTCCGCAATCTATGGGAGTGGCGAGGCCTGTGATAATTATGCAGTAGGGGCTGCAATAAATCTAGATCCGCCTACAATCCAGGAAGTCACAAATGCATTTAGTCTGACCAAGAAAAATAAGGCAGCAGGCCCAGATGGTGTACCAACCAATCTCTTCCTGGCAAAACCTGATCTATGGCTCCCTATTTTAACTAATATTCTAAGTTGTGTTTCAGCCCCAGGGCCGCCAGAATCTGGGTCCACTGCAATAATTGTTCCTATTTTCAAAAAGGGAGACAAGTCGAACCCCAGATGTTATTTCCCTATATCCTTGATTGAGACTACATGTAAATTGATGGGAAGGGTTTTACTTGACTGCCTTGCATCATGGACAGCTGAAAAGGGGCCTTTTCTGACATTCAATATGGTTTTAGAAGAGGTCTGAGCACTGTGGAGCAGTGCCTAAACCTCCACCTGGTAATAAGTAAATATACTTTGGCAAAAAACCGAATCTATATTTGGGTTTCGTGTACTTGACTTCTGTCTTTGATTGTGTGGTGAGAGGAAAATTATGGGAAAAGATGTTAGAAGTAGGTATTGATGCGCCTCTGCACAAATACACTGCAATGTCATGGGCAGAGTTAGATATGGGGCAGATGGAGAACTATCTACTAAATTTAAGATAAATAGCGGCATGCGCCAGGTGTGTGTGTTAGCCCCATTTTTGTTTTGTCGGAACACAAACAATTTGGAGAGTTGTTTGAATGTAGGGGCGATTGACGTTCCAAGGGTGGGCAGGAAAATCTCCCCGCTCTATTACATGCAGATGACTGTGTACTAAACTCAAGAACAGGTGTGGGGCTCCAATCCCTAGATAACAGATTCAATGAATTTATGAGTGAGCTAGGCCTAAAGGCCAACACAGCCAAGTCACATGTCATGGTGGTGGGGAAAGCACACTGTAAAAAAAGAGCTTGTTTTGTTAATAATAAAAACATATCTCTGGTACAACATTTCTCCTACCTAGGCATTCCTTTCCACCATTCCTTTCAACTTGTAGAAGCTAGGAGAAGGAGCTTTGAAAATATGCCTATAGCCCTAGCCAGGTTTAGTGGGATCTTGGGTCTAAACCGACTAAGACCCTCCTTAATATTTATAATGCCCGGTGCTGTGCTGTGATTTTGTATGGGGCAGGGGCTTGGGGCTTTTGTAAATCATCAACTTTACAAACCACAGAAAAAAGGTTTCTTAGAAAAATTATGTCCACCCCACCCACCATGCCCTCCATCATCTGTCATAAGGAATTGGTGTTAATTCCCCTGGCAGATCGAATACAAATCGCTCCTACTATGTTATGGCGCTTGATTTGGGCTAAGAAAGAGCCAGCCCTTAACTGCGAAATTATTCAGGATTGCCTAAAGTAAAACCATGTACACAAAATACCATGACTCGGCCACAGTAAGTCGCAACTATCACTAGTAGACAGATAAGACTGCTTTGCCGACCCTTATCTTATTAAATCCGTTTTGAAATCCCAACAAAAAAAAGATCTTTTAAATGTTTTAATGGTGCGACGAGAACAGGGGGAGGCGAGCAAAAAGCTTGTAGCCGATTATTTACATCTGGTTACCAAAAATGGAAATGAGCCATATCCTCTGTACCCCTTTAGTCATTCCCCAAAAATCTTTCTTTTAAGATTTAGATTGGCATTGCGCAACTTCTGGTGTTGTATCCCAGTAAAACTTATCACAACACCGACCTGGATCCCTGCCCCTGCAATTGTAATTCAGTGCAGAAAATGCCTAATTTTCTTTTTTCTTGTCAGCTATATGATAATCCACGCAGGAAATTCATTTTACCACTTCTGAGGGTGCTGAATATTAGAAAATGCAGGCCGGCTCTATTTTACCTTCGGCTACTCCAATCAGAATATATCTGCAAAATGATTTACAGATTCATTTCTGCTGCAACTTGTTTAGGGAGGCTAGTCAGAAAATGATTGATCTGCTTCACCTCTAAGATTATATTTTAAACTTGATCTTTCCCACTAGCCTATATAGGTTACTAGTGAATTTGGAAACTTTTAAACCTTTTCTGCGAACTTTAGTAGGCATCATGCACTTTGCATAAGTGTCTGTCTCTAGGTTCCTATTTCTGTTTGAGTCTTCCGGCATTGGCTAAAGGCGCTATGCACTTTATAAAGAAAAATGAATGAATATTGTTTTATAGTGATTAATCTAGGACATTGAATTTTAAATGACTGGACCTGGATGGTCGTTGATTTTTGTCCTCATTAATTTTAAACGTGTTAAGTTGTTTCTTTTTGAGCCCACTAGTTAAAGGTACTATGCACTTTATAAAGAAAAGAAACTATTTACTCATAAGGTGAGGTGTCATGTTTTGTAAAATTTTAACATTACTGATGTACAAACTGAATTGATGCTTTTTTTGTATTGTCTTTTTTATCTGTGACTTTTATGGTTTGATAAAAACTGAATAAAGTTCTATTTGATTTTGATACATTCAAGTATGTTTGGAGGGGTAGACAGTTTCTCAGAGTGAAAATGGCCTGTCACCGTATCATGATGTAGTTTTCTTTAAAGAGGTGTCACTTCAGCTTTTTTCAACATTGAGGTAGCACGGGAGCCTCCTTGATGGTATCAGTCTAGACCATAAGCACATAGAAAGTGAAGGGCTAATGCCTTATTTTTACTTTTTTCTTGTCTTCAACTCCAGTCTGATCATGTCCTGGCTGCGGATAAGCCGAGAGTCAATGAAATGGTGGTGAGCCTGTCAACTACATAGGCAACATGCCAGTCATTATGAATTTGCATATGATGCAGCTGGTTTTGAAGCTGGCACAATGAACTCATCAGAGAGGCGGTTATCTGGTAAGAATTCTTCAAACACTTTGTGAGGCTTGCTGCAGCTTATAAGATTCCACTAAGGGGGGGGGGTATTGTATTACAGATAGAGGCCAGGAAATTGCCACCATACAGATGCAAGAATGTGAGGGCTTGAACTGTCATTTTGATGTCACGTTCTTTCTTTTTCTTGGAAAATTGCAGACATTCTGTTCTGTGTAGTTACATTTCATGTAGGTGCTTGATGTCTGGTGCCGGTGTGAAGTGCAGGTTGCATGTCAGATGTTGGATTTTTGGAGCAATGAGTCTTTCCAATCTAATTAAGTGCCATTGGAGTAATGGTGAATTCTGATGTTGTGGTGGATGAAAAGAGTTGCAAGTGGCTTCATATATTGATGGAAGATGACAGGGGACAAAATGTAACCCTGGGGAACTCTGAAGGTGATATGAATCTATTGCAACCTGGAGGTACCCATATGAATGAACAGGTGCCAATTGGGTAGGTAGGTGGAGAACCAGGCCCATTCAGGTGCAAGGAAATCTCCTCCCACTACTGTAAATGCAGCCCAGGTCTATTCAGCCCAGCCCTGACTCATTCAGACTCTCTGGATCCCCTGTATATCCCCAGCCCCTGTCATTCCAAAGCCAGCCAGTCAATACACATCCTATCAGAGGAATACAGGATGGCTAAGCAAGAAAATACCTACTTTCTAAAATTGGTATTTTCCAACACAGAATCTAAAAATCACCATCACTAAAGGATGCATCTTTAGATTCTGAGTTCAGGCATACTAAACTTTATTTTCCTATCTGGTCCCGATGGAAGTTATATTTATAAGATGTTAGAAAATAACTCCAATGCTTTCCTATTGGCCAGATAGCCTTTTAATAGTTAAAACAAAATTGGCAGTATTTCACTATTAGACCATGCCACATGCACCAGGGCATGTCCTACCTCTCACATACACTGCCCACAGGGGTACCTTGGGACCTACCTTCGGGGTGACTAACATGTAGGAAAAGGGAAGGTTAGGTCCTGGCAAGTGGGTTCACTTGCCAAGTTGACATGGCAGTACCAGACTGCAGACAGGCTCTGCAATGGCAGGCCTGAGTTACATTTTCCAGGCTACTCGTGTGGGTGGCACAATAGTGGTGCAGGCCCACTAGTACCATTTGATTTACAGGCCCTGACACTCTCAGTGCACTTTACTATGGACTCACCAGTAAATCAAATATGCCAATCAGGGAAACACCAATCCATAATACCTTGTAAAAGAGGGCATATGCATTTTAGCACTGATCAGCAATGGTTAAGTGCCCAGAGCCCTAAAACCAACAAAGACAGGTCAGGAAAAAATAGGAGGAAGAAGCTAAAGGTTTGGGGATAACCCTGAAAAAGGGCCATTTCCAACAGTACCCTTTCAAGTAATTTTAAATATTCAACAGTAGCTATGCAAGACTCTTGGGCACCTACCACAGTTATTGCAGTTCCAAATCAGAGGGGACATCATGATGGATTTCAATCAGATAGCTCCAGGAATCACAGCCCTAATTGCACGGCTCAAATTAACCCGGCAGATGGTCTGTCTAGAATACAAACAGATTCTGTCAGGAGGCTTGGTAGCGGCTCCAGTATGTCCACAAACAAAGCACCAGTTATCTCAAGCCAACAGGCAGAACCGCCCACTCCTGGTGCACTAAGAACTTTGCAACTCTCCCCAGAGGCGACACCCTTAGTAAATGAAGACTCCAGCCAGTTAAAAAAAAAGGTCGTCCACTGGCTTCTAAACTCTGTAGATTGTTTTAGTGGTGAGGAACTTTTCAGACGCATAAATAAGGTACAACGAGTGTCCTGGGTTGGGCATCACCCAAAGGAGGTTGCACGTGACTGCATTGTGGTCAACTTTAGAAACTGGGACATGGCAGGTCGTCTCTTGGACATAGTATCCAGGTTGCCTTTACTGGGAGGAAGGATTTAGGCAGTACCTCTTTGTTACTTTTATAGCCCTATCAAGCAAAATTTCTCAAAGCCACTTTTTTCCAAAATCGGTGCCTCGGAGCTATCTGCCATTTCAACATATCCTCGTTTCTCTCCTCTCGAGCAAATTGATTGACTACACATACAGAGACTAGACTCTGTCCTAGGCCATGTGAAAGAGTCCAGGAGGTTATCTCTACTGCCCCCAGTATCTACATGTACAGACACAGTTATTGAAAATACAAGTAGCAAAGAAACGACTAGTCAGGCCTTAATAGTTGTGATCTAAGTGCTCCTCCTAGAAAGAGTATAGTTATTACACATAAGGGCAACAGGGTCAGTTGTTTGTTTTGGAATGTAGCCGGAATCGCGTCCAGGGTTAGACATTATGACTGGATAGATTTTATAAATGGGCACGATATTATTTGTCTTCAAGAGACCTGGGTTCGCAACAAGATTTACATAGACTGCTTCATATCCATCGAAACACCTGATGTCTGATCGAATGGAGGTCATGATCACGGAGGCATGCTTACGTTAATATCAACAACCCTGCATAACAAAGTTAGTTCCTTTAACCTGGATTCCTAACACTTTCAATTTATTAATGTTTTATATCAAGTAAATGTAACACTTATTATTGTAAATTTGTATCATAATTTTATTTCTTCTAATACTGAATTAGTGGCTGGTCTTGAATCCTCATTAGGCAAACACATTATGGAGTCGAATACTGATTATATAATATTATGGGGTGGGGATTTCAACTGTAGACCCTGTGCTTTTTCACAGGAGTCTGCATGTACATACATGGAAGTATCCCCTGAGGTACAATGTCATTTTGAACATACCCCCTGTGGCATAATTTTTAATGCTATGTTATTTAAATTTTCTTTTTTTAACCTTAGATTTGATTACAGGGGCAGCTCAGGAGGAGTTCACACATATTAGTAGTAGGAGGGGCAGCCTTATTGATTGTAATGCACTTTCTGACCACTTTAAACCCAAGTCAGTAAAGTTCTCGATTTTAAAAATATTCTTTAGTGATCATCTTCCTGGATTAATTCAGTTTGAAACACTTATCAGGCAAAGTAGCCTAGTAGTGCCCCCCTTATCCCATAATAGAAACAAGGGCCTAATATGTAAATGGGGGTCCATGAATCCTGAGTTGGTTTTGGAAAAACTAATGAACATTTGTAGACCACAATTCATGATGTGTCTTGAAAGTGATGTAACTCCAAAGAGCATGTTAGAATCCTTCACTGCCATTACACGTACACTAAATGAGATTTTAAAGAAAACTGACAGAAGGCATAGTGCATGTAAACAATTTAAATTGTTGAATAGTGATTGTTCAAAGTCACACTCTAAGTTATAGGAAACTTTAAAACAAAAGCCCAGGGATCTTGAACAGTTATGAGCCTGTAGACACCAGTATAAAAAGACTTTAGCGGAATGGAGGGAGACTATGAGGGAGGAGGCTTGGGAGAGGCTGTACGAAGCTAGTGTCACCAAAAAATGCAGTCTCTTTTGAAGGACCAATAATGCCTCATTCTTCCACGACAGTCATAATAACACCATTCATGTCACAATCCCCCCACTCGGATGGGTTGCCCATTTCTCCGCAATCTATGGGAGTGGCGAGGCCTGTGATAATTATGCAGTAGGGGCTGCAATAAATCTAGATCCGCCTACAATCCAGGAAGTCACAAATGCATTTAGTCTGACCAAGAAAAATAAGGCAGCAGGCCCAGATGGTGTACCAACCAATCTCTTCCTGGCAAAACCTGATCTATGGCTCCCTATTTTAACTAATATTCTAAGTTGTGTTTCAGCCCCAGGGCCGCCAGAATCTGGGTCCACTGCAATAATTGTTCCTATTTTCAAAAAGGGAGACAAGTCGAACCCCAGATGTTATTTCCCTATATCCTTGATTGAGACTACATGTAAATTGATGGGAAGGGTTTTACTTGACTGCCTTGCATCATGGACAGCTGAAAAGGGGCCTTTTCTGACATTCAATATGGTTTTAGAAGAGGTCTGAGCACTGTGGAGCAGTGCCTAAACCTCCACCTGGTAATAAGTAAATATACTTTGGCAAAAAACCGAATCTATATTTGGGTTTCGTGTACTTGACTTCTGTCTTTGATTGTGTGGTGAGAGGAAAATTATGGGAAAAGATGTTAGAAGTAGGTATTGATGCGCCTCTGCACAAATACACTGCAATGTCATGGGCAGAGTTAGATATGGGGCAGATGGAGAACTATCTACTAAATTTAAGATAAATAGCGGCATGCGCCAGGTGTGTGTGTTAGCCCCATTTTTGTTTTGTCGGAACACAAACAATTTGGAGAGTTGTTTGAATGTAGGGGCGATTGACGTTCCAAGGGTGGGCAGGAAAATCTCCCCGCTCTATTACATGCAGATGACTGTGTACTAAACTCAAGAACAGGTGTGGGGCTCCAATCCCTAGATAACAGATTCAATGAATTTATGAGTGAGCTAGGCCTAAAGGCCAACACAGCCAAGTCACATGTCATGGTGGTGGGGAAAGCACACTGTAAAAAAAGAGCTTGTTTTGTTAATAATAAAAACATATCTCTGGTACAACATTTCTCCTACCTAGGCATTCCTTTCCACCATTCCTTTCAACTTGTAGAAGCTAGGAGAAGGAGCTTTGAAAATATGCCTATAGCCCTAGCCAGGTTTAGTGGGAAGCTTGGGTCTAAACCGACTAAGACCCTCCTTAATATTTATAATGCCCGGTGCTGTGCTGTGATTTTGTATGGGGCAGGGGCTTGGGGCTTTTGTAAATCATCAACTTTACAAACCACAGAAAAAAGGTTTCTTAGAAAAATTATGTCCACCCCACCCACCATGCCCTCCATCATCTGTCATAAGGAATTGGTGTTAATTCCCCTGGCAGATCGAATACAAATCGCTCCTACTATGTTATGGCGCTTGATTTGGGCTAAGAAAGAGCCAGCCCTTAACTGCGAAATTATTCAGGATTGCCTAAAGTAAAACCATGTACACAAAATACCATGACTCGGCCACAGTAAGTCGCAACTATCACTAGTAGACAGATAAGACTGCTTTGCCGACCCTTATCTTATTAAATCCGTTTTGAAATCCCAACAAAAAAAAGATCTTTTAAATGTTTTAATGGTGCGACGAGAACAGGGGGAGGCGAGCAAAAAGCTTGTAGCCGATTATTTACATCTGGTTACCAAAAATGGAAATGAGCCATATCCTCTGTACCCCTTTAGTCATTCCCCAAAAATCTTTCTTTTAAGATTTAGATTGGCATTGCGCAACTTCTGGTGTTGTATCCCAGTAAAACTTATCACAACACCGACCTGGATCCCTGCCCCTGCAATTGTAATTCAGTGCAGAAAATGCCTAATTTTCTTTTTTCTTGTCAGCTATATGATAATCCACGCAGGAAATTCATTTTACCACTTCTGAGGGTGCTGAATATTAGAAAATGCAGGCCGGCTCTATTTTACCTTCGGCTACTCCAATCAGAATATATCTGCAAAATGATTTACAGATTCATTTCTGCTGCAACTTGTTTAGGGAGGCTAGTCAGAAAATGATTGATCTGCTTCACCTCTAAGATTATATTTTAAACTTGATCTTTCCCACTAGCCTATATAGGTTACTAGTGAATTTGGAAACTTTTAAACCTTTTCTGCGAACTTTAGTAGGCATCATGCACTTTGCATAAGTGTCTGTCTCTAGGTTCCTATTTCTGTTTGAGTCTTCCGGCATTGGCTAAAGGCGCTATGCACTTTATAAAGAAAAATGAATGAATATTGTTTTATAGTGATTAATCTAGGACATTGAATTTTAAATGACTGGACCTGGATGGTCGTTGATTTTTGTCCTCATTAATTTTAAACGTGTTAAGTTGTTTCTTTTTGAGCCCACTAGTTAAAGGTACTATGCACTTTATAAAGAAAAGAAACTATTTACTCATAAGGTGAGGTGTCATGTTTTGTAAAATTTTAACATTACTGATGTACAAACTGAATTGATGCTTTTTTTGTATTGTCTTTTTTATCTGTGACTTTTATGGTTTGATAAAAACTGACTAAAGTTCTATTTGATTTTGATACATTCAAGTATGTTTGGAGGGGTAGACAGTTTCTCAGAGTGAAAATGGCCTGTCACCGTATCATGATGTAGTTTTCTTTAAAGAGGTGTCACTTCAGCTTTTTTCAACATTGAGGTAGCACGGGAGCCTCCTTGATGGTATCAGTCTAGACCATAAGCACATAGAAAGTGAAGGGCTAATGCCTTATTTTTACTTTTTTCTTGTCTTCATCTCCAGTCTGATCATGTCCTGGCTGCGGATAAGCCGAGAGTCAATGAAATGGTGGTGAGCCTGTCAACTACATAGGCAACATGCCAGTCATTATGAATTTGCATATGATGCAGCTGGTTTTGAAGCTGGCACAATGAACTCATCAGAGAGGCGGTTATCTGGTAAGAATTCTTCAAACACTTTGTGAGGCTTGCTGCAGCTTATAAGATTCCACTAAGGGGGGGGGGGTATTGTATTACAGATAGAGGCCAGGAAATTGCCACCATACAGATGCAAGAATGTGAGGGCTTGAACTGTCATTTTGATGTCACGTTCTTTCTTTTTCTTGGAAAATTGCAGACATTCTGTTCTGTGTAGTTACATTTCATGTAGGTGCTTGATGTCTGGTGCCGGTGTGAAGTGCAGGTTGCATGTCAGATGTTGGATTTTTGGAGCAATGAGTCTTTCCAATCTAATTAAGTGCCATTGGAGTAATGGTGAATTCTGATGTTGTGGTGGATGAAAAGAGTTGCAAGTGGCTTCATATATTGATGGAAGATGACAGGGGACAAAATGTAACCCTGGGGAACTCTGAAGGTGATATGAATCTATTGCAACCTGGAGGTACCCATATGAATGAACAGGTGCCAATTGGGTAGGTAGGTGGAGAACCAGGCCCATTCAGGTGCAAGGAAATCTCCTCCCACTACTGTAAATGCAGCCCAGGTCTATTCAGCCCAGCCCTGACTCATTCAGACTCTCTGGATCCCCTGTATATCCCCAGCCCCTGTCATTCCAAAGCCAGCCAGTCAATACACATCCTATCAGAGGAACACAGGATGGCTAAGCAAGAAAATACCTACTTTCTAAAATTGGTATTTTCCAACACAGAATCTAAAAATCACCATCACTAAAGGATGCATCTTTAGATTCTGAGTTCAGGCATACTAAACTTTATTTTCCTATCTGGTCCCGATGGAAGTTATATTTATAAGATGTTAGAAAATAACTCCAATGCTTTCCTATTGGCCAGATAGCCTTTTAATAGTTAAAACAAAATTGGCAGTATTTCACTATTAGACCATGCCACATGCACCAGGGCATGTCCTACCTCTCACATACACTGCCCACAGGGGTACCTTGGGACCTACCTTCGGGGTGACTAACATGTAGGAAAAGGGAAGGTTAGGTCCTGGCAAGTGGGTTCACTTGCCAAGTTGACATGGCAGTACCAGACTGCAGACAGGCTCTGCAATGGCAGGCCTGAGTTACATTTTCCAGGCTACTCGTGTGGGTGGCACAATAGTGGTGCAGGCCCACTAGTACCATTTGATTTACAGGCCCTGACACTCTCAGTGCACTTTACTATGGACTCACCAGTAAATCAAATATGCCAATCAGGGAAACACCAATCCATAATACCTTGTAAAAGAGGGCATATGCATTTTAGCACTGATCAGCAATGGTTAAGTGCCCAGAGCCCTAAAACCAACAAAGACAGGTCAGGAAAAAATAGGAGGAAGAAGCTAAAGGTTTGGGGATAACCCTGAAAAAGGGCCATTTCCAACAGTACCCTTTCAAGTAATTTTAAATATTCAACAGTAGCTATGCAAGACTCTTGGGCACCTACCACAGTTATTGCAGTTCCAAATCAGAGGGGACATCATGATGGATTTCAATCAGATAGCTCCAGGAATCACAGCCCTAATTGCACGGCTCAAATTAACCCGGCAGATGGTCTGTCTAGAATACAAACAGATTCTGTCAGGAGGCTTGGTAGCGGCTCCAGTATGTCCACAAACAAAGCACCAGTTATCTCAAGCCAACAGGCAGAACCGCCCACTCCTGGTGCACTAAGAACTTTGCAACTCTCCCCAGAGGCGACACCCTTAGTAAATGAAGACTCCAGCCAGTTAAAAAAAAAGGTCGTCCACTGGCTTCTAAACTCTGTAGATTGTTTTAGTGGTGAGGAACTTTTCAGACGCATAAATAAGGTACAACGAGTGTCCTGGGTTGGGCATCACCCAAAGGAGGTTGCACGTGACTGCATTGTGGTCAACTTTAGAAACTGGGACATGGCAGGTCGTCTCTTGGACATAGTATCCAGGTTGCCTTTACTGGGAGGAAGGATTTAGGCAGTACCTCTTTGTTACTTTTATAGCCC
This sequence comes from Triturus cristatus, assembly GCF_964204655.1. Lineage (NCBI taxonomy): Eukaryota > Metazoa > Chordata > Amphibia > Caudata > Salamandridae > Triturus > Triturus cristatus. The sequence continues at coordinate 469,770,966 of NC_140593.1, read as the reverse complement.
TATCAAGCAAAATTTCTCAAAGCCACTTTTTTCCAAAATCGGTGCCTCGGAGCTATCTGCCATTTCAACATATCCTCGTTTCTCTCCTCTCGAGCAAATTGATTGACTACACATACAGAGACTAGACTCTGTCCTAGGCCATGTGAAAGAGTCCAGGAGGTTATCTCTACTGCCCCCAGTATCTACATGTACAGACACAGTTATTGAAAATACAAGTAGCAAAGAAACGACTAGTCAGGCCTTAATAGTTGTGATCTAAGTGCTCCTCCTAGAGAGAGTATAGTTATTACACATAAGGGCAACAGGGTCAGTTGTTTGTTTTGGAATGTAGCCGGAATCGCGTCCAGGGTTAGACATTATGACTGGATAGATTTTATAAATGGGCACGATATTATTTGTCTTCAAGAGACCTGGGTTCGCAACAAGATTTACATAGACTGCTTCATATCCATCGAAACACCTGATGTCTGATCGAATGGAGGTCATGATCACGGAGGCATGCTTACGTTAATATCAACAACCCTGCATAACAAAGTTAGTTCCTTTAACCTGGATTCCTAACACTTTCAATTTATTAATGTTTTATATCAAGTAAATGTAACACTTATTATTGTAAATTTGTATCATAATTTTATTTCTTCTAATACTGAATTAGTGGCTGGTCTTGAATCCTCATTAGGCAAACACATTATGGAGTCGAATACTGATTATATAATATTATGGGGTGGGGATTTCAACTGTAGACCCTGTGCTTTTTCACAGGAGTCTGCATGTACATACATGGAAGTATCCCCTGAGGTACAATGTCATTTTGAACATACCCCCTGTGGCATAATTTTTAATGCTATGTTATTTAAATTTTCTTTTTTTAACCTTAGATTTGATTACAGGGGCAGCTCAGGAGGAGTTCACACATATTAGTAGTAGGAGGGGCAGCCTTATTGATTGTAATGCACTTTCTGACCACTTTAAACCCAAGTCAGTAAAGTTCTCGATTTTAAAAATATTCTTTAGTGATCATCTTCCTGGATTAATTCAGTTTGAAACACTTATCAGGCAAAGGAGCCTAGTAGTGCCCCCCTTATCCCATAATAGAAACAAGGGCCTAATATGTAAATGGGGGTCCATGAATCCTGAGTTGGTTTTGGAAAAACTAATGAACATTTGTAGACCACAATTCATGATGTGTCTTGAAAGTGATGTAACTCCAAAGAGCATGTTAGAATCCTTCACTGCCATTACACGTACACTAAATGAGATTTTAAAGAAAACTGACAGAAGGCATAGTGCATGTAAACAATTTAAATTGTTGAATAGTGATTGTTCAAAGTCACACTCTAAGTTATAGGAAACTTTAAAACAAAAGCCCAGGGATCTTGAACAGTTATGAGCCTGTAGACACCAGTATAAAAAGACTTTAGCGGAATGGAGGGAGACTATGAGGGAGGAGGCTTGGGAGAGGCTGTACGAAGCTAGTGTCACCAAAAAATGCAGTCTCTTTTGAAGGACCAATAATGCCTCATTCTTCCACGACAGTCATAATAACACCATTCATGTCACAATCCCCCCACTCGGATGGGTTGCCCATTTCTCCGCAATCTATGGGAGTGGCGAGGCCTGTGATAATTATGCAGTAGGGGCTGCAATAAATCTAGATCCGCCTACAATCCAGGAAGTCACAAATGCATTTAGTCTGACCAAGAAAAATAAGGCAGCAGGCCCAGATGGTGTACCAACCAATCTCTTCCTGGCAAAACCTGATCTATGGCTCCCTATTTTAACTAATATTCTAAGTTGTGTTTCAGCCCCAGGGCCGCCAGAATCTGGGTCCACTGCAATAATTGTTCCTATTTTCAAAAAGGGAGACAAGTCGAACCCCAGATGTTATTTCCCTATATCCTTGATTGAGACTACATGTAAATTGATGGGAAGGGTTTTACTTGACTGCCTTGCATCATGGACAGCTGAAAAGGGGCCTTTTCTGACATTCAATATGGTTTTAGAAGAGGTCTGAGCACTGTGGAGCAGTGCCTAAACCTCCACCTGGTAATAAGTAAATATACTTTGGCAAAAAACCGAATCTATATTTGGGTTTCGTGTACTTGACTTCTGTCTTTGATTGTGTGGTGAGAGGAAAATTATGGGAAAAGATGTTAGAAGTAGGTATTGATGCGCCTCTGCACAAATACACTGCAATGTCATGGGCAGAGTTAGATATGGGGCAGATGGAGAACTATCTACTAAATTTAAGATAAATAGCGGCATGCGCCAGGTGTGTGTGTTAGCCCCATTTTTGTTTTGTCGGAACACAAACAATTTGGAGAGTTGTTTGAATGTAGGGGCGATTGACGTTCCAAGGGTGGGCAGGAAAATCTCCCCGCTCTATTACATGCAGATGACTGTGTACTAAACTCAAGAACAGGTGTGGGGCTCCAATCCCTAGATAACAGATTCAATGAATTTATGAGTGAGCTAGGCCTAAAGGCCAACACAGCCAAGTCACATGTCATGGTGGTGGGGAAAGCACACTGTAAAAAAAGAGCTTGTTTTGTTAATAATAAAAACATATCTCTGGTACAACATTTCTCCTACCTAGGCATTCCTTTCCACCATTCCTTTCAACTTGTAGAAGCTAGGAGAAGGAGCTTTGAAAATATGCCTATAGCCCTAGCCAGGTTTAGTGGGATCTTGGGTCTAAACCGACTAAGACCCTCCTTAATATTTATAATGCCCGGTGCTGTGCTGTGATTTTGTATGGGGCAGGGGCTTGGGGCTTTTGTAAATCATCAACTTTACAAACCACAGAAAAAAGGTTTCTTAGAAAAATTATGTCCACCCCACCCACCATGCCCTCCATCATCTGTCATAAGGAATTGGTGTTAATTCCCCTGGCAGATCGAATACAAATCGCTCCTACTATGTTATGGCGCTTGATTTGGGCTAAGAAAGAGCCAGCCCTTAACTGCGAAATTATTCAGGATTGCCTAAAGTAAAACCATGTACACAAAATACCATGACTCGGCCACAGTAAGTCGCAACTATCACTAGTAGACAGATAAGACTGCTTTGCCGACCCTTATCTTATTAAATCCGTTTTGAAATCCCAACAAAAAAAAGATCTTTTAAATGTTTTAATGGTGCGACGAGAACAGGGGGAGGCGAGCAAAAAGCTTGTAGCCGATTATTTACATCTGGTTACCAAAAATGGAAATGAGCCATATCCTCTGTACCCCTTTAGTCATTCCCCAAAAATCTTTCTTTTAAGATTTAGATTGGCATTGCGCAACTTCTGGTGTTGTATCCCAGTAAAACTTATCACAACACCGACCTGGATCCCTGCCCCTGCAATTGTAATTCAGTGCAGAAAATGCCTAATTTTCTTTTTTCTTGTCAGCTATATGATAATCCACGCAGGAAATTCATTTTACCACTTCTGAGGGTGCTGAATATTAGAAAATGCAGGCCGGCTCTATTTTACCTTCGGCTACTCCAATCAGAATATATCTGCAAAATGATTTACAGATTCATTTCTGCTGCAACTTGTTTAGGGAGGCTAGTCAGAAAATGATTGATCTGCTTCACCTCTAAGATTATATTTTAAACTTGATCTTTCCCACTAGCCTATATAGGTTACTAGTGAATTTGGAAACTTTTAAACCTTTTCTGCGAACTTTAGTAGGCATCATGCACTTTGCATAAGTGTCTGTCTCTAGGTTCCTATTTCTGTTTGAGTCTTCCGGCATTGGCTAAAGGCGCTATGCACTTTATAAAGAAAAATGAATGAATATTGTTTTATAGTGATTAATCTAGGACATTGAATTTTAAATGACTGGACCTGGATGGTCGTTGATTTTTGTCCTCATTAATTTTAAACGTGTTAAGTTGTTTCTTTTTGAGCCCACTAGTTAAAGGTACTATGCACTTTATAAAGAAAAGAAACTATTTACTCATAAGGTGAGGTGTCATGTTTTGTAAAATTTTAACATTACTGATGTACAAACTGAATTGATGCTTTTTTTGTATTGTCTTTTTTATCTGTGACTTTTATGGTTTGATAAAAACTGAATAAAGTTCTATTTGATTTTGATACATTCAAGTATGTTTGGAGGGGTAGACAGTTTCTCAGAGTGAAAATGGCCTGTCACCGTATCATGATGTAGTTTTCTTTAAAGAGGTGTCACTTCAGCTTTTTTCAACATTGAGGTAGCACGGGAGCCTCCTTGATGGTATCAGTCTAGACCATAAGCACATAGAAAGTGAAGGGCTAATGCCTTATTTTTACTTTTTTCTTGTCTTCAACTCCAGTCTGATCATGTCCTGGCTGCGGATAAGCCGAGAGTCAATGAAATGGTGGTGAGCCTGTCAACTACATAGGCAACATGCCAGTCATTATGAATTTGCATATGATGCAGCTGGTTTTGAAGCTGGCACAATGAACTCATCAGAGAGGCGGTTATCTGGTAAGAATTCTTCAAACACTTTGTGAGGCTTGCTGCAGCTTATAAGATTCCACTAAGGGGGGGGGGTATTGTATTACAGATAGAGGCCAGGAAATTGCCACCATACAGATGCAAGAATGTGAGGGCTTGAACTGTCATTTTGATGTCACGTTCTTTCTTTTTCTTGGAAAATTGCAGACATTCTGTTCTGTGTAGTTACATTTCATGTAGGTGCTTGATGTCTGGTGCCGGTGTGAAGTGCAGGTTGCATGTCAGATGTTGGATTTTTGGAGCAATGAGTCTTTCCAATCTAATTAAGTGCCATTGGAGTAATGGTGAATTCTGATGTTGTGGTGGATGAAAAGAGTTGCAAGTGGCTTCATATATTGATGGAAGATGACAGGGGACAAAATGTAACCCTGGGGAACTCTGAAGGTGATATGAATCTATTGCAACCTGGAGGTACCCATATGAATGAACAGGTGCCAATTGGGTAGGTAGGTGGAGAACCAGGCCCATTCAGGTGCAAGGAAATCTCCTCCCACTACTGTAAATGCAGCCCAGGTCTATTCAGCCCAGCCCTGACTCATTCAGACTCTCTGGATCCCCTGTATATCCCCAGCCCCTGTCATTCCAAAGCCAGCCAGTCAATACACATCCTATCAGAGGAATACAGGATGGCTAAGCAAGAAAATACCTACTTTCTAAAATTGGTATTTTCCAACACAGAATCTAAAAATCACCATCACTAAAGGATGCATCTTTAGATTCTGAGTTCAGGCATACTAAACTTTATTTTCCTATCTGGTCCCGATGGAAGTTATATTTATAAGATGTTAGAAAATAACTCCAATGCTTTCCTATTGGCCAGATAGCCTTTTAATAGTTAAAACAAAATTGGCAGTATTTCACTATTAGACCATGCCACATGCACCAGGGCATGTCCTACCTCTCACATACACTGCCCACAGGGGTACCTTGGGACCTACCTTCGGGGTGACTAACATGTAGGAAAAGGGAAGGTTAGGTCCTGGCAAGTGGGTTCACTTGCCAAGTTGACATGGCAGTACCAGACTGCAGACAGGCTCTGCAATGGCAGGCCTGAGTTACATTTTCCAGGCTACTCGTGTGGGTGGCACAATAGTGGTGCAGGCCCACTAGTACCATTTGATTTACAGGCCCTGACACTCTCAGTGCACTTTACTATGGACTCACCAGTAAATCAAATATGCCAATCAGGGAAACACCAATCCATAATACCTTGTAAAAGAGGGCATATGCATTTTAGCACTGATCAGCAATGGTTAAGTGCCCAGAGCCCTAAAACCAACAAAGACAGGTCAGGAAAAAATAGGAGGAAGAAGCTAAAGGTTTGGGGATAACCCTGAAAAAGGGCCATTTCCAACAGTACCCTTTCAAGTAATTTTAAATATTCAACAGTAGCTATGCAAGACTCTTGGGCACCTACCACAGTTATTGCAGTTCCAAATCAGAGGGGACATCATGATGGATTTCAATCAGATAGCTCCAGGAATCACAGCCCTAATTGCACGGCTCAAATTAACCCGGCAGATGGTCTGTCTAGAATACAAACAGATTCTGTCAGGAGGCTTGGTAGCGGCTCCAGTATGTCCACAAACAAAGCACCAGTTATCTCAAGCCAACAGGCAGAACCGCCCACTCCTGGTGCACTAAGAACTTTGCAACTCTCCCCAGAGGCGACACCCTTAGTAAATGAAGACTCCAGCCAGTTAAAAAAAAAGGTCGTCCACTGGCTTCTAAACTCTGTAGATTGTTTTAGTGGTGAGGAACTTTTCAGACGCATAAATAAGGTACAACGAGTGTCCTGGGTTGGGCATCACCCAAAGGAGGTTGCACGTGACTGCATTGTGGTCAACTTTAGAAACTGGGACATGGCAGGTCGTCTCTTGGACATAGTATCCAGGTTGCCTTTACTGGGAGGAAGGATTTAGGCAGTACCTCTTTGTTACTTTTATAGCCCTATCAAGCAAAATTTCTCAAAGCCACTTTTTTCCAAAATCGGTGCCTCGGAGCTATCTGCCATTTCAACATATCCTCGTTTCTCTCCTCTCGAGCAAATTGATTGACTACACATACAGAGACTAGACTCTGTCCTAGGCCATGTGAAAGAGTCCAGGAGGTTATCTCTACTGCCCCCAGTATCTACATGTACAGACACAGTTATTGAAAATACAAGTAGCAAAGAAACGACTAGTCAGGCCTTAATAGTTGTGATCTAAGTGCTCCTCCTAGAAAGAGTATAGTTATTACACATAAGGGCAACAGGGTCAGTTGTTTGTTTTGGAATGTAGCCGGAATCGCGTCCAGGGTTAGACATTATGACTGGATAGATTTTATAAATGGGCACGATATTATTTGTCTTCAAGAGACCTGGGTTCGCAACAAGATTTACATAGACTGCTTCATATCCATCGAAACACCTGATGTCTGATCGAATGGAGGTCATGATCACGGAGGCATGCTTACGTTAATATCAACAACCCTGCATAACAAAGTTAGTTCCTTTAACCTGGATTCCTAACACTTTCAATTTATTAATGTTTTATATCAAGTAAATGTAACACTTATTATTGTAAATTTGTATCATAATTTTATTTCTTCTAATACTGAATTAGTGGCTGGTCTTGAATCCTCATTAGGCAAACACATTATGGAGTCGAATACTGATTATATAATATTATGGGGTGGGGATTTCAACTGTAGACCCTGTGCTTTTTCACAGGAGTCTGCATGTACATACATGGAAGTATCCCCTGAGGTACAATGTCATTTTGAACATACCCCCTGTGGCATAATTTTTAATGCTATGTTATTTAAATTTTCTTTTTTTAACCTTAGATTTGATTACAGGGGCAGCTCAGGAGGAGTTCACACATATTAGTAGTAGGAGGGGCAGCCTTATTGATTGTAATGCACTTTCTGACCACTTTAAACCCAAGTCAGTAAAGTTCTCGATTTTAAAAATATTCTTTAGTGATCATCTTCCTGGATTAATTCAGTTTGAAACACTTATCAGGCAAAGGAGCCTAGTAGTGCCCCCCTTATCCCATAATAGAAACAAGGGCCTAATATGTAAATGGGGGTCCATGAATCCTGAGTTGGTTTTGGAAAAACTAATGAACATTTGTAGACCACAATTCATGATGTGTCTTGAAAGTGATGTAACTCCAAAGAGCATGTTAGAATCCTTCACTGCCATTACACGTACACTAAATGAGATTTTAAAGAAAACTGACAGAAGGCATAGTGCATGTAAACAATTTAAATTGTTGAATAGTGATTGTTCAAAGTCACACTCTAAGTTATAGGAAACTTTAAAACAAAAGCCCAGGGATCTTGAACAGTTATGAGCCTGTAGACACCAGTATAAAAAGACTTTAGCGGAATGGAGGGAGACTATGAGGGAGGAGGCTTGGGAGAGGCTGTACGAAGCTAGTGTCACCAAAAAATGCAGTCTCTTTTGAAGGACCAATAATGCCTCATTCTTCCACGACAGTCATAATAACACCATTCATGTCACAATCCCCCCACTCGGATGGGTTGCCCATTTCTCCGCAATCTATGGGAGTGGCGAGGCCTGTGATAATTATGCAGTAGGGGCTGCAATAAATCTAGATCCGCCTACAATCCAGGAAGTCACAAATGCATTTAGTCTGACCAAGAAAAATAAGGCAGCAGGCCCAGATGGTGTACCAACCAATCTCTTCCTGGCAAAACCTGATCTATGGCTCCCTATTTTAACTAATATTCTAAGTTGTGTTTCAGCCCCAGGGCCGCCAGAATCTGGGTCCACTGCAATAATTGTTCCTATTTTCAAAAAGGGAGACAAGTCGAACCCCAGATGTTATTTCCCTATATCCTTGATTGAGACTACATGTAAATTGATGGGAAGGGTTTTACTTGACTGCCTTGCATCATGGACAGCTGAAAAGGGGCCTTTTCTGACATTCAATATGGTTTTAGAAGAGGTCTGAGCACTGTGGAGCAGTGCCTAAACCTCCACCTGGTAATAAGTAAATATACTTTGGCAAAAAACCGAATCTATATTTGGGTTTCGTGTACTTGACTTCTGTCTTTGATTGTGTGGTGAGAGGAAAATTATGGGAAAAGATGTTAGAAGTAGGTATTGATGCGCCTCTGCACAAATACACTGCAATGTCATGGGCAGAGTTAGATATGGGGCAGATGGAGAACTATCTACTAAATTTAAGATAAATAGCGGCATGCGCCAGGTGTGTGTGTTAGCCCCATTTTTGTTTTGTCGGAACACAAACAATTTGGAGAGTTGTTTGAATGTAGGGGCGATTGACGTTCCAAGGGTGGGCAGGAAAATCTCCCCGCTCTATTACATGCAGATGACTGTGTACTAAACTCAAGAACAGGTGTGGGGCTCCAATCCCTAGATAACAGATTCAATGAATTTATGAGTGAGCTAGGCCTAAAGGCCAACACAGCCAAGTCACATGTCATGGTGGTGGGGAAAGCACACTGTAAAAAAAGAGCTTGTTTTGTTAATAATAAAAACATATCTCTGGTACAACATTTCTCCTACCTAGGCATTCCTTTCCACCATTCCTTTCAACTTGTAGAAGCTAGGAGAAGGAGCTTTGAAAATATGCCTATAGCCCTAGCCAGGTTTAGTGGGAAGCTTGGGTCTAAACCGACTAAGACCCTCCTTAATATTTATAATGCCCGGTGCTGTGCTGTGATTTTGTATGGGGCAGGGGCTTGGGGCTTTTGTAAATCATCAACTTTACAAACCACAGAAAAAAGGTTTCTTAGAAAAATTATGTCCACCCCACCCACCATGCCCTCCATCATCTGTCATAAGGAATTGGTGTTAATTCCCCTGGCAGATCGAATACAAATCGCTCCTACTATGTTATGGCGCTTGATTTGGGCTAAGAAAGAGCCAGCCCTTAACTGCGAAATTATTCAGGATTGCCTAAAGTAAAACCATGTACACAAAATACCATGACTCGGCCACAGTAAGTCGCAACTATCACTAGTAGACAGATAAGACTGCTTTGCCGACCCTTATCTTATTAAATCCGTTTTGAAATCCCAACAAAAAAAAGATCTTTTAAATGTTTTAATGGTGCGACGAGAACAGGGGGAGGCGAGCAAAAAGCTTGTAGCCGATTATTTACATCTGGTTACCAAAAATGGAAATGAGCCATATCCTCTGTACCCCTTTAGTCATTCCCCAAAAATCTTTCTTTTAAGATTTAGATTGGCATTGCGCAACTTCTGGTGTTGTATCCCAGTAAAACTTATCACAACACCGACCTGGATCCCTGCCCCTGCAATTGTAATTCAGTGCAGAAAATGCCTAATTTTCTTTTTTCTTGTCAGCTATATGATAATCCACGCAGGAAATTCATTTTACCACTTCTGAGGGTGCTGAATATTAGAAAATGCAGGCCGGCTCTATTTTACCTTCGGCTACTCCAATCAGAATATATCTGCAAAATGATTTACAGATTCATTTCTGCTGCAACTTGTTTAGGGAGGCTAGTCAGAAAATGATTGATCTGCTTCACCTCTAAGATTATATTTTAAACTTGATCTTTCCCACTAGCCTATATAGGTTACTAGTGAATTTGGAAACTTTTAAACCTTTTCTGCGAACTTTAGTAGGCATCATGCACTTTGCATAAGTGTCTGTCTCTAGGTTCCTATTTCTGTTTGAGTCTTCCGGCATTGGCTAAAGGCGCTATGCACTTTATAAAGAAAAATGAATGAATATTGTTTTATAGTGATTAATCTAGGACATTGAATTTTAAATGACTGGACCTGGATGGTCGTTGATTTTTGTCCTCATTAATTTTAAACGTGTTAAGTTGTTTCTTTTTGAGCCCACTAGTTAAAGGTACTATGCACTTTATAAAGAAAAGAAACTATTTACTCATAAGGTGAGGTGTCATGTTTTGTAAAATTTTAACATTACTGATGTACAAACTGAATTGATGCTTTTTTTGTATTGTCTTTTTTATCTGTGACTTTTATGGTTTGATAAAAACTGACTAAAGTTCTATTTGATTTTGATACATTCAAGTATGTTTGGAGGGGTAGACAGTTTCTCAGAGTGAAAATGGCCTGTCACCGTATCATGATGTAGTTTTCTTTAAAGAGGTGTCACTTCAGCTTTTTTCAACATTGAGGTAGCACGGGAGCCTCCTTGATGGTATCAGTCTAGACCATAAGCACATAGAAAGTGAAGGGCTAATGCCTTATTTTTACTTTTTTCTTGTCTTCATCTCCAGTCTGATCATGTCCTGGCTGCGGATAAGCCGAGAGTCAATGAAATGGTGGTGAGCCTGTCAACTACATAGGCAACATGCCAGTCATTATGAATTTGCATATGATGCAGCTGGTTTTGAAGCTGGCACAATGAACTCATCAGAGAGGCGGTTATCTGGTAAGAATTCTTCAAACACTTTGTGAGGCTTGCTGCAGCTTATAAGATTCCACTAAGGGGGGGGGGGGTATTGTATTACAGATAGAGGCCAGGAAATTGCCACCATACAGATGCAAGAATGTGAGGGCTTGAACTGTCATTTTGATGTCACGTTCTTTCTTTTTCTTGGAAAATTGCAGACATTCTGTTCTGTGTAGTTACATTTCATGTAGGTGCTTGATGTCTGGTGCCGGTGTGAAGTGCAGGTTGCATGTCAGATGTTGGATTTTTGGAGCAATGAGTCTTTCCAATCTAATTAAGTGCCATTGGAGTAATGGTGAATTCTGATGTTGTGGTGGATGAAAAGAGTTGCAAGTGGCTTCATATATTGATGGAAGATGACAGGGGACAAAATGTAACCCTGGGGAACTCTGAAGGTGATATGAATCTATTGCAACCTGGAGGTACCCATATGAATGAACAGGTGCCAATTGGGTAGGTAGGTGGAGAACCAGGCCCATTCAGGTGCAAGGAAATCTCCTCCCACTACTGTAAATGCAGCCCAGGTCTATTCAGCCCAGCCCTGACTCATTCAGACTCTCTGGATCCCCTGTATATCCCCAGCCCCTGTCATTCCAAAGCCAGCCAGTCAATACACATCCTATCAGAGGAACACAGGATGGCTAAGCAAGAAAATACCTACTTTCTAAAATTGGTATTTTCCAACACAGAATCTAAAAATCACCATCACTAAAGGATGCATCTTTAGATTCTGAGTTCAGGCATACTAAACTTTATTTTCCTTTCTGGTCCCGATGGAAGTTATATTTATAAGATGTTAGAAAATAACTCCAATGCTTTCCTATTGGCCAGATAGCCTTTTAATAGTTAAAACAAAATTGGCAGTATTTCACTATTAGACCATGCCACATGCACCAGGGCATGTCCTACCTCTCACATACACTGCCCACAGGGGTACCTTGGGACCTACCTTCGGGGTGACTAACATGTAGGAAAAGGGAAGGTTAGGTCCTGGCAAGTGGGTTCACTTGCCAAGTTGACATGGCAGTACCAGACTGCAGACAGGCTCTGCAATGGCAGGCCTGAGTTACATTTTCCAGGCTACTCGTGTGGGTGGCACAATAGTGGTGCAGGCCCACTAGTACCATTTGATTTACAGGCCCTGACACTCTCAGTGCACTTTACTATGGACTCACCAGTAAATCAAATATGCCAATCAGGGAAACACCAATCCATAATACCTTGTAAAAGAGGGCATATGCATTTTAGCACTGATCAGCAATGGTTAAGTGCCCAGAGCCCTAAAACCAACAAAGACAGGTCAGGAAAAAATAGGAGGAAGAAGCTAAAGGTTTGGGGATAACCCTGAAAAAGGGCCATTTCCAACAGTACCCTTTCAAGTAATTTTAAATATTCAACAGTAGCTATGCAAGACTCTTGGGCACCTACCACAGTTATTGCAGTTCCAAATCAGAGGGGACATCATGATGGATTTCAATCAGATAGCTCCAGGAATCACAGCCCTAATTGCACGGCTCAAATTAACCCGGCAGATGGTCTGTCTAGAATACAAACAGATTCTGTCAGGAGGCTTGGTAGCGGCTCCAGTATGTCCACAAACAAAGCACCAGTTATCTCAAGCCAACAGGCAGAACCGCCCACTCCTGGTGCACTAAGAACTTTGCAACTCTCCCCAGAGGCGACACCCTTAGTAAATGAAGACTCCAGCCAGTTAAAAAAAAAGGTCGTCCACTGGCTTCTAAACTCTGTAGATTGTTTTAGTGGTGAGGAACTTTTCAGACGCATAAATAAGGTACAACGAGTGTCCTGGGTTGGGCATCACCCAAAGGAGGTTGCACGTGACTGCATTGTGGTCAACTTTAGAAACTGGGACATGGCAGGTCGTCTCTTGGACATAGTATCCAGGTTGCCTTTACTGGGAGGAAGGATTTAGGCAGTACCTCTTTGTTACTTTTATAGCCCTATCAAGCAAAATTTCTCAAAGCCACTTTTTTCCAAAATCGGTGCCTCGGAGCTATCTGCCATTTCAACATATCCTCGTTTCTCTCCTCTCGAGCAAATTGATTGACTACACATACAGAGACTAGACTCTGTCCTAGGCCATGTGAAAGAGTCCAGGAGGTTATCTCTACTGCCCCCAGTATCTACATGTACAGACACAGTTATTGAAAATACAAGTAGCAAAGAAACGACTAGTCAGGCCTTAATAGTTGTGATCTAAGTGCTCCTCCTAGAGAGAGTATAGTTATTACACATAAGGGCAACAGGGTCAGTTGTTTGTTTTGGAATGTAGCCGGAATCGCGTCCAGGGTTAGACATTATGACTGGATAGATTTTATAAATGGGCACGATATTATTTGTCTTCAAGAGACCTGGGTTCGCAACAAGATTTACATAGACTGCTTCATATCCATCGAAACACCTGATGTCTGATCGAATGGAGGTCATGATCACGGAGGCATGCTTACGTTAATATCAACAACCCTGCATAACAAAGTTAGTTCCTTTAACCTGGATTCCTAACACTTTCAATTTATTAATGTTTTATATCAAGTAAATGTAACACTTATTATTGTAAATTTGTATCATAATTTTATTTCTTCTAATACTGAATTAGTGGCTGGTCTTGAATCCTCATTAGGCAAACACATTATGGAGTCGAATACTGATTATATAATATTATGGGGTGGGGATTTCAACTGTAGACCCTGTGCTTTTTCACAGGAGTCTGCATGTACATACATGGAAGTATCCCCTGAGGTACAATGTCATTTTGAACATACCCCCTGTGGCATAATTTTTAATGCTATGTTATTTAAATTTTCTTTTTTTAACCTTAGATTTGATTACAGGGGCAGCTCAGGAGGAGTTCACACATATTAGTAGTAGGAGGGGCAGCCTTATTGATTGTAATGCACTTTCTGACCACTTTAAACCCAAGTCAGTAAAGTTCTCGATTTTAAAAATATTCTTTAGTGATCATCTTCCTGGATTAATTCAGTTTGAAACACTTATCAGGCAAAGGAGCCTAGTAGTGCCCCCCTTATCCCATAATAGAAACAAGGGCCTAATATGTAAATGGGGGTCCATGAATCCTGAGTTGGTTTTGGAAAAACTAATGAACATTTGTAGACCACAATTCATGATGTGTCTTGAAAGTGATGTAACTCCAAAGAGCATGTTAGAATCCTTCACTGCCATTACACGTACACTAAATGAGATTTTAAAGAAAACTGACAGAAGGCATAGTGCATGTAAACAATTTAAATTGTTGAATAGTGATTGTTCAAAGTCACACTCTAAGTTATAGGAAACTTTAAAACAAAAGCCCAGGGATCTTGAACAGTTATGAGCCTGTAGACACCAGTATAAAAAGACTTTAGCGGAATGGAGGGAGACTATGAGGGAGGAGGCTTGGGAGAGGCTGTACGAAGCTAGTGTCACCAAAAAATGCAGTCTCTTTTGAAGGACCAATAATGCCTCATTCTTCCACGACAGTCATAATAACACCATTCATGTCACAATCCCCCCACTCGGATGGGTTGCCCATTTCTCCGCAATCTATGGGAGTGGCGAGGCCTGTGATAATTATGCAGTAGGGGCTGCAATAAATCTAGATCCGCCTACAATCCAGGAAGTCACAAATGCATTTAGTCTGACCAAGAAAAATAAGGCAGCAGGCCCAGATGGTGTACCAACCAATCTCTTCCTGGCAAAACCTGATCTATGGCTCCCTATTTTAACTAATATTCTAAGTTGTGTTTCAGCCCCAGGGCCGCCAGAATCTGGGTCCACTGCAATAATTGTTCCTATTTTCAAAAAGGGAGACAAGTGGAACCCCAGATGTTATTTCCCTATATCCTTGATTGAGACTACATGTAAATTGATGGGAAGGGTTTTACTTGACTGCCTTGCATCATGGACAGCTGAAAAGGGGCCTTTTCTGACATTCAATATGGTTTTAGAAGAGGTCTGAGCACTGTGGAGCAGTGCCTAAACCTCCACCTGGTAATAAGTAAATATACTTTGGCAAAAAACCGAATCTATATTTGGGTTTCGTGTACTTGACTTCTGTCTTTGATTGTGTGGTGAGAGGAAAATTATGGGAAAAGATGTTAGAAGTAGGTATTGATGCGCCTCTGCACAAATACACTGCAATGTCATGGGCAGAGTTAGATATGGGGCAGATGGAGAACTATCTACTAAATTTAAGATAAATAGCGGCATGCGCCAGGTGTGTGTGTTAGCCCCATTTTTGTTTTGTCGGAACACAAACAATTTGGAGAGTTGTTTGAATGTAGGGGCGATTGACGTTCCAAGGGTGGGCAGGAAAATCTCCCCGCTCTATTACATGCAGATGACTGTGTACTAAACTCAAGAACAGGTGTGGGGCTCCAATCCCTAGATAACAGATTCAATGAATTTATGAGTGAGCTAGGCCTAAAGGCCAACACAGCCAAGTCACATGTCATGGTGGTGGGGAAAGCACACTGTAAAAAAAGAGCTTGTTTTATTAATAATAAAAACATATCTCTGGTACAACATTTCTCCTACCTAGGCATTCCTTTCCACCATTCCTTTCAACTTGTAGAAGCTAGGAGAAGGAGCTTTGAAAATATGCCTATAGCCCTAGCCAGGTTTAGTGGGAAGCTTGGGTCTAAACCGACTAAGACCCTCCTTAATATTTATAATGCCCGGTGCTGTGCTGTGATTTTGTATGGGGCAGGGGCTTGGGGCTTTTGTAAATCATCAACTTTACAAACCACAGAAAAAAGGTTTCTTAGAAAAATTATGTCCACCCCACCCACCATGCCCTCCATCATCTGTCATAAGGAATTGGTGTTAATTCCCCTGGCAGATCGAATACAAATCGCTCCTACTATGTTATGGCGCTTGATTTGGGCTAAGAAAGAGCCAGCCCTTAACTGCGAAATTATTCAGGATTGCCTAAAGTAAAACCATGTACACAAAATACCATGACTCGGCCACAGTAAGTCGCAACTATCACTAGTAGACAGATAAGACTGCTTTGCCGACCCTTATCTTATTAAATCCGTTTTGAAATCCCAACAAAAAAAAGATCTTTTAAATGTTTTAATGGTGCGACGAGAACAGGGGGAGGCGAGCAAAAAGCTTGTAGCCGATTATTTACATCTGGTTACCAAAAATGGAAATGAGCCATATCCTCTGTACCCCTTTAGTCATTCCCCAAAAATCTTTCTTTTAAGATTTAGATTGGCATTGCGCAACTTCTGGTGTTGTATCCCAGTAAAACTTATCACAACACCGACCTGGATCCCTGCCCCTGCAATTGTAATTCAGTGCAGAAAATGCCTAATTTTCTTTTTTCTTGTCAGCTATATGATAATCCACGCAGGAAATTCATTTTACCACTTCTGAGGGTGCTGAATATTAGAAAATGCAGGCCGGCTCTATTTTACCTTCGGCTACTCCAATCAGAATATATCTGCAAAATGATTTACAGATTCATTTCTGCTGCAACTTGTTTAGGGAGGCTAGTCAGAAAATGATTGATCTGCTTCACCTCTAAGATTATATTTTAAACTTGATCTTTCCCACTAGCCTATATAGGTTACTAGTGAATTTGGAAACTTTTAAACCTTTTCTGCGAACTTTAGTAGGCATCATGCACTTTGCATAAGTGTCTGTCTCTAGGTTCCTATTTCTGTTTGAGTCTTCCGGCATTGGCTAAAGGCGCTATGCACTTTATAAAGAAAAATGAATGAATATTGTTTTATAGTGATTAATCTAGGACATTGAATTTTAAATGACTGGACCTGGATGGTCGTTGATTTTTGTCCTCATTAATTTTAAACGTGTTAAGTTGTTTCTTTTTGAGCCCACTAGTTAAAGGTACTATGCACTTTATAAAGAAAAGAAACTATTTACTCATAAGGTGAGGTGTCATGTTTTGTAAAATTTTAACATTACTGATGTACAAACTGAATTGATGCTTTTTTTGTATTGTCTTTTTTATCTGTGACTTTTATGGTTTGATAAAAACTGAATAAAGTTCTATTTGATTTTGATACATTCAAGTATGTTTGGAGGGGTAGACAGTTTCTCAGAGTGAAAATGGCCTGTCACCGTATCATGATGTAGTTTTCTTTAAAGAGGTGTCACTTCAGCTTTTTTCAACATTGAGGTAGCACGGGAGCCTCCTTGATGGTATCAGTCTAGACCATAAGCACATAGAAAGTGAAGGGCTAATGCCTTATTTTTACTTTTTTCTTGTCTTCATCTCCAGTCTGATCATGTCCTGGCTGCGGATAAGCCGAGAGTCAATGAAATGGTGGTGAGCCTGTCAACTACATAGGCAACATGCCAGTCATTATGAATTTGCATATGATGCAGCTGGTTTTGAAGCTGGCACAATGAACTCATCAGAGAGGCGGTTATCTGGTAAGAATTCTTCAAACACTTTGTGAGGCTTGCTGCAGCTTATAAGATTCCACTAAGGGGGGGGGGGGTATTGTATTACAGATAGAGGCCAGGAAATTGCCACCATACAGATGCAAGAATGTGAGGGCTTGAACTGTCATTTTGATGTCACGTTCTTTCTTTTTCTTGGAAAATTGCAGACATTCTGTTCTGTGTAGTTACATTTCATGTAGGTGCTTGATGTCTGGTGCCGGTGTGAAGTGCAGGTTGCATGTCAGATGTTGGATTTTTGGAGCAATGAGTCTTTCCAATCTAATTAAGTGCCATTGGAGTAATGGTGAATTCTGATGTTGTGGTGGATGAAAAGAGTTGCAAGTGGCTTCATATATTGATGGAAGATGACAGGGGACAAAATGTAACCCTGGGGAACTCTGAAGGTGATATGAATCTATTGCAACCTGGAGGTACCCATATGAATGAACAGGTGCCAATTGGGTAGGTAGGTGGAGAACCAGGCCCATTCAGGTGCAAGGAAATCTCCTCCCACTACTGTAAATGCAGCCCAGGTCTATTCAGCCCAGCCCTGACTCATTCAGACTCTCTGGATCCCCTGTATATCCCCAGCCCCTGTCATTCCAAAGCCAGCCAGTCAATACACATCCTATCAGAGGAACACAGGATGGCTAAGCAAGAAAATACCTACTTTCTAAAATTGGTATTTTCCAACACAGAATCTAAAAATCACCATCACTAAAGGATGCATCTTTAGATTCTGAGTTCAGGCATACTAAACTTTATTTTCCTATCTGGTCCCGATGGAAGTTATATTTATAAGATGTTAGAAAATAACTCCAATGCTTTCCTATTGGCCAGATAGCCTTTTAATAGTTAAAACAAAATTGGCAGTATTTCACTATTAGACCATGCCACATGCACCAGGGCATGTCCTACCTCTCACATACACTGCCCACAGGGGTACCTTGGGACCTACCTTCGGGGTGACTAACATGTAGGAAAAGGGAAGGTTAGGTCCTGGCAAGTGGGTTCACTTGCCAAGTTGACATGGCAGTACCAGACTGCAGACAGGCTCTGCAATGGCAGGCCTGAGTTACATTTTCCAGGCTACTCGTGTGGGTGGCACAATAGTGGTGCAGGCCCACTAGTACCATTTGATTTACAGGCCCTGACACTCTCAGTGCACTTTACTATGGACTCACCAGTAAATCAAATATGCCAATCAGGGAAACACCAATCCATAATACCTTGTAAAAGAGGGCATATGCATTTTAGCACTGATCAGCAATGGTTAAGTGCCCAGAGCCCTAAAACCAACAAAGACAGGTCAGGAAAAAATAGGAGGAAGAAGCTAAAGGTTTGGGGATAACCCTGAAAAAGGGCCATTTCCAACAGTACCCTTTCAAGTAATTTTAAATATTCAACAGTAGCTATGCAAGACTCTTGGGCACCTACCACAGTTATTGCAGTTCCAAATCAGAGGGGACATCATGATGGATTTCAATCAGATAGCTCCAGGAATCACAGCCCTAATTGCACGGCTCAAATTAACCCGGCAGATGGTCTGTCTAGAATACAAACAGATTCTGTCAGGAGGCTTGGTAGCGGCTCCAGTATGTCCACAAACAAAGCACCAGTTATCTCAAGCCAACAGGCAGAACCGCCCACTCCTGGTGCACTAAGAACTTTGCAACTCTCCCCAGAGGCGACACCCTTAGTAAATGAAGACTCCAGCCAGTTAAAAAAAAAGGTCGTCCACTGGCTTCTAAACTCTGTAGATTGTTTTAGTGGTGAGGAACTTTTCAGACGCATAAATAAGGTACAACGAGTGTCCTGGGTTGGGCATCACCCAAAGGAGGTTGCACGTGACTGCATTGTGGTCAACTTTAGAAACTGGGACATGGCAGGTCGTCTCTTGGACATAGTATCCAGGTTGCCTTTACTGGGAGGAAGGATTTAGGCAGTACCTCTTTGTTACTTTTATAGCCCTATCAAGCAAAATTTCTCAAAGCCACTTTTTTCCAAAATCGGTGCCTCGGAGCTATCTGCCATTTCAACATATCCTCGTTTCTCTCCTCTCGAGCAAATTGATTGACTACACATACAGAGACTAGACTCTGTCCTAGGCCATGTGAAAGAGTCCAGGAGGTTATCTCTACTGCCCCCAGTATCTACATGTACAGACACAGTTATTGAAAATACAAGTAGCAAAGAAACGACTAGTCAGGCCTTAATAGTTGTGATCTAAGTGCTCCTCCTAGAGAGAGTATAGTTATTACACATAAGGGCAACAGGGTCAGTTGTTTGTTTTGGAATGTAGCCGGAATCGCGTCCAGGGTTAGACATTATGACTGGATAGATTTTATAAATGGGCACGATATTATTTGTCTTCAAGAGACCTGGGTTCGCAACAAGATTTACATAGACTGCTTCATATCCATCGAAACACCTGATGTCTGATCGAATGGAGGTCATGATCACGGAGGCATGCTTACGTTAATATCAACAACCCTGCATAACAAAGTTAGTTCCTTTAACCTGGATTCCTAACACTTTCAATTTATTAATGTTTTATATCAAGTAAATGTAACACTTATTATTGTAAATTTGTATCATAATTTTATTTCTTCTAATACTGAATTAGTGGCTGGTCTTGAATCCTCATTAGGCAAACACATTATGGAGTCGAATACTGATTATATAATATTATGGGGTGGGGATTTCAACTGTAGACCCTGTGCTTTTTCACAGGAGTCTGCATGTACATACATGGAAGTATCCCCTGAGGTACAATGTCATTTTGAACATACCCCCTGTGGCATAATTTTTAATGCTATGTTATTTAAATTTTCTTTTTTTAACCTTAGATTTGATTACAGGGGCAGCTCAGGAGGAGTTCACACATATTAGTAGTAGGAGGGGCAGCCTTATTGATTGTAATGCACTTTCTGACCACTTTAAACCCAAGTCAGTAAAGTTCTCGATTTTAAAAATATTCTTTAGTGATCATCTTCCTGGATTAATTCAGTTTGAAACACTTATCAGGCAAAGGAGCCTAGTAGTGCCCCCCTTATCCCATAATAGAAACAAGGGCCTAATATGTAAATGGGGGTCCATGAATCCTGAGTTGGTTTTGGAAAAACTAATGAACATTTGTAGACCACAATTCATGATGTGTCTTGAAAGTGATGTAACTCCAAAGAGCATGTTAGAATCCTTCACTGCCATTACACGTACACTAAATGAGATTTTAAAGAAAACTGACAGAAGGCATAGTGCATGTAAACAATTTAAATTGTTGAATAGTGATTGTTCAAAGTCACACTCTAAGTTATAGGAAACTTTAAAACAAAAGCCCAGGGATCTTGAACAGTTATGAGCCTGTAGACACCAGTATAAAAAGACTTTAGCGGAATGGAGGGAGACTATGAGGGAGGAGGCTTGGGAGAGGCTGTACGAAGCTAGTGTCACCAAAAAATGCAGTCTCTTTTGAAGGACCAATAATGCCTCATTCTTCCACGACAGTCATAATAACACCATTCATGTCACAATCCCCCCACTCGGATGGGTTGCCCATTTCTCCGCAATCTATGGGAGTGGCGAGGCCTGTGATAATTATGCAGTAGGGGCTGCAATAAATCTAGATCCGCCTACAATCCAGGAAGTCACAAATGCATTTAGTCTGACCAAGAAAAATAAGGCAGCAGGCCCAGATGGTGTACCAACCAATCTCTTCCTGGCAAAACCTGATCTATGGCTCCCTATTTTAACTAATATTCTAAGTTGTGTTTCAGCCCCAGGGCCGCCAGAATCTGGGTCCACTGCAATAATTGTTCCTATTTTCAAAAAGGGAGACAAGTGGAACCCCAGATGTTATTTCCCTATATCCTTGATTGAGACTACATGTAAATTGATGGGAAGGGTTTTACTTGACTGCCTTGCATCATGGACAGCTGAAAAGGGGCCTTTTCTGACATTCAATATGGTTTTAGAAGAGGTCTGAGCACTGTGGAGCAGTGCCTAAACCTCCACCTGGTAATAAGTAAATATACTTTGGCAAAAAACCGAATCTATATTTGGGTTTCGTGTACTTGACTTCTGTCTTTGATTGTGTGGTGAGAGGAAAATTATGGGAAAAGATGTTAGAAGTAGGTATTGATGCGCCTCTGCACAAATACACTGCAATGTCATGGGCAGAGTTAGATATGGGGCAGATGGAGAACTATCTACTAAATTTAAGATAAATAGCGGCATGCGCCAGGTGTGTGTGTTAGCCCCATTTTTGTTTTGTCGGAACACAAACAATTTGGAGAGTTGTTTGAATGTAGGGGCGATTGACGTTCCAAGGGTGGGCAGGAAAATCTCCCCGCTCTATTACATGCAGATGACTGTGTACTAAACTCAAGAACAGGTGTGGGGCTCCAATCCCTAGATAACAGATTCAATGAATTTATGAGTGAGCTAGGCCTAAAGGCCAACACAGCCAAGTCACATGTCATGGTGGTGGGGAAAGCACACTGTAAAAAAAGAGCTTGTTTTATTAATAATAAAAACATATCTCTGGTACAACATTTCTCCTACCTAGGCATTCCTTTCCACCATTCCTTTCAACTTGTAGAAGCTAGGAGAAGGAGCTTTGAAAATATGCCTATAGCCCTAGCCAGGTTTAGTGGGAAGCTTGGGTCTAAACCGACTAAGACCCTCCTTAATATTTATAATGCCCGGTGCTGTGCTGTGATTTTGTATGGGGCAGGGGCTTGGGGCTTTTGTAAATCATCAACTTTACAAACCACAGAAAAAAGGTTTCTTAGAAAAATTATGTCCACCCCACCCACCATGCCCTCCATCATCTGTCATAAGGAATTGGTGTTAATTCCCCTGGCAGATCGAATACAAATCGCTCCTACTATGTTATGGCGCTTGATTTGGGCTAAGAAAGAGCCAGCCCTTAACTGCGAAATTATTCAGGATTGCCTAAAGTAAAACCATGTACACAAAATACCATGACTCGGCCACAGTAAGTCGCAACTATCACTAGTAGACAGATAAGACTGCTTTGCCGACCCTTATCTTATTAAATCCGTTTTGAAATCCCAACAAAAAAAAGATCTTTTAAATGTTTTAATGGTGCGACGAGAACAGGGGGAGGCGAGCAAAAAGCTTGTAGCCGATTATTTACATCTGGTTACCAAAAATGGAAATGAGCCATATCCTCTGTACCCCTTTAGTCATTCCCCAAAAATCTTTCTTTTAAGATTTAGATTGGCATTGCGCAACTTCTGGTGTTGTATCCCAGTAAAACTTATCACAACACCGACCTGGATCCCTGCCCCTGCAATTGTAATTCAGTGCAGAAAATGCCTAATTTTCTTTTTTCTTGTCAGCTATATGATAATCCACGCAGGAAATTCATTTTACCACTTCTGAGGGTGCTGAATATTAGAAAATGCAGGCCGGCTCTATTTTTCCTTCGGCTACTCCAATCAGAATATATCTGCAAAATGATTTACAGATTCATTTCTGCTGCAACTTGTTTAGGGAGGCTAGTCAGAAAATGATTGATCTGCTTCACCTCTAAGATTATATTTTAAACTTGATCTTTCCCACTAGCCTATATAGGTTACTAGTGAATTTGGAAACTTTTAAACCTTTTCTGCGAACTTTAGTAGGCATCATGCACTTTGCATAAGTGTCTGTCTCTAGGTTCCTATTTCTGTTTGAGTCTTCCGGCATTGGCTAAAGGCGCTATGCACTTTATAAAGAAAAATGAATGAATATTGTTTTATAGTGATTAATCTAGGACATTGAATTTTAAATGACTGGACCTGGATGGTCGTTGATTTTTGTCCTCATTAATTTTAAACGTGTTAAGTTGTTTCTTTTTGAGCCCACTAGTTAAAGGTACTATGCACTTTATAAAGAAAAGAAACTATTTACTCATAAGGTGAGGTGTCATGTTTTGTAAAATTTTAACATTACTGATGTACAAACTGAATTGATGCTTTTTTTGTATTGTCTTTTTTATCTGTGACTTTTATGGTTTGATAAAAATTGAATAAAGTTCTATTTGATTTTGATACATTCAAGTATGTTTGGAGGGGTAGACAGTTTCTCAGAGTGAAAATGGCCTGTCACCGTATCATGATGTAGTTTTCTTTAAAGAGGTGTCACTTCAGCTTTTTTCAACATTGAGGTAGCACGGGAGCCTCCTTGATGGTATCAGTCTAGACCATAAGCACATAGAAAGTGAAGGGCTAATGCCTTATTTTTACTTTTTTCTTGTCTTCATCTCCAGTCTGATCATGTCCTGGCTGCGGATAAGCCGAGAGTCAATGAAATGGTGGTGAGCCTGTCAACTACATAGGCAACATGCCAGTCATTATGAATTTGCATATGATGCAGCTGGTTTTGAAGCTGGCACAATGAACTCATCAGAGAGGCGGTTATCTGGTAAGAATTCTTCAAACACTTTGTGAGGCTTGCTGCAGCTTATAAGATTCCACTAAGGGGGGGGGGGTATTGTATTACAGATAGAGGCCAGGAAATTGCCACCATACAGATGCAAGAATGTGAGGGCTTGAACTGTCATTTTGATGTCACGTTCTTTCTTTTTCTTGGAAAATTGCAGACATTCTGTTCTGTGTAGTTACATTTCATGTAGGTGCTTGATGTCTGGTGCCGGTGTGAAGTGCAGGTTGCATGTCAGATGTTGGATTTTTGGAGCAATGAGTCTTTCCAATCTAATTAAGTGCCATTGGAGTAATGGTGAATTCTGATGTTGTGGTGGATGAAAAGAGTTGCAAGTGGCTTCATATATTGATGGAAGATGACAGGGGACAAAATGTAACCCTGGGGAACTCTGAAGGTGATATGAATCTATTGCAACCTGGAGGTACCCATATGAATGAACAGGTGCCAATTGGGTAGGTAGGTGGAGAACCAGTGAAGAACATTGCCAACTAATACCATTTGAGATACCAGGAAGTGGTGAGGGTGAAATGGTTGACCATCTCAAATGCAGCTAAAAGGCCCATAATATCAGAAGGAAGAGATCAATATTTCTGTGATCAGGGTAGGACATGCTCGATAGACTGGTACCTATATTGGATTTTTATTTTCTCACCTTAAATATTTCTTTTGTAGCTTTTGTGGGGTACATTGTGAAGGGCATTTTTTTCTTATAAAGAGGATTGCCCTTGTGCATTGCTGAAGGATGCCAGCTTTCACTGCCTCACTTTCTCCTACTTGTGGTGATTCATGGCACAGGTAATGAAGATTACCATTGATCATTTCATTCTGCCTGATTTATTTTGGGTATACAAAGGCATAGCCTATTCATATAGCTATAAATGTCTACATAGCAGTCCAGATCATGAACCTAATGTCCAAGATGAGGATAAAATTTAAAAGAAACACAACCTACATGTCATAAAGATGTTCTGGATAAAATGTCATAATGGGTTTACCGAAGGGGTGGGACACGTGGATGTCGAGATTTCAATTTAGTAATTATGTTTTCTTTTTCCACAATTTTCGAGAACGAAATACTGCATCATACCCCCCCCCCCCTGTGTTATAGGTGCATGGCTAACAATTGAATATCAGAGAAAATTTACTTTTGAAGCATGTCTTTTGTTTAATATGGTTTAGTTTATATCAGCTGTTTACATCAGCTAGTTATTGTATCTTCAAATAACTAACAGTGTACGAACTTTATCCTGAAATTCTATACTGGATAGGATGTTTTTCCTGTAATCCAATTCCTTAAATTGTCAACTCAACCCTTGAGTAGGACCTTGTCTGAAGTACACAAGCAGACCACTTTGTTTATTCAGAGGTATCTTACTACACAGATATAAAATGTACTGTTTGTCCAGATTGTAGATGTAATTGAAGAATGAAAGTTATTACAATGAATTTAAATTTAGAAGATGTGCGTCATATTAGAACCTTAGACAAGAGATTATAGTTTCAACTCACCACTCCATGACAGTCAATCCCAGATTGATTTCTTCCTATTTTCAAGATCTTTTGTACCATTAAATGGAACACTGAATCAGTCACAGTGAAGCTTGATTTGGACCACTATAAACCTAAAAGGTTGTAGCCAAAGATTTAGGGCCAGATCTACAACCATTTTTTGCGGTCGCAAACGGGAAATCATTGGCATGTACAAATGCTATTTTGCGAGTTGGTGACTTGCAAAATAACGTTTGAGACTCTTGCTATTAGGAAGGGGTGTCCCTTCCTAATGGAGAGTCACAATTGGAATGTAGCATTGTTTTGTGACTGCCTTTGCGGCAGAAAAACACTTGCAGTTTACCACGCCACTCGTAAACAGGAATGGGTGTCCAGGGGACCACTTACCCTTTGTGAATGGATGCAAAAATATTTTTTAAGAACAGGCAGTGGTCCCAGGGACCACTGCCTGTCCTTAAAAAATGAAACAGAAACATTTCATTTTTCTTTTTTGAATGCATCATGGAAGGAAAACGGGCTGCATTAAAAAAAAACTGCTTTATTTAAAATCAGTCACAGACATGATGGTCTGCTGACCCCAGCAGGCCAACCTTCCCTGGGGGTGCTAGCCATTCCTAATGGGGTCGCAAATTGCACCTGTCTCATGAATATTAATGAGGCATGCAATTTGCGACCCCATTAGGAATTTCAAACAGTGTGTGAGACACTGTTGTACATTACAATTTTGTGAGTCGCAAATTGAGAATCGTAAAACAACGCAATTTGCGACTCGCAAATTTGAAGGGTCGTGCATCTGGCTCTAAATACTTAAGGATGCCGAGAACCCTTATGTAAATATAGTTAGAAAACCTCTGGGGCTTGGGATTCTCTATATGTTTTCTTGAATGTTACAATGATTTGTTTTTCTTTTCTAGAGTTAGTGTAAGTTCAATTATTCTATTCATAAAAGAGATACATTTCCTCCAATGCGCTTAATAAAAATATTTGAAAGATAGATAAAAGGATGGAAACACTCACCAACACAACACAGAAAAATGTTGCCATAGTAAAAGAGCATGCCTATTGCTTACTTTACAAGAAGAATGTTCTCTGCTTATCGTCTTGTATACATGTGACTGAACAGTGTAGATACATTTGAAAGTGAGCTTTTAGTACATCCAATGTTTAAACATTTAACTGTAAGATTTTGGTGAATCCACACCTCTAATGGCTTTCCTGCTTAACCATGATGAGTAGCATTGCCTCAAGCTGTCTGTATAGTTTGAAGGTTGCCACTGTTTTATTTTTCATTCCTTGTTTCACTGGGAATATTCTGTATTGTGGTGATAAAGAATTGATTGAAAGTTGGCATACTGAATTCAGATACATGTCCCCTCTGCATATTGTATATTGTGTTATGGAAATTCTTTATATATTACAACTGGGAATTTTGCATAAGTAAAGCTCAAATGAACACATTACAGTCTTTGCCACACCTTCAGGGGTATATTTATGAGAGGCTTGCACTGGCGTTGTGCTGCATTGTGTGCACACAGCAGCGTCCGGCACAGGTAAATGCAGCGGGGCAGGCAGGGGTGGGGCAGGGTGGGAAAGGGGAAGCCGGCAGATGACAGAATAGGTATAATTAGGTAATTAGATAATATCTATTCTGTTTTCTGTCAGCTTCCCCCCGCTGCACCCTGCCTCACCCCACTGCCCGCTACGCTTACCTGTGCAGGCCACCGCTGCGCAAGAAGTGCGTCTTATTTAAAGAATGATGTATTCACAGAAATGCATCGCTTTTTAAAGCTGTGCTGAAAGCAGCTGTGTCATGAAATACTTAATATATGCAATGTAGGCATTCTGCCACAAAATCCAACGCAACTGTAACACAGTGATATATATGGGTGTACCGCAGGTCACACATCTTTGGGTAGTGCAATACAAAGCTTGAAATGTGCCAGAATTGCTGAACATCGACAACCCCGATATAGGAAATGACACAGTGGCTGTAGTATGCAATTCTCACATAACAGAACGCTTTGGCAAGCTTACTATTCCATAGAATTTGTTATAGTACATTTGGGAGTAGCTAGGTAACCACCACTTCCACAAAGGCAGCAAAGGAGGAGGGAGCCTGGCAGCGCATATCCCTCATTGACCTTAGGGAGGAGGGGGTCATTGAATTCTACAGACTTAAGATGGAGTCCATTATGGAACTGCTAGAGAAGATTGAGCCAAGTCTCCAGCCACCAATTGCAAAGCCCACTAACATCCCACCACATGTAAATCTTAAGGCTGTGCTCCACTTGCTGGCATCAGGTTCTATCCAAGACAAACATCCATATTAGCAGGAAAGTCACAAAGAGCATTTTCTGGCTTTCTTCCCTCTGTTTTGGATGGCATAATTAAACTCACATCCCAGTACCTTCTCTTACCCACAACTACACAACAACAACTGGCTACCAAGCAAGGATGTTATGCCATGGCTGGGTTTCCTCATGTTCTTGGTGCAATTGCTTGCACACATGTGAAATTGGTGCTCCCTGCTTCAACATCCCACCTGGACAGAAAACACACGCATACATACTCTATCAGTGTCCTGGCCATAGTGGACCAGCAGGGAATATTCATAAATGTGCTGGCTAAATATCCTGAGAGTGCCCATGATGCTTTTATCTTCTGCTGCAGTACCATCAATAAGCAGTTTCAGAATGTCACCTATGGAAATGGCCTACTCATTGGTAAGGAAACCACAAATATACTCAAAACCAACTTAAGAAGTTGCAATGTCTGATATAATAGTCATCTTTGTGTTTGTGTATGGATCTCATGTCATATGCACATAGTGGGAATAACTTACTCCATCATGTAGAAAATGATGTCCGATTGTGTCATTCCCTCACTAATCCTGAAATGAAAGTAGGAAAAAATCAACCGTGAAAAGTATTGTACCATCTCACACTGTGTGAGAAGACAGAATCACATGTTCTGCACTTGTTAACAAATCAACACTCAAATCTTGTGGTTCACCCGTAAAGTCAATATGAGTAGAAAGGATACATATTAGCTAAGTGTGAAATATGTGAATGTTCAGTGGTGTATCTCACCTCAGTAATTGGGGAAAGCCATGCTAAATTAAGTAAACAAATCAAAGGCTGTGCTAACTTCATGTAGGCAAGGAAAGACATCATAGGTTAAAAAAAGGGAAAATGAGTGTCAAACATGTTGGCACTATCACAACCTATATTAGGCTCAATAGAGGCAAGCGATTATGATCATAAGTTTGTAACTCTGCACACATAGGGGCCGATTCACTGAACTAATCTGAGATAAAATCCTAAACTTACTACTTTTGGTATTCACAGAAGGCATTTAGTAGTAGTAAAGTTAGGACTCCTAACTTTACTACTACTAAACTGAGACAAAATCCTAACTTTACCGACTTTCGGTATTCACAAAAGGCATTAACGTTACTACTACTAAATGCCTTCTGTGAATACCAAAAGTAGTAAGTTTAGGATTTTATCTCAGATGCCTTTTGTGAATTGTAGGTAACAACAGACTGTGTCTGTTGTTACCTACAATTCACATTGTGTGTACATTTATAGTGAAATAGGTATCTAGTGTGTCCCTTGAGTTTGTATTTATATTTTAAGTTTTGATTTACATTTTCATGCTGGGTCGAAAGCATTTTCCGCTATGTAATCTGACAAACTTTGACTCCATTTGACATGTTAAGATGCCTGTCACCTATGTACCAATCCAACGAGTGGCTGTGTGTGCTTTGTCTATGTTTTGGTATTAGCATATAGACTCTTTGTGTGTTTAGCTTCTTACGTGTGATCAAGGCTGTTTACAGTCGAAATGCATTACGGAGAAGCGCAATAAACTTTCCTGAAACTTACGAACCAGTTGTGTCTTGAAAGTACGTGATTCCATTTTTACGGCGTTACTTGTGTGTGTATATATATATATATATATATATATATATAGATGTGTGTGTGTGTGTGTGTGTATATATTATATATATATATATATATATATATATATATATATATATATATATATATATTAGTACTTATGAAGTTTAGTTAGGCCCCATTCTGAGCCGTGACACATGCATCTCACTCTCCCTCCCTTCCTCTCTCTCTCAGCCGATTGGAATGACTGCAATTCCACATTTGCTTTTCCAAATGCTTAGCCTAATAGAAGTAGGGACACTCAACAGATGGTTGTACACTCAAACGCCATTTAACAGATGTTATAACATGATGAACACATTCTAAATTGATCTGTTTGCGTTTTGAAATTGAATTGTTTTTTGTTTTTTTTAAATCTGTGGTACCCTTCACAATTCTACTTTATACATCAGCAATTCAATTGGCTATTTATTTTCTAGTGCGGGTTGTTTTCCCGATATGCAGATGAGGATTACAACAGACTGTAAATTGCAAAAAAAGTCAGGGTTAGTTTATATGACTTATTCTGTCAAATATGTTGGCATGCACTTTAACTTACTAACCTTTATTCATTTTCCTTCTAGTACTTTTACAAAAAAATCTGCCATGAATTTGTTTTTTTCAAAAACAAGAGAAATGCCAATACTGATCATCCATTCACAAGATCACACAGACCAATTGCTATGATCCACAAATTGAATTATTTTATTTTTGAATAGTTTTCAATTTTTGGTCTTTGAATAAAGTTTCTTTGAATGTTTTTTCAAAATGTTGATAACATTCTCTTTATTATTTGATATACATAAGAATCACAAAAGTAACATCAATGAAAATACCATACAAATCACATAACATAATACATGTGCAACATAAGACAAACACAACATTTGAAAAATGTTTAAAAAAAGTTTTGGGCTCTGGATCTGTACAGTTTCAAACTTGAATAATGTCATAATACCCCTGACCTTTATCTAAATGGAAAAGGTTTATAGGTATTAGCAGAGGTCGTGGCCAAATAGTGACCCTACTTAGCCCAAGCCCAAAAAAACAAAAAAACATTTGAACACTTATTTGGCCAAAAAGAAGCTGTCGATGCATTTCGAACCTTGACATGTTTCTTTGAGGGTTCTTCTAAGGACACAGAACATTTCAAGAGCTGAATTTTTTTTTAAAAAACCTACAATTAACACACAATATACATCCAAACTTCCGCTCTATCCTCTCATTCCATCGCAACACAACCCAGTTTTGGCACACCTTCAGTTTTATATCAATTTGTTTTTGTTATAATTCTGCCAGATCAAAGCAAATGCATTTGACATTTAAAACATGGTCCCACTCCTAGCAGCAAAACAAATATAAGCACATTATACATATACATTACACCTTTAATTCTCGCATCAGACTCCCCTTTAAACATATGACCTACTTGTCTGTATTACACCTACTTGTCTGTTCGTATTACAGATTAAAATATATTTCCTCTATTTTATAAAAATCTATTGCTTTGTTTTTAGTTCTCTATGCCTTACCCTTGGAAAAGAAAGACCAAAAATTTAGCAAGTCATGTTCATGCCACATCAACAAGCATACACTTGACAGGCTGATGGGTGGACCACAATGTTCAAATAATTAATGTGCTTTTCACAATATACCAACATATTAATCTTATAGTCACAGTCTCGATGTGACATTTAATTTTATCGCCAAGAGTCCTGAGCTATTTCTTCCCTCAGTCAACAAGAGCTCTGCAGAGTAACCATGACATTAGCAAACATATGATAGCTGGAATATGTGCAGCTGCTGGTATCAAAATCAGCTTCAAGCAGCTAGATTTCTAACACAGGAAAATAAAGAACAGCCCGTTCATTTTATCAGCTTTGACTGAAGTATATGGCGAGTGCATTGAAGAGAAGTCAGTCTTTCTACTTTATTAAATTCCAGAATCATGTCAGGGGGTGTTTCTGTAGGGCACCGAACCCAGGTTCCCCTGTAGTACAGAGCAGTACATATTGTAAGGAATCTGGACTGTTGGCAGGCTGGCAGCAGGGAAATCCCTTTGATTAAGTCTTGGCTCGAGTTCTTTTTTGAGATTCCGTAGCACACAAGGACATATCTGTAGAAAAACTGGCAGCCATTCAGCTTCGAATATACAGTGCCAAGCTGCTTTCAGTACAGGCTTCAGTGAGTTTTCATCTTCTTGCATCTGCCTTAAAAGCTCAGGCCTGGAACAACAACAAGAGCGATATCTTAATTCCATCTTAACCAGGGCCTGTTTTTGTACTTCACTGTATTCCTTTCACTCATTCTGTGTTGTGCTGTTGTAAGGATTGTGCACCCTCACGTCCTCCGCTGTCTCTGCAGACATCTCTTTCATGCTGCCTATTGTGATGGGAGCTAGAAATGTTATCCCGCGAAGATAAAATTAATCCAGTTATTGGCCCCGATACCATGGAGCCTTATCGCTGTGGGTGTTGTAGCAACGGCCCGGTGTTATTTTTTCCACGCTTCTCGAGCAGGGGTTGAGTCAGCTCCGAGAGGAGATAATGGCCCTCAGTTCTCGCGCTGGGAATGTTTTATGTCTGACTGTCCGCTGCTCGTATCAACTCCCTGTTACTGGATAGTGCCATGCTGGAAGTAAATGCAAGCTCGCGCATTCCTAAAAATACCTCTGCCATGAATCACCCAATTAAACACGCGCTTCCCGCAATGTTTAGCAGAGAGGTGCTGCCTGGCACAGCGAGGTATGTGCCCCAGTTATACAGGAACAGGCTGCGAGGAGAATCTGCGGAAGGCGATTCTGAGTGGAGAATAAGAGATGGAGTGATTTTCGAGAGCATGTATCGATGACACGGATTAAACCAGGGTTTAGGCGGCATGCCGTTAAAGCATTTCAGCAGTACACCGGCCAGGCTTCACACATCATAAGCCTTGTATTCATATATGCATATGAATCCGTGGGCTTTTCGAACACGGATAAAATCATACTGATGAGTTTTAGGGCTAGCTAATCATGCCAATTTATTTTAAGCGGCAACACATGAGCGGAGTCTGAGCAATTTATTTGATTAGCGAATAAATGAAGTCTTTATTTCTGCATCCCCCAGACAGAATCGGAAGCTTACATCGAAATGATAACATGAAATGTGAATTTATAAAGCGCACTACTACCTGAAGGTGTGTAGGCGTTAACCAACAAGCTTTTGCAATGCAATAGGTCTCGCATTTGTTGACTTAGAGCTGTTGGCATTGAAAATGACAATGTTTTTTAATTTTGCTTGTATATACCAATGGCAATAGTGCTATGCAAATATAATAACTCCAATGAAAATAAAAAACAAAAGTAAAAAACATTGTAATTTTCAATGCCCACAATGATGAAGTCTTTCAGGCTTGAATATTGTCTAGAATCTGAGCTAAGTGTGAGATGTCAGGGGAGTAGACACAGAGTTATGTTTGTGACATCCACATAATGTACCAGGGTCCATTAGAAGGTCACACAGAAGACAACGAGTGGGGGTGTTAGAATCTAGCCTTGAAAGGCAAGACTTGATGCTAAGAATCAGATCTTGTCTCCTATAACCAGGAGATCTCTAAGTGTTTGGCTTAAGATGTTATCAAAGGTTTTAAAGGCTGCCGATAGACATAGTTGAATCAGAGCACATGAAGCTCCATCATTGAGAATGTAGAAGACACCGCCTCCAAGTTGGCAAAACGTACTTTCAATTAAAGCACCACCTGTCCTCCCTAACCAACATTCGAAAAAATCTTATATGACCTACTTGAATCTTAACAGTCACAGCTGAGTGACTTTATACAATCGCAAGGTTCTCTAACATGATCCTCGGCCCACAATCCCACACTCGGGTGCTTCTGCAATATATGCTGGTAGGATCCATCGTGATAAAAAGAAATCCTTGATGGAATGCCACAATAGAATAGCTCCTTCTGGAGCTATGAGTTGGAATTTGTTCTTGTTCCCACAAATACCATGTTTATCCTTAATACCCTGGTACATTATAGTCAGAACCATATGAACACTATTACAACACTTTGGCTGGTTCGGCAGAGCACTCTTCTAGGAATGCACTGATTGCCATTTTAGGGTTTGATAAGGAAACTTTTTATACTATAAAACGTGCATTTTTCATTATCTCAATTTTTGCCTAGTTGCCCATACCACCAAAGGTCTTAAGAAGTAGGAAGATGCATGTGCATAATATTAAGAAACATTTATGCAATGTACATTATATCTCCAACTTGTATCTGAGTGCACGTAGGAGCTGCTGGTGTGACACAAATCAGGCACCTACGCTCTATTGACCTTGGTAGGATGAAACAATCAGTCAGCTATCTGGGATCATAGCGGATGAATTGGAGGTTTGCATAATTCTCAGTATTAGCTGCATTTCCCAAATGATGAGCCTATTTTGCTGAATGAATGAATAAATACATTATTTCAAACACAGTGAGGGCTGTGTCAGACTATATCAATGCAAACAACCCACTAGGACAGCTCATTGGGTTAATACACCTGCAGCAGAACAATGTCTACAATCCACAATGATGTGTACAAATCCGGGTAAGACTGGCCCAGGCCTTAATGTTTCAAAGACCAATTAAAAAACCTACTTAGCTGAGAAATAGTCATGATTGTTAAAGGCTGTTCAAATATACGTTGCAGGAAAACAAATAATTATTGAATTTAACAAGCAACATGTATCTTCTGCATTCCCACCTAGCTACCCACAGAAATCCGACTTCCACTGATTCCAAACTTGTCCTCCCGTCTGCTCACTTCAAGCATGCTGTGGGTACTAAGTAATACAGGCATTTGTTTAACAGGCACACTTCTGATGCCATTGCATTAATCACTAGTGCCAGCACCAGGTCGATGGGTGGTAGTATGCAGATCAGCCCACTCGGCTCCCTAGAAGCTTTAGACTTAAGGCATCCTGAGGTGTGCCCGCTGCAGCTGGCACGCTCTTGCGGCATCAGTCTGAGCTGGTCCACCAGCACGGAAGTGCGGTGAGAAGGACTTCACGTCAGTTTGGTCCCAGATGGAAATCTTAAATGTCTGAGAACGTCCTGAATTGGAGCCCCGGCAAGAGTAAAGCACTCTCACCCACCCCCTGTGCCTTTTAAGTGCATTAAAAATAAAAAATAAAAAAAATAGATGCACACACAAACAAGCAAGCACAGATAAAAAGTAACACACATACACAGACACAACACACACACATAGCTATGCAGATATTTTGAAACAGCCACCTGCAGCTACATACATAGATAGATGCAACCACACAAGCATACATACACATACTCACACCTATGCAAACATACGCTTGCAGGCACAAGCACATATAAACACAGACACACATGAGCGCATAGATATGCATATAAGGAAGCATGCACATACATATAAAGTATTACCAAGATGAGATTCATGTACCCACTGATACATGCATACACATATATACAAGCACACACACAGGCATTCCTAAATATGTGGTTTAACTTATTTACCAGACCAATGGGTTTTGGGCTTTGGAACCGTAAGAAAAGTGTTGATTATATGCCAATGCAACGTACCAAAATATGTATTTTCTACTTCCTGAAATTATTCTAATCTATTTCCTGAAGTGTGCATTTTTCCCAACCATCATAGGCTGAGATCAACAAGCAGGGTTGAAGGAGTGTCATCAATGCGCAGGAAGGAACTTGTGGTTGCTCTGTATTTTGCGCCACTGTAGCCCATTGTATCGCTTGTTTAGTTATGATTCCTGAGCAACTCTGATTGGCTCATGTACGAGTAAGAGGTGGGGCAGCTGTAGGAGAGTAGGATCTGCTTCACATGTTTACCCCCACTTTTTGATGGTGTTTCACTGTTTCTCGAATTTAGTCTGGCTGGGACCCTGCTATTCAGGGCCCCAGCCTAGCTGCTTCCTCTCTAAATTGATTGCATGTACTTTAGGTACAATCCAGATTGGATTCTGGGGTACCCTTGTGAGTCCCTAGTATATGGTATACTATGTACCCAGGGCATAGGTACCCCAGAGGCCTATCAGGGACTGAAGCATTTTTTGTGCTGCCCCTGGAAAGCCATGCAAAATGACACCACAGGTCTGCTACTGCAGCCTGGGTAATGTGGTGCATGCACCCCTTACTGAGGTATAGGTTCACTATACCTCACCTATCACTGCATATATTAACCTATCAGTCACCCCATGGCAGGCCTTATTACTCCTGAAGGCAGGGTGCTTGGTTATATGTGAGAGGGTGCCCAGGCATGAGCTGAGCCCCTCTGCAGCCTTTGTAATCTCTTCTCCGGGGTTGTCAGTGGTGCGGCCTGACCATATACTCTTAAGTGCATTATATCTTAAACGGTTAATGCTAACTTTGGACAGACTGCACGGAAACATGTTGTGTTTGGTGTCAAACACATTGGAATCATACCCCCACATCAGTTCTTGATGTGAGGATATGATCCCACCCTTCTAGAGGGAGAGACATGGCAGTACTGGAATACCCGGTAGATATCTAATAGAGCCCTGGCATCACAAAATGGATGCTGCAGCCACAGACACGGGTCTGGCCTCCTGCTGCTCACCGAAACTCCAGCAGGGGAGGCCTGGACAATAGGTTTCCTTTCACAGGGAGGTTTAACCCCTCCCAGACAGGCTTATGTGTATTGGGGCTGGATGGGAGCACTCTCTGAGTGCTTTGAAGTCCTGCACCGGGGGCACATTTGGTGTCCTTGTGCATAGTCCAGCTCAAACCAGTTCAGGGGCTTCCAGCCCCTGCTCTGGCATGAAGCTGGACAAAGGAAATGGGTGTAGCCACCCCTCTTTCCAAACCCTCCCATAGGTGGGTCCCCAGAGTTAGTCCAACCCCTTCCTTAGGTATAAGTAAGGAACCTCTGTAACCAGAACTTTAGATATCCCTGGACGAAACTCTGAAGCTGAATCCTGGAACTTCGACGGTCTACTAAAGACTAGAGGACTGAAGAAATCTCCCTTGGGGTCAAGGAGTGACTCCCCTGCTTGGCAGGCACCAACAAAGCATTTTGCCGGTCTGCATCTCCGAAGCTCCCGCCGGACTACGAAGTATTTGCAGCCCAAGAAGAGGATTTCCAGACATCTCAGACTTTGCCCCGAGCCCCAGCAAAGCTGAGACCAGCAGCCCTCGTGAGTAGCGTGGAACCGGAACTCCTGGTCACCATGCACTTTTGCAAGTGCATTGACTTCTCAACGTCTCTTGAAGTCGTGCTTGGGGTTACTTGTAACCCACACCTCGAGCATAAGATCCACTGAAGATTGTGTGCCTAGTCACCCCGACTGACCCGTGGGCTGCCATTTTGTGTTTCCTCTTGAGGTCCCCTTGTGATCCGTTGACTGGTGGGTCCCTGAGGGGGTAACTTTGAATTTCCTTGGGCTACCCTGGTTGCTCCCGAAGTGCCCTGAATCCCATCCAAGTGGTGAGTCCCTAAGACCTTGCTGGTCTGCACCGAAGCATCTTTCTCTTTTCTGCGTGAGTTGCTGTTGCCAAGGCTTGTTGTGTCCAATCCAGGCACCGAAGCAGCAGCACTCGACATCCTTTGTGGGACAGCTCGAATCCAGCTCCTGGTTGTCCTCAACGCCTCCTGGTCCTCGTGGCTGAAGAGTCAAGATTGACCTTCTTTACTTGAAATCACCTGAGATCGGTGGGCATCCGCCTATCGCCTTCCTGGTTACTGGCAAGTGACCCAGACTCTGTCCCCTCTGCTTTCAGGTTCTTCTCAACTCTGATCCAGGCTTGGATCTCTTTGGACACCTTGCATATTCCCGGCAGCAGCACTTCTTTGCCAGCTCCCATTGAATTTGACGGCGAGAACTGTGGTGCTCCCGTGGGTGTTGACCCTTGAACTTCCTAAGTCCCAAAGGGTTTGGCCCTGACTTGTTTCTAAGTGTCCCTAATCTTTATAAATCTAACCGCGACTTTCCCCATAGAAGCTAACGGGAGCTCGCAGCTGTGTTCTCACACTGCACACGGCCCCGTGGGTCACCTGTGTTACTACCTTGGGTGGTTCCTTGGGGTCTCAGTGATTCTACAGGCTCTAGGCCTTGTGTCTAGTTAAGTCATGGTTCTTGTACCACTATTTTAGCATATAGTTTGGCTCGCCCCTAAGACCTGATGTGTATTTGTGCTTATTACTGTGATATGTGAAGTGTAACTTATGTGTTTTGACCTCTAGTCTCATAAAGAGACTAGGAGGGTGTGTTTAGAAATAAATACATATATTTGATATATGTATACCTGGTGTGGTTGTCTTTCATTTAGGCACTCAAGAGATTATAGACTGGTAAAACAAGCTGCTTTACATTCCTTCAAAACTTAGCCTGAAGGTTGCTCTCCATAGCTACTACTAGGATAGCTTTCAATAAAGGTTGGCTTCAACCTATAACCAATAAGGGGTTGTTTGGACTGGTACAGGGTGCCCACTATAACTAGTGGACAGCATATACCAGGCCAACTTCTCACATTGGTGTGCAGCGTGTGGGATTCCAGCTTGCTATTGTTGTACCAGATAATTTCAATTGAGTGACTAACTGAAAACCACTAAAGGTACCCTAGGTACATATAATACAAGCTTTAGAATACAGTAAGTTCTACTGAAGTTAGAGTTGTGTGTCAAGGGCTAGCACACCCTTTCTACAACTCAATAGAGTTTAGTAGGCCACACTAGAGTAGGTAGTGCAATACACCACACCTCACTAGTAATGTCTTCAAGGCCAGGAACCAGTGGGTCCCTACCAGAAGCCAATGGGCTTCTAGTTTCTAAGTATGATAACCTCCCATTCATGGAACTGATAGCATTATGCACAGCTAGGAAACTGAGGACAGGCAAAAGTCCAGCCACCCAGCATCTCATAGAGGTACTCAGGCTGGATGATCTCAGAGCACCTATAGGGTCCGAAGGGGCAGGCAGAGTGGGTGGGACAGCACACGAGAAAAGGCCTAGGGGTGAAATTCCCCATGACCTGACCTCTAATGCTGACCAGGAAGATGACAATGATCTTGACCTGGAAAATCCAGCTTCCCTAGAAGATAAGGGGGAGGGCCACAATCAATGGCCCCCTCATTGTCCCTCCAGGCAGAGATGGTGGTGGGCCTAGAAGGTCTAGATCTCCATCAGTGGAGTCTAACCATTTACCTCGGGGTAACACACGCACCATTGTGCACGTCTTGGTTCCCCCCTTTTTTTGACTGTATCCCATTGAGTTGGTTTGAGAGATATATTTGAAATATATGACAAAATGGCTTGTGTGTTGGTCGAGTTCTTGCCATAATGAGTGACTTTCTAGAAATTACTATTCACTCCAAAAGAATTGCCATTTTTTAGCTGTTATAATGTTTGATGCAATGATTACAATCTGTTTATACATAACAGATACATATTCTAACATGGTTTGTTTTCTGTCATTTTCCCTCCCCCCTCCCCCAACAAATTCTATTTGATTGACTAATATAGGTTCAAGTTGAACCCACATACATGGGAAAAATAATCATCCCATCTGGATTTCTTTCACCAGAGACCCCTTGAAATTAAGGGTACTCTTCACTACTCTTCACTACGCTAGGTCCTGAAGAAAGCCCGCTTGACCCTTCGGGGCTAAAAGCGCTGAAACATGTCGACCTTTTTTATGGACACTTTTTTATAGTGTACTAGACCATAGCAAGTCTTAAACGTGCACACTTACAATAGAATTTTTTAGAAAAACAATCTCAAACCCAGCTCTATTAAAGACATTCGCTGGTTTTACGAGATTTTTATCAAGTACTCTTTCACCACACGTCACCTCACTTTTTTATTCACGATCACTACTGAGACTACCAGTGGTACAACCTCCGGGTGGAGGAAGCATTGGATTAACCCAATGATGATGCTGTCACGTTTATAACAATTGAGCGGAGAATCAAGATATACCGCCTTATTGGATCTTTGCTAAACGTGAATGAGGGTTTCTTAAACAGTACCAAGTACTGACCTTGCATACCCTGGTTCTTTCAGGACTAGTGATCCACTCTCCAATTGATTTTTGCGTAGAAGGTACAGAACCAAGGTGGTGAACCCAAGAAGCATGATCCTAAAAACTCTGACAAGGGTGGGGTGAAAGGTAAAGACCAGAAGTATTCACAAGGGCCCCAAAAATCTTCTTCAGGTGGGGATTCACAGTCTACTAAGGGAAAAGGTCAAAAGAAACCATGGTGCAAAATCTGTAAGCAGAAAACTCACTGGACAATTGTCTGCACCAAGTCCAAAGAATCAACTCCAGCCACCATTGCCCCTAAGGCAACTGTTCCCCCTAGTACAGCTACAATTGGTGGTGGCAATGTTCAGAATAAGGGTGTAGTAGGGTTGACCATGGGTTCTGAGATGGACTCTGGCCTAGTCAGAGTTCCAACTCAGGCTGTTCTAGTCTGTGATGGAGGCATGGATATGTCCTCCTTTGTGAGCCTTTAATAAATGGAAAAGAGGCTTTAGCATTCAGGGACACAGGAGCAAGTGTCACAATGGTGACAAAAGATCTTGTGGATCCTGGGCAGATTATACTTGGTAAAATGTATCAAGTGACCAATGATAGCAATGTCAGAACAGACCATTCTCTGGCAGTTGTTAACTTCTCCTGGGGAGGGGTAACTGGCCTTAAGAAGGTTGTGGTAAGTGCAGACCTACCAGTACAATGCTGGTTTGGCAATGATCTAGAAACCTCAGCTTGGGCTGAAGTGGAGCTCAGGACACATGCAGAAATGATAGGGATCCCTGCTCATGTCTTTGCTGTGACTAGGTCACAGGCCAAAATGTCTAAAACTGACCAGGCCCTGGATTCTGGAAGAATGGACCAGGTACCTCCCAAGGGGAGAAGCAGTAGGGTTAAGGCAAAGCCTTCCCACCTGACTCAGAATACAGATCAGCCTCCTGAGGTAAATGATCTGTGGGAAATGATCTTGAGCCCCAGAGGAGCTTGAACCTGACCAGGTTGAGTTCTTGGGGACAGGGGTCCTTCCAGGACCGATCTGAGCCAGGAGTAGAAAACCTGCCCCTCTCTTGAACCCCTCAGAAAGCAAGCTGCTGATGAGGCTGCTTGGAATGCTTGTGGCACCCATAAAGTGTATTGGGATGATGGACTCCTTTACTCAGAGAGTAGAGACCCCAAGCCTGGTGCATCCAGGAGGTTGGTCATACCTCTGAAGTTTAGGGGCTTCCTACTGGCACTAGCCCATGATATTCCCCTAGCAGGACACCTGGGCCAGAACAAGACTTGGGAGAGAATTGTCTCTCACTTTCACTGGCCCCACATGTTTGAAGACACTAAGAGTTTTGTCGCTCCTGTGTGACCTGCCAAGCCAGTGGCAAGGCAAGTGGAACCACAAAGGCCCCCCTGATACCACTACCTGTGGTGAGGGTTCCCTTTGAGAGGGTTGGGATTGACATTGTTGGTCCCATGGATCCTCAAACTGCATCTGGGCACATATTTATCCTGGTGGTGGTGCCACTAGGTACCCAGAGGCAATCCCACTTAGGACCACTACAGAACCTGTGGTGGCAAGAGCTCTCTTTGGGTCTATTCTCAAGAGTAGGCTTTCCTAAGGAGGTAGTATCTGACAGAGCTGCAAACTTTATGTCAAGTTACTTAACTGCTATGTGGAAGGAGTATGGAGTGAATTACAAATTCATCACACCCTATCACCCACAATGCAATGGTTTAGTTGAAATATTCAACAAAACCTTAAAGGGCATGAGCAAAGGTCTCCCAGAAAAGCTTAGGTGGAGATGGGACATCCTTTTGCCCTGCCTTTTGTTTGCCTTCAGGGAGGTGCCACAGAAGGGGGTTGGTTACAGCCCTTTTGAACTTTTGTTTGGCCATCTTGTCAGGGGTACTTTGTGTCTGGTGAAGGAGGGATGGGAGTTACCTCTCAAACCCCCTAAACAGGACATAGTGGACTTTGTACTTGGTCTCCACTCCAGGATGGCTGAGTATATGAAAAAGGCAACTGAAAACCTTGAGGATGGCCAGGAATTACAAAACGCCTGGCATAACTAAAAGGCTGTACTGACTGTTTATCAACCAGGACAAAAAGTGTGGGTGTTGGAGCCTGTGGCCCCAGCTTCCCTCTGGGTCAAATGGAGTGCCCCCCATACCATTGTTGAACAGAAAGGGGAGGTCACCTACTTGGTAGACCTTGGAACCCCTAGGAGTCCCCGCAGGGTACTTCATGTTAACAGACTTAAACCATATGTTGACAGGGCAGACATGGGCTGGCTCATGGCTACTGATGAAGGACAGGAGGAAGAGAGTGACCCACTCCCTGACCCGCTTTCTCAGAACCCTGATGATGGGTCAGTTGATGGTGTAGCCTTGGCAGGCAGCCTCACTGTCCAACAGCAGACTAACTGCAGAAAGCTTCTCAGTCAGTACAGACATATGTTTTCTCTGACTCCAAGTCAGACCACCTGGTGCAATCATGAAGTGGACACTGGGGACAGTCTGCCTGTGAAGAATAAGATCTACAGGCAACCTGACCATGTCAGGGACTGTATAAGGACAGAAGTCCAAAAGATGTTGGATTTGGGAGTTATTGAACCCTCAGATAGCCCTTGGGCTAGTCCAGTAGTCCTGGTACCTAAACCTCACACCAAAGATGGCAAGAGAGAGATGAGGTTTTGTGTGGATTACAGGGGTCTCAATGCAGTCACTAGGACTGATGCGCATCCCATCCCCAGGGCAGATGAGCTGATAGATACTTTGGCCTCAGCCAAGTTTCTAAGCACATTTGACCTGACAGCTGGCTACTGGCAGATCCGACTAGCTGATGATGCAAAGCCAACATCAGCATTTTCTACCCCTAGTGGGCACTATCAATTTGTGGTAATGCCCTTTGGTTTGAAGAATGCACCTGCCACTTTCCAAAGGTTGGGGAATCAAGTCCTTACAGGCCTGGAAGACTATAGTGCAGCATATCTAGATGATATTGCTGTCTTTAGCTCCACCTGCGTGGATCATCTGGTCCACCTCAGGAATGTTTTGGAGGCCCTGAAAAAAGCAGGCCTAACTATCAAGGCTACTAAGTGCCAGATAGGGCAGAGTCAGGTTGTGTACCTGGGCCACCTTGTAGGTGAAGGCCAGGTTCAACCTTTGCAGAGCAAAATCCAGACATAATGGACTGGGTTGCTCCCACTACCCAGACTCAAGTGAGAGCCTTCTTAGGCCTGGCTGGGTACTATAGAAGATTTGTCAAGGGGTATGGATCAATAGTGACACCCCTGAATGCCCTCTAAGAAAATGCCCAAAAAGGTTCAGTGGACAGTTAGCTGTCAAAAGGCATTTGATGACCTGAAGCAGACCATGTGCACTGCTCCCATTCTGAAAAGTCCTGACTACTCCAAAAAGTTAATTGTCCAAACAGATGCATCTGAGTTGGGGTAGGGGCTGTACTGTCACAATTGAATGATGAAGGTCAGGATCAACCAATATCTTTCATAAGCAGAAGGTTGACCCCAGAGAGACACGTTGGTCAGCCATTGAGAGGGAGGCCTTTGCTGTGGTTTGGGCTCTGAAGAACTTGAGGCCATACTTTTTTGGTACTCACTTCGTTGTTCAGACAGACCATAAGCCCCTCTTATGGCTAAAACAGATGAAGGGTGAAAACCCCAAACTTCTCAGGTGGTCCATTTCCCTACAGGGGATGGACTATACAGTGGAACATAGACCTGGGAGTAACCATGCCAATGCAGATGGACTCTCCAGATATTTCCACTTAGAACATGAAGAATCAACTGGCCAAGGTTAGTTTAATGTCCCTGCGTTGGGGGCGGGTTGTGTAAGAGGGTTATTCAGGGCCCCAGCCTAGCTGCTTCCTCTCTAAATTGATTGAATGTGCTTTAGGTACACTCCAGAATGGATTCTGGGGTACCCTTGTGAGTCCCTAGTATATGGTATACTATGTTCCCAGGGCATAGGTACCCCAGAGGCCTACCAGGAGCTGAAGCATGTATTGTGCCATCCCTGGAAAGTCATGCAAAATGACACCCCAGGTCTGCTACTGCAGCCTGGGTAAGGTGGTGCATGCCCCCCTTACTGAGGTATAGGTTCACTATACTTCACCTATCACTGCACATAGTAACCTATCAGTCACCCCTGTGGCAGGCCTTATCAATCCTGAAGGCAGGGTGATTGGTTATATGTGAGAGGGTGCCCAGGAATGAGTTGAGCCCCACTGCAGCCTTTGAAATCTCTTCTCTGGGGTTGTCAGTGGTGCAGCCTGACCATAAACTCTTAAGTGCATTATATCTTAAACGGTTAATGCTAGCTTGGGACAGACTGCACAGAAACATGTTGTGCTTGGTGTCAAACACCTTGGAATCATACCCCCA
Organism: Triturus cristatus; assembly: GCF_964204655.1. NCBI lineage: Eukaryota > Metazoa > Chordata > Amphibia > Caudata > Salamandridae > Triturus > Triturus cristatus. The sequence goes on along the minus strand of NC_140593.1, from coordinate 469,727,289 downwards.
GATCAGTTCTTGATGTGAGGATATGATCCCACCCTTCTAGTGGGAGAGACATGGCAGTACTGGTATAGCCGGTAGAAATCTAATAGAGCCCTGGCATCACAAAATGGATGCCGCAGCCACAGACACAGGTCTGGCCTCCTGCTGCTGACCGAAACTCTGGCAGGGGAGTCCTGGACAATAGGTTTCCTGTCACAGGGAGGTGTGCATTGGGGCTGGGTGGGAGCACTCTCTGAGTGCTTTTTAAGTCCTGCACTGGGGGCACATTTGGTGTCCCTGTGCATAGTCCAGCTCAAACCGATTTATGGGCTTCCAGCCCCTGCTCTGGCGCGAAACTGGACAAAGGAAATGGGTGTAGCCACCCCTCTTTCCAAACCCTCCCTTAGGTGGGTTCCCAGAGCAAGTCCAACCCCTTCCTTAGGTATAAATAAGGAACCTCTGTAACCAGAATTTTAGATATCCCTGGATGAAACTCTGAAGCTGAATCCTGGAACTTCGACGCTCTACTAAAGACTAGAGGACTGAAGAAATCTGCCTTGGGGTCAAGGAGTGACTCCCCTGCTTGGCAGGCACCAACGAAGCATTTTGCCAATCTGCATCTCCGATGCTTCCGCCGGACTCCGAAGTATCAGCCCAGGAAGAGGATTTCTAGAAATCTCAGAGGCTGACCCAAGTCCCCAGCAAGGCTGAGACCCGCAGCCCTCGTGAGTAGCATGGAACCGGAACTCCTGTTCACCGTGCACTTTTGCTAGGGCATTGACTTCTCGATGTCTCTTGAAGTCATGCTTGGGGTTACTTGTAGCCCCCACCTCAGCAGAAGATCCACTGAAGATTGTCGGCCTAGTCACCCCGAGTGACTCATGGGCGGCAATTTTGTTTCCTCTCGAGGTCCCTTCGCGATCCCTGGTCCGTCGACTGGTGGGTCCCTGAGGGCGTAACTTTGAAATTCCTTGGACTTCCCTGATTGCTCCAGACATGTCCTGACTCCCAACCAAGTGGTGAGTCCCTCAGACCTTGCTGGTCTGCACCGAAGCATCTTTCTCCTTTCTGCGTGGGTTGCTGTTGCCAAGGCTTGTTGTGTCCAATCCGGGCACCGACACTGCAGCACTCGACATCCTTCATGGGACAGCTCGAATCCAGCTCCTTGTTGTCCTCGACGCCTCCTAGTCCTCGTGGCTGAAGAGTCAAGCTTCACCTTCTTCACCTGAAATCACCCGACATCGGTGGGCATCCGCCTATCGCCTTCCTGCTCACTGGCAAGTGACCCAGACTCTGTACCCTTTGCTTTCAGGTTCTTCTTGACTCCAATCCAGACTTGGATCTCTTCGTACACTTCGCATCTTCCCGGCAGCAGCACTTCTTTGCCAGCTCCCATTGAAATCGACGACGCGACCCGACACCATTTGACACCTAGGCACCTGGCTTCCCTGGGTGAGGTAACTCGAGTACTTCGGTGCTCCCAATGGGTGTTGACCCTAGAACTTAATAAGTCCCAAAGGGTTTGGTCCTGACTTGTTTCTAAGTGTCCCTAATCTTTAAAAATCTAACTGCGACTTTCCACTTAGAAGATAACGGGAGCTCGTGGCTGTGTTCTCACACTTCACACGGCCCCCGTGGGTCCCCTGTATCACTACCTTGGGTGGTTCCCTGGGGTCCCAGCGATTCTACAGGCTCTAGGCCTTGTGTCTAGTTAAGTCATAGTTCTTATACCACTATTTTAGTATATGGTTTGACTCGCCCCTAGGGTCTGACGTGTATTTCTGCTTTTTACTGTGATATTTGAAGTGTAACTTATGTGTTTTGACCTCTAGTCTCATAAAGAGACTAGGAGGGTGTGTTTAGACATAAATACATCTATTTTATATATATACCTGGTGTGGTTGTCTTTCATTTAGACACTCAAGAGATTATAGACTGGTAAAACAAGCTGCTTTACATTCCTTCAAGACTGAGCCTGAAGGCTGCTCTCCATAGCTACCACTAGGATAGCTTTCAATAAGGCTTGTCTTTAACCTATAACCAATACGGGGTTGTTTGGACTAGTACAGGTTGCCCACTATAACTGATGGACAGCATATACCAGGCCAACTTCTCACAGCAGCTTAATGTCAAAATCTCGAAACAGGAACCCGCCAATGACCTGTTACCAAGAATACATCCTATTTGAAATTATTCTCACACGTACATGTTTTAGATGAAATAGCGTAGTTTCACGACATAGATTTTTTTCAGAATGGGGCACTTTGGCTCTTTTCTTACATTGCTGCAAATAAGGGAGAAAGGAGGGCTGTCTAAACCCAGCCGTCTAATCAGATCATGCAGTGCCAAGCTTGAGTGCTGACGTACACCACGGATGTGTAAGAAGCTGGCTCTCCTGGTGAATGTAAATGACGTGGTGCAACCTTCGCCACACAAGTGTCATCAAAACGGTTTTGTACCATTAGCATAAATAATAATTATTGTCCTGGAAAACATAAATATGAGTCTTGCTGGCAGTGTTAAGCCTGAGTGCTGAAGTACACCATGGACGTGTAAGAAGCTGGCGGCTTCCCATACTATCGTGCTTCGTGTGAGCGAGCGCTGTCTCCTTGTGAATTTAAAGGACCTGACGTGGTGCAAGCCTTGTTATGATAGCACACACGCCATCAGAACGTTTTTTTAAAAATATGAGTACCATCAATATGAGTCTTGCTGGTGGTGATAATAAGTAAATAAACAAGTAGTGCCTAAAGAACACAAAACACTTATGAGTGTAAGGGAATTGTAAATGAGCGGGGCTCCTCAAGCAAAAAACGGAAATGATGTTTCGGAATTCTAACCAATAAGGAGTCATAAAATATAAGCAATGCAGGAATGAACCAATCACATGCAGCATACTGTATTACACTCTAAAGAGTGATTACAGCAGGTCTTGCAGACAGTGCATGCGCTCTATGATCGACCTAAAAAAGATAGCAGAAGCCAAAAAAAATGCAATAGTAGGGCTAATTATTGACTAAAAAGCCACATTTTCAAAACCTTTCTGGAAGGAAGCAGTTCTGCCATTTTTGATATCATGGGGAAGAGTGTTCCAAAGTTTGGAGGTACAAGTAACAAAACTTCTACCTCCCTTCTAACTCTGGGGACAAGGGTACCAAATGGTGAGAGAGACACGAAAATATCTAATTCTAGGAGTACTTGCTAAGGAGGGCAAAAATACATATCCTATTTGGAGAAAGTACAACTACTATGCTTATATTGCCACATATTCAGAACTCAATAGAAAATTCAACAATCACCCACATGAAAACACCCACATTAAAAGACACATGTACACAGAGAGGGGCGACATCAGAAAAAAGTGCCACGGTTTAAATGAGTGAAAACAGAAAGAATGATTTGAGAAGGTTACCTCACGTTACTGTCAACGTGACATATTTTTTAAACAAGATTTCCATTTTTACGGTTGAGCCTAGGCAGCGCAGGCGCTGTCTCTTCAAGACATGCTGTATATTCACAAACAACCAGTTACTCACCCCAGGATCACTCCGCTTGCGATCAAACGGCGGACTCTGGGATCCTTTTTACAAAGAGATCTGCCTTCTGCGTCTTTCCGGCCATTTATCATTTGCACTTTTGCAGCAGTATCCAGGGGCCCGGGCTGCTTCCTCTGAGTATCCATGGAACAAAATTTAACTATTCTCATTCTTGGCACCCCCTCCACCCGGGAATGTTTATTTAAATCACTTCACTCATTTAGCTGAAAAGTCTGCCAGGCTCCGGGGAGGCTGTAAGCCAGGGCCTAGTTTAAGTCTTTCACTTAAGGATCGCTGCTAGGAGCGGGGGCCGGGCTCCTAATGGGGATCCCCGTGGCACCGGGCACATTACAGCGCAGCGTTCGACAACGGCGAAGAGGAAAGCGCCAAGCTGTTTACACTTGCTTGTGGACGCTGGATACTCGTGCACAAACAGTGCAGCATCATTCATCGTGTGTTCCTATATAATCTCATGGACAGCGGAGCGGTACAGCTCAGTGTCCACTTTTAATGGGCCTTCATGTGCACAAACGGATCTGCGTCACCCACCACAGTCCACTTTTAATGGGCTTCATTCACCAGCAGAGTAGCGCAGTCTGTTTTTAATAGTCTACCCACGCACAGGGTCCAGAACCCAATTGTCCATGGACTCGATAATTCTCGCTTCGGTGCCCACTCTAAGCACGAGTTCACACTATGCAGCTCTGGGCAACAAGCCTGCTTAATCTCCACAACGGCCCCCCGCGGCGGGATGCCTGGCTTTCACCTTGGGGATGCCCAGTACGGGTTATCTTACAGGGAAAAACCAGGATGGGTTCCCAATGCAAGCGCCAAGATGCCCGTAGGGTGATAGCTGCGCTCTATAAGTACCTCAATCAATCAATCAATCACAGAGCAGCAGTTCCTGCATAAGGTGTCTTAGTGGGTTTCCCATTCACAAACAGGAGCACACCATCCCTCTCCAGCTGTAACTGCCTCCCAGTGCACACATTGAGCAGTGACAAATATAACAGCACAATGTCATGAAAAGTTTGGCAATGCCGAAAGTGAACGCGATCACGAAAGTGAACGCGATTGCTCTATTTGCAGAGGGAGGCAGGCACGGTGTGCGTGCGGGTTAAGTTGTGTGTAGGTGAAGATTGGCATTCACAGGGAAGAAAGGAGGCAATCACCCACACACGGGGAGCCAAATCCCAGCATTAATTGTTGCAAAAAACAGACGGACGGAAATGTGGGCATGTACATGAGATATGAATGTCATGAAAAGGTAGGCAATGCCGAAAGTGAACGTGATCGCGAAAGTGAAAGCGATCACGGTTGCTCTATTTGCAGAGGGAGGCAGGCACGGTGCGCGTGCGGGTTTAGTTGTGTGTAGGTGAAGATTGGCATTCATGGGGAAGAAAGGAGGCAGTCACCCACACACGGGGAGCCAGATCCCAGCATTAATAGATGCACAAAAACAGACGGACGGAAATGTGGACATGTATACGAGATATGAATGTCATGAAAAGGTTGGCAATGCCGAAAGTGAACACGATCGCGAAAGTGAAAGCGATCACGTTTTTTAAAAAAAAAACTAGCCAGCTTGCACAAAAGTCTCCAATTACAGACACAGGCTACAGCGAGAAAAACAGATGGCACACTGAATTCCAATGAAAAGAAGTGCAAACAAAGCAGACTAAACTGTAGTTAGGTGCCGCTGAAACGGGACTACACGGAAGTAAGCAAATGACCAACAGCCAACAGAAAGAGAGATAACGAGAACAGTATCACAAGTAAGCCAATAGGAAGCGGAAAAACAGATTATATGAAGTTTAAGCCAATATACAGATTACTTTAAGTCCCGCTGAGACACCGCATGCAGCGCATGCGCCGCCAAGGCAAGACCTAATAAAAACGAATTGAGCAATACTGTTCTCCCCGATGCTTGCTTGCAACACAGAGTGCTAAGAGTCGATTTGTTATGTATGTTGCTTACCCAGCAGTTACAATATGAATTTTTCATGACCCCAAAATATAATTTTCTTGCTTGTTAGAATAAGTCAGCTCATCTGTGCGCCAGATTGATGATCTAAAATTTCTCTTTTTTAATGTTTACACATAAGTCACTAACCGTTCTGCAATAAGAAGGAAACAGTACATTAAACCCATTAATCGAAAATCCACTTCTTGCCACAGCCTAAATGTTGCTACTAAATACTTTTGTGAAATTTGCACTTCGTATCTGCTATGCCCACATCATACACGCATCCGACATAGCTGGGCAGTTTGCCACACATTACTTTAACAAGAATGCTAAAGTACTAAAACAGTGGTATAGAAATTACTTTTCTATACCACTGTGCACAAAATCATGTTTGAATGTGTATTGCATGCATATTCCACTGCTCAGCAAGCATGGAAGAGCAGCTGTTCACGCTGCAGAGCTAAAGCTGTAATGCAGTGCATGCAGTCCTGTGACTCCAATGTGATATTGTGATTCTGCAAAGTCCTGGCATAACTGCACGTTTCGATTGATGGAAACATTTGGAAATTCATACTCATACCCTAAACTACTGTTGGAAAACTAAAGGCAGATTGTGCGCAAACCTAGAGCTGTTTAACAGTATGATCTATTACTCATTCCGTTACATTTAAAATGTGACAATGTTGGGCAGAGGGAAGAAGGAGAGGCAGGAGTGTGAGCTCCGGAGGCGGTAAAATGTGTGTATACTTCATCTTGTATTTAGGTCCTACGATGGTGATCTTGTTCTCTCAAGTGACCCACACACCATGTTGACAAGGCATAATACAAAGCATTTGGGTGGACGGGGCAGGCACAATAAGGTAAACTCATAACATAACATGTGTATTTGTAAAGCGCACGTTCACCCAGAGGTCTCTTGGCGCTGAATAACAGATGTTCATTGTTACCCAACGGTACTCATTTTATTGACCTCAGATGGATGAAAGGCTGAATGGACCCCCCGGATTTGAACCTTTGACCATGAGGTCGAACACAGGTCCCTGCAATGGACACATTAGTCCACTGAACCACCAGACCAGACTCATTGTCATCTCCACTCCTTCCCAACTTGGGTACTAATCTTTACCCCTCTGCATCTGGTTGCAACGTTTATAGGTCGGACCCGAAAAATGGTACATTAGCATATGACATTTTTTCCATCTTCTTAGTCTTTGGGAAAGAGCAATGCCAATAAATTTCAGTTTAACTGTGTGCAAGGTAGCTTTTAAAATAAACTTTTACCCTGTCTGTAGAGGGCATGTGACATTTATGTCATTTTTGATTCTAAAATGGTTTAACGTGGTGAAACATTGTTGCGTTCACCATTTCACACATAAGGGAATTTGTCTTAACATCCGCCATTGTGATTAAAGATTAACACATATAATGCCTGCAGTATATGCAGTTAAATTGGAACACACTTTTTTCTAAACTCCTGACTGTCTGCTTGATGGTGTATTGATTTAGTGTAAATTGATGGTGGCATGGAAAAATAAAGGGGCATATTACCAAGAAACGGCGTTAAATTTATCGCCGCTTTAGCGGCAGAAAACTGCAGCTAAAGCGGCGATAATGGGCTTGATAATATGCCCTTGAGAATTCCAATAGAAGCCCATGTTCTGGTGTCAACATGGGCTTCTATTGGAATTCTCTGCGGCATATGCCCCAAAGTTCTCGCTATTGTCTGTCGCAATAGATCTTAATAATCAGTCAGCTGAATTAAACTGTCACACCCTGCCTAATATTAGCAAATCCTTTAACTGGCGATACTATACTCCCAATGGCTTTCCAACAGTTTACTCAGAATTCCTCCCAGTATGTTGCTAATTGCTAAACTCCACTCATCATGCGAGGAAAGCCTAACAAAAGCTAATTGATATAGTTAAATCGCAAGCCTTACAAAACCTACAACTGTGTTTTGTTTTTGGGGGGGAATCGTGCATTAAAGGGGAAACAAATCTTTATCGAAAGTGATCTTTATGATTTGAGTATTACACCGATTTTTTAACAAGACTGATGTTCATCAAAGTTCTTGACTAAACTCTTAACATTGTTGCACATGAATGCAGCAGGCCAAGCATGTGTGGAAGATGAATGAAGAGGAAGATCATATCATTCTGTTTTTGATGGATTTATTTTCAGCAATACAATGGACGTTCACTTTTTTCCTTGCCAAAGGCAATTAGTGCTGGATGCTTAAGAAGGGTTTTTGTAGATTTGCATGTTCCAGACCAACAATGTAAATGATATTCTGTTAGTGACGTAAATACTAAATAAAATGTATGAATCCTGAGGGTTAATGCACTGACAAGCCTCCAAGTGAGATCACATTAGCCTCATGTATTAGCCCGAAGTGAACTTTTTTCATTGTCCCTGATTGTTCATTGTGTCAAATGGTACTGAGTGTTAATAAAGCAGAGCAGTCTATGTAGTGCAGATGAGATGAAAACTGGAGAGCATGAGATCCAAAATGTTTGTTTCTGTAACTGCCAAAACACCATGGGGCAGATTTACAAGCCCCTTGCGTAATTTTTGCGCCACCGTTGCGTAACTTTTTGTGATGCAGCAGCAACGTAAAACCCACTTTGCTTATGATTGCACAATTCACATGTGACTTCCAGTTCCAAAGTGAAACAACATCATGTAAATGCTCCACTGTGCGATGTCACCTTTCCACCTCTAGGAGGTGCCACTTCAGTGCCCATCCTGGTTTAACCTTACACCCTTCAGTGCAGTCCCAAGCTTCAGCTCCCAGCTGCCGAACAAACGTTCTAGCATTAGATTAGCTTTAAAAAGCATGCCTAATCCTTGAGGGGTTCTTTCTTTTACGTTCCCCAGAGACTGAGGGTAGGAACTTCCACACTTCATGCTAGGGGAGTCTGCGTGCTCCTGCAGCTCACCCTGCACCTGTGCAACCACTTAGTAGTGACCCTGTCCTCCTGGGGCCACCACATGATGAAAACGGGCGTGTTTTCATGCAGGCCTGTCCAGGCCCTGCAAGGCATTATGGGGTGCTTGTCCCCATCGCATACATAACCGAGCAGCGGCTCCCCGGCTGCTCCGGAGAGAGCTGTGCTGCCTTTATGGCGGCCTTGCACCACATCTGCCATTCGTTGGGGGCCCGGACCCACCCAAACCCCTTAGGTGCAGGAGAGTGTGATGGCAGTTCGGGGAGCCCACCCGCGGCTGCTCCTGCCAATTCTCAGGGGCCTGGTTCCACCCGGGCACCCCGCATCCCAGGATCGCTGAAGAGCCGCTCGGGGAGACCACCCCCGGGGGCTCCCGCCGGCTCTGCAACTGGCCAGCACCCTCGCGTGATGCCACAGAAGCCAGCACTTCCATTCTGGTCTGCCCGCTCCTGCGGGCCAACACAAAGGCTGCCGCTGGTCCGGTGGTACCTCAGGGGAGTGCAACTGCACTCCCCCACCTTCCTCCTGCTTCGGGGGAGTGCGGCTGCACTCCACCTTCCTTGCGGTCAACACCGGGGCCTGGGGTTGGGGTCCCGGGCCCCAAGGAGCTCTTCATGGGGAACACAACAGGAATAGGACACGTTACAACGCAAATATTTACAACGCATGTTTTTACAATGTGGTTTTTACATCACAACATCCATTACAACGCATGATTTTACAATGCATGCTATCACAACGCATTTTTAAAAACTACATTTACAATGCATTCCATTACAACGCATACCATTACAACGCATACCATTACAACACATCATACTTTTAGGACAACAGTAGGGTAAGTGTTGGATAGTACAGGGGCTTCGGCTTCCCGCTCTGTGGTGGAGTGCAGCGGCACTCCCCCCTCCTTCCTGCAGCTATCGGGGCCCGGAGTTGGGGATCCGAATCCCCAGAATACTTCACGGGGAGTGCAACGGCGCTCCTCAACTTCAACTTCGGCAGAGCCCAGAGTTGGGGGTCCTGGGCCCCTGGGCCCCTGGGCCCCTGGGCCCCTGGGATTATTTTACAGGGAGCGCGACAGCACTCCCTGACTTTCTGTTCATTGGGGATCAGGGTATGCTCCTGGCACCCCCTGGATACCTTCACGGGCAGCGCGACATCGCTCCCCAACTTTCTCTTCATCGGGGGCTGGGGTAGGCTCCTGGCCCCCCGGGGGCTCATTCACGGGGAGCGCAACAGCGCTCCCTGACTTTCCTTTCTTCTGGGGGCAGCCCCAGGGACCTGACACACCCCGGGGGCACATCCAAGACTGGCGGCGGAGACCCATGCCCTTCATCGTCGGTCCCATTAGAGGTCAAATGTTGCCTATCTTCTGGGTGGCATATCTCAGCCCCCAGGGGACCGATTTGCATCATTTTGGCCTCTTCGTGTTCCAGGTGGCCAGCCCTAGCCACCTGGAGCACTTTTCACCACCCCCTGGACTCCAGGAGGGAGGGCTTGGCCAGGAGCTGTCTTGACTGGCTCCCTGCACCAGCCTTTCACTTGGTTCTTCTTCTGGACCTCTCTTCTCCTTGCACAGAGGCCCAGGCTTCTCCTCACTTGCCCTGAACTCTCTCCAAGGTGCAGTCCAGAGTCCTGGGGTAGTCAGGGGGTTCCTCCTACCAACAGACCATAGCGTCAGCCTCCAGCAAGACCACACCCCAGAAAGAGCTTCTCTTCCTGTGCAAGACCTTTTAAAAGAATTTGGGAGGGCTGGTAGGAAGGCCCTGCTGCCCTATCCTGCAGCGTTACATCACCTCTCTTCCCCTGCTCCCTCCTCTTGCACAGGCCTCTGGGATAATTCAAGATGGCGTAGTCCAGGGGTCTCATGCCACATGGTCTCTGAAAAGCCTCCTTCCCGCCTGCTGCCTTCAGGGCCCAGGCCTGGAGCAGGCCTGGTGCCTGGCACCGGGTGACAGCTGCTGATGGATAACCTGCAGCTTCACCCCCATCTCTCCCTCTTGGAGAGGAGACCTAGGCCCTTGGAATTCTTGCAATGAAGAGCTAGGCCTCTGATGGCACAGCTTAGGGAGGAAGGTAATTAATCCAGCCTGGCAGGGTCACACCCAGCCAGGCTCTGGTTATGAGCTGAGTCAGAGGAATATGACATTTCTGATTGACCCATAAACAGTACAGATATGGCTTTGGACGCAGAATACATCTTTTTACACAACTTACAGTGTACTTTGGTGCGTGGCTGGAATTTGCAGGCCCTAGGGAAGTGAAACTACCCCATGTGGGCCCCATCTTCATAGGAGAGTAATGGAGTGTTCCTATTGTAAAAACAGTAAAGCACACTGACTTTTCCTTACATGTGTCTCCCCACATTATAAAGCCTATTCTATGTCACCACCCAATTCTGCATAATTCCTGCCACATCATTCTATCTGTACCTGCTCCTGGGCTGCGCACAACAGAAATCTCCCCCACGATACCCTTACATGGGTGCACGGGTGAGTGCACACGTGTCTTCATGTAACCAGTCCAGTGCCCCTTACCCCGGCTGCAGTGCAGCGGCCTTCTCTCACAAGGGGGACACCGGTGCAATCCACATGCAGTCTGTTTCATCATGAGTTCACTGTGGGTGAGTCCCAGCTTATGAGGCTCTCCCACAATAAAAGCTAAAAAATTAGGTGTTCAAAAAGCGAGAAACCCAGGCGGCTCAGATAGTCAGAACCACCTTCTAACAATATCTCAAGCACATTTGATGATATTGCGCTGAAGAGCAGTCATTATCTTGCTTGAAGGACATCTTCTAAAACGAAACGCTGCCTTTTCCTGTTCCTTTATGGCTTTTTCCAGATTTTTTTTAGCATTTGTTGTTCCCAACATGTTGCAGCCACCGTTTTGAAGTACACCACGATGAATGTTGCTCCCCAGAGCTGCACATGAATATGAGGTATCTTTTCTTCCAATGCATTTTT